>NW_004443948.1:12563038-12598403 GCF_000243295.1 Trichechus manatus latirostris | reverse complement strand
TTTTTAACCAAAAACAAAACAAAAAAACTTACAAAAAAAAAAAAAAAAAAAAAAAAAAAAAAGTCCTATATTTAGTCAAATGGAATCTTAACTACTTTCTAAGCAGGAATGTTGAGAAGCATGTAACAGTGAAATAAAGCCCTGCTTTCTTCAACCACTCTCATGCTTTCGAAACTCCTGGAGTTCAATTTTTGCAGTTGCAGAGACTGGCAGTTAATCTTCGCTGGGCCTTGACATGCCCGGAGGCACTCAGCTGCAGTCAGGCTCATGCAGGGTAACAACACTGAGCTTTATTTGGTTTTGAAAATTAAACCAAAAGGAGACTATTCAGTGGGCTATTTGATAGGGAATTAAGTTCTCAAATGACATTAAAATCATCCTGTAAACCTGAGGTGACTCTGAAATAAAGAGCCCACTTTAAACTGCTTATAGCACACTTTATTCATCCACATGTGTGCTGTCCCCTCTCACCCTGGAGGGCCCCCCATTTATTCCAACAGTGTATTCATTGATCCAAATATTTTTGTAACTTCTCTTTTGGAATTGTTCTCAGACCACATTGCATTTCTATGCATATTATTTTGTGTATGTACTAACTCATTCATTCAACAATTAATTATTGAAACTTAAGTCAAGAACTCAAACTATGGATTGCGTTGGGAAAATCTGCTGCAAAAGACCTCTTTAAAGTTTTAAAAGGAAAAAATGCCACTTCTGATGACTAAGATACTTCTGGTCCAAGCCATGGTCTCGTCAATCACTTCATATGCAAATGAAATTTGGATAACTAAAAGGGAAGACAGAAAAAGAATCAATGAGTTTGGATTGTGGTGTTGGTGAAGAACATTGAATATACCATGGACTGCCAGAAGAACAAACAAATCAGTCTCAGAAAAAATAGAACCAGAATGTTCTTTAGAAGCAAAGATGGTGAGACTATGACTTGATGGTGAGACACATCATCAGAAAAGACCAACTGCTAGAAAAAAATAGTATGTTTGGTAAAGTAGAGGGCCAATGAAAACGAGGGAAACCCTCAATAACATGGATTGACACAATAGCTGCAACAATGGACACAACCATACCAACAATCATGAAGATGGTGCAGGATCTGCCAATATTTCCTTCTAGCGTTGCTGTGAGTCAGAATCAACTCGACAGCATTTTTTGTTGTTGTTGTTGTACATAAGGTCTCCATGATTTGGAGTTGACTGGAAGGCAACTAACAACACCACCAGTTGCAGGTTGGCTCTAGCTGCTGGTGAAATAACTGTGAACAAAAGAGATGAGACAAAGCCTGCTCTCAAGGACCTTGAATCCTAGTGTGAGGAGAGAGAGGCAAAACAATAAGTAAATCACACAGCATGGCAGAGGAACAAAAGTGCTAAGGAGCAAATGAATTTTGGAAGGTTTGGATAGGGGAAGCCTCATTATAGCCCCATACAAAGCTGTTACACATTTGGGCAAAGTGAGGGAGTGAGCCATATAGATATCTGAGGAAAGACAATTCCAGACAGAAGGAACAGCATACACATATAGTCTTTTAAAGTATTTTTTGAGGTAAATTCAACTGTGGCAATAGAGACTAAATTTGGTTATTCATTTTTTAGGTGATAAAAAGTTTTTGCTCCAACGATACATTATGAGTCAGAGTTTTGTTATAAGGAAGTTGCCAATTACTGGGCTTCAGTTTGTCTTCAGTGCAAAAAAGCTCTGCCTACAAGTCTCCCTACTTCCAAACACTTTGCTGCATGTTTTAGAATGGACTCTCTTGACTTAGCAAATTCCAATTTATCACCAACTTCTTGGAGTTTCACCTTCACCTTCTTGCCTTAATTGCAACTTGGCTCACTCTTGACTATACTATCACCCATAGAGCATTCTCAAGTGTGTTCTATTTATTTTCTAGAAATGTATATATTTAAGAGCTGGTTGTGGGTTGGTTTCTCCATACTTCTCTTACCATTTCAAAACCACTACTTTTCTGCCATCGTGTTAAAAACAAAGCAAAACAAAACACTTGCTCCTGCTTCTAATATATCATTATCTCCTCCCCTTATTTGAAGCCATCTACAATCTCTCAGTCATTGTCCTTTATTAAAATCTCTGGCAATGGTTTGCTGACGTTTTTGAACCAGTGATTATCTCTACCATCCAATACATCCATGTAACATGATCTCTCAGGCCCTTGATCACCTCATCAGGAGAGAATTTCTCCCATCTTACATCTCAGCCATACTCACTCACTGTTACATAAGCATCACCTAAGATTTCTCCACATCTAAATCACAAATTCAAACACCACCTCCTTTTCTTACAGCTTGCCTGTAAGATGGCTGCTTTTGTAATCTCATCAAAACCTCCAGAACACTGTTCACTTTAATTCCTTCAAACCATCACTCCTATCTTTCATTCACTTCCCTTAATTTTTAGTGTAGATTTCCTAACCCATCATTTCAATAATGCTATTCAAACATCAAGCTCTTTTGTCTTTTTATCATATCTGTTTTGCAAAACAATCCTCCATAAACTGCCTACTTCCTTTAGCCTGCTCAAGAAAGTCAAGTATTGCTGAGAAATGTCACACAACAAGGCAGACATTCTCAAAATAAATTAATGCCATCTACAACTCCAAAAGACCCTAAACACTGCCCATTTGACAAAGCAATCTTCTCCCTGTCTCCCCGATAACACACCAAGTCTTGAACTTCTGAAAACTACTTTTATGTGTTTCCTCACTCTCCCTAGATGACCTCAGTTCATACATCATGAAGAGAACTGATTTGCTTTCCACAGGAACTGCTTCAACTTTCTGCTTCCATACCTACAACTCTTCCTACATCTTTACCCCTCCTTATCTCTTTATTCCTGTTATAAGAAAGGGGCTGCCTCTTCTTCCAAGGCCAATCTCGCTTCCTCTGTTTTAAATCATGATCTTTTCCACTTTCTCAGAGTCTTTGCACTTTCAATATCTTTTTATGTCTCTATATATTCAAACACATCTTCTCAATTTGATTACTACCAATGACATTTAAACTTGCTACTATCTCTCTATTTACTGGAGCAAGTTATATATACAAGAGAACTGAAACCACTCTCAACCTCACAAACGCCTCCAGTTACCACCCATTTTGTCTCTTTACAGTCGTTATTTAAAACACTTGACTGCATTTGCTGTTTAACTTTCCTCATTATCTCTTTTCCCATGTTCACTCAAACCAGTCTGGTTTCTACACTCATCACTCTACAGTAACAGCTTTCACTAAAGTCACCAGAGATACCATGTTTCCAAACTCGACAGGTATTTGCAGCACTCACCTTACTTACCCTCTTGGCAATGTTTGATACTGGTGAGTATTTCCTAATTCTTTCAAGTACTCTCCTTTTTAGTCTCATGACACATACTCTTCTTGTTTTACTTCTACCTCTAAGACTACTTTCCCCCACCAAGCTCCTTGGCAATCTAACCATCCTCCACCAGCCCTTTTAACCTGGAAGTTATTCGTGGATCAGTCCTGGCTCTCTTTTCTCCCTACTGTCTAGGCTCTTCCTAGGCAATTTCTTTCACATTTAGCATTTCTATTATCACCTATATGCAGGTGACTCCTGGATTTATTTTTCTACCTCAACTCTATTCACTGAGCATCAGGCTGGTATATCTAATGCAGTATCATTATCCAAATACATAAGAAGAGAATGGATTTCAAAATTGAATTCTTGATCTTCCCTCATACAACCTGGTCCTCTACCACCCTTGGCTGGCTCAGTGAATGACACTTCACTGAGTCAGATGTATAAACTTGGAATTTAGGAATCATCTCTGATTTTGACCTCCAGTTTATCATCTATGTTTAATTAATCACAGAATCTTGTCAATTTTACTTCCCAAGCCACACTCAAATTCATCCACTGCTCTCTATCTTCATTGCCAGCAGCTTAGTCTAAGCCACCATTATCTTGGTTAACTATTTGACCTTCCAGGGGGAATTCTATATGCTCAATCTGGGTGTTCAAGAAACAAACAAGTCAGCATAAACTTTGCGTGTAGATAGATGCAATTCATTTACTAATTTATTAATCTACTTATTTTGTTTGCTGTATCATTTTTGTCAGGGGGATAATTGTGCTTTCTGATGTCTCAGAGATAGTGGTTCTTTCTTCTGCTGAGTTTGACACTTAAACTTAGTGAAAAACCAGAAAAGTCATTTTAAGCAATTGTTCTATTTTTTTCTTAAAATTTGTCCAGCTTTTCTTGAAAGATAAGGGTAGTTAAAGTCTCAGTTATTTTGATAAGCTACTTAGAATATAGAATAAAATTTTTTACAGACACTCTCTTCATGTTAAAGCTTTCTTTCAGATCAATTTATTTCACCACCTGCTTCTCAGTTAATCATTTATTTCTACCAAGGATGTCAGTCCCCCTGCATTCTTAAAAAAATGTTAATGTCATAAAAGACAAAGAAAATCTGTAGAAATGTTCAAATTAAAGGAGACTAAAAAGACATGGAAAGTAAATGCAATACCTGATCCTAGATTGGATCCCGTACTGGTGGGGGAAAAAAAAATGTTATAAAAGACATCACTGGGTCATTTGAAAAAAATTGTAATATAGATTAGATAAAAATGTTGTATACATGTTAAGTTTACTCAAGTTTATAATGCTAATGTAGCTATGTAAGAGAATCTCTCCATTTTAGGAAATATAAACCAAAGTGTTCAGGGATAAAAGGCAAGTGGGGTAAAATGTTAATAGACGAATAAGGTAATGTGCATTTTTAGTGAAATTCTTATTTTTTGCATCATTTTTATATTAACGTATACCTTTTAAAACATAGTTTAAAAGTCCTCAATTCTGTGGGTGATTGTACTAATTGTGCGACAAGAAAAATACAAAACAAAAGAATAAAATCTGGCTCTGACACCTTCTAGCTGTGTGATCTTGTTGTGCTTCAGTTCTCTCGACTATAAAATGGGGATGATAATAGAATCCTCATTCATGGAGTTGTTTTGCAGATTAAATGCATTAATAGGTACATATACAGTATGCTTAGTTCTTTATACATAATAAGCACATTCGGTAAATGCTAATTGTTATTGATGTTATTAGTATTTTCTTTTCTACCTTAAAGAAAATAGAATAATAATGCATATCAAAATTCTTTATTGTGCTATTTTCGCATCCCTAAGGCCTTTCTTTGGAGCCTTGGTGGCACCGTGGTTAAGAGCTCGGCTGCTACCCAAAATGTCGGCAGTTTGAATCCACCAAATGGGGCAATTCTACTCCGTCCTATAAGGTCACTATGAGTTGGAATCAACTCGATGGCAGTGGGTTTGTTTTTGCTCATGGCCTTTCTTTAATTTCACATTGCAGGTTAATTTTATATAGAATTTGCTATCAATGATGGTTTAGATAAATTTCTTTAATTGATATGTAGACCAAAACCATCAATAAAACAATAGGGCTGTTTCATTGAATCTAAAAAATTGAAAAAGTTGCTGTGGACTTTTGTATTAAATCTCCCTCCTACTGAAATGGTAGGAGAAAAAATAATTGGCATTAATTTGTAGAAATTCTGTGTATATCCCTATGTGTTCATATGCGTGTTTGCTTGTTTATCTGTATATGAGAGAGAGAAAAAGAGGGTGGGAGGAGAGGAGTAGTGAGGGAAGGAGGAGAAGTAAAAGGAAGGTAAAAGCAAGAAGAAAAAAGAAGAGAAGGGATTGGAGAAGGGTGGTGGAGAGAAGACGGAGAAATAACTCAACCTAGCTGCAAAAATATGTAGTTATTTCTATCTCGTGAAGGGTCAATTGAGGCTTTCCAAATGCACAAAAAGATTAAGGGCCATTCAAAGCCATGTGAAACATCAATACCCTCTGATATTTTTTGTGATAAATGTAAATGTGAAGTGTCCTGCACCTTGTGATAAGGGCAATAAACAAAATGAGAAACCAATTGATGGTATATTTGGAACATTCAGATAAGATCTGACTTTGATAAACTTAGAATTTAGTCCAAGAGATCAGTATTACTTTCAGTTATCAAGGTGATTTTTAAAAACATCTGTTTATGTGTAAAGGCCAGGGCTTCCATTGTTATGAATAGCTGAAAATATTTCTCCAAATTTGGAGAGCATGGAGGTTCATGTCTGCAGATAGATTGTAATTTACATGGTTCACTAATGCATACAACTCAAAGACTAAACATGGACAGATTCTTTAACCTCTAAATCCTTAAACACCTCATCCTTTCAGACAAATTTTTCCAATGCAATTTATAAAACTTGCAAGGCACTGAGCACCTATAGCAGAGGTTAGACAAATTATAAATGCCACCAACTAATTTCATTTCAGTAAAAAAAATCAGCTAAGAAAAATATTTTTCAGGGACTTAACACAGTGAAGCCCAAAGCCAATGGAATGTACTAATTGCTTAAATTATTTTAATATTAATAAGAATATTCTAGTTAGTATTATAACCCATTGCCATCGAATCGATTTTGACTCATAGAGACCCTACGGGACAGAGTAGAACTGTCCCATAGGGTTTCCAAGAGCAGCTGGTGGATTCAAACTGCTGATCTTTTGGTTGGCAGACTGAGCACTTAACCACTGCACCACCAAGGCTCAGATAATCCACAATTCTTGGCTCTGCCTCCTTATGGAAAAACTCCCTTCATTCAGGAAGTCTGTATCTATTGAGGAGCCCTGCTGGTGCAATGGTTAACAGCTCAGGCTGCTAACCAAAAGGTTGGCAGTTCAACTCCACCAGCTGCTCCTTGGAAACCCTATGGGGCAGTTTTACTCTGTCCTACAGGGTCACTATGAGTGAGAATTGACTGGATGGCAACAGTTTTTTGTTTTTGAATTCATTGAACTTCAGTGTAGCATTTTTAGTAACAAGTAAGGCAAGTTCATTCCACTCACCTGAACCCTTATCTCATTCTTATCATTTGTTCTATTTGCTACTTTAAAAATAAACCCAAGTAAAAGCAAATTTGAACAAAGTCCAAATCTTCATTCTTGCCCAACTTTGAACCTTGGTTCGATTTTTGGGTCAGGCCTACCTGGAGGAAATACAAATAGTGATGTAACTATATTGAGACTAAAGGGAAAGATAAATGAAAATCAGAAAAAGTGAGAACTGAATCTGTTATGTCTTTTTGAATAATGTGTCAAATTGATAAAATTAGGAAGAGTGACCTAGGCATATTATTTAGTATTAAGATATTAATCTCCAAGAAAGCTTAAAAAACAAAAAAGAGGAAATAGATGGAATTAGTTGATTCTGGGAGTCTTATTGTGGATGGGGTGAAATAAGGCATGTTATTTTCCTTATTAATTCTCTTAAAATAGTAGCAGGTGCTGTGGTGTCCTCCCTCTGCAGATCCTCTCTCGAGAACACATACTCCAGCTATTGGGAGTGTTGGCACCAACAGTTCTCAGTTGAGTTACTCTGCAAGACTTTACCTTGACTGAAAAAAGCCACTAAGTCCAAGATAACAGCCCTTGTCTGGGGACAGCCTGGCATCAAAGGACTGGTCAAGGTTGACTCCTTCACCTAAATATGGGAAAAATATCAAGGGCTATCCCAACCCTAGAACTTCCCATAGTATCATCTGTGGCCTCCATTTCAGCTACATTACAGTTCAGCTTCTCCTTCTGCTGAACCCTGTTTCCTTTTCCCACCAACCCCCTTACCTCCCAGTTGTTGATCTCGAGGGCACCCTCCAATTACCTCTTGTGCACAAATCTTCATCACAGAGTCTGCTTTCCAGGAGGCACTATTAAACCTTTTGAGATAATTGCATACATTACTGTGTTCAAAAAATATAAAACTGTTTGTTGTGTTACCTCCTAAAATTAGTATAAGACAAATTAAATTGCAGATATAACCAAAATAACCATACCCATTGCCGTTGAGTCAGTTCTGACTCATAGCGACGCTATAGGACAGAGTAGAACTGCCCCATAGAATTTCCAAGGGGCAGGTGGTAGATTCAAACTGCTGACCTTTTGGTTAGCAGCCAAGCTCTTAATCACTATAAAGGGAAGTTTTTAGTATTAATAAAAATAGCGATAACAATGTGATATATCTATCCTATGATGTACAATTTAGGCCAGTCATTCAGGTAATAAAGATATTAAAAAATTGGTTTGTTCAATTTAGAGAGGGATTGTATTAAGGAAAAAGAAAATGTAAGTAGCTCATATGGAAAAATTGGACAAATGCAGTTATTTTTGGCAGCTTATTATTTTGTACTTCCCAGGGACATTTGGAACATACGAGAGGGGGTGAAACATCAAATGATCTACTCTAAGTAGAAGAAATCTACTCAGACCTGTAGCATATGTCAGGAAACCATTTATTATCTCAGACATCATTTTAATAATTTACTAATTGCCCAAGTCATTCCCTATCATTTAAGGAGGGATGCTATCTAGTTCAGAACAATATTATAGCATACATTACAACACTGATCTATACATTCACCTTCCCTTCATTTCCTGACTAGTTTCTCAGAGTACTAAATCTTCCTAATTTCCAACATTCTGATGAATCAGCCCTTTTAATCTATTTTTGCTGTTACTACCCTAGGCCAGGCCCTTATCCATCAAGCCTAGACTCATTTAAATAGTTTCTTAGCTTTCCCTTCCAATATATAATTTCCTACAGCTATAAAGGGGGAGACTATCTCCCTTTTTTATTTAAATTATTTATTTTTTAATTACATAATTATTTCTTTAGAGTATAGGGTTGCTGTGAGTTGGAATCCACTTGATGGCAATGGGTTTGGGTTTTTTTTGGTATTGACTATAATGACCCAGGTCAGCTTACTTCCATTTTCACAATACCTATTTCCAGTACTGCCCAGTCCCTTCTAACCTCTAACACTACCACTGCCACCACTTCTGCTGTTTCTCTCACAGCCAAGGCCCAAAACCAAACCAAATTAAACCTGTCGACATTGAGTCAATTCCGACTCATAGGGACACTGTGGGACAGAGTTGAACTGCCCCATAGAGTTTCCAAGGAGCATGGTGGATTTGAACTGCTGGCCGTTTGGTTAGCAGTCCAGTTCTTGTTTACAGAGAAAATAGATGGTGCGCCATCATTTCCTGACATCAAAGCTACAGGTCTGACAGATTTCTTCTACTTAGAGTAGATCATTTGATGTTTCACCCTCTTGAGTATGCTTGAAAGGTCCGTGGGTGGTATAAACCATTTGCACTTGGCTGTTAAACTAAAGGTTGGTGGTTTGAACTCACCTAGCAGTGCCACAGAAGAAAGCTCTGGCGATCTGCTTCCATAAAGATTACAGCCAAGAAAACCTTAGGGAGAAGTTCTACTCTGTAACACGACGTCTCCTTGAGTCAAAACTGACTTGATGGCAATGACTTCATTTGGTTTCGATTTTAGTATATTCCACTTCTCCCTCAATACTGGGTAATTTTGAGTTCTCATTTCCCCTCCAGATACATCACTTAATCTCATTGGCTTCATGTATAGGCAAACTGTCATGTGAAAATTAAGATCTTGCAAGAGCTACATTTTCCTTTGGACTGCTAACAAATTAAAAATTTAGATAAACGGGATGTTTATGTGTGTATGCTATTGTACTGTTAGTTTATTATACATTATTTAAGACAATTACTTCTTAGAATCAGGATATGAATGTGCACTCTGCCCTCTGACCAATGAATCACTACTTTGTTGTACTTTCAGGCAAAGATAGGTATCTTTAGAAAGAAATGAAGGAAGGGAGGGAGGAAGGAAAGAAGGAAGGAAGTCAGCAAGCACAGGCTTTTTAATATTCATAAGATTATTTTTTCTTTTAAATAGTGTCAAGGAGAGAATAGACCAATGTATAACTTTTCAAAGTATTTAAAGTTAGATAAACATAGCTTTTTGCTAGCTGGAATTGCAAGAAAAATGAAAGTAGAATGGTAAAGGATATTGGATAGATGTTAAGCTTTTACTAAAGTAGGAGTGACATTCCATGGCTTAAACTTGATTATTAAAAATATGAATTTGATCACTCTCAAAAAGTGACAGAAGAGTAAAACAGGTTATAAGGCATCCAAAACCATTAATACTACAATTGCTGTCATCAGGAAGTAACCAATAAGACAAGTGAAATATGGGGATTTTATCAAACTCAATTGTCGTTATTGGTAATACTGTTCTTTGAGAATATACTAGAGATTGAAAGACATCCTTGAGGAAGCAGAAGCCATTGAGAATCAAAATACCCAGGGCCAACAATCTTGTGCTTGATGAGAATGACCCTTGGTTTCAACTGTAGAAATTGCTGAAAATTCTAGTCAGTTTCTACAGTCATCATTTTATCTGAATCAGACACAGTTCACTTTTATCAAATACACTTTACCAAATGATGCAGAAAAATTCAACTGTTCTTGAGTAGTCTGTTGCTATTTTTAAGGTCAGAAGAAATAAAAGTGAAAGATCTTATTGAGAGAAATTTTATCAAGGAAAGTGCTTGGATCCAAAACATGCCAGTAATAGTCACACTGTGATCAAATTGATCTGATTACAACAGAAGCAGTCCACTCAGAAGCTGATATTGTAAAGACACATCGACATGCTGCAAAACAGAGAACATTTTCAAGAGTCTGGACCAAGAATGCAGCATGGCTTTCAGCCAAGCACGGCCTGCAAGAATCATGGTCATTAGGTCTTGGCACAACACACTCTCTGACTCCTCTTGCCTTTTATCTTGCCCAGATTTCTGTGTTTTCTGCTTCAGGAAATGGAATTTGGCCTATGTCTGAAAATAGCCACATCAAATGAAGAAACAAACTATGAAGCCCTTTAAAAATAAATTTAATTGGTACATTGTCAATTACTCTTTCAGTATTACATAATTTTTAAATACAATATAGCAAACAATTTTTGAACTAACCAAGTTACACATAATGCACTTGAATCATTAGCAAATAATGTGATTTTAGACATATGATAAAAACGGTATTGAAAGCATTACCAGTATTTCATCCTGATTCCAGAATCCTGGATTTTTAAACTAAAAAATCCATATATTCAAAATATCTGGAAATCTGATATCCGTCATATGACTGCAAAGTAATGTTTCTAAAATTCTGCTCTCATGAGATTTTCTTTAGTCTGGTTCCCCAATCCCTTTTAAGGCAAAGTTGCTAACTCTTTGATCTGGGTTCTATATGCTTCCACGTGCTGGTTTCGTGACCTGAGAAATTAGTTAATATCTTTAATTTCCACTTTGCCGCTCTGTATAGTGGAGATAGTAATCGCTTCAGTCTGAGTATTAAATAAGGTAACAAATATGAAGCGTTTCAACCTGATATAGTTTAAGTACTCAATACAGGTGAGCTCATACGATGATGTAGTGATGGCCAAGGAGAAACCTAGGAATCACCCTTGACTCCTCCCTCTCTTGGGTCCTGATATGATGTAACTGAACTTCAAATCTCATTGATTTTAACTCCTTGATATCTTTCAAGGCTGTTTCCTCTTTCTCTTAATATTGCTGCTTTGCTTTAGATTCTGGGTGTCTGTCGCATGCACTATCTCAGTTGTCTCCTTGCCACCAGTTTCAAGGTCTCTGCTCTAAATCTACCTTCCATGTTGTAGTTTAATGATACAGAAAGATTTAATCATACAGAAATCAGCTCATATTACTTCCCTTTACACAAAACGAAAAATTCCTAACACAGCACAAGAGCCATTTGGGATCCATATAATGCATGTTTTCCAGCCGTATGTCTTGCCACTCCCTCCTCAGCACTACTCACACCAATAGTACTGAATTATGATCAGTTCTCAATTAACAAAAATAGGAATTATTGGTGATATTTAGGAGGAGAGGAAATGGAACTACAAATCATGGCTAATGCGAAAGTATCCACAAATTGCAACAAAATGGATTCAATAGAAAGATATGTACAATGCTTAGAAACACATTCCCAATCTGAACATTATTGTTTTAGCATAGCACATCGACTAAAGCTTTATATAGAGTATACATCTCTATCTAAGTGCATGTGTAATTAAATCATGAATGCACGTGTCTAAAGAGGACTTGCTTCCTTCCTGTTTTTATTTAGTGGGGGGGGGGAAATGGATAATCAGTTATTAACATATTCTGATTGTGTTTTAGGAGAATAATATGTTAAAACAACATTTACATCAGTTTGATCTTTTAATTTATTCGTGCTGAGTTGTTTTTCCTGTTCTCACAGTTTTTTTTTTAAAACTTGGGAGAAATATGCAATTAAACTTGTTATTCTATACATACATGCAAAAGAATGTCTTTGTCCCTGCAAATTATTTACATAGCTATCATTTATATGGACATATTTTTTTTACTTTAAAATATATAAACTTAATTTTTATCTTTAGCCCAAATATATCAGATTTTTACAAAAATAATGTGTATTTGTCACATGAGAAAAAACATTCTAATTAATTTATATGCACATTCATTTTTGACTAAAATTAGTTTCTTCTGGCTTAATCTTCCAACAGATTTTCTCTAAATGACCTCATTGTTTACAAACATGGTGAAATCAAAATCGCCTTCTAAGGACCATATTTCTCATTATTAAACATTTACAAAAGACTATGCCACAAACTCTTTTAGACATGTCCATAAGAGGAGTGTCAAGAATGTTTTGATCACTACCAACAGCACTGGAGCAGATGGTGCCTTTCGGGGGAAACAATCATTTCAATATCCATGTCCCTGTACGTGGTTTTTGGATTGTCTTGTATCCTTGTATTCATTCATACTCTCAATACCTTATATATTAAGAAAATACAAATATTAAATATTCTCAGCACTTTTTAATCCTTTTTTAAAAAAATCTTAATTATCTATGAAACTGGGATAATAAAAATAATAGCCTGTCTTATAGATAAAATAAGGTGTTGGTGAATAATGTTGACTATAACACGGACTGCCAGAAGAATGAACAAACCAGTCTTAGAAGAAATACCACCTGAATGCTCTTTAGAAGTGAGATTGGTGACACTTTAGCTCACTTACTCTGGATATGTTATCAGGAAAGACTAACCACTAGAAAAAGATATCATGTTTGGTAAAGTAGAGGCTCAGTGAAAATGAGGGAGATTCTCAAGGATCTGGATTGACACGATAGGTTCAACAATTGGCTCAAACAGGTCAAAGATCATGGAGATGGTGGAGGACTGGGCAATGTTTCCTTCTGTTATAATAAGTTTGCCATGAGTTGGAGCCAACCTGATGGCAACTAAACATTAACAACTGTATAGAGGTGTGGTGAAAATCTAAAAACTAGGTTAATACAGCAAATAGGCTTAAAACAGTGCCCAACACTTAATCAATTTTCATTAATTGTTAGTTATTATAGGCTATTATTTAATAATGAACAATATAATTTTGATATATGCTTAGTTTGCACTATTGTATTGCTGAACTTAACTCACATAACAGATAGTAGTAACCAAAATTTTGCCAGATGACATTATTCACATGTATTGCCCACATGTATTTCCATGAACTTTCCACAAAATCCCTGAAAATTTAGTATGATAGTATTTTAGGGTTATTTGAAAGGTAATAATTAGAGTAATGGTACGGATCCCATTTAAAATCCCTCTTAGCTTAGACTTTGATAGCAGGGACTGCAAGCTGTCCCCTAAATCCAATTTCTTCTTCATTCTTTCAGTAATAAAACCTTGGGATTTTACTTGGGTTTTTTTTTTTCCCTCCACCGTGAAAGCCTATATTGTCTAGCTTCCCTTGCAGCTACATGTGAAATGTAAATTGTTTTGGGCAATGGGATGTGAAATGAAACTGTGTGTGCAAACTCTGTGTGATACCCTGAAAGGAAGAGTTTGCATCCTCTCTTGCCTTTTTCCTTTTGTGGGATAGGAATGCGAACACAATGGCAGGACCTGGAGCAGAGATTTTGAGATGAGATGTGAAAGTTCTATGTTGAGAATGGCAGAGGAAGAAGATAAAATGAGCCTGTGCCTTTGATCCCATGAAACCATATCAGTCCTGGACTGTTTGTGCTCAGATTGCTATACGAAGGGGAGAAAACTTCTCTCTTAATTTAAGTCATTAACTTAAAATTTGCCCAAAACCAAAGATGAGAAGACAGAGAGGGACAGGGAAATTGGATTAATAGAAACAGGAAAACCAGGGAAGAAATGGGGGGAGTACTGACACATTGCAGGGATTGCAACCAGGTGACGAAACAATGTGTGTAAGAATCATTGTCTGGAAAATTAATTTGCTATGTAAACTTTCACCTAAAGCATAATAAAATGTTAAAAAACAAAAAAACCCATATATCGCTTATTTGCTATAGTAGCTATGTCTGCATCTTCCATTTAAAAATTCAGCATTTATAGGTCTGGTCAGCCTACCTGTAACATTTTTGTCCTAGCAACAAAAACATGTTAGGATGGTGTTTTTATTAATAATTTATATTCATTAATATCTATTCAATTATTTTCATTTTCTTTTAAATATATAGCTTCAATTGTATGCTTCCTTCTTGAGTGTGATATTAATTTAGCCTTGATGAGAAAAAAAAGATTCTTGTGGCTATTGGCCTTAAATATGAAATGTAAACTAATGAAAAAGGTAATTCTAAAACCATCTGTTAAAACCAGACTTTCAGTAGTGCAGATACTCTGTAAAGGTGACAATACCTTTATTGTTACTTTCCCTAAGAGGGAGGCAGTGAGTATGTCTTAATGTATAGTTCCAAAAAGGCTATAATTTTATGAATGATGGAATATGGATTTCAATGTCAAGAAACTGACAACATTTTCTTTCGGAATTCAACAAATACAGGTATTAATGGGCACCTGCTATGAGTCAAACAGTGAGAACACAAGGATGAAGGAATAGCATATGCTCCTCCTTGGCAGGAACAGCAGTTCACAGAAGGTTACTGTTTCATGTAGAAATCTTCACGTATGGAGGGTAGCTATGAATAAAGGCATGCAAAAGGTGCCAAAGGAGTGCCATAGAGGGCAACAGATTCTTCTAGCCTCAACAAATCCACCAACTACATCACTTATCTCATTCACTATGTATTTTCCCCTTGATCTACATGCCAGTTTTTAGTGATTACCTAATGGGCAATAGGAAACCCTGGTGGCGTAGTGGTTAAGTGCTATGGCTGCTAATCAAAAGGTCAGCAGTTCGAATTCACCAGGCATTCCTTGGAAACCTTATGGGGCAGTTCTACTCTGTCCTATAGGGTCGCTATGAGTCAGAATTGACTCAACGATAACGGGTTTGCTTTGGTTTGGTTTAATGGGCGATAGCTGGCTGACAGGTAAGAAGTCTTCCCTATGTAAAGGGGGAAAAAGAAGCTTTCTAAGTCCAGTGGTCTCATAATACCAGTAATAATAGCTAGTATGCACTGTCTATATATGATGTCTGCTCTTAACCATTTTATGGAGGAGAAGTGTACAAGTAAGGATTTGAACCCACAATTATCAGATTCCATTGTCCATGTTCTTCTATTATATATTGTTCTTCCTTGATTCATTTTTCTATTACAGCACTGAATGTATTACATAATAAGAACTCATTTAGGTTACCCCCAGTCCCTACATTCTCCAGACTCTTGACTTGTCAATGGCTGAAGTCATATATTATTACTCACATATTCATACATTACTCAATGAATTTTATAGAATGAAAGAATAAATGAAAGATTATGGCAAAGAAAATTTCACTCAGATAGCACTTGAAAGGGAAAGGATGTCTTGGCAAATATAATCCATCTTTAAGCCAAGTACTTAACATAAATAGACCCAGGATGATCTTTTAAATATTATCTTCAGAAAATACTTTCAGCACACAGAAGGTCTACTGAAAAATTCTGTATTCATCCCTAAAGTATTATGTTTGCTTTTGTGAAAAAGAGTTGCCAAACATGTTTTGGAGAAAAATGTTTTCTGTGATGGCAGCACATAGGTATACCTAAAGGCTGTATACCTACGGTCAACAAGATAGAAGATGGCATGTTTAGATCAAACAGTGAAAATAATTTAGTATCTATGTTCTGATTCTTTATATGAAACTAAGTTGGAGCCCTGGTGGTGCAGTGGTTAAGAGCTCTGCTGCTAACCAAAAGGTTGGCAGTTCGGATCCAGCAGCCACTCTTTGGAAACCGTATGTGGCAGTTCTACCCTGTCCAATAGGGTCGCTGTGAGTCAGAATTGACTTGATGGAAACAGGGTTTTTTGGTTTTATGTTCTAATTCTTTATATGAAACTAAGTAGTGTCAAGCCTTGGACTTAAAAATTATTCCCTTACTGTATTTGACTCAGTCTATCATCTATCTATCTATCTATCTGTCATCTATTTATATAGTCTAGGTGGTACAAAGAGTTTTAATCACTCAGCTACTAACTGAAAGATTGGCAGCCAAATCCACCCAGAGATGCCTCAGAAGAAAGGCCTGGCAATGTACTTCTAAAAAATCAGCCATTGAAAACCCTATGGAGCACAATACTACTCTGGACTCATGGGGTCGCCATGAGTCAGAACTGACTCGATGGCAACCGGTTATCAATCTGTCATATCTATCTATTGCTCTCTCTCTGTCTAATCTTACAGAAAATATTCAAGATAATGGTAATGGTTTGTTTTATTATATCCTATGCTCCCTCCCGATTCTTCTTTTGAGATATAAGGACATCCTGAAAATAGAACGCTAACAGCTGTCTAACAGTCTGGTTCTAAGTCACAAAGACATTGAAAGAATACTAAGAGATTTGCCAATCAAGTTAATTTCCAATTGACTACCATACATGATTAAAATGTCTGGAGTTTTGGTTCACTGCTAAAACATTTAAAATGCAAGAAAATTCATCTAGTCATCACTTTTTCTTTTTTCTTTTGGACTGATGGATCTATTTAACTTTGCTTCCAAGAGATCATATTGTCTGTTATTCTCCATTAAGAATATTTGGTTTTAAATTCATTCATCTGGAGAGAACAAGATTTTTCTTTTTTATTAAATCCAGATACTCTTTAGTGCTGAATTTCAAACAAAATATTTCCACATGGAAAAAACTACTGGGAGACATGTACATGTTCTTTTGAATTTATACTTCCTACAGGATTTGTAATGGATCCTTTAAAGTTACATGAGAGTTATGTGAGTGTTGCCAGAAACTGCAAAGTCAGACATTTGCGTTCTTCTTAGTGTTCATTTATACATTCATCTACCTGTGTATTGGAAACTTTCCGCTAACCTGAAATCTGATTTGGTTAGGCAACCAACTGGTTAGTTTTGAGGTCTTTCCAGATATGGGGGTAGGCTAGGTAGGAGAGTATGAACCCTGAGAAAGATATTACACAGAAAAATGAAGTGAAGTAATTAGGTCATGACTCCAGCAAGGGAAAAAGGCAACGGTACAATGTGGTAAGTCAAATAAGAGAAGGAAGAGTCATTAAGAAAACTGCCAGTTCCTTTCACTGGAGACCTGGGGGGAAATGCTTTATCATGCCTAATGACAAGTCACCTACACAGAGTCAAAACTCAGCGTGAAAGGTTTATCCTAAATTGATGGAAGCAATAATGAAACAATCTTACATTTTATTACCAATTAATATGCTTCCTACAGAACACAGGCAGACTTACAGAACTTTAATTCCATTGAGATCACATCAGAGGTACGTTTTTCCCTTGAGTGGGGCCTGACTGTGTCTTTTTGACTCTGCTGTCCCAAGTTTTAGCGCAGCACAATCACTGGCTGAAAATAAAATGTTTTATTAAACTGTCTGTCTGGTACCAGATATTTAAAGCATGTAAACTACACTCTTTTAAAACTGATGATTAAAATGGCTGAAACTAATTTGTATATGCAGACATAGTATTTTATTTTGGATGTAATTATAAACTTGTAATCAAAATTCTCAGGAATAATAGCAATAACAGAAATTATGATGTACCATGTAATCTTTTGCTCATTTACTTAGTCATTTAATTTTCACCACAACCCAATGAGGTAAGTACTAGTATCATTTCCAATTTACAGAGGAGAAAACTGAGGCAAAGTGAGATTACATGGTTCGTTAGTTGTGGAGCTGGGAATTAAACTCAGTCTTGTTCCAGTGTCCAAGTAATATTTTATATATAGGCTTTGCTATTGCAAATATATTTTTATGATTATAAATACTGTAGAGAATGTCACCACTCCTGATGTTTCATTCTGTCTGGAAACTCTGTTAAAAATGCATTTCTAGTAATGACTTCTCTATTGTCTCAATCATACAACAACTCAGTATCCAAGATCTTTACTCCCTTTGGTCTGCATTGTGCAGCTCTGGAGCCAGCCTGCCTATGTTCAAGTCCCAGCTACGCCCCTTATTACCTATGTGGCTGTGGTCTATTATTTATGGTCTTTGTGTCTTATTTCTTTATGTGTAAATAGGGATAATAACAGTACCTACCTTTAGAGTTCTACTCATTGCCGCAAGTCAAATTCCAACTCATAGTGACCCTATAGGACAGGGTAGAACTGCCCCATAGGGTTTCCAAGGCTGTAATCTTTATGGAAGCAGACTGCCACAACATTCTCCCAGGAGCTACTGGTGGGTTCGAACTGCGGCTATTTCGGTTAGCAGCCGAGCGCTTAACCACTGTGCCACCAGGGCTCTTTATTAGAGTTCTGAGGATTGGAGCCCTGGTGGCACAGTGGTTAAGAGCTACATCTGCTAACCAATCCGGTGGTAGTTTGAATCCACCAGCTACTCCTTGGAAACCCTATGGGGCAGTTCTACTCTGTCCTATAGGATCGCTATGCATTGGAATCAACTCTATGGCAATAGTTTTCTTTTTTTTCTTTTTTTTAAGGAGGATTTAATTAGCTAATCAATGCTAAGCCCTTTAGAACAGTGCCGGCCACATAGTAAGTACTAAATAAATGCCATCTATCACTATTGCCTTTGTGGTGCAGTGGTGAAGTGATTGGCTCTAGCCAAAAGGTCAGCAGTTTGAACACACCAGTCACTCTGAGGGAGAAAGATGTGACAGTCTGCTTCCATAAAGATTTACAACCTTGGAAGTCCTATGGGGCAGTTCTACTGTCCAATAGGGTAGCTATGAGTCCGGATCAACTTCATGGCAGCATTTTGGTCTTTTTTTGCTGGAGTCCCTGGGTGACACAAACAGTTAACACACTCGGCTGCTAACTGAAAGTTTGGAGGTTTGAGTCCATCCAGAGGTGCCTTGGAAGAAAGTCCTGGAAATCTACTTGTGAAAAAGCAGCTACTGAAAACCCTATGGAGCAGTTCTGCTCTGACATGCGTGGGGTCTCCGTGAGTTGGAGTCTACTTGACCACACATGGAAAATTATTACTGCCTTTGTTTTAGGCAGCCCTCTGCTCATCTGTCCTTTACTTTAGTGTTCTGAGGACCTTGTATTCCGCTGTTTGCACAAAACTTTGGAGAAAAGCATTAAGGCTTTTGTTTAGTTTTTGAAAGAACCCGGATACATACAATGGAGGAAAACAAAAACAAAACTATAAGCAGAATTTTTCAAATGCTACAAGTTAACTCTAAACAAATGGCTACATTGTACCAAGATGCACACACTATAAAATTTTCAACTATAAAAAAAACCCAAAAACCAAACCAACTTCTACCATCCTGACTGCAAAACCTCATACCAGAACCATCAATGACAGCTTGTTAACTTCATCCCTTTCAGATGGCTTGAAAGATTTAAGCAACAGAAGAAGGAAAAGCCCATTTATTTGGAACAATGAAATGCAGGGCTTGGCAGCCACTGCACTGGAAAGGGTATCTAGGGAAGTACATTTACTAAGGGAATGCTGTTTAAGCAACAGAAAATAAACATTTTTTTTTTTTTTTTAAAGGCAGTGAGCGAAGGAAAAGCAGTAACAGAAACCCTCCAACTTGCTTTGCTATTTTGAAGTTTGCTGACAACAGAAGCTTTTCAGCTGCTGATCATAAATACCCGAAAATCTTATATTAAGCTTCAGTCCACGACAAGAAAAATTATTCAATATTCCGTGCTACAGTGCTCACAGTCACCTTGGAAATTCTCTGAGCTGTCAAGTAATACATGATGGTGTGGAATCAGTGAAAACATAATTTGTACACCAAATACAAGAGGACACAGTAATGAGGCAGAAGGACTTATTTAAACTGGAAAGCCCCAGACATGGAATAAATAAGCGTCTTGGCAGTGGAGACTGGGACAGACATGAATGCATGTGGATTTTGGAATGTGCTTCCCTGCCGGAAATCATTCAACTATCAAAATTCTTTCCCCCTGAGACTTACAAACAGAAACCTTGGCCTGTGCTCAAATATTAAACATTAATGATGTTCTCCTGATGTCTAAAGAAGAGAGGGAAAACTGTGTTCTACTCTAGTTAAAGAAATAGTTGTGAGGGAACTTTGGATAGATTTGGGGAAAATAAAAAGATATTGCCATCAGCTTCTAGCTTTATTTTTCTAGTAAGAAAGTAAACATTTTTAGCCACTCTTAATTCTAATTTGAGATGAGAGGTCACTTGTTTGCTTTTATGATGGTTAATAGATTTATTCATTCATTTAATGGATATTTATTGCATGGCTACTGTGTGCCAGGCCCTGTGGAAAACCCTGGAACACAGAGGTGAAACTGACAGAGCTTATGCCTAATAGGTCTTGGATTCTGGGTGGGAGGGGGCCGCGGGGGAGGGGTGGTGGGATGGAGGGGAGAGAAACAAAAAAACTGTTATGCAGAAAAATTCTTTACTGGGGAAGCCAGCACAACTTGTACAAGGAAAGGTCATGGAAGCTCCACAGACACATCCAAATTGTCTGAGGGACTGAATTGCTGGGCGGAGGGTTGTGGGGACCATGGTCTTGGGGAACATCTAGCTCAATTGGCATAACAGAGTTTATAAAGAAAATGTTCTACATTCTGCCTTGCTGAGTAGCGTCTGGGGTCTTAAAGCCCTGTGAGCAGCCATCTAAGATACTCTACTGGTCTCACCCCTTCGCGAGCAAGGGAGAATGAACAAAACAAGGAACAAGGGAAAGATTAGTCCAAAGGACTAATGGACCACAACCACCACAGCCTCCAGTAGACTGAGTCCAGTACAACTAGATGGTGCCCGGCTACCACCACTGACTGCTCTGACAGGGATCACAACAGAGGGTCCCAGACAGAGGTAGAGAAAAATGTAGAACAAAATTCTAACTCACAAAAAAAGACAAGACTTACTGGCCTGATAGAGACTGGAGAAACCCCGAGGGTATGGCCCCCGGACACTCTTTTAGCTCAGTAATGAAGTCACTCCCAAGGTTCACCATTCGCCCAAAGATTAGACAGCTCCATAAAACAAAATGAGACTAATGGGGCACAACAGTCCAGGGATAAGGACTAGAAGGCAAGAGGGGACAGGAAAGCTGGTAACAGGGAACTCAAGATAGAAAAGGGACAGTGCTGACATGTCGTGGGGTTGTTAACCATTGTCATAAAACAATGTGTACTAACTTTAATAAGAAACTGTTTGTTCTGTAAACCTTCATCTAAAGTACAATAAAAAAAATTCTTGCAATTTGCACAAAGGAACATGAAAAAGTCAAACAAAAGGCTGACAGAGAAGATCACAGACTAATGCTTTATGTAAACAGAAATGTGGGGAGTGTGGATTTTATTCTAAGTCTGACAGGAAGTCATCGAGAGGTTTTAAAAGAGACATATTGGGATACAGTCTAGAAAGATCAGTTTTGTTGTGGAGTGGAGACGTATAATAGGAGGTCAGGAGCAGGAGTGCAGACAGGGAGGCTAACTAAGCTCCTGTTGGTATGATGTAGACAAAAAGATGATGGTGATTGTCCTTAGGAGGTGGCAAAACAGTAATATAAAGCCTCAAATTCAAGCTGTATTTTGGAGAGTCCATAGGACTTGTTGAGGAATTGGGGTAGAGATTGATGGAAAGGCAAGAATCTTAGATGATTCCTGGATTTCTGGCTTGCCTACATGGATATATGCTATTCTATTCCATTTGCTGAAAGGTGCAAGATTTTAACAAGAGTCAGGTTTGAGGGGAAGGGAAAGAGCACATTGCATTTTAGATTCTTAGGAGACACTTTAACAGAGAGTAGATAGATTTATACATAGGACTGCTAGGGATCTACTCGTTATCCAGTCTCCTTTTATTTCTACCAGATTTTTATTTTGTAGGGGTTGCAATGTACCCAAGTAAAAAAACAAAGAGATTTTATGCATTGTCCTTAAAATTAGAGGTGGTCATATGATATAGTTTAGGCCAGTGACTTGAAGTTGCTGCATGGAAATTTTGTGAAAGCCCTTTCAAGAGGTGGCTGACAGAAGCTAATCTTTTCCCTAGCACTAAAACCCATTGCAGTGCAGTTGATCCCAACAGAGTAGAACTGCTCCATAGGGCTTTCAAGGAGTAGCTGGTGGATTCAAACTACCAGCCTTAAGGTTAACAGCCGAGCTCTTAACTGCTGTGCCACCAGGACTCTCCCTAACACTAAGGGACTATAAACCAAAACCAAACCTGTTGCTATTGAGTCAATTCCGACTCATAGCGACCCTACAGGGCACAGTAGAACTGCCCCGTAGGATTTCCAAGGAGCGGCTGGTGGATTCGAACTGTTAACATTTTGGTTTGCAGCCGAGCTCTTAACCACTGCGCTAACAGAGCTCCAAGGGGACTATATTTCTTGTCTTTTGTTTTTGTTTTTTTCTGGAGCAGATAGGGTATATAACTAATTCCACACTTAATTATGACTACTTCCTGTTTTACTTTCAAAAGTGTTCCAATTTGGAGAATAAATTATATGGTTACCTCACTTAACGCTCTTTCTTTTTTCCTGGAACTTGGATGCAATGGTGGACCTGCAACCATCATTTTTTGCCCAATTATAAGGAAAACTCCAAGAGAATTGTAAGGGCTTTAATTGTGTTTTGCTGGAATCATTACACCAGGCATGGGCCAGTCTTCTTGCTACAATAGAGAAAACTTGTACTCCTGTAGTTTTAAGCCACTGTATCTGAGTTTCCGCTTGTATGTGGCTACATGCAATCTCCAACAGATAATAGAATGCAAGTTTGTAGCACAGAAGAGAAGTCTTGAAAAGAAATTAAGTTTGGGTACAATCAGCATGAATATTGCTGTGTTTAATTCCATGGGCATTGTTGAGCTCTGAGCACAGAGTGTAGAAGAGAGAAGTGGATGAAGTCCAAGACCCGAGAATTGGACACACAGAATTGGAGTGAAAAAAATAACTAGCAAAGTTAATGAGGATGAAGTAACTGGTAAATTAGGCAGAAATGCCAGAGACAGTGGTGCCAGAGAAGCCATGAAAACAGAACTTCCAAAAATGAGGGAGTGCTTGGTTCTTTGAATGCTGAATATTATGGATTGAATTGTGCCCCCCAAAAATATGTGTTGTAAATCCTAAACTCCTATACCTATGGATGTAATCCCATTTGAAATAGTTTTTCTTCTTTGTTATGTTAATGAGATCATATCAGCACAGAGTGCGTTTTAACCAATCACTTTTGATATACAAAAAGAGCAGAGTCGGCACAGAGAAAGAAGCACACAGGGAGGGAAAGATACACACTATATGAAACTCAGCAAGGAACCAAGAAACAAGCTGAAAAAAGCCTATAGAGAGAAAGCCTTACCCTAGAGTCAGCACTCTGAAATCAGATTTCTAGCTTCCTAAACTGTGAGAAAATACACTTCTGTTTATTAAAGCCACCACTTGTGGTATTTTTGTTACAGTAGCACTAAGAAACTAAGACACTGGTAAACATTTAAGTAAGAGGCAACCAGAAAAATAGCTATTAGTTTTAATTATGAGGCTTGTTGAAGCCTTTGAAAGGAACTATTTTAGTGGTGTGGTGGGTAGAAGCCAGACTGAAGTGGATTAAAGACTGAATGACAGAATATTAGTAAATATCAACACAAATACAGGCCTCATCTT
This sequence comes from Trichechus manatus latirostris, assembly GCF_000243295.1. NCBI lineage: Eukaryota > Metazoa > Chordata > Mammalia > Sirenia > Trichechidae > Trichechus > Trichechus manatus. The sequence goes on along the minus strand of NW_004443948.1, from coordinate 12,574,403 downwards.
CAAATATTTAATGAGTACCTAATGCAAAAAAGTCACTCTAGTAAACAGAGGAGATTTTAAGGATCATAAAAATGGCTACTGCTTTTATAGTAGACTAGGAATTCATTTCAGGATATATTTTACTGTTGAGATAAATACATTGATTTTTCTAATGAAGATATGAGGTGCTAAAAATAGCTTTGTCCTATTCAAATTAGTCATGTTGTTAGATTATATAAGTACTCCAACAATACTGATGAGTATTTCTTTGAATGTCAAAAGGACTTTTTGCACATTCTTTATCTTCTGAAGAATAAATTGATTCTTAGAAGTTGCCAGAAACATTCATAAACGTGTACAGTTTTGAGGAAAGTTATCTGGCAGCATGCATTAAAATTTAGCATGTATATCAAGGATTTAGAAATTATTTTACAAAACAATTTGTATTGCAATAGAATGAGCAACACAATGTATTGTACAATTTAAAAAACGATAGACTCACTACTCATTAATTGGCTAATTTATTAGATTACAAGGCTAATAAATTATGATCTATAAACCCTATAGAATATTTTGTATCAACTAAAAATAAAAGGAGTTAGATCTCTATGTGTATCTGAATGACCATCTCTAATATATTTGAAAAAGTAATTTGCAGACTCAAATGTTTATAAAAACCACATTAAAAAAAAAAAAAAGGAAACACAAACACAATTTATTTCAATGGTTTTGTAAGGATTGAGGAAGATGCACAGGCAACACATCAAGCTATCCAAACTTAGTGCATAAAGACGGTAGGAAGACAGTGGGTAGAGGGGGACAAATATTAACAGTTGCTTCTATATTTCTGGACTGTCTTACTTGCTTGAACGAGTAACTAGTCATTTGGCAATCTTACCTAAATTTAATAAAGTAGTTATTTATTCATTTATGAAATTCAAAGTCATGTCTGTTGAATTATGTGGGCAAGTAAATTGGGTAATAACACTTTAAGTTAAAAATTGATGTGATCAGAAAAGCTCAGATTTTTCTCAAGTTACTTAGAAATGGTTCTGAAGGCAATTACAAACAAACAAGTAAACAGAAGAGTCACAGATATTTTGTGGGAATGTAACTATACTGTATATTGTACCTTACAATATACGCTTGGATGGACAGTGAATATTTGGCTCATGTATTTATTGCCTAAAAGTTATCTCCTTAATTTATGGTCGTATCTTTCAAAATCATTAAATATTAAGTAATGATACAACTTAGCCTGTAATAATAATTAAAATAGTGGCCAGTATTCTTTCAGTAATTACTGAAAGTTTAGAAGAAATCTTTTTTACCAAGATTACTTATTTTATTTATATCATAAATATTATACCCCCAAAATGGCTGCTTATTTAGAATTTTTATCATCAGTTAATAAGTCATGAAATGTACCCCAAAAAGAAGTTCATAGTCACGCACATACATGAATCTCATTAATCCACATGTTTCACATTTGCTCCCCAGGGAGATGTCTTACATTAAATTATATTACTGTCCTCTTAAACCTATTGGACCATGAAACTGGCCCACAAGACAGCTGACCTTACAAGTGCTACCTAATTTATGCTAGGACACTTGGGAACAAGCATATACTCTATGCTTTTTAAACCAAAAAATACAATCATACTTGTTTTTATACTGCACAGAAATATGCAAAAAAATTGTTTCTATTTACAAGGCACCAAAATAACCATTAAATTCAACACGAATCAATTAGTAGGAGTAGGTAGGCCAAAAAAAAATTGCTTGATTAAATTCTCTAAATAATTTAATAATCTCTATTAGTGTCAAAGTACACAGCCAAACAGAGCCAGAGAGATGTTTGTATGGCAACTGGGTCACTAACAGACTCCAGATGTGTCATTACAAGACCCTGACATCTTGGGCAATAAAAGGGACTCAATGCAAGCAGAGACATCCTCTGGGATGAATGAGAGGCTATTCTTTGCTCTCACAAGAACGTAGTTCAGTTCTTAGAATACTAACAGTGTGTTCCAATTTATCATGCAACATTTTAAAAACATTGGCATTGCAGATGTATGAAGGAGCTGTTGGGCCTAGGTCATTTGCTAGGCTTCTGGCTGCTTTGGGCTTGGTGACAAAGTAATGGATGTCTACTTATGTTCCTTCAGTACAAGACAGCCTCCCAGGCTTTCAGGAAATCTTCCATGATAATTGGAAAAAGGGTAAACAAAAGTAACAATCAAAGTTACAGGCATAGGACAAATAGCAGACAAATTGAGTTGGTATTAAGACTGGACCTTTATGAGATATCAAATTTCTACAAATGCTAAATCTTAAGGAAGAATGACAAAAAGGGAAGAGAACAGACAGTAAGTATACTTTAGATGCTAAGAATTAGAGCTTCCCCATTCTTCCATATTGATGAATACTCTAACGATAATTGAGTAACTCTCATCTGAAAGCCATATGGATTTGTTTTTTCAAGTGATTAAAGCTGAGTGCGACTGTACAGCAATTCCAGTTCTGCCACTTGTCTCATTATGTGGTTTGGGTTGCAATGTGGTTTAACCTCCCTGCAATTCAATTTTCTAGTGTGTCTTGTGAGGAATACTTATCCACTCAGCAAGAAGGCTCTGGAGTGACTTCTTGCTTTATTTATTTATTTTCCTCGAAATGCTTTCCTTGACTCTAAAATGGCATCTAGCCCTTCCATTTTATACTAATATATGCACAGAACAGCTATGTCTTCAATTAAAGTGGAATGGATTATTGTTAGAACATCTGGTCATTTAACCATACCTATACTCACAGGGTATGAGATCAATAACATTATCTCTGTTACAAGAAATATTGATTTTTTTTCCTATATATGCTTACTGTCAGCTCACTTTGGCCCTAACTATTGCTTTGTATAATAGGAACTTATGAGACTGCATTCCATTACTTTGGCTTTGTTGTTTCATTTGCATTAGTTATGGAGACTTTTCAGTGTATACTGGTACCTCTTGTTACTTCCCCTAATCATTGACTCACTTCTTCATTCCCCCACAGAAAGACAACACACACACACACATACAAACACACGTAATATTAACGTTGCTGCTGTAGCACAAATGAATGACTGAAAGAAGAGAGTAACTAACCGAGATGATATTTAGTCAAGTAAGCCTAAGAAATCAAGAGAGACGTGCATTTTCCTGATGTAAACTGTGTTGTTTTTGTTAGGTGCTGTCCAGTTGGTTCCGACTCATAGCGACCCTATAGGATTGAGGAGAACTGCCCCCATAGGGTTTCCAAGGAGTGGCTGGTGGATTTGAACTGCCGAACTTTTGGTTAGCAGCCATAACTCTTAACCACTGCGCCACCAGGGCTCCAATGTAAAGTATAGTACCGTGAAAATAGCATTGAACTTGGAGAAATAAAGTTTAATCTGAAATACGAGCTCTCCTATTAACTATGTAACCTTGAGAAAGTCTACTTCACTCTCTGAACTTCCCTCATTGGATGTAAGCTTCTCCCAGAAGAAAGTAAGTTTCATAAAACCATGATTGTAGTATGTTTTTTGTTGTGTTCCCCAGAGCTCTGCACCATGCCTAGAACATTCTGGTAATTTTATACATGTTTTTTGAATCACTGAATGAATGAAAGAATGAATGAACTTCAGTTTCTTCATCTGCAAATGGACATTATAAAGTTTATGCACAAGGGTTGTTATAAGAACAGAATAAGATAACATATACAAAAAGACCGAAAACAGTAACAGACACATAGTAAGTAAAGAATTTCAATATATTTTTTAACATAGAAAATGGAAAAAATATATACAAAAAAAGAAACTCCACATTTGCTGGGTGCTGCTGGCATCTGTCTCATGTACCACACTAAGAAAACCAGATGAATTCAGTTTGTGTGTCCATCAACCACATAACGTCAGGGTGGGAAAGTAAGTTTCTCCTGACTCACTGCTCTTCTTTGTATACTCCAAAACGCTGTTTAGCCTTAAGACAAAATGATGTTTTTCTTATAGTTGGTTTTATGGCTGAGGTAAGTAATATTCCCAATCAACACGCAAAGGCTACATTAGGCAATCTATTTGGATTATCAGTAAGGTATATAAGCAAAAAAAAAGAAAAAAGCTTCTATATGTTAATCATTAGTGTCAATGTTTCCCCCTTATTCAGTAAAAATAAATTACTCCTCTGGAAGTATAAGTATACACACACAGAGATGCAACCTTCTGTAGTGGTCGTGTATGAAGGGAGGTTTCAGTAGTCAGAATTTAGGCTCAAACACTGTATAATGTCAAATATTAATCATTCCTCAGCCGCCCCTCCCCAGTGACAGCAGGAAGAAGTGCATTAAGACAATGACTTCCCCATAAGTGAGGCAACATCTGCCTCAAAGCTGGGTTAGGATAGAGTCTGGACCATCTCCTTCACAAGATCTGTTCATGTGGACTATAACAGAGACATACAGTTTAGCCTGAAGGCCCTTTCAGGATTTGGAATGCGTAATCTGGTAGAAATTGTAATAAACGAAGCATCCTCTGCGGCACCAGTAATCTGCACTGAATAAAGACTTTTGACTACAAAAGTCATACACATAATTTCCATTCTGTTTTGTTTTTCCCCTTTTATACTCCATGAATCATGATGATAACAAACATTTAAGAACAGGGGTTATGCTATTCACACGTTTTAATGACTTCCTGGATTTTGTTTTGGAACTTGGTGTAAAAGCAAGACGATACTTTCAGTCCACTCTTCCTTGGTTCTAACTAGGAAGAGTCACTCTTTCCTCTCAGCCTGTAGACACACGACACATATGCTGGTTACCAACCTCACACTTTAAAGAAGCTTCAGCAGATGGGGCTTGAGGGTAGAATAAATGGAAACAACCTGAACATGTTAATCCAGTAGATTCAAATCAATGGAACTCCATTACAGGTTAGTAATATTAAAAACTGCATACAATTCCACAAAAGAAAAACAAACTTCAAACACAGACTATTGTGGATTGAATTCTGTCCCTCAAAAATGTGTTAGAATCCTAATATCTGTACTCGTAAATAAGACTCTGCTTGGAGATAGGTTTTTTGTTATGTTAAAGCTGCCATACCAGAGTAGGGTTGGTCCTAAACCTAACTACTTCTGAGTTGTAAAAAGAGCAGAACAGATAGAGAGACACACTCCAGAAAGACAGCATATGAAGACATACTAGGCAGATGCATCTAGAAGCCCAGGAACTCCAAGGATTGTTGGCAGCTTCTAGAACTGAAATAGACAAGAAGGACCTCCCGCTAGAGCCTCACCCTACACTCAGACTTCTAGCCTCTTGCACTGTGAGAAAATAAGCCTCTGTTTTTGAAAGCCCCCCATTGTGGTATTTTTATTACAGCAACACTAGCAAACTAAGATACTAGCTTTAGAAAATAAGTGGCAAATGCATAAGAATGTTAACAGAGAGAACAACAGAAAGCTCGAGAGTTTAACAAGACACACTGCTATTTCCAGAAAAATATAATTTAACTTGGATATTATACCAATCACATAGTGTGAAAAGGAGTAGATTCTCAATAAATAAAAAATGAGAAAAATAAGAATGTTAATACCATTTTGTTGATACATGGAATTGGACTTTCATTAATGAGAGAGTGAAAACTAAGAAAGAATCATATTGGAACATTGTGCTCACACTAAATTTGTGAATTGATCTCCATTTGTGTCATGAAAATATTTGAAGTACTCATAATAATATTTTAATTTGTAAAATGCCTTACAAGTTATATCTATGCATTTTATGAGATTCTTCTTATGTTTTTTTTAATTCTTCTGACAACCTAGTGAGGAAGGTGAGGCAGGCTTTGGTATCATAATTTTTAAAAGGGTAAATGGAGATGTCCCATTTTTAATAAGCACTTTACATGATTTTGATGCAAGGGTTCAAGGGCTACATGTGTCACGCACTAAACTAGGTGACAAATAAAAACTAAACTCATTGCCATCAAGTCGATTCCGACTCATAGTGACCCTGCAGGACAAAGAAGAACTGTCCCACAGGGTTTCCAAGGAGCGGCTGTTGGATTCAAACTGCTGACCTTCTGGTTAGCTGTCAAGCTCTTAACCACTGCACCACCAGGGCTCCGGAGTAGATAAAGAGCCTCTAAATGCAGTAGAAAGTGTCTCAGTCTTCTCTGGATCTCTAGATTTTGATCCTGAAGCTTGCTACTTGGTTTTCAGAAATTTAGGTTAAATCAGTTAATCTACGCAGCCTTACTTGGTAGGCACAAGCAATCTTTTTCATAGATAGGTTAGGTTTTTACAAATCATAATTTCTAAGGTGTATTACATATACTAATTATGTCTCTTTCCATAAAACTAATTATGGTTTTTGTAAATTTCCTTAAACCCGGGGTAGGGGGGAGGGGGAGGAATCTATTAATAAACAAAAGTCAAATATGAAGCAAATTAAACTGGGTTTATTTTAGCATATTTCTAGACAGTCTGAGAGTTTTGGCTATTGGAAACTAGGGTGTGAAGTTGATTTTTGGACTCATGATTGATTTCTATTAAATCTAGTACGTGACAGAAAAATAATGAATTTATCATATTTTCGGGGGAAAAAAAAATCCTGAAAGACCTTCTGACTTGCTAAAAATACCAAGTGGATTGCAAAAGTACAAATTGAAGTCGACTCTCTGGGGCAGGAATGGGGTAAATCAGCAGATCCTGAAATACTCATATAAGCTGGAACTTCCTGTCTTTTAGCCCGCTCGATAATTAGCCTGCAATGAATCCGTGGTTTGTATCTGTCACCAAACTTCTGGTCCAGATTTGTTTACTCTAGTATAAGATAATAACTTTCATTTATTGAGCAGCTTACAGTTTACAGAGGTTGTTCACATTCCATTAGCTTATTTGATCCCATAATGATCATTTGAAGTAAGCTAGGGAAGAGAACATGGCCTTCATTTTATAAAAAATGGAGAGTCTCAGAAAGCTCAAGTTGACTTCCCCAAGGTCACTTGACAAGGCAGTGGTAGAAGTGATAAGAGGACAGAGGTTTTCTGTGCTCATCTTGTTACACCATGCTATGCTCAAATGCTCCTTTTCATCCTGGGATAGTAACCGGAATCAGCCTCCTAACCCTAACATGATGACTAGACCAAGCATTAACGGCAGAGAAGCAGCCTTTTTGGGTTCAGACTTATGCTTTATTTGGGTTAAAACTTCCAGCCCAAATTAAAATTTTGGTTAGGAATAGAGATATCAACTAGCTACTAGATGATTTTAAGTCTTTGGGTGCTGTCTCACTCCAGCTAGGCTGAAAGGCTGTTTTTTTTCCCTCCTGTGAAATGTGCTCTCCATCTTTAAACATTTAACTAAGACAACTTCAACCAGATGCTAAGTTAAATTAAAAAATATTGGAATATGGAATTTCCCTTCCTCCCTGCATCTAATTTGCACCTTGGCTACACTTCTTTTATCTGAAATTCCCTTCCTTTTGTATTTCGTTGTTGTTTTAACCACTTTATGTTTAGCTTGTATGCTACCCATTAAGTATTTTCGCTTCAGAAAGATTATACTATGTGCATAGGAAATATGTTTTAATTCAGAAACACATAAGTGAGTATATATTTCACATTTTAAAATCAGGGCAAAGTTTAGAAATATGAGAGTGATGTTTATAGACTGACTTTCTAGCTTCTCCATTTTGCCACCCCTTGAAAACATAATTTATTTCTTCTTCTGTTTTCTCCTTCACCCCATCTTGACCTGCTTTAGGCACATGGTATACATCTCATTTTATATTTGAATACCAAAGATCACACTACCTTTTCTATGTAATGCTGTGATGCCAATGTTAGTATTTTGTGTATTAAGTCACAGCAGCACCAAGAGAGAAACAGAGCTTCAGTATGAATTCCCCCCAAAATTAATCACCACCTCCTCTTGAAGTACAGTTTGGGATTCAATTACTCAACTCCCTAGAATATCTCTGTTCAGTCTCTTAAATGTTCTATTTCCGCTGGGAGACACCGAACACAGACAACCACAAAGTTTGTACTTCAAAATGTTAAACACCTGAAGCATAAACCATTCTTCAAAGGGTACTGGGCAACCTATTACAGACAAGGACATTGGGACTAAAATCTAGAAATCCATTTAGAAAATGGTATTCACCGTAGAGAAATTTGATATATATAACATCCAGGTCAGTATGTGCCATTTCAATCATGCAAAGTCATATATAGATGCTTTTCTTGAACAGTAAAGAAAAACTACATATCTAAGAATTGGTCAACTTTGGATCTTGGCCCTAAATTTTAATATTCAAAGCACAATTTGTCATAAATATTTTTATTTACACTGTGTACTAACCTTTAATTTTGTTAATACAGCATGATAAGCTGCTACACCAAGTCTCTGAAGAAGACAATCAAATTAGAGATGAATATTCAAGACGATTTCTTTCAATAGTAAAATGTACTTGTAATTCTTACTTCATCAGCAAGTACCTTTTTTAGTTCTCTGAAGTCAGGGACAAATCTAAGTTCACTCTCCTCTTACTAGTTTATCAAGCTTTAAAAGGATCTTAAAAATGTGTACTTACAAAGAATGATCAGAAAATCTAATATACAGCAATGTGTTATACTTGCCTTTAGATACATATTTCCAAGTTCTTCACTTTTATTGAAAAAGTCAGCTGATTTATTTGAAATCTAATTCAAAGCTATCCTAATTATGCAACCAAAGAGCCCCTGGGAATTATATATAAAATTATTCCAACTTCTTTATCATAGATATCATATTATTTCAAATGTACTTTGGAAATGCTCTCCTTGGTGTTTTGTGGTGAGGCTCAGAATTACTCAACTAGAAATGCAAGAATCTACTCTTTGATATTTTCAATCTACATGTATATATTAAATATGACTATATATAAATTGTCTGGAACCCAAATCATGATGTTGATAATCAAAACCAATACAAAAGCGTGTGTGTTAGTATATTTGTGTGAATTTATGGAAAACTAATTTTCTGATAACTTTGTGAGACAACTCAGAATTCAAATATTATTTATAGAAATACATAAACTGATTTATAAGGAATCTGTTTTAACTGAGTATGGCTTATATTACAATCAATAAAATTTACTTACTATAGTATCATTTTTTCTGGTCATTACAAGGTGGTTTAAGTCTCACATCATTGAATCAGAGAACAGAGATATTTACAATAGGATGAGCTTGTCACTTGAGCAGGATGGAGGCCAATACTGCCTTCTGCACTATCATGAACAGCATTACTGAAAGTTAGAGAGAACTTCAACTTCTGATAATAACAATTCCAATTTTATTTAAAATGGCATATTGGATTGCCTGGGATTCCACATCATGATGTCTGATCTCAAAATCAACCAAAATTCTCTCTGAGTTGCCAGATAATTTTCAATATAACAATTTAAAACATACTCTTAACTGTTTATATATAATCTGCTAAATTGAAAATAAAATCTTATCAATTATGTTGTTAATATATCAATTTCTCTTACAGAAAACAAAGGAATCAGATTCATAATACTTGTGTACCCTATCCCCAGAAATTAACTTTTTTATTGCTTTTAACCATCACAAATAGCTAATACTGCAAAAAACAATTTTTCTCTATAATAAAGGGCCTCATAAAAATTAATCCAATTTGATTGACTTATCCTTTATCTTAAGGATTATCCAACTTTCAAGGAACATAGTATTTGTTTGTATACGTTAGCCTGCTAATTTGGCTATGTCTCAAATGAAAATATATCCAAATGAGAATATCTCTTTTCAAATACCATTTTCAAATCATGGTGAAGAGCAGCTGCAAAAAATTTCTTCTATTTTTTTTTTAAATTTCAGGACTAAACATCTAGTGGATATAATAACTAAACAGCATCAGAGATTTTTAAAACAGATTGTATATATTCAGTGTAATAATCTTAAAAGATAGCATGAGAAAATAAAGAATAGACACAATATGTTTTCTTCCATTATTAATTGTGAAGACAATTTTCTTGTGAGCAGCTATTAAAGTTACTGTTTTGCAGTAGCCCCATTCCTCTTGGGTGTCTGGCTGCCTGATCTAAGTAGCTTATATATTTGGTCAGGCTGCCCTAGTATTCAAATACTTTTAATTTACTTGCAAATCATATTCGTAAACTACTTTTGTATAAGATACCAAAAACCAAAAACCAAACCCACTGCCGTGGAGTTGATTCCGATTCACAGCGACCCTATAGGACAGAGTAGAACTGGCCCACGGGGTTTCCAAGGCTGTAAATCTTTATAGAAGCAGACTAGCACATCTTTCCCCTGCGGAGAGGCTCGTGCGTTCGAACCACTGACCTTTCGGTTGGCAGTCGAGTGCTTCAAACTCTGTGCCACCAGAGCTCCTCGTATAAGATACAAGGGGTATTATATCAGCTCCACAAGGGGTATTCAATATAAGTCAATTGAAACACCATATAATTTTATCAGAATGTAACTGAATGAAGAAGAAATGTACTTCTGCCTAGGTCGAGAATCATCAGGAAACGAGGTATTTCTTAGAGTTGCTAAACATTGTAATTGACCTACTGAAATTCATGCTATGGTTTAGTTAAGATAAGAAAAGACCTTTCTAGACAAATGTGAAATTAGTACTTTGACATACTTATGTAAGGCAAAATTGATTGAGGATCTTCCCTAATTATGTGGTTCTGTGTATCTAAGAAAAATGCTTTCTTTGTTGAAAAGCCAGGCCATCTCTGATCCAGAAAAAAACCAAAATAATTAAAACAAAACCAAAACAAACAGTACCAACAACAACAACAAACCACATAAATGTCCTCACGGATAGAATTCCCTAGCAAACTCCTGTTTAACAAGGGATGTGACCTTTGAAGTGTTTCCTCTAAGGAATATCTCATAACTACTCACTCAAGTATCTTTGCTCCAGAAACAAAGAAGAAAGGTAGGGGATTTTTACTTTCACTTCACATTCTCATTGACCTTCTCTCCAAGCCTATCTAAATTTGGAAAAACTGAAAAGAAATATGGTATTGTGGCACATAATTCTCTAATCGGAGGACTCCCTTTAGTATTTCTTGTAATTTTGGTTTGGTTTTTGCTAATTCCCTAAACTTCTGTTTATCTGGAAATGCCCTAATTTCACCATCATATTTGCGAGACAGTTTTGCTGGATATATAATTCTTGGCTGGCAGTTTTTTTCCTTCAAGGCTTTATATATGTCATCCCATTGCCTTCTTGTCTGCATGGTTTCTGCTGAGTAGTCTGAGCTTATTCTTATTGACTCTCCTTTGTAGATGACTTTTCATTTATCCCTAGTCACTCTTAAAATTCTC
>NW_004443948.1:12514816-12562904 GCF_000243295.1 Trichechus manatus latirostris | reverse complement strand
ATTTTATTGTTAATCTTCTGGATTTCTGATTGCTGTCTCTCTATGGATTCTTGCAGCCTGTTAAATTTGTCATTATGCTCTTGTCTAATCTTTTTAATTTCCTCTATTGCATGTTCTGCATTTTGCTTAATTTCCTTCCTAATTTCTTGAAGATGTCTGTATATTAATCTTTTGTATTCTGTCTCTGGTAATCCCAAGAAATTTTCCTCCTCCGGAAAATTTCTAGATTCTTTATTTTGGGAGCTTGCTGAAGCCATCGTGGATTGCCTCTTTATGTGATTTGATACTGACTGTTGTCTCTGAGCCATCAGTAAGTTATTAGATTTATGTTTGCTTACTGTGTCCTAGCTTCTTGTTTTGTTTTGATATGTCCAAATAGGCTGCTCATATGAACTAGTTTGATTATTGGCACCTTTGAAGCTCTAATGTCCTGTCATCTGGTGGTTAGATCTGTTACTAGGTATGTGGGCTCAGGAGTCTGCCCACTGCTCCTGTATGGATTCAGCTCAGGTGCCCAGGTAGATAGCCACCAAGTGTGTGGTGTAGGCTCTTACTTACAGTCCTAGACAGGCATGGGTGATTGGTGTAGGCACAGGCATCTAGCTGCAGCAGGGGGACACACTCTGAACAAGGCAGGGGGCTGATGGCCACCCCAAAGTGTCCAGGAGGAACGTGTGTCCCTGTTCCCTAGAGCGCGTAGGTGGGTGGGTTTTGCAGCTGGACTATGAGAACCTAATGCTGTTGGCGGTAAGGACTGGGGGGCAGCTGTTATTCATGGGCCCCTACTGTAGGTGGCTAGGTGGCGTGGGTGAAGCCACCAGTCCTTAGGCCCCTGATGTGGGTAGATGAAGACCTTGCTTAATGAGCAGAGCAGTGTCAAATGTCAAGAACCTGCTACTTTACAGCTGAAACAGTTGAAGTTAGACTTCCGGTATATACCCTGTTGTACTGCAGTAATGAGAGCCTACACTGTTGAGATGGGCCCACACAAGTCTATGCAGGGGGAAAGGCACTCAAAGTCCATGGATCCTTTATGCCTGTGCCTGTGCCTAGGCAAAGGAGCTGTGCCTACCCTGGGTTCCTGGCTTAGGGGAGCCAGACAGTTTATCTTTTCCCATTTGTTAATTTGTTCACTCTCCAAGCCTGGGAGAATGCCTCCAGGCGTGTGACGGATCCTACTTCTGGCCCAGGGGACTCAGCAATTGCTGAAGTTAGTCTGGGACCCAGTGCAGAGCAAGCAGTGGGGAGGTGAATGGAAGAGAGGTTTTTCCCTAAGGGGGTGTGTTTTTGATCTGCACGGTAGGCCGTACACAATTACTTATCTTTTGCCGATCCAGGGCTGCTTCTCACTGATTCTGGTGGCCGTGTAGACTCTCTGGCTCTGGGTCTCTCATGGTGCGGAAAACGCACCTCCTGAGCACCACCACTTGCCTGCCTCACTGCTCACCCCTGAGCTGATCAGGTCTGAAGGGCTCAGGCTCTCACCGGGTCAGGTCTGGCAACTCCTCACTGCTTCCGAACCATCTCTCCTTCACCCTGCCACTCAGTCCGGTTCCTCAACTCTGCCTTTGATGTTCAGGGCTCCCAGATTGCCATATATAATCAATTCACTTGTTTTTTTTTGGTCTTTTTTGTAAGAGGGTCCACCAGAAGCGTCTGACTACTCTGCCATCTTGGCCCTGCCCCTGTGGCACATAATTCTAACATTCTCAACATTGGAATACCCACCAGCTTGAGTCTTTGAGGCATTTAAACATACAGTGCCACCTTTATGACCTGTATTAGAAATGTAGTACAAGAAAAAGATAAATTTTGCTGTTTTAAACATTTTTTGTTTTAAGACTTTTTGGGTTGTTATTGCAGAACAATTAGGCTATCCTTACTGGGGGGTCGGGGAGGGGGGGAAGCTTTCCAGGCAAGAGATAAAGGGTGAGTGAACTTGGTTTGAAGTAGCAGTAAATGAAAAGATAAGATAGGGCAAGAAAATATTTGGAAATAGAATTAACAAAGCATAATCCTTTAAAGTTGTTAATCTTAAAGAAAAAGAGTAATATATAGGTTTAAAAAGTATCCTAAATAAAAAATTTTTCCTCTTCACTATTTAAAAAAAAAATCTACATCTACATACCTATAGCTATATACAGGTATGTATATATAGATAGATCTACTTATCTATATCTGATAAAATGATAAAGCACTGACAGAATATAATAAAATAAGGTGTAAGGTGACTGCCAAATTGGGAATTCCATGGTGTGCTCTTACAAATTTCATTTGTTTTATTTGAAAGAGGACGGAGAATCCTTGAGCATTTCTGAGATTTTTGAGATGCAGGAATCCATAATTTGGGATAAAATCAATCATCTTGCAGTTCCAAACCTGAACCAAACGTGTTCACTGATGACTGTGAAGAGTATATAAGTATAGAGATGACTGTAATTAAAATCCAAGATTTCAAGTAGGCACTCACCATTGTTAAGCAATCTTATTTCATTCAATCCAAAGGATTGCTTTTACACACTTTAATACAAGCTATTTCATATATTCTCCTCATTCTTCAATTTTCCTACAACTGCATTCAATCTTTATTCTCAATTTAGAACATAGTTTTCAGTGTTTCACAACACTGAAGCCATCAGGTGGAGAACATCTTTATTTTACTGCAACTAAATCCACCGAGCTATGTGCACCAATTTCTTAATCTTCCTTCCTGTTCACACAAAACAAAAGTACCTCCACCTAAAAAAGACCAATCTCTCTGTTTACACACTGAATTCATTCTTGTTGATTTCTCAAGGACTTTGCTCTTTTGGTATTTCACTTTGTCTCCTCCATCATTAGTCTTCCTATTGTGCATCTCTTTTCTTGTTTGTCTCTTTTCTTCCCTTCCTCCTTCCAATTTCTCATCTTCTCATTCCTCCCTCACATAAAACATTACAAATAGTGTACAAACATGCTGTAGTGTTTAATAATGGCAAATAATACCTAATGGCATCACCATTCAGTCAGTTACTAAAGTCCAAAACCTGTTGGCCATGTTTAATTACTCCACTTCTCTGATTCCTTATCAAGTCAAGCCATTGCATTTCTATCTCCCAAATCAACCTCAAATCTATCTACTTCTCCAAATTCTTACACCATCTTTTTTTGCCTTGGCAACAAGTATAACCACTTAACGACTCTCCAGTCTTCCACCCTTGCCCCATTAGCAAGAATGATTTTAAATTCAACAATGACAAAATAATCACGGCACTCCAAGCTTTGTATCATAGCCTTATTTGAACATGTAGGGCCTGTTTGCCTGCTTTTTCAACCCACTAGATTCTGGCCAGCCTATGTTAATTTGAGACACTTAAAACACGTCAAATATTTATTATTACAGTTCTTTTGCACATAGTCTTCCCTCTGAGTTAAACAGTATTCTCCCCATCGCCTCAATCTCTCACATGGCTAGTGTTTCCTTATACTTTGTATTCTCAGTTTAAATACATGTTCATAGAATACCTCTTCTATTTAAGTAGACTTCCTTATTATCATGTATCATGTAGATTTCTTCGTCACAATTTATCTCTCGGTCTCATCTTTCTATCCTCCCTTTCTGTCCCTCTCCCCACCCATCAGTCCATTCAACTCTATATGTGTACTTTTTACTATCTATCTCCCTCACTACATTACTGAGCTCTCCCTCCCCCCAAAAAAAGATGGGACCTGTGCCTTTTAATTTATTTTTCTATACCTACACTGTATACCACCACCTACCATGATGCTTGGCAAGTAGGTATTTACTAAATGTATGTTAAAAAAAATTACCCCTAAAAATAGGTATACATCTAAAAAGAATGTTTTCTTGGTTGAAAGGCCAGGCCAGGCCTTTCAACCCAGGAACAGGATACTAAACTTAAATCAGAAAGCCTAATTATAGAGCTCCGTGTTATTGATGATGGGACTCCTAATATATACATAAAAACTAATTGTCATTCAGTTGACTCTGACTCATTGTGACTCCATAAGTGTCAAAGTAAAACTGTGCTCCATAGGGTTTTAAGTAGCTAATTATTCAGAAGTAGATCATCAGGCCTTTCTTCTGAGATGTCTCTGGATGGACTTGAACTTCCAAAAAGTTTTCGAAGAACATTCTGAGACTTCGTATTAAACATATTAAATAACATTTCAACTTGCCGGTAGGTAGGGGCTGGAACAAGTAAGGAGTGACATTTTGGTACCTCACCAAAAAATGAATTCATAGAAATATTCAGCACTTAGTAATAATCTCAGTTGTATCATAAGATCACATAATCAGGACTTCTTTATGTCTCTGCCAGGAACCTTTATGCTTATGTCAGGTTGATTACATTTATTTGAAACAGCAGATTTCTGGGTTACAATGGCAGCATAGTGGGCAGGAAAGCATCCTAGAATCAGAATACTTTGGTTCAAATGCTGGTGCCTCTACTTTTTTAATGATGAGGCCTGGGCAAGTTATTTCTTATTGGAAATCCCACCCCAAATCATATCAAGCCAAAATTACTTTATAAGATTTTTGAGATTATCAAATCAGATAATGTATATTAAATCATGTTCTAAATCAGGCAATACAAATGTAACATATAGCATATGCTTGTTTCTACACATACTCTTCACTTATTGACTATCTCATTATCCGACACTTCACATTTATGACAATGGTAAAAATCTATCTGACTATTTTGCACATTAGTGACATATGTCTGACAGTAATGAACGCCAAGTTGCAAGGCGAGAGTAATGCTGGCTGTGATGGTTAAGGTTATGTGTCAACCTAGCTGGGCCGTGATTCGCAGTGATTTGGCAGTTTTGTAATGATGATGTAATTTGGCAGTTATGTAATGATGTAATTTGGCAGTTATGTAATGATGTAGTCATCCTCCATTTTATGATCTGATGTGGTCATCCTCCATTTTTACATAATGCTGATTTTTGTATAATGACCTGGTCTTTGGAACCTCACCTTGTCGATAAGTGAGGAGTGGGTGTATTATCTTTCTCATCAGGACAAAGGTCAGTATTGCCATGCATGGAAGACTAGCGTTTAATTTCCAAATCAGAAAGCAGAGTTTTGCTCATATACCTAGTATAAAGTGTAGCAAATGGTAATTCCTTATTCAATTATAAACTCTATCTTCATGCATTTAACAAATTCCATTTGAGAATCTATTACAGGTAGTCCCTGACTTACGATGTATTTGAGTCACAAGGAACACTTACAAAAATCTTTTTTTTTTTGTACATCTTATTGTTAGTAGTATGTACTACATAGAATTAAAATATATTTGTAAGTTTATACGTAATGTTTTCAATCCCCAA
The DNA here is from genome assembly GCF_000243295.1 of Trichechus manatus latirostris. NCBI lineage: Eukaryota > Metazoa > Chordata > Mammalia > Sirenia > Trichechidae > Trichechus > Trichechus manatus. Next base: position 12,557,561 of record NW_004443948.1, on the reverse strand, counting down.
AGACAAATAAAGATCAGATTTATAAAGATATTGATAATAAAAGCCACTAATAATGAAAACTAAAAAGAAAGAGGTATTCAAATTATGTCAGAACTGACTTACAATGGAGTCATGGAAACAGAATCCCATCATAAGTTGGGGACTACCTGTATATGACAAGCACTGAGAAAAGCACAATTATACAACATAAATAAAGCCAATAAAACTACTGCCATAATGGAGTTTAATATCTAGAAGGGAGAGAGATATTAAATACATAAAATCACATACAAACAAGTATTTATAAATGGTTCAAATTATATGAAGGAAAGGAATAAGGTATTATAAGTGATAACAAACGGGGAAATTTTTACAGGGGGTCAGAGAAGGGCTTTCAGAGTCAGTAGCTATTTTTGACATTAACAAGAAAAACACACTAAAATAATAATAGTATTATTCTTTATTCAGATATCCCATTGAATTTGGGAAACCAATATATAATGGACTTTTCTTACAATGCAGATGTGAATATGTAGGATAATTCTTACTTTTTAAAATAATCATGTTATATATATAGATTTTCATTTTGCCATTATTAATTAAAATGTTTTAGGTTAATTGTTCTGTATAATTTTAATGAACTTAAAATGTTCCGGTGTATGCATATTAATATTGTGAAAATATATATTTTATGAATACTTCAAAATTGCAACAATAACTCTAATTCATGAAAAAAGAGCAAAGTATCAAAAAAAAAAAAACAGGTTAAAAATTGTGAGTAGCAAACATTAGTGATGTGTACATAAAGTTTTACCCTTTTCTTCCAAAAGTTTAAGATGAATTTGTGGAAGTTAATGCCATTTTAAATCAATGTACTCAATATAAGCTATTATATGCATGTGTGTTTAAATAAACCAAATCAAACCCATTGCCACGGAGTCAATTTGGACTCACAGCAACCCTATAGGGCTTCTAAGGCTGTAATCTTTACAGAAGCAGACTGCCACATCTTTCTCCCACAGAGCGGCTGGTGGGTTCCAACTGCTGACCCTTCAGTTAGCCAGCTGAGAGTGTTTAACTACTGCTACACCAGGGCTCCTCGTGCATATAAATAAATCTTCTTTAGTTTCTTTTTTTGGAAGGTTCCTGCACACATCTGTTTCTTTCCACAGACATTCTTTATGAGGATGAATGATTTAAGTTGCATGTCAAACAGAGTAAAATCCAATGAGTACTCAAATACATGTAGTATCTATCTATCATAATGATGGCCAAGGTGTTTTCGTTAAAGGATATTTAATTGTACGAAGACTAAAAGGCCAATAAAATGAAAAGGGAAACCTGATCATAGTCTATTTGGTAATGTGGAATTATGAATACCAAAAAGTTTAAAGCCTCCAAAGAGTGAGAATAAACCTACAGGACAAAGAAAAGATCCTTCTTAGCTACCAAACACAGACACATAGTTCCATTTTCTTCTCTGTGGGTGGTGGTTGCTATAGCTTCCTCAAGAATTCCAAACATTTCATGGTGCATGAGAACATAGATGATGCATTTAAGCATGGACATCATATTTTAGTCTGAGGATCATTTTTCTATTAATAATATTGGGTACTAGAAGAAATCTTAACTTGCATTGCTACCTGACATAAAGTAAATTGATGTCAAGCCCCGGGTAGGCCTGTTTAGTTGGTGTCCAATGACAATTGGATGGTTATGCTGCATGAAGTTCTAACCAACTGGTTTCATAGCTTTCTGTTTGAAAAATTGTCCAATCTGGTTTACACTAATCAAAGTGGATATAAACTTTGCACTTATTTGGCTCAACATCTTAACATTTGAAAATACTATCAAAATACTGATACAATAAATATTTAGAAATTTGCTCACCCATATTGTTTAGAATAAAATTATTTTAATACACTTTGAAGTTTCTCCCATTATTCTCCCTTTTACTTATTCTTCGTATTTGTTTAGGTTTTTTTTTTAGTGTTTGTAGAAAAAGATGTAAACTCTATTATATTCGAAAACTTCATTGCCTGACATGGTAGCCACTAGCCATATGTGGCTATTTAAAATTATAAAAATAAAATAAAATTTAAAAATCAGTTTTTCAGTTGCACCAGCCACATTTCATGAAAGCTGCAATAGAATATTTCTATCCTCATAGAAAGTTTGATAGGGCCGTGCTATTTTAAATGGCTAAATATAAAACACAAATAAAATAATAAAAATATGTATTGTATAATCACTATGAGTTGGAATCAACTTGACAGCAATGGGTTTATACTCCTAGCTCCTGCTTCAATGACTCAGTTCTTGGGAGCACCCTGAAATGATTTTACCACCACATTCTCAGAGTTAAGCCCATTTAGGAACACGGCTCGAGAAGTGGACCCTAAAAATAAGGTGGCATAGATTCAGCCAAGATGATCCTCTGAGTTCTCAATGGTTTTTAAATTATCCGCAGTCTCGTGATGCTTTACTCTCTTACTCATTGGCCAACATGCCAATAAGGCTGTGAAGTCACAGCAGATGAACAGTAATCTGTGACAGTGAGGCACTGAGAGGAGAATGGGGGGATTTTCTCCTTAAATCAGTATTTCTTTGTCTTTTTGCCTCTCTACTGTTGAATCCACTAAAAACTTTGGTCAAAAAGACCCATCTCACTTAAGAACCTTGAAGGGAAAATTCATCTATTTGAAACTTTAACTTTTTTTTTACTTTTCATAGTCATGATGTAAAAATATTAAGCTGACTATAAGTAGTATGACTTTAGAGAATTTCTATGGTATGTCCTTGGTATGTTTTACAGTTACTTTAATTCTTGCTGCTCATATACAATAACTCCTCTTGTGATTGCTTATTATTTAGAATATAATTTTCAATTTGACTTGACTCTGAAAGTTTCCTATTTGGTATAATATATGGAAAAATAAAATCAGTGAAGTAGAAGAAATCTTACAAAAATCATCTAATTGTTTAGGGGTTTAAGCAAATTATAAAAGATTAATCATGCCTGGGAAAATCAGATTTTAAGTTAACTTAGGAGAATGATATATTTCTAATCATTCACCCATAAACTAAAAGAAAATACAATCAGAAAAAAAAAATCATTCACAAGTTTTTCTCTTGCAAATGGTTTTATGCAAAGACAATAATCATAGCTAAACTATGGCAAAGCTCTTTTCAACTGATTTCTGGAAGAAATGCTATCCTTCACATAACTGGAATATCATCACGCTCATCATGTTCCTGTTCTTTCGATGCATCAGGATTCAAGACACCAAAAATCTAGATTCAAGAAAAAAAAAATCCTACTACAAGCCTAAGTGTTTATTCCACAAGTTTGAAGTTGCACGAAAAGTTAAAGGTCCCCCATTTTTTTCCCTCAAAACTAAATATTATTGTATTTAAATATTTTGGAATTTTATGCTCCTGTCTATACCAGTGATGACGATATTAACACCATAGTTTTGCCACATAAGCCTATTGACAGTGATAATTTTTGAGCTGTACAGCTTCACTTCCTCCTTTTACACATCATCTTAGCTTCAAGATTATCCTTTGGTTTCAAGCTCACATATGACCTCAGGTCAAGATTCCATTTTGTTTTTACTCACTGCAGTGTATACTGGTGACAGTTACACTTACTGGTCGCCCTTAACTGCTTTTGGATTATTCAAATAATCACACAGCCTAACTAACCAACCTCTCAGTCCCTAACCTCTCACATCACTCTGCTTCGCTGACACCACTTGCGCCAGTCTTATCTCAAACACCCTGCAGGGGAAATTGGATTGACATGGGTTCAGAACATAGGACAATTCTATTTTGATTTTAAAATATCAGAAAAAAAAAACTATGTTTGCCATGGAAATATCTGCTATATTATCTTTTGGACATTTTTATGCATTTGAAATATTCATAATAAAAATGCAGTAGAACCTTAACCCCTATCCTTATAGATATGAACACAACATCTTCTGTTGTGTTCATGTTTTGTGTTCATCATTTTCAGGAACACTGGACACCTTCAGGAGGGTTACAATTATTCCATAGTATCATAGACAGTGGGAGATGAATTCTTCTTCCAACTAAAGTAAGCAGATATTTGTAAAGTGAGCCTGACATGTACAACTAACCTCTAAGTACATGTGTTTATAATAGTTAAATTTTCTAGGCTTCATATTTACTCAAAAATAATGATATTATTAAAATGAGAACAGAAATAATGTAAGAAGTTACCCACGATTTTTTTCTTCCTAGATGACAGGATCACAGTAATATTCATCTTAGTATCTCCTGTGCCTTTCTCAGAGGAAGCTAACATCTTAACCTTAATGAGATTGTTTTACTTATGTAACTACTTTGACGTTAACTTCCTTTGTGTTACATGGTTACACAAAAGAATTAGTGTAGGTTTTAACTGTTTGGAGACAAAGGGCAGGAATTATGTGCAGAGCTAGCAACCCAGTTTAGTTAGAATGATTTAATTTATGAAGAATTAATGTCAATAAGTAACCAAAGAAGAATTGATGCCTTTGAATTGTGGTGTTGGTGAAGAATATTGAATATACCATGGACTGCCAAAAGACAAACAAATCTGTCTTGGAAGAAGTACAACCAGAATGCTCCTTAGAAGCAAGGATGGTGAGACTAGGTCTTACATACTTTGGACATGTTGTCAGGAGGGATCAGTCTCTAGAGAAGGACATCATGCTTGGTAAAGTACAGGGTCAGCAAAAAAAGAGGAAGACCCTCAACAGGATGGATTGACACAGTGGCTGCAACAATGGGCTCAAGCATAATAACGATTGTTAGGATGGCGCAGGACTGGGCAGTGTTTCGTTCTGTAGTACACAGGGTCACTCTGAGTTGGAACTGACTTAATGGCACCTAACAACAACAACAACAATAAAGTAATGGCTCTGAGAACACTGATACCTCACAAATGTGTCGGGTCTCATTCTATGCACCTCTCTAGTTTACTAAACGTGAGCTTCAAGATTTTGCTGAAAATTAAAAACGTGTCTGTGAAGTCCCAAAGGAATAAATGGAAGCTAACAATGTAATTAGCACTGTGTTTTAACAAAATTTGAGACCGCTTTTCCCTGAGATACTGTGGAATATGAGCTGCAGATGTGTTGACTCTGGCAAAAGACTCAAGATCAAAACAACTCTCATAAATAGAGATGGAAAGGGCCATTTCCACTCTGAACTCCTCTATTCCAAATATCACAATGCTACTTTACAAATAAGCTTTTCAGTGCACCACTGTGGGTAAATATTAGAGTCATTTTAGGTGATACAGTTATATTCAAATCACTTCCTCAATGAACAGCGTTAACTGAAACTCACTTGCACTAAAGATTGCCTGTGAAGAAACAAATTAATAAAAATACAGAGGTGCCTGATGCTAGACAGACAATATATGGTAGTTCAGTTTCTATTTGCCCTTCCCACAGGCTAGCAACCGTTTACCAGGAAATGAAAAAGAAGTACTAAGCAAGTGCCATTGATGTCCTTCAGGGAATTTCAATAAATTTAAAATGCAAGATTTTCACACACATGCACATAGGATTTCATGGAATTTAAAAGTTATGGAAGAGGTTTTTTTCTACCTTAATAAACGTATTTTAACACACGAAACTGTGGCATTTTATGTTTTAATACTAGTTACAAGGGAATACTCAATCGGTACGTACGCCTGAGGAAAAACATATTTGATGACATTTATGACTTCAATACCACCATCCATCTGTCAGTTTGTTGTACTGTGGCGGCTTGAGTGTTGCTACAAAGTTTCAAATACCAGAGGGTCATCCATGCTGGACAGGTTTCAGCAGAACTTCCAGACTAAGACAGACTAGGAACAAAAACCTGACCATCTACTTCCAAAAATTAGCCAATAAAAATCTTATGGATCACAACAGAATACTGTCTAATAATCAATTGCTGGAGAGAGGACAACACGTTTTGTGAAACAGATGGTCAGTGAGGGCAAGGGAGTTCTTCAGTGAGATGGATCGGCACGACAGACACAATGACAGACTCAAACATGCTAGCGATTGTGAGGATGACACAGAACCAGGTAATCTTTTGTTTGGTTGTACATAAGGTCACCCTGAGTTGGAGAGTTGGAGTCTGCTTGACAGCAGCTATCCATCTACCTCTGACTGTAAAAGGAATCCAAATGTCAGTAATTTAAAAAAAAATGAATGAATGTAGGGGCCAGGTGAGGACTGTGTAAAACTCAGGTAGGCATGCATACACTCTCTAAAGGCAGGCAGGCAATTTCTACTCAACTCCATCTGAATTTTGCCATGAAGAAAGGCAGGCCAGTGCTATTAGATCTTCCCATTATGCAAGAGAATATAAAAGTCAGAATTTTAACTTGAGGTCTCCCACTTACGAAATTCTGCCTATTGTTGTTGCTTATACATTTTTCAGGCAAAGCAAAATACATCCGTCAGCCATATGAAGCTACGAGGCTGCCAGTTTATGGCCTCTGTTTAAGCTAGGCAGTTTGATCCATTTGCAATGTAGTGTATTTGGATGTATACATATATATCTCCCTGGGTCACATGTAGCAAGAGAATACTTTTTGGCTTGACAAATAGTTCAAGTATTCTTTCTGAACTGTGATACAGTGTAACTATATTTAGCTTATATAAATATTTATCCTTTAGTTTATCACAAAAGAATTAATATTTAATAATAGCAAATAGCTACTATCATTTACTGTAAAATTATTTATCATTACTATTGTAATATAAATCTTCATATTAACATTTAAAATGGCTGAGAGAATAATGGAATTTGAGATCCAGAAGAAATATTATTATCCTGAATGTCATAGCTAATTAACTACCCAATTTTATTATTTAGCAGAAAGTAGAAAAGAAAGCTGTAAACATATGTTTTCAAACAAATGACTCAGCTGTTGTGTGTCCTGCATTTTTTATTGTACTTCTCCTCTGTCTGAAGAAAACTCAACATGTGTAAATAAACTATTACCACAATTTATTATTAGAAAGCAAATATGTGACCTAATCTGTTAAGGTTATTCTTATTTTTCAGGTCCCCACAGTGCCCTTTGGATCATAATCACTGGTCTTGCTTCAAGGGATTCAATACTGGCGACAGCCTCTTTTTCTTGCTGCTTATATGTCAGCTAGCTTTGATGCAGAACTGACCAAACAAACCAGCCCACTGTGGCTGAAGTTCTATGCCATGATGAAGTGACATATATTTTAAGAGTGGAAAATATTAGGACATTCCAAACAAAACTGGTGGTGGCAACTTTTACCTCTTAAAGGTGTATTGCTTGACTTTTCTCTGCCTAGAATGGCTTACCACTCTTTCCTGCCTAGCAAACTTCTATGGATCCTTCAGATTTTAGAATATCTCCTGTGTAAAGCCATTCTTATTTCCCAGAACTAGTCTCTCTCTTCTCAGTGAGACCATGTATGTATGTAAGTGTCTCTTTTACTATTAACCCACTAGTTTCACTTGAGCCCGGAAAGGTTTATATATTATAATATTCCCAGCATCTGTAACAGCATTTGACACACTGGATTTGCTATAAAGTTTGTTAGCTGAATGAAACATTACTCAAGTAAAAACTACAACTTAAGCTCTTAATGATAAAAATTTTGTAATTAATCAATTATTCTCCAATGTAATTTGAAATATTGATTCTGAAGTATATTATCAAATAAAAATGATGATATGTGATGCAGAAAAATAAGTATTAAATGAGAGGGAAGTATAACTGCTATCAAAGATGTTAAGCAATATAAAACAAATACAGGAACACGTCTAATTTTTTTAAGAGTAAGTCTATCAGCATTCAAAAAATATTTATTGAACACCTCTAAAACGGTCGGTTTCATATGTACTGGGGAAAGGAGACCTGGTGGTACAAATGGTTAAGTGCTCAACTGCTAACCTAAAGGTTAATGGTTTGAATGTACCCAGTGCCTCTGTGGGAGAAAGACCTGGTGGTCAGCTTCTGTAAAGATTACAGCCAAGAATACCCTATGGGGCAGTTTTATTCTGTCACTTGGGGTTGCTATGAGTTGGAATCTACTTGATGGCAAACAACAGGGAAAGGAATGGAAAATTATTGAAAGCATAAAAAACAATTTGCCATATAAAGACAGAACCCTTGGAATATAGAAAATCTTTGCACCCAAAAGTCATTAGCTGATGGAAAAGATAATGAGAATAACGGGTATAAATCTGTGATTACCTCGCTCAGAGATTATGCAGGATCTATGGCCACATGTTAAAATCTAACACTTAATGCAGCACATGGACAAGCTGACAGAAAAGTCCTATTTTCCAGACCCACAGGACAAACAAACAAAGAAAACAGATGAAATACAACTAGCTACAGCTGTTTAGGGTGATGGGCTCATGGCTTAAACTAGGATTAATTTGGAAATGGAGAGTCAAGATTTCCGCATACTTTAACATATTTACTGTCCCTTCATTTTAATCTGACTTTTCAATAGTTATCTCTTAGACGATATTTTGATTATCAAAAATAATATACCAAACAATAGATAGTAAACAACAAATTCTAACATAGGTGCATGAAAAAACAATAAGTAGGAGTTCAAATATAATGCTCTCTCCTAAAATAGATGTTAATGCAATAGGTTGGTTTGTGTGTTTAAAAGCTTAAATTGGTGCCACTGAATAAACTGTGCCACGTTGTTTTGAAGCGGTAAGGCTTTGATCTAAGCAAAATATATCCATTTGGGATCTCATATGAAAGTTACAGAAAATTAGTTAAAAGTAATACATGCATTAATAAATAAAAATTTCTCTCTTAATTTTGACTTTTTTTCACACTTCACACCTATTCGATATCAGATAATGAGAATACTTCTCCAAAAAAAGTGAAGCAACTGGGAAAAATTATGTAAGCCTGCAAACAACAAACATTTGAAAGTTTACATTATAATGTTTCGTGCTTTATATATTATTTTTAATTTAATCGAAAATTACTTTTCATTTATTTAATCAGTAGCATCAGGCAGACTACTAATGAATATCTTGTACTGTTTTCTAATCTATTTTAAACAGATGCTAACTGGATTTATTCAATTTTCCAAAGTTTATAAGGAAGTTATTATAATCATTCACATACATAACTCTATCCAATCATCAGAGGATGAAAACATCTTATGTTGCAGATGAGGAAACTGAGCCTTGGAAATATCAAGGAAGATGCCAAAGTCCCATGTTTCAAGCCAATTCAATTAAACATTTATTGATATATTTCTATGTGTATGGCACTGCTCTAGGCATCAAAATGCATAACAATGCTCTTTACATTAATTCATTTATACATATATTCATCATTCATTCAAGGAATACTGAACACTTACTATGTGTCTGACCCTGTAATGGTGCTGGAAATGCAAAAGTGAACAAGGAGTGTTCTCGAGGAATTAACGATCTAGAAGTAGAGTTAGACACATGAAATTAAAGTTACAACAAAATGTGGTATGTGTTAAGATAAAATAATTACAGTGTGCTATGTGTATACAGACACTTAGCCCAACATAGTTATTCAGGGAGGAGGTTCTGTGGGTGATGAAATGTGAATTAAGTTTTGAAGGTACTACAAAGGTAAAGAAAAGAGAACAGGACATTCATGATAAAGGGTTGTGTAGGGGCACCAAAAATAGACCAAGCCCTCTCTATCCATCCAACTGTTCAATTCAACCAAGATTTTTGGAGCATCTCATATGTACCAGTAATTGATCCAATTGAAAATGATAGATAAGGCCCTTCTATCATAGAGCTTTCACGGAGAGAAATGTTGGGAAAAACATCCAGGCAAGACGTGACGAGTACCTGAACAGAGGAAGTGACAGTAGAAATGGAAGATAAGGGAATGGCTGGAAGAATATTCAGAAGGTAAAGTTTGGAGACCTGGACTAACTGAGTTTGTCAGACAAGAGAAAATGAGAAGTCTAAGAAATTTCTAAGGCTTTTGGCTTGGAGATCCGGGTGGATGTTTTGCCGCTAACTGAGATGTGACATGATAAAAATGGGGTCAGTTTTAGAAATGTTGACTTTTTTGCTCTGCCTTTAGAGAACTCAAGAGGATATGGCCAGTGGGCAAAGGGATATATATAAGTTAGCTATAAGGGGAAGAACTGTGGCTAAGATGCAGGCCTTTGTATACTATACTCAGTGGTTTTTCCATAATTTAAAACCATAGACTGCATCCCTGAGCAAGTCAGATATAATTGAAGAATGGAGAATAGCTAACTAATTACTAAAATGCCCCCAAAATGTAGTTATGCACATATGAGACCATCTAGATTGACTAGAATTCTACAGAAATAGAGAAACTAATACACAGCTCTACCAGAAAGGAACAGAAATCGTGAAAATTAGGAATCTTGACTATGTGCTAATGTGTAACTATGCAAATGTGCTGCCATGTTTGAGTAAGTTATAGGGTAATTCTAAACAACTATTCATACCTAATTTATAGGTACATTCTTCAATCACTCCATCCATAATTCCATTTTAGATTTTAAAATTATTCTATCCCTTAATGGGCCTTAAGAATCTGGACTATATATTTTTTTTAAATCTGTTTTATCTCAGAGTCCTGACAATATGGATTTAATGAAACAATACAGTTAAGTATATTAAATATCTTTAGGCATAATCCAATAACTTCTGGGATATGAAGAAAAAAATTTAGCTTGTATAGTCGAAAAAAATTCTAGCATAGTTTTTTTCTTAATCCTTTCCATTTAACCTGCTAACTCTACATAGACATTTTTCTTGCTTTGAAAGAATAAGTATCCAAGAAGGTCTCTATCTATTCATGAGTTATTAAAGAAGCTTTCTGTTCTGAAGTTCTGGAAAATTGGTAGGATTATATATATATATAATATAAAATATGGCATATTAAATATATTCAAATTTAGAATAAATATTTATCTTGTGTTTACCCAATATGCTGCTCTGAAAGTGTGAGAGTTTTTTTTATTTTCATTGTCTGTGATGAACAGAAGAGGTGAAAATGGTAGAAATGGAAGAATACTCTAAACGAATATTCAACATATGTGTTCACTGCTTCTTGATATAAATACTCATTGCTCAAAGGATATATGATAACACAAATTATTTCCTGAATTTGTCCTTCAAAAGCAAATTGATAAATTAAAGAGAAACTATACTTTATTACTGAAAATAACTATATCTTTATAGCTAAACTGCTTTGAAGTATATAATTTTAATCTATGTCTCAATATAATTTTTGTAAAATAGTACTCTGCAAAGGTGCATCAAGGAAAGACTAGTTACCAAGCTTTGAAAGTATAATTTTAAGTTAGAACTGAAAACAAAAAAGTAATAATATCAAAATAAGTTTAAAATTAGCAGACCCTAGCAAAGAGCTTAGTTAAATCTAGAAAAATTTCCAGATTTGATTGAAGGCTGATTGTGACTTAAACAAACGTAATGATACAGCTATTGAATAATCATCTATTACAAGTGAGTAATCTTCATTTGTAATAGAAAAAAGCGATAAAAAGAAAAACTGGGAAAAAAGGGGAAAAAATGCAACTTCTAAGTTAACTATTCAAAACATTTAGAATAGTTGAGAAAACAGGCCTGAAAAAAGCAATCTTTAGTCAAACCTTTAACTGCATTAGTTTGTTTGATATTCTTTCCAATTTTTAATATGATACACACTGACTTATACCTCTAAAGTGAGTTTCACCAGTTCATATGAATTTGAGATATATATTAGCTGCTACTGAATAACTGAACATACTGAAAATTATATCTTAGAATCCATAGTAATTTAAAAATCAACATATTTTTCAAAATTATTCAGAAGTCTATATATGCCTAACTGCTTAAAGATATTTAAAGGTGATATTTTAGCTATCAAAAAAAAAAGCAGCAAGGGGGAAGCAGAGTTATTAAATCTCACACTCACTTGGCTTAAAATCTATAGCCCCCATGGAAGAACGTGAAATTGTGAAAAACTAACCAACCTCCAGAGTGTTTTTCTTAACACATTGCCTGCACCTGTATATAATTGTAATTTCCCAAAGCATTACTAAAGAAGTCAAAGGTTATAGAGTTACTTCACAAAGAATAGCCCTTTAAACCCAGAATATTAGTGTCTCCTTTTAACCAAACACTGCATCTGTGTCTAAAAGTAGCAATGCGAGGAATGTTATCTAGCCCGTCATGGTCATGTCTTGCCTGGTACCTAGAGGCACGAAAGAAATCTTGATCATGGGACCATTCAGAAAGGCTATGCAATAAAGCAGGAAGCAAGGCCAAGGAGACATATCAAAGCTCTGTTTTTTTTTCCTTAGCTATGCAGAAGTTTTGTGAAATTCATCCTAAGGGAGAGGATACAGGAAATTGGGTAATATTTTGTTAAGACCTTTACACCCTTGTGTCTCTCAATCTAACACATAGAAGGCCTAGAATTCAAAGAAATCAGTTAATGTAAACTTGATACACTGAATACTTAAGGGAAATCGGTAAACATGATTAAACTTTATTATTCATAATTGTTTATACTTTAAAAATTTAACATTTGAAAACATAACTGCATAAAATAAAAAACAATGAAAAACAGACAACGTAAAAAAAGATGAGCCATGACAAACTATAACAAAGAGTGGGAAAATATGTTAATTTAATTTGCATTATTGGAGAAGATTCCAGCAAACGAGTTGCCTGTAAATTCAGTAAATGCCAGCTGTTTATAAACTCATAAATCATTAGCATTTTAGTATTAAGTCAGTGCCTCAAAATACAAGCAAGGGAGTAAAGTATGCAAGAACTGAACTGATAAACATGTCCAAAATTCAATGCTATATACCATTATTGCTAATGACAAATCTAACTGACAGCTAGCTGAAATAGATCACATATTTATTCTTTGATGGAAAATTAAACAGTCAATTTAAACCTACGCTTGAAATGCTTTGTAAAAACTGAAGTCATGCTTTTTGTTTACATTCTCCACTGCAGTTCAAGAAGCAGGTTTGCCCCTTCCCAGTGACACTTTCTTTGGATTGTCCAATCATTTTCTCTATGTTAATATACTGAAGGAATAGTTTATGGAAATACCATCATGCTCGATTTGACTAATAGATGCCTAAATTACTTCTCTTGTCAAATGGAACAAAGAAGCAGAGGAAAATCAGGTTTAATACAAAGGCTTGGAAACTTATGGTAAATCCCTACTTGTGGTAAAGCCCTTGTATTCCTAAGCATACCAATCTCGCTGACACAACTGCATTTAAACTCATACGTGTCTGCTCTGAAGCTGTAGAGAAATAGGATGCAGGTATGGGATACACCACTTGTCTGTCAGCTTGTCGTACTGTGGTGGCTTGCATGTTGCTCTGATACTGGAAGCTATGCCATCGGTATTTCAAATACCAGCAGGGTCACCAATGGTGGACAGTTTTCATTGGAGCTTCCATAGTAAGACAGACTAGAAGGACGTGGAACCTACATCTAAAAACAATTGGCCAGTGAAAACCTTATGAATAGCATTGGAACATTATCTGCTATAGTGCTGCAAGATAAGCCCCTCAGCCTGGAAGGCACTCAAGAAACAACTGGGTAAGAGTTGCCTCCTCAAAGTAGAGTTGACCTTAATGACGTAGATGTGGTAAAGCTTTTGGTATCTTCATTTGCTGGTGTGGCAAGACTCAAAATAAGAACACCTGTAAACATCCATTAATAACTGGAAAGTGAAATGTACGAAGAACGATCTAGGAAAACTGGAAGTCGTCAATAATGATATGGAGTGCATAATGATTGATATCCTAGGCATTAGTGAGCTGAAATGGACTGGTATTGCCAATTTGAATTGGACAATAATATGATCTACTATGCCAGGAATAAAAAAATCAAAGAAGAATGGCATCACATGTATCGTCAAAAAGAACATTTCAAGATTTATCCTGAAGCACAACACTGTCAGTGACAGGATAATATCATTACACCTACAAGGAAGGCCAGTTATATGACTACTATTCAAATTTACACACCAACCACTAATGCCAAAGATGAAGAAATTAAAGAGTTTTATAACTTCTGCAGTCTGAAACTGAACAAACATACAACCAAGATGCACTGACAATTACTGGTGACTGGACTGTGAAAGTTGGAAACAAAAAAGAAGGACCAGTAGTTGGAAAGTATGGCCTTCCTGATAGAAATGAAGCTGGAGATCGCATGACAGAATTTTGCAAGACAAATGATTTATTCATTGCAAATACCATTCTTCAACAACATAAATGGTGACTATACAAGTGAACCTCACTAGATGGACTACACAGAATGCAAATCGACTACATCTGTGGAAAGAGAAGATGAAGAATCTCAGTATTATCAGTCAGAACAAGGCTACGGGCCAACTGTGGAACAAACCATCAATTGCTCATATGTAAATTCAAGTTGAAGCTGAAGAAAATTAGAGTAAGTCCACGGGAGCCAAGATACAACTTTGAGTATATTCCACACGAATTTAGAGACCATTTCAGGAATAGATTTGATGCATAGAACACTAATGACTGAAGACCAGACAAGCTGTGGAGTGACATCAAGTCTATCATACATGAAGAAAGCAAGAGGCCATTAAAAAGACAGGAAAGAAAGAAAAAGCCAAAATGGATGTCAGAAGAGACTCTGAAACTTGCTCTTGAACATAGAGTAGCTAAAGCAAATGGAAGAAATGATAAAGCCAAAGAGTTGAACAGAAGATTTCAAAGGGCAACTTGAGAAGACAAAGTATTATAATGAAATGTGCAAAGACTTGGAGTTAGAAAACCAAAAGGGAAGAACATATTTGACACTTATCAAGCTTAGAGAACTGAACAAAAAATTCAAACCTTGAGTTGCAACACTGAAGAATTCTATGGGGAAAATATTGAATGAGGCAGGAAGCATCAAAAGAAGATGGAAGGAATACACAGAATCACTATACCAAAAATAGTTGGTCGACTTTCAGCCATTCCAGGAGGCAGCTTATGATCAAGAACTGACATTATTGAAGGAAGAAGTCCAAGCTGCACTGAAGGCACTGGCAAAAAACAAGGCCCCAGGAATTGATGGAATATCAATTGAGATATTTCAACAAACGAATGCAACACTGAAAGTGCTCAATCATCTCTGCCAAGAAATGTGGAAGACAGCTACCTGGTCAACCAACTAGAAGAGATTCGTAATTGTGCTCATTCCAAAGAAAGGTGATCCAATGGGAAGTGGAAATTATAGAATAATATCATTAATATCACACTCAAGTAAAATTTTGCTGACGATAATTAAAAAACGGTTGTGGCAGTACATTGTCAGGGAATTGCCAGAAATTCAATCCAGATTCAGAAGAGGATTGGAATGAGGGATATCATTGCTGATGTCAGATGGATCCTGTCTGAAAACAGAGAATATCTGTGTTTTATTGACTAGGCAAAGGCATTTGACTGTGTGGATCATAACAAATTATGGATAACATTGTGAAGAATGGAAATTCCAGAACACTTAATTGTGCTCATGCAGAACAAGGAGATACTGCGTGATTTAAATTCAGGAAATGGGTGCATCAGGGTTGTATTCTTTTACCATACTTATTCAATCTGTATGCTGAGCAATAATTTGAGAAGCTGGATTTTGTGAAGAAGATCTTGGTATCAGGATTGGAGGAAGACTAATTAACAAGCTGCAATATGCAGATGACACAATGTTGCTTGCTGGAAGTGAAGAGAATCTGAAACACTTACTGATGAAGATCAAAGACTACAGTCTTCAGCTTGGATTACACCTCAACATAAAGAAAATGAAAATCTTCACAACTGGACCAACTAGCAATATAATGATAATTGGAGAAAATATTGAAGTTGTCAAGGATTTCATTTTACTTGGCTCCACAATCAATGCCCATGGAAACAGCAGTCAAGAAATCAAACAACATATTGCATTGGGCAAATCTACTGAAAAAGGCCTCTTCAAAGTGTTAAAAAGCAAAGATGTCACTCTGAGGAGTAAGGTGCACCTGACCCAAGCCATGGTATTTTCCACAGCATCATACACATGAGAGAAAGCTGGAAAATGAATAAGGAAAACCGAAGAAGAATTGATGCATCTGAAATTATGGTGTTAGTGAAGAATAGTGAATATACCATGGACTGCCAGGAGATTGAACAAGTCTGTCTTGGAAGAAGTACAGCCAAAATGCTCCTTAGAAGCGAGTTTTGTGAGACTTTGTCTCATGTACTTGGGGCATGTTTTCAGGAGGGAACGGTACTTGGAGAAGGACATCATGCTAGGTAGAGGGTCAGCAAAAAGAAGACGACTTTCCACGAAATGAATTGACACAGTGGCTGCAACAATGGGCTCAAACATATCAATGATTGTGAGGGTGGCACAGAACTGGGCAGTGTTTTGTTCTGATATGCATAGGGTCGCTATGAGTTGTAACCCACTTGAAGGCACCAAACAACACTAACAATGGGGAGTGAATGGATTTTAAACTTCAAAGGAACATTTCCAAAAGATTCAGTAGGTTGCCTGAGGAAGAAATATGTGATCACAAGTATATATATTATTCATATATATGAATAATAATATTAATAATAACAATACCACAACCTGTACATGAACAGAAAAGAAATGCAGTTGATTTTCATTTTATGAAAATTCCAGATAAACATGAGGATTTCTTTATACGGTATATTATTTTTCAAATCCACATGATTTTTAAAGATGAGTATAAACCATTGCATACTGGGCTATATAAAGTTAAATCTCAATGAACACAAGTTACTTGTCAAAAAATTTCTCCTTCATCTTGTGCATGCAAGCAGTGACACCATTGTTCATACATGTCCTTCTGCATGCCGATTTGGGAAGATTTCCAGAGTATAATTTAGTCACTTGATCCTATCAGCAATTTAGCAGTGTGGGCTGATAGAAAGGTAACACTAAATTCTTCAGTTTGTTGAAGAGGATACTTCACAGACTACTTCAACATCTGAATTAAATTATATAAATAAAAATTACTGGGTTTGGAAATATTTTGGGTTCATGTAGTCTTGCTCTTCCTTGCAGATGTGTATTCTGTCCTGTGTCGAGAATGCTGACATTCAATCTGATAGCATAACCAATCAATCTCTCTGCCTTGGCTATTGCCTGGGTAACAAGCCTAGTCTGAGTCACAGATGGCACATGAGGTAAAGTCCCTAGTCATCCCCAGACATATGTAAACTCCACAATTCTCCTTTACTTTCTATCACTGTATATTTCCATGCGGATGAAGATATCAAAAAACGCTATCACAAAACACAGTTTAGTAATTTGTGGTCCCATTCACAATTGTGTTTTACAGACGCTCTAGAAATGAGAAACACAATGACTAAATAGTTACCCTCATCTTCCAGATGGTGCCTCTTTTCTAAATAATGAGGGTGAGACAACCAAAATTCCATGTTAACTATCTTATTTCAGTGTTTATGGCCCATAATCTTGTTCATTTCCCTTCTTTACCTGTTTAAATCTCCTCCAACTTCCTCCTCTCATTTTTTTCCTGCCCTCCTCACTTCATTGTATCTGCTGAATGTCAAATAAAGGGAAAGCAAATTAAACACACTAATGTTTGATCTTGATATAAATATTGCTATTTTGTTATCTTCAGGTGTAATTCCCAGGGTTGCCACTTTTAGATCTCTATGCATTTATACTTATGTCTTTTTTATATGTAGTCAGGATTTATACATATTTACTTGACTTGAATTGAATTCAGATGGATATAAATGAGAACATCTAGCCCACTCAAAATGAAAAAAAAGTACAGTTATGTGTGTGTGTGTATAAGATGATGTAACTTAATTTTAAATAATAATTTTCTTAAAGATTTAGCTAACCCTCTATAACATATTAAATTAATTTAATTTAATGCTAAGATTTCTAAGTATTTAATATGGAAAGTAAAATCCCATCTTCCTCAATATTTTAACCATTGCACCTGATAATTACAGCAAAAAAACACCATTTCCTTTTGCCTAGTGAAAGGTTTAAAAGTCTTGAAAGTGCATTCCCCTGATACTTGTAATTTACTATTATTATTCCACTTCTGAAACTAAGGAAATCCTTTCGAATGACCTCAGTTTTTACTCTTCTTGGAATGACCTGCTTTGACAGGGTATCATAACTCCTAAAGTTAAGTTTAAAGACATTTCCAACTTGATGGTATAAGACAAAGCTATAGTGACAAAAGAAAAATATTGCAACCAGACATTTAGCATGCTTACTTCACAATATCCCAACCTTAGGATTTCTTTGATGTATATGTGTTGCTGTGAATTTGTGTCTTCCTAATTGCAAACGCGAGTACAGAGTTTGCCCAGTTGCAATTTTGGATAACAATCTGGAAATGTTTGAAATCAGGGAGATCAGATGCAGAAACACTGTTGAACAATCAATCTTTCCTTACTTCAAAAATGTCTGTTATCGGACCAGCTTCCTTTAGTATTCTACAGCTGCCCAGTAAAATGACCTCCAACCTCCTGTTCTAATATATATTACTATTATTAACATTGGGGATTTTATTTCTCCTCACCTGTTATTGTCCTTTTACAATCCCATATTTTTTTTAATTTCTACTCATTTTAGATAGTACTTAAAGTGTGCAGAAAGAAAATAAAACAAATACATGTTATCCTTCTCCTTTGCATAGTAGAACCTTTTTATTACATCAGAATAAAATGCTTTATAAGTCTTGCACCCTGTTGGAAATGATATTAAATTTTGACAAGGACATTTGATACTGCTGTAATGAAATGACAAACAATATGCTCCTTTCTAGGAAATAAAAATTGGGACTCTGAGACTCTCAGCATGTTTTGCTCCATATGTAAGTGATTCTGATGAGTTTGGGATTAAAAAAGCACTAAGAAATATCAAGAATGTCTAAGTACACAGAAAATCATTTTTCTAGATAAAAAAAATCTCCCCTGGAATGTTTAAGTGCTTCTTATAGTTGAGGAGCAAAGATGCATTAAAAATGTTCTTCCTTATATTAAAATAAAAAAAGAATAATAATGTCACCCTGTTTGGTGACAGCATCACTAGCTCCATTTAAAGACTACGTTGTCAAGCAGATAAACTATTTTCTTTTTCTTCTGCTATGGAATTTGACGAAGACATAAGGATTAGACTAAACCAGTAAAATAGCACATCACTAGCTATTGCGTGTGTGTATGTGTGAGAGAGAGACAGAGAGACAGAGTGTGTGTGTGTGTGTGAGAGAGACAGAGAGACAGTGAGCCAGAGAGACGGGAGACAGAGATGTCGGGGGAGAGGGGAGGGAGGGAGAGGGATAATATTGTTCAGAATCAGATTTGTTTTGAGGGTTTTATGAGCAAAGGGTAACTAAACCTTGCAAGCCAATAGCCACCTCTTAATTTTTCCTTAGACACATGTTTTCCCACTTTCACTGTCTCACACTTGACATTCAGGCACAGTTGTAGCTACTCCCACCCAGGGAGAAATAAGTTTGAATTTGATCTGGGTGTTATGCTGGTAAAACAGATAATGCTCAACAGCTGAGATGCCTGATTTATCTCTTATCTTTCTCTCAATTCTCTACGTTAAAAAATATAAATTCTATGGAGGACAGAAATAACTTGCAAGGAATAATCATTGTGATTGCAGGAAGAAAATTTTTAGGACCATACTTTGTCCTAAAATTACAATTACTTAACTCAGCTTGGACTTTTGTTTTATGACGTGCTAGCCAAATAACATATTTTGTTAGAGTGAAGATGCTTTCTATTAGTACAGAGCCTTGTAATAAGCAGGCTGTCATTTCCACATAGGCTGAGATTTAGTTTTCTACTGATGCTCATCAGTGGGGAGAGACGCAGTTAGCACAGTTAAATGACCCCTATGAGGGTACACATTAACAGCAAAGACCAAAAGAAATTGTTACCAAAAGTCTAATGAGATAGTCAAGTATGCAATTTTCTCCCGTGTTTTTCCTTTCCACTTCTATCCGCCCGCTTCATACTTGTGGTCTTGTAAGGTCGCAGATGCTGCAAACCTGATCCTTAGGATGTTTAAACCCTCTCTCCTATTTCCTCAACATCAGGTCTATTCATTCCTGTAACATTCCCTTGTTCTCCAACACAGTCTTTTCTCATTAACCTGTTTATTTCTGGGCCAGATCTACTTACGCAGTTTGGAAGTTTTTCCATGTTTTCCTCTAGACACCCCTCCTTACTATCAACCCACTTGCTTACACATGTCCTCAGGCTTTCCATAAAGTGTTATCTTTATTTTATCATTAAACAAAACCTACCTCTACTCAAAGGATACACGCTAGTATCGGGAAAAAAAAAAAAAAAAAAAAAAAAACCATTGCCAGTGAGTCGATTCTGACTTATAGTGACCCTATAGGACAGAGCAGAACTGCCCCACAGGGTTTCCAAGGAGCACCTGGTGGATTTGAACTGCTGACCTTTTGGTTAGCAGCTGAACTCTTAACCACTACGTCACCATAGCCTTCTTACATTCCTTGGTGCAGGAGACCAGGGTCTTGGCTTCACATTATGTTTGCTCCATGTTTATACTTTTAGAACATTATAACATTACCTTGCTGCCCTTATTCAAGGATATTTTTATTTCCCGGGGCATATCCCATCCACTTATACTATCTTCTCTCCATGCTGGCACATGATTCTCTTCTAGTCACTCTTCATATTAACAAAATACATTGAAATATACTTCTTTTTCTTCCCTTACACCATCTTCTGTCATTATGCCATGGGTTTTAAACATCCACGGGAGAAAAAGCTATCTAAGACCTTCGCCTCGGAGTTCAAAAAAATGTAAGCCTAAGATTAAATTTGGAAACCCTGGTGGTGTAGTGGTTAAGAGCTACGACTGCTAACCAAAAGGTCAGCAGTTCGAATCCACCAGGCGCTCCTTGGAAACCCTATGGGGCAGTTCCACCCTGTTCTATGGGCTTGCTATGAGTTGGAATCAACTCGACGGCAATGGGTTTTAAGATTAAAATTCGAGTCTTGTCATCAACCTTACTTTCTCTGTCTGATCTAAATCTCAGACACAGAAGTCTTATTCTCTGTCCTCAATATATTTATTTCTTCTCTATTACTAATTTTGTCCGCACTGAAAATCAAGTCCCTGACTGCTCAAAATTCTTCCAATCGCTTAGTTTCATACTTGGACTAAGCCACAGCACTGCTCAGCAATTCTTTAATTCCTGTCATTGCTTGAGACAACTTTTGAACTCCACATAGTAGAAACTTTCATCATATTATCACTTTATTGACACCTAAGCATGGTATACTGGGACTTACACAATAATTCCACAAATTAAGTATCATCTTCTACCTCCCTTCCCATACACCTCAATGATATTTTCTAGCTCCCACATTATTTCTTGACTATGCCAAGCATTCTTTCACTTCTTTGCCTTACAACCTTCAAACTTGTCTTTTAAGGTCCACTTTAATCCTGTCTCTTTTATTTTCTATGATTCCCAAAGATTTAGGTGCCTCTTCAATGAAGTGCTATAATCCTTATTAGACTTGATAATTTCTCTAATTATACACTGCTCAAGTCACCCACCCCCACCCCCAATCTTCCCATGTACTCTCTGGTGGAGTGTAAGTCCTTAAAGGGCAGGGGCTATTTTAATCACATTTATATCTTCAGTGTGTTGCACAGTACTAGGTTTATTGTAGGTTCTCAATATATGATTGCCAAGTACATTCTTGTGAATTGGGGCACACTACCATAAACTTTCAGAAAGATTAAGTTGAAATGGAGTTGACTAATTAGTAGCCAACTTCAAATGACAGCAAGTTTTCCACATGGAACTAAGATATCTAACCATGTATGCAAAACATTTGAAGGGAGGGTGGGATATTTATCTACCTTGTAAAGCTGTTTTTGAGCAATTAAGGAAAGTTGATTCTGGGTTTTTATTTTCTTGGCCTCAGAGTTGTAAAAACATCAAATTGTGGTTCTTTAAATTGAAATTGAAAAGTACAATATAAGGAAAGAATTCAGATAATTTTAGGATAAACACTTCTGTATATTCTGATTCCTAGGAAAATACTCATTACTCAAATATTTTTTGAAGAAGATTGAATGAACAAATGAATGAATAGCCAACAGCACACTCTGGCTCTTGAAGTTTTGTGTAGCTATTTTCATTTTCATTGCCATATAGTTATTACTTACAATGCTTATCATAGCATGTCAACCCAATTCAGAAGAAAAGAGAAAGACAGTTTGGCTTTGTTGAGGTGGAATCCTTTCTCTCTCTCTCCAAAGACAATAATAAAAAGGACTATATAATAAAAAGGACTTTATAATAATAAAGACTATGGATTTGATGGATTTAGGTAAAGGTGAGGCTAAAATTGCATATTTCTGAATCATAAGATTTATTTTTTAAAATTAAAATGGTTGTGGTAATATATATACACCTAGAGAGAGAGATAAAAATGGAAAACCAGATTTACAAAAGAAGACACAAATGAGTACGGATCCATACATCCAAATCCAGTGGCTATGATTAAACATCAAATGTAGGTTTTGGCAAACAAGCTGAAATGTGGAATGCAATGAATCATATTTCCAAACGCATTTTACAGGGCATCAAAGGTCCTTCCTACCCAGTGGTGTCAAAAATTTCTTATAAATGGCATTGTATAAGGCACAATGAATACTGAAATGGAAGTATTTGCTTGCTACATAATATAAAAGTTAAAAAAAAAACTCAGTGATGCATCAGGGATTGATTTTCTTTAGATCATAGAATAGAATTTATGGAAATTATTTTTTTTACATAACTGCACATTTGTAACAACACATTGGGCCAACTACTAGGTGTACAAACTTAAATCACTAAAGGTAACATTCTACAAGCAGACTCTACAATAGAATTATAACTTTAAGATATCATTTAGTTTCCAGAAGAAAGGGAGACTCATTCAATGGGGTAACCTGATGTCTATAAAGTGCTGAACCAAGCCTTTATGTTTGCATTTGGCTTGACCTATCTTGGACAGTTTTTGTGCGATGCCTTGAAGTTATATAGATTTCCAACTGAAATTAATTTATACTATTTTAAAGAAATTTAGTGAGACTAGTTTAGTTCCAGCCCAAATTTCCACTTGGCATTTAAAAAGCCAAACCTGTTGCCGTCAAGTTGATTCCGACTCATAGCAACCCTATAGAACAGAGTAGAACTGCCCTATAGAGTTTCCAAAGAGTGGCTGGTGGATTTGAACTGCCAACCTTTTGGGTAGCAGCTGAACTCTTAACCACTATGTCACCAGGGCACCACTACACCACCAGGATACCGCTTGAAGTTTAAGTTACAGTAAAATAGGCAATGCATCATGGTAGGCACATCAGTCTCTTCTGAGAGCGGATTTAAATTCTAACAAGAGCTCAGAAACCAAAGCCTAGTATCCATGGAGTCACTGATTTGAATCAGAGCCAGATCTGCCATAGCCTTGCTGTCGTCATCATTCCCCATCTTTTGTAGTTACTCCAAGAAGTCTTCAAACTGTAAGCACTACGTATTTTTTTGAGTATGTTTAATCTTATGAAAACTAGCTTTTAAAGATACTTACAACAAGGGAATTGAAAGTATTATGTGTGAAGTTTATTATAGTTTTTACAGGCAAATTTAGTTTTTAAGACTCACAAAATTCAAAAGTCTAATTTTCAATTCTGCATTTACTTTAACAAGTTTGCTTTCGATTTCTTTGTGTTCAAACAAAATATGTGGTTGTCGTTCAGATGAAAATTTGAATTTACTTCTCTTTCCTCTGGAAAACTAGCAGATAGCCTAATTACACATTTTTCAGGAACTGCATAAAGTATAAACATTCAAAATAAACTGTTGGAAATAGTCACTTGAACTCAATTTCCTTTTAAGCAGTCTAGTTTAGCCCAGTGCTCTTCAATGGGTCATTTGTTATGTCAACCCACTATAGAGTACATCAAAAGACTTTGTCACTAATTGATTACATTTCTCTACCACCATGATTCACAGCGCTGCAGGGACAATTACATAACTGTTTCACTTTTGCAAAGCTGTGAGTTTAAGTAAACACAATTCTTTGTTATTATGATCTCTAATGGGCATAGGCACAGTAAGTATCATGGTATGTAACTAGATCTTGCTGCATTGTCTGTCTAACTTGTGACTCACAAAAATCCCTCTTTTGTGGCAACTGGAGTTCTGGGGAACAGCTGCTGATCTCACACTGAAATTAAAAAAAACAAAACCAACCTTTGAGTTGTTTTGATTTATGTTAGGTCCTATGGTAACAGAGAAATGAAAAATGGATGCTTCATGTAAACAAAATACCATTTCCCCCAAGCAGTATAAAGAAATTGTTCTAAATATTCTGACACTTTTCTTTTATTGAAATATTGTAAGATCCTGGTACTATATTGCTAGAAAGGACGACTAACAATATTCTAATAAGCCAACTGCTTGGATTTTCCTTTAATCAACAGCGTTCTGAAGGTGTAACTTTATCACCCCACATCTGTGTAAAATAGTATCCTGCTGTAATGGAGTGTAACCAGCAATGAAGATCATTGAAGTCATTCACTTGCTTGGAAGGCTCAGAAAAGCAGTTTCTTTTTCATATAGGTGTTCTTGAAAGAGAAAGTCCCGTGTCTTGAACATTAGTGTTTTCATTGTATGTGGAATCATATGAACAGATCAATGAAAAAGAGAAATATTGCTCTCATGCTGGTAATTGCTTAAATTAAATTCACTATTATAGACGTCTTTTATGTGAACTTTTTTTTATGTTGGTTTACTTTATATACCTTTTGTGGGGGAGGGGCAAGTCCTTTTATGATTAGAATTCTCTTAGAATCTTGTGAAAATAGATCATCAAGAGCAACCTATAACTACACCAGCTGGCGTGATTGATTAGCCACACACGAACATAAAGCCTTTGGGTTTAAAGGTACATCTTCTTCCTCCCCCACCCAGCTCACTCTATACTCCTTATTTGATGATTTAAAAAAAAAAAAAAAAATAGTCCCTGACCTTGGTGAGATTGTGAAGGATCAAGCACATTATAGATGATATTATGCCTCCCCTCAGGAAGCAGGTTTTAGAAGTCAGATTTTTTCAGTAGTCCATGCTGTCTATTTCTCTATTTTATGGTCCCTTTGAAAAGACTGAACCATTCTTTTTAGCAAGTAGTATTGAAATCTTTCTTTCTTTAGCAGGGAAGTAGAATTTCTTTGTCTTATTTTGGGACATTTCTGAAAGGGATTGCCAGACATATCCTTAAACTTCTGCTAAACTAGTCTTTAAATTGCCACTATGAATTTTTGTTTGTTTGTTTCTCTTAATGGGTTAAGAATATATAAAATAAGTTCTTTAATTTAAAATTAATAGAGATTCTAAGTATAAGTTCTTCATTAAAGCATATATTCAATTATTTTAATAATAATCAGCATACCGATTATATTACTGAAGGAATTACACTAATTGATTAAGCTATAAAGAATTTTATTAGAAAATTTCCATTTTGGAGTCTTTTGAAGAAGGGAATTACAGGTTAAAGCCTGGTATCACCAAAATATCTGAATACTACAATGATTTCAAACATATTAAACGTGATGAACATCTGGTAGTTGCACAGGATATGAAAAGTTCCTTTAAGTTCACTTTATTGATAATATTTTGATATTGAAATTAGATTTAATAAATACACACACGAAAAAACCTGGGTATTTTCTTTTGGCACAATTAAACCTTGTATCCCTGTGCATTATAACAATATATCATGCCATTTGAAATAACATAGCTGTGTTATTTTCATCACCTAATGTATATCATGGAAACCCCAGTGGCGTGGTGGTTAAGTGCTACAGCTGCTGAATCCACCAGGTGCCCCTTGGAAACTCTGTGGGGCAGTTCTACTCTCTCCTATAAGGTCGCTATGACTCAAAATCGACTTGAAGGCTTCAGGTTTGGTTTTTGGTTTTAGTTAATGTATATCATCAGGTATATTAAAGTTTAAATCACATTAGTAGAGAACTGTCTTTATTTTATGCTCAAAATAATCTCTTTAGATATAATGGAATTTAAAGAACACGAGATTTGGGATTATAAAGATGCAGTTTGAATCCTGACTGCAACATTGACTAATTTCTAATGTTAGATAAATTACTTAATCCTCTGGGCCCTAAATTTCTCACAAGCAAAGGGGATTAATAGTTGGTATACTGGGAATTATGAAGATATATAAAGTATTTCACTAAGTTTCTGATGGCGGTTAGTGTCATTATCATTTCTTATAGAAATGTCATGAATGACACAATATATGCTATTCCAAAGGTACAAATAAATTTTCAAAGTTAGTACTGTTACCATTGCTTGTTTGATATGAGTTGAAAATAGGGCAATTACTATTTTATCTTAAATATATTCTTTTTTGGAGGAAATACTATATTTGAGGTAAATACTATTCTCTTTAAATTATAAGAATTTATGAGAAAATAAGAACAAAAACATGTTTTGTACGTATTTACATGAATTCTCACCCATGCATGGCAAGCCATGCAAAAATTTAAGGGAAAGTTTAGAATTGAAAATAAAAGCGGTAAAATGCATTTTAGATATTAACTCAGAAAAAATCTAAAAAAAAGTCAGGTAAAATCTCTTAAATACTTATGAATACACTTAACCTTCAGAATGAGTTACATAAGAAACAGAATCATAATAATATTATAAGAATTAAATGAAGATTTAATTTTAAAATGAGATACATGTCTT
Source organism: Trichechus manatus latirostris (assembly GCF_000243295.1). NCBI lineage: Eukaryota > Metazoa > Chordata > Mammalia > Sirenia > Trichechidae > Trichechus > Trichechus manatus. Next base: position 12,530,707 of record NW_004443948.1, on the reverse strand, counting down.
ACAAAAAATATATACATTGTGAAATGTGATTAAATGTAAACTTTCAATTTGTAAATTTTTATAGTATAGCTACTTATTTCCTACAACAGGGCTTATGCTTATTCCTTCTTCCTTTTTGAAAAGAATCCGACCTTATTTGTAATAATTTAAAATTCTAGGCCTAATGGTAAACACCTATTTGAAGTTTTTCACCTTCTGTAGACCTCTAATCCTGTGATTTGCTAATTGCTCTGGGCAGGCTTCATTAGCTCACTTAAAACAATCACATGCATTCCAATGGATGGAAACATCTAATAAGTCTTCCAAAACAACAACAACAAAACTCAAAAAGAAAAAAAGAAAGTTTTTTCCCTCTTCCTTTCAAGGCTTAGAGCTGTTCTTTATATTAAATAAAGGCATGCCAAAAAAGAAAAAAGAAGAAAAAAAAAAAAAGGCCAGATTAGGCTATAGAGCTGATCTTGGAAACAAACTTTTTGGCAAAAAACTATTTCTAACTTCATAAAACAAATATAATAGAATCCTAGAACACAGCTATTTTATAACAGGTACATAAAATGTTATCTCTCTTGACTGTATGAGTTCTCCCCACTCAGCCACCAGCTACAATATTGTCTTTGTATAAGCTACATTCCACAAGACTCCAATCAGGAGATAAGTAAAATGGTTAATGAGAACAGATACACCACACAGGATTTATTTTTGGCCAAAGTAGAATGAAGGGGCCAGACAAAATTCCAGGACCCAAATGTTAGTAGAGGAACTATACACGCCATACACATGTCTGCGTAATCTAATCAAGCTCTGCTCTCCTTTGCTTACACAACTCTGCTTCCTTCTGAGTATTTCCACATTTACAGTGCTTGCCACCTGATATGGTTCATTAAGTTAAAATAAAGTGATGAAAGCGGAGAATGACATTCTCTCCAATTTATATTCTGCTTTCGAGCACAGCCTTGTAAGAAGTCAAGATGCTTTCAAATAACAGACTAACATTTATTTTTGTGATTTAGTTTGTGTTGCTTTTTAGAGAAAGACATGTAATGAATGTAGTCTAAAAATATTTTACCTAAATGAATAACTCTCTATTTCTCTCATTTGGGGTCCTATTATTTTATATGTTCTGCATAGGGTTAACCGTTTTTGCCAAATTGCAATCAGTTGCCCAAAGCAGTCAGTTTGGCTGTTCTTCCCCTTTGAATTCAGTTTGACTTAACTGATGGGACAAACCAAATATTATATATGTAGACATTAAAACAAAGGAAAAAAACATTGATTTTTGACATCACATGAAGAAATGATAAAGAAACTTGGGAAATCAGTATGGGTAATTAAATCTGGTGTTGAAATTGATTTGCAATTCATCTTTAATATTAATGGAGCCCTGATAGTACAGTGGTTAAGAACTATGGCTGCTAACCAAAAGGTTGGCAGTTCAAATCCCCCAGCCGCTCCTTGGAAGCTATGAGGCAGTTCTACTCTGTCCTATAGAGTTGCTAGAAGCTGGAATCTACTCGACAGCAATGGTTTTATAGAGAAAAGTAGAATGCAACCATGGGTAAATTCTTTGCTGCACACATAATTACAAAAATATAATTCCTTTTTGCCAAGTGTGGGGAAAAAAAAAAAGACACAAGAAAGTACACTGTTTATTTTAACTCTGAAAGTTAGAGGACAAAGAAGAAAAAATAACACTTCTGTCATATGTTCTGATGAGAACCAGCATGCCATCCTGCCAAAAAGGATGATGGACAAACATTTCTTGATAGCCTTGTTCTCATTTTCTTAATGTTCCATTTGTCTTAAAAAAAAAATGAAATTTTAGGTTTAAAAGCCCTCTGACACTGTAAAGCAGTAAACAGATGCAAGGAATTATTAGTTAATAAGAATAAAAATTATAATGGAATCCTAAATCCAAGTTAACATTTTTCTGTGATGATTTTATTCTACTTACAAGGTAGAGTAATATCAAACAAGTAACTAACTGGCTTAGTGACTAAATTATGTAACATGTTTAATTTTGTATGGATGATAAAGATGTATGTGCAGCACAGAAAAACAGCAGGACTCTGTACAGCTATCCAATCTTTAGTATTTTTTAAACAACTTTGAGATGCAATTGACATACAATAAACTGCACATTTTAAATGTATAATAAATTTTGATACATATATGTACCAGTGAAACCCTCAATATCAAGATAATGAACATATCCATAACCCTCCAATGTTTCCTTGTGCCTCTTTATATTCCTTTATCCATCTCTCTCTTTCTTCCCACCTAAGTAAATACCAATCTACTTTCTGCCACTGTACATTAATTCAGATTTCCTAGAATTTTGTATAAATGGGATTATACAGAACATACTCGTTATTTGGCTGGCTTATTTTACACAGCATAATAATTTTGTGAGCTTCAACCATATTCTACTGTGTATTAACAGGTCATTTTTCTTAATTGCTGAGTAGTAAGTATTTCAGTGTATGGATATGCCACATGTAATCCATTCTCATGTTCATGTACATTTGGGTTGTTTCCAGATCCGAGTAGCAATGAACATGGATATACATGTCTTTATATAGACATATGCTTTAATATCTCTTGGATAAATATTTTTGAGTGGAATGATTGGATCATATTGCAATGAATATTGGACTTTTTATGAAACTGCCTGTTTCTCAAAAAGTTACACTCCCTCAAGATAGGTATGAGAATTCCATTTCCTCTGCATTTTAGTAATATCTGGTATGGTCAGTCTCTTTAGTTTTAGTCATTTTATTGGATGTCTACATATCTTAATTTTTCTTCAATATCTTAAAGGCTAAATGATAATGTTCATTTACCAACAATTCTTAACTCACAATTGGAGACTGGTTGAGATTTAATGCCTTCTTTATATTTAAGAACTGGAAAAGAGATGGTCTTATTTTGAGGGGGGAAAAAAAACCATAGGAAATAATTTCAGAAGTGTGACTCAGGAAATAATAGTAATTTGTACTATTGACTTATCATTCAGACACTTGCAATGCACTTAATGTCTATGATATGAACCATCCTGTGAGATTGGGGTTATCATTATTGAAAGGTAATATGGAAACTGTAACTGCAAAGCATTAAAACTTGCCCGAAGTTGCAGTAGTAGTGATGGAAAAGCAAAAAGCAAACTCTTCTATTAATGTTGATGTGAGAATCACAACACCCAAATATGAGGAAAGAAAAACATGTACTATTACCTTGTAAGGAATACAAATAATTTGCATTATCTAATAAAAATTTTAAGTGTAGACGGATGAAGGTTGAGAAAATGAAAAACAGCCAAGAATAGCAGCTGGAAGAGTATCAAAATCAGATCCATTTTGTAGAGTATTTAATCTCCAAAATGCTACTGAAACAGATATGCAGATGCATATAATTAGTAACAGGATATAAATCAGATATAGTCTTTTCTCAGAGGAATAAGCAAGATGATATTTATTATATAAACCTTTTCAACAGTAAAATATACACAAAAATAATATAGGATGTATTTATAATGGTGTTCTTTGAATTTATTTTATTAGTCCAGTCTTTTTAATCTTTCAAAGGTGTCTCTCATGGAAGTTGTAAAATTCTGCTGCATATTCTTGACAGAGTGTAGTGCTGAGAGGGGAAGCAGATAAGTAGTAAACAAATAAAACAAGTAAAATGGACCTTAAAATTTAGAAGCTCAGATTTCAATCTGGCACGTATAAGTTTTGAGCCCTTTCCTTCTCAAGATATCAGTATACAGTATTCTTTCATTCCCAGAACCACCACAGCATTCAACAACATATTTCATCTCAGTGATAGGTAGTTTGAAGTTCTCAAAACAGGCAACCAAAGGGATGAGAAAATTCGTTTAATAGTAATGCAATTTTCACATATTAGAACTCATTAAAGGGAAGGCTTTGTTGCAACCATCATTTTCAATTACTTATGACACCTCATAAAAATGTAAAAGGAATATTTCCACATTTGCCACTCTATTGGGACAGATAGCTCACTATTTACTATGAGAGATTATTCAAGGCAGATCTGTCAAATGGCTTAGTCAACTGCTCTTTTCTCTGATGTCTAAATATGCAGAAAACAAAAACAAGGAAAAACTTTTCAGAGCAGAAGAAAGAGAATCTTTCTTCTTTTAGTTCTCAATTTGTTAGGAAAAGAAGGGAGTGGGGTCAGGGAAGAACAGAATTGTAGGAAGTGCTTGCAAAAGTCATTCCCCCGCCTTCCCATGACACTTCCTGCTGGGGAGATGGGAGCATTGATCAGCCAGTGTTATCTGAGCCAATCTGTTTACCTCAGCTTGTAAATCATTCCAGTGTATCTGAGCCTGGACTCCTCTGAGATGGCCAGTTCAACCTATAGACATTATCCATTTACAAGCTTTTTTTTTTTTTTTTAAGTGAAATAAAAACCCTATGCATTTCAGAAAGAAAAAAAAGATGTGTTTACTCAACTAAAATGATTTCACATCTGGTGAAATTCAAACTGCCATTCTTTAAAAACAACTCTGAAGTGTATTCCTCAGAAAATACTTCAATGTCTTCTACAATACCACTGGAATATAAACTGAAATAAACTGGACATTTCAGGATTTTAATGAATGGCTTAATTCCTTAACACTTCTTGTAATTTGTTTCTCTGCTATAACCAAACTTGTTAGAATTATTTTTATTAAATAGAATTACTGTAAAAATACATTTTATAACATAAAAAAATCTATTAAATGTTATCATAAAATGGTTCTTATTAGTATTCTTAGTAATGATGTTATAATGATGGATTTACAAAGGATGGAAATCTTATGGTAATATGTCAATTAGATGGCTGGGAAGCCAGCTAACAGTAGAAATAAAATAGATGTGTTTTTGGTTTGGGTTAATTGCATTAGGAAATATCCATTTAGTGAATTGATCTACTTTTGAAGTAATCTTTATGTTGACATGAATAAAATCACAGGAAAAAAAAAAAACCAAAGAAAATAGAAATTCTGTTAAGTAATACACCTAATATTTGAAAGCAATAAGCCTAATTTAAATTAACTTTCCTTTATTCTCTTAATAACTATGAGTGTCCTGTTTAAAGATAAAATATTTCTAGCATCTGTGACTAATTTCACACCTATAAATTCCCATGAGTTGGCTGATACATGGAGGAAACCATTCTTATGTCAGGATATAAATGTTCTGTCTTCCTAAACATGTATTATTTTATTATAAGTACTTCTAACAAAATTTTTCCACTGAGAAATGTATGCATTAATAAATTGGTAAAGTAGGAATTGTAAATTTTTTTGTTTTCAATGTAAAGAGTTTTATTGTAGGGAAAATAAAAATTCAAAGGATAAATAAAGGCCAACAGATCAAATTACTCCATACCTGGAAGAACTTAAGGAAAGGACTTAAACTTGGACAAGATCAAATCACTCATGACTGGTAGACTTACATATTTATTATTGTTGGAAATGAATAATTTTCAGTTTGTAAAGTTAAAATTTCATTTTCAGGATGAGTGAACAAAAGATGGTCATTGACTTTACGTTCCTTGACTCATTTATTCTTTCATTCCACAGATTTACATTGAGTATCTACTATGTGCCAGGTACTATGTGAATCAGTGCAGAAATGGCAGTGAACAAAACAAATGTTCTTTGCTCATAGAGAGAGACAGACATTAGGACAACAAACTGTTAACATATATGTTTTAAGTTCTCTAAGGAAAAAAGCAGGGTCAGACAAGGTATTGGAGTGGTATTTTATACACAGTTGTTTGAGAGGTCCACTCTGAGAAAATGAGACTTGAAAGTAGTAATGAAGCAAGCACTCATTTGTCCCAGAAACTGTTATTTGGAGTTTTGGATTTATCTTCTGTAAGACTAACCTTCAATTTGATGAGATGACAAATTACCAAAACAACAAAACGTTCGTAGAGATTTGATACTATCCTAAAATTTTCACTAGGAGTGCTATATAACACTCAGATCTATTTCCAACCCTAACATGTAGGAACAATTGAAAACTATCCAAAGCTAGCTTTTAGTACGGTGTTTTAGAACTTTAGAGAGATATCTCTAAGAAGCCCTGGTGGCACAACAATGAAGCATTGGCTGCTAACTGTAAGGCTGGAGGTTTGAACCCACCTAGCACTTCTGCGAGCCTTGGTGGCAGAGTGGTTAAGGGCTCAGCTGCTAACCAGAAGGTTGGCCGTTTGAATCCACCAGCTGCTCCTTGGAAACCCTATGGGGCAGTTCTGCTCTGTCCTATAGGGTCACTGTGAGTTGGAATTGACTTGGCAGCAATGGGTACCACCTCCTTGGGAGGAACACCTGACAATGTGCTTCCATAAAGAAGCCAAGAAAACCCTATGGAGCAGATCTACTCTGTCACGTGGGGTCGCCATGAGTCGGAATTGACTCAATGGCACCAAACAACAACAGAGAGATATCTCTAGAAGATATTTTCTGATGGATATGCAGCCCAAAAGGAGCCCTAGTGGCCAACAGTTAAATGCTGGGCTACTAGCCAAAAAGTTGGCAGTTCAACCCACCAGCTGCTCCCTTGGAGGAAAGACCCAGTGATCTGCTCCCATAAAGATTGTGGTTTAGGAAATCGTTTGGGGTGGTTCTACTCAGAATTGACTGGATGGCACACAACAATATGCAGTAAAACATGTCCACAGGGACACTACCCAAACTCTAAGTTGGAGAGGCAAGGAAAAACAACAACAGAAACCTCATTCTGTTCCCAAGTAGTAATCAGAGTGATTTAAAAATAACCTGAAAGTTTGTGAAGGGGAAAATCCAGATCCACTTATGCTGTTAAATGTTTATCTCTGTGAGTGGCAGTGAGCATGTGTGTGTGTGTGTACAAATGTGCATGCGTGAGGGTGGGGTACTTCAGAGTTAAGTGACTGTAATAAATTTAAATCACTGTGTAAAATAATAAAAAACAAAAATAATTAAGCAAGTTGAATAAGGAAAAGGCTTTACCGTGTGGCAGTCTGTATTCAACAAAGATTTTTAAAATTTTGTATGTGTTTGTGAAGTATATCCTTTTACATATTTATTTGCAGATGATTTAGATGAGCATACCTCTTTCAAAGTCTAGAAATCAGGAACATTTTAGTAAAACCATTGTGCCAATAAAACTGTCCAATCATTTTTTTTTTTTTTTTGGGCTGTGTACAATGATAACAACAAGACAACAGTAGATATAAAAGAAAGACCAATTCTAAATCTAAAATTTAGATATAACTCTGAATTATATCCAAACAGATGTGAGTTTAAAAAGTGTTCCTTTGAACCATATTTAACAGTTGTCCTCCTTGCTTATTTTTTTTCTGTAACTGTCTAATTGAGCATTCACAATCTAATAAGGCATACACCAGGACCCAAACCAACCTTCACCTAGGCCCCGAATGGTAAAGGTTTTGTATCACTTCCAGATTTTCAATTACATCCTAATTATAACATGCCTCATTTAAAGCTACAGGAATCCTGACCCTGTCAACACTACTGGACCATAACATGTCCGACTTAATTAGATCTGATTAGTTCTGGGCCCAGCACACATTGTGTACTCCAACTCCATTAAAGGCTGCTCATCTGTTTGGCAGCTGTTGGTATGGAAGAACCTTATTCATCATGCTGCAAGAGAGTGTGTTCTCGCACCTTCCTCTCCTGGGATGCTAGGCCTTTTGATACCCCATAGCTCCATATGATCAGCCACATAATGCACCTCACTAATCACTGGCAGTATGGTGAAACTGGGAAAGGAAACCTCAGCTGCTCGGGGACTACTACTGGAAGTGATGTGAGCTTGTCCTGCTCTACCAATCAATACTATTCTACATGGCTATTTTAAGTGTTTAATTTTTCTAGATATTGATTTATTCATGCCATGTATTCTGTAGGTCTATATTACAACAACACAATGTAAAATAAAAATTGTCATACATTTTCTAAAAATCCATTTTCAAATCTAACCGGTAGGTGTTATCAATTTCATTGACATTAAAAAAAAGTAACAACAACAAAACACTGAAATTTTTGACCAGCGTGGATGGTGACATCTCTGGGATATTATCTTTTTGGCACTGGCTATTTATTTCCAGAAAACACCAAATGAAAATGTTTGTATCGATTCTTTTTTTCTTTATTTTATACACCAAGATTCTTCCTGACTAATGGCTTACAAGTCATCTGGACATCCTCACTTACTCTGCTTTGGATCTGGGCAGTATTTTGATAACGGTTGAATTCATACTGGGCATTGACATCTTTATCGGCAGTTAATGGAACTTCTCATTTAGTTTTGAGCAGTAGCTGTGGGATATCAGATTTACAAGGATTAGCAAGAAGAATTGTCTTCACATTTTGCCCTCTTCTGAACTAGTAAACTTGGGTGGTCTGAAGAGGTATTCTAGAAAGGGCTTAAACTATTTCATAGGTATGCAACAATAATCAATACCAAAATACCTAGATTAATGGAAACAAACGTAAGTTTGTGAATTAAATTCCATTGTATGTTTATCATAAGGACTTTTTAGTTGAAATACTATTAAATCCTCACAGTAATACCTGCGAAAGCTGGAATCTGTATAAGGTGGAAATTTGTCAGAGATGGAAAGCTCAAATATTTTCCACTAATATAGAGCAATAGATAAGTGATAAGACTCTACCCTGTCAAAGGTGGAAAACTTGTGAGACTCAGTAAAAACAAGGCAGTCCCATCGAGTTCTGGATCTCAAAGGTTTCACTCTATTAAATCTGTTTGGCTATTTCCGTTAAGGGGAAGCAAACTGTTTCTTTTTATAAAATCAGTTTTTTCCACCAAGAATACTATGAACATACCATCATGTTAATCATGCAGATAAGTAAATATAGAGAGTTAGATCCTATAGACATATCATCTAATTAGCCAATTGAGGAAGAGAATTGATATAGAGCATTAAGATTCTATTTGATGTGTCTTTACAGAAATATGGCCTTCAGTAATGATAATAGTAACACATATTGAGCACTTATTCTGTTAGATTCAGTTTAAGTGTTTTACATATATTAACTTAATATGAATAGCAACTCTATAAGGTATGTACTACTATTTTACACAATGGGGCCCATATCATAATCCAATTTTTAAAATGAGCAAATAGTGAGATTAAATAAACACCCAACCATGGAGATGTAGATTTCAATATCTTCCTATTACAATGAACCTTTTATATGCTTTTTTAAGCCTGGAATTCAGAGTTCTAGGGCTAGAAAAAGATGAGTTTTCCTCATCTATATTAGGATTCGTTTGTTAAATAGGAAGTGGAATTACATCTTCGCCCTTATCTCATATTACCTCCTCCTTGCTCATTAAGCTTCAGCCTTCGTTTGATTTCTCACACATATCAAACTCACATCCACCTCAGATCTGTTGCCCTAGATATTCCCTCTGGTTGGAGAGCTGCAATGCTGGATCTTTACAGAGTGGCAGTTGTTGTCACATTTTATCACCTATAGAATCTCACAGAATCCTCATCCTAAAATTTTACCATCTTTTGACTTTGATAGTCTCTATTCAATTTTAGCACATTAGGTATTGAAATAAACAAATGCCCTGGTGGCATAGTGGTTAAGAGCTACGGCTGCTAACCAAAAGATCGGCAGTTCAAATCCACCAAACACTCCTTAGAAACCCTATGTGGCAGTTCTGTTCTATCCTATAGGGTCGCTATGAGTTGGAATCGACTCAACGGCAATGAGTTTGGTTTTAATGCACACATACATACATACAAAAAAGGGATGAAAGAAAAATCAACAGACCAATGTTGCCATTTATATCCCCAAAAATCCTGTTTAATCTTTCAAAATTATGATAGAGCATAAAAATTGTGGTGCATTCCAAATGTAAATAGTTGAAAAATATTATAAAAGTGAAGAGTTAACAATATATCAGGAAGATTAAAAAATAGTGGCAGAAAGTAGGCTCCAGTACTGTTTAGGCCCTTTTACCAGATAATTTGACAAGGGCCCAAACTTAAAAGCACCACCTTATTTCACAAGCTCTCATCCCTACTTTTAGTATGCTGCCTCTCAGGTGATTAAGACTGATGGATTATCTGCAGAAAAGAGATTTATTTTATGAAGCCAAGAAAATTGTATCCTTTCTTTTAGTGCCTTTGGGAGCTCTTTTCCAAAACTTCATAAATCCCTTTCTATGTAGTTCAAATAAAAAGGGCTGCCAGGTTCTTCTTTTCTTTTTTTTTTCTCCTAAATTTTCTTTATTTTGCTGTTGTTGTTGAAAATATACATAGCAAAACATACACCAATTAAACAATTTCTACATATACAGTTTAGTGACATTCTTCGAGTTGTGCAACCATTCTCACCCTCCTTTCCTGAGTTACTTCCTCATTAGCATAAACTCACTGCTCCCTAAGGTTCCTATCTATTCTTTCAACTTGCTGTTGTCAATTTGATCCCAAATAGATAGTTCTTAAAAGAAAATAATGCTCAAGGCAGACCTTTTTTACTAGGTAAGCTAAGTATTGCTCAGTTTTAAGATGACTTCAGGGGATATTCTTGGTTTAAGATTAAAAGATTATCTCAGGATAATAGATTCATGGGTTCTTCCACCCTCCTGGCTCCAGAAATTCTGGAGTCCATGAGAATTTAAAATTCTGTTCTGCATTTTCCCTCTTTTGATCAGGATTCTCCTATGGAATCTTTGATCAAAATATTCAGCAATGGTAGCTGGGCACCATCCAGTTCTGGTCTCATGACAAAGTTGGCAGTTGTTCATGGAGGCAATTAGCCACATGCGCCATATCTTCCTGGTGCTGACTCTCCTTCTTCCTTTATTGCTCCAGGTGAATACAGACCAATTGTTGTGCCTTGCAAGGTTTTAAGACCCCACGCACTATACAATGAACTAGGAGGTAGAACAGAAGCACTAAACACTTTATTAGACCAAGTAATTAATGACTCTAAACCTCCAAACCAAGGAATCAAATCCCTTGAGGTGTTTGGTCGTACATAAGCAGCCTCAGCAGCTACTCTTTTTTTTTTTTTTGTCATTGTAAATATATTTATCTAACACACAACTTTTGTCAATATAACTTTTTACCAGTGTACAATTTATTGACAGCAATTACAGTAATTGGCTCTGCAACCCTACCCTCAATTAACTCAATTTTTCCATCAATGATAATCTCTCTTTTCCCACTCCCTCCCACCCCTGATACCCACTAATAAACTTTGGTCTCTGCATATTTGCTCTTCTTGTCTTTTTATATAAGTGAAGTCATACAATGTTTGTCCTTTTGTGATTGGCTTATTTCACTCAGCATAATGTCTTCAAGCTCCATCCATACTGTAGCATGTATCAGGGCTTCATGTCTCCTACTGGCTAAGGAGTATTCCATTGTATGTATGTAGCACATTTTGTTTATCCCTTCTTTTGTTGATAGGCGGTTAGGTTTTTCCACCTTTTGGCGATTGTGACTAGTGCTGCAATGAACACTGGTGTACAAGTCTCTTTTGAGTGTCTGCTTTCGAGTATTTTGGGTATATACCTAGGAGTGGAATTGCTGGGTCATATGGTAGTTCTATTTTTAGTTTACTGAGTAACTGCCACACTGTTTTCCACAATGGCTGTACCATTTTGCATTCCTACCAGCAATGGATAAGGGTTCCAATTATGTGTGATCGACTCATAAACAGAATGATTATATATGACTAATCTTTCAGAGATTATGAGTTATGTCAGAGAGATAGAAAGAATCCTAAGTCATTATGTAGATGAAACAACGTCCTCTCCTTTAGCCCCATTTAGTGAAATTCTGACAACCCAATCCTTACATTGGTGGGAAATAGACCCTTAAAAAAAATGGTTTCACATGTTGCTAAGTTACTAACCAGTTAAAGAAAACAGATGAATAAGAAAGATTTAAAAAAAATGTTTTCATAGTGTATCATCCGCAAAATGCATTTTACGAGTCATGTAGCAGCTATTTAGAGTTACATCAGAAAACTAGGCACTTTTGGAGGAGATATGAGGATTAAGGAAAGAAAATGTGAAGATGTAGAGCTGTGTTAAACTTGGTAGCTTAAATTCACAAGCATTATTTGAATGATCTTACTCCTTTTGTTTTTCTTGGACTTAGAATTTGAATAAGATACAGCCTAAACTTCAGGTTGTAGGCTGACATCATGGAAAACTGAGAAACTTTGGGATTTCAAATGAATATTAAACATGTGGATTGTCCAACTATGACTTCCTACTTCCACCTAAGTGTCATGGTCTTCATAAAAGGTTAAAACTGGGGTCATATAACCTTTACTTGTATTTTCTGATATTTTGTATTTTTAGTTCTGAATTATGAAGTACCAATTAGAAAACAAAACAAACCTGAAACTGTGCACTGTACTGTACTGTGAAAAGTTTTGTTCACAGTAACAGGAGAGATGTTAAATTACATTGGCAGTTAGGAAGAAGGTACAAGTGTGGCTGTGTTAGTAGGAACTTGTGGAACTTCTTTTCTGGTTGCTTCTATGTTCTTAGTGATTGAGGCTGAAGATGGCTTAAGTACCGAAATTTGAAGAAAAGAAAAGTTATTTAGTTGTCTGGAAGGCTGGGAGAATGATTTTAAGGACTTTGCCTTTTTTCTGGGTGTATGATGGATAGCCATCAGGTATTTCTGAACAAAAAGATGCTACAAACTGACATACATTTAAGCAAGACATCCCACACTGCTCTTTTGAGACTATATTAAAAGGTTAAAGTGTAGAAGCAAGGAGACAAATTAGGAGGCTGATGTAATAAACCAGGCAAGAGATTATGGTGACTGATGATATAAACTAGGATGGTAGCAGTGGAGGTGGTGAAAATGGTCAAAATCTGGAGACATAAACCCACTGCCATCGAGCCGATTCCAACTCACAGCGACCATATACGTGTGTGTGTGTGTGTGTGTGTGTGTGTGTGTGTGTATGGGAAGGAATACACAGAGTTACTTTACCAAAAAGAACTGGCCAACATTCAATCATTTCAATCAATTAATCAATATTCTGAAGACACTGGTGAAAAACAAGGCTCCAGGAAATGATCGAATACCTATTGAGATGTTTTAACAAACAAATGCAGCGTTGAAAGTGCTCACTCATCTATGCCAAGAAATTTGGAAGACAGCTACATGGCCAACCAACTGGAAGAGATCCATATTTATGTCTATTCCAAAGAAAGGTGATCCAGTCAAATGCAGAAATTATCAATGTCATTAGTATCACATGCAAGTAAAATTTTGCTGAAGATCATTCAAAAGGAGCTGCAGCAGTACATCAACAGGGGACTGCCAGAAATTCAAGCAGGATTCAGAGGAGGACATGGAACAAGGGATATCATTGCTGATGTCAGATTGATCCTGGCTGAAAGCAGAGAATATCAGAAAGATGTTTTATTGACTATGCAAAGTCATTCGACCATGTGGATCACAACGAATTATGGATAAAGTTGCAAAGAATGGGAATTACAGAACACTTAATTGTGCTTATGAGGAACCTCTACATAGATCAAGAGGCAGTCGTTGGAACAGAACAAGGCGATACTGTGTGGTTTAAAGTCAGGAAAGGTGTGTGTCAGAGCCATATCCTTTTACCATACTTATTCGATCTGTATGCTGAGCAAATAATCTGAGAACCTGGACTATATGAAGAACAGGACATCAGGACTGGAGGAAGACTCATTAACAGACTGTGTTATGCAGATGACACAACCTTGTTTTCTGAAAGTGAAGAGGACTTGAAGCACTTACTGATGAACATCGAAGACTACAGGCTTCAGTTTGGGTTAAACCTTGACATAAAGAAAGCAAAATCCTCACAACTGGACCAATAGGCAACATCATGATAAACGGGAAGTCTGAAGTTGTCAAGGATTTCATTTTACTTGGATCCACAATCAACACCCATGGAAGCAACAGTCAAGAAATCAAAGTATTGCATTGAGCAAATCTGCTGCAAAAGACCTCTTTAAAGTGTTAAAAAGCAAAGATGTCAATTTGAGGACTAAGGTGTGCCTGGCCCAAGCCATGGTATTTTCAATAGCATCACACGCAAGTGAAAGCTGGACAATGAATAAGGAAAACAGAAGAAGAACTTACGCCTTACCTTTATGATGTTGGCAAAAAATACTGAATATACCACAGACTGCCAAAAGAACGAACAAACCTGTCTTTGAAGAAGCACAGAATGCTTCTTAGAAGCAAGGATGGCAAGACTACGTCTCACATACTTTGGACATGTTATCAGGAGGGATCAGTCCCTGGAGAAGGACATCATGCTTGGTAAGGTACAGGGTCAGCAAAAAGAGGAAGCCCTTCAATGGGTTGGACTGACATAAAAGGCTGCAACAACGGGCTCAAGCATAACAAAGATCATGAGGATGATGCTGGATCCAGCAGTGTTCCGTGCTGTTTTGTCATTTTGAGTTGGAACTGACTTGATGGCAACTAACAACAACAACAAATATATATATATGTATGTATTTATATGTACATATACATATGTATATGCTGTCAAGTCAATTCTGACTCATGGCAACCCCATGTGTGTCAGAGTAAAACTGTGCTTCATAGGGTTTTCAGTGGCTATAACCTTCCTGAATTAGGTCACCAGGGCTTTCTTTTGAGGTGTCTCTGGGTGGATTCCAACTACCAACTTTTCTGTTAGTATTTGAGCGCTTAAACATTTATGAAAACTTAGTGGCATATTCTAATTATGGTGAGCATGAGACTAGGAGAAAAGTAAAAAAAATACCTATCATATAATTTCATCTGTAAGTATTCGAATGAAGAGTTAGGAAGAGTTAGCATTTATTGAATATTTGAACTTTTTGGGCTCTATACTAAGTGTTCACCATACAGTATTTTTAATCCTTACAACAACTCTGTAAGGTAGTTATTACTGTCTTCTTTTTTACATATGAAAAACTGAGTCTTAGAGATATTAAGTAACTTGTTTCAGGTCAATAGCTTGCTTACGTGCTCGATAGGATATAATATGCACACACATTATATCTTGAAGTGGGCACTCAGTACACATTTGTTCCTCCTCTCTTACTTATTCGAAGTTGAAAACTGCAATTCAGCAATAATGGCAGGAGGATGAGGTCTGAGGTTTCCTCGTTTGAAAACAAAACACTATTCTTGCAGCCTAGAATAGTATGAGCACCATAGTAAGTGAATTTGGAGACAGAGGAATTTCTATTTCAGCTTAAAATTCAGTTTTGTTTCCTATAAGTAACACTACTTATTTCATACATAGATCAAAGCAGAGAATGGAAAGGGGCTGTATATTTGGGAATGATCTTCTTAATAGTCATGGTTCATATTCATAAAAATGAAAATCAAACCCATAGTTTGGTATAATATACAATATCGACTATATACACCTTTGTCCCTTCTAATAAGCTCAGGTTAGTAGTTTTTTTTTCAAATTTTAGTAGGGATCAGAGCCACCTGATTTTTTTTAGCCCAGCTTCCAGAGATTCTGATGAAGTGGGACTGGGTTTGAGGTCCAAGTATTTGCATTTTAAAAATGTTCTAAGGTGCTACTAATGCTGTTGGTCCAGGGCCCACAATCGAAAACCACTGGTTTAGAATAATGTGTACACAATTTGGATTAATAGCTGCTGTGACATATTTGAACAAAATAGGCTACAATTCCTGCTTAAAGCAGGTGCTTAGGTGGCTGATGTATTTAAAAACAAACAAACAAAAAACTCTTGCTAGGGAGAATGAAGAGAACAGGATACAAGGAAAAGATTAGTCCGAAGGACTAATGGACCACAGCTACCAAGGCCTCCACCAGACTGAGTCCAGTACAGC
>NW_004443948.1:12449810-12514235 GCF_000243295.1 Trichechus manatus latirostris | reverse complement strand
AAAAAAAAAAAAAACTCTTGCTAACAAGTCAACTTTAACTCATGGTGACCTCATGTGTTACAGAGAACTGACCTCCATAGGGTTTTCTTGGCTGTAATCATTTCAAGCAGATCACCAGGCCTTTATTCTGCAGCACTCCTGGATGGGTTTGAATTGTTAACTTTTCAGTTAGTAGTCAGGTGCAAACCATTTGTGGCGCCGAAGGACCTAGCTCCTATACCGGCCACGTGAGTTCATTTATTTATGTATTTGCTCTCTACCTCATGCAGTGCACATGTATTTGTTGAGCATTTAATTTTGCATCAAGTACTATCAGAAAGCAAGGGAGAGATACACCTTCCTCTGCCTGAAGAGGCCTTCAGATTAAAGGTTAAAAAAAAAAATCTCTTTTTCAGAATTATAGTGGGAGTAAAAATACATCATAACTAGAAACCAACAAGTACAAATCGGTGTGTTAAGTTCCATGAGTTTACTATTATGGGAGCATAAACTGAAGGAAACAATTCTACTCTAGAAGGTCAAGGAAGGCATCAAGAATGACAGGATGCTTGAAATGAGTTTTGGGGATTATAGGATAAGTAGGCATCATATAGACTAGGAAAAAGGCTATAGACATTAACACTGTTCCTGATGAATGCCCACACATGCTAGCAAAGAAAAAGCGGTCATGGAGTGTAAATGGGATCACCAAAAAGGCCATTCCCATCTCTAAAAAACAGAGCTCAGAGTATATTCCCTGTCTATTTGCAGTGGGCTAGTAACAGTGACTATTTGGTGTTATATTGGTCCATTTGCCTGTCAGAATTCTCGGGGCGCTGTGTGTCTTTCTCGTTCACATCCCTTCAGACAGGGCTGACATAATATGGGCACTTAATAAATCTTTTATAAATGGAAGAAAGGGTACAAAAAAGTTACTCTATTTAAAAGTATTTTTGTTTTATAACAATTCCTAGATCAAAAAAAAAAAGCAACTGTACTTGCATTTCAAATATGCATCATTTTTTTTCCTTTAAAAATTGTTCAAACTGTGGTAAATGAGATGTGTAGAAAAAATTTAAGTCACTCTGCCTCAGGGTGTTCTTCACTTATAATTTCAAAAGCCTAATGTGTCTGTCAGATTTCTAAATCCTACCATTAAAAGAATATCTAAATGCCTCAAATTCTAATGATTTTGAAAGTAGTGTAGTTTGTCATTTTTTTTTTTGACGTGGTATATATGCACTCATTTCCAATAAAATGATGAATTAAACATATTATTAGTTTATAAAGCACTCATTTCCATAAATATATCTATGTAGGTATCTGTCCATGTGTGTATTTAGTTATTATAACATCAAATCTGAAGCCAAAGAGCAAATGGAGACTGTTAAATACCATTTGTAAAGAGCTACATAGTATCATACAGAAGGTTAAGATTATGCTACTGTTAAACAATTAAGTGTCAGTTTTTTGTACTGTAGTGGCTTGTGTGTTGCTCTGATACTGGAAGTTATGCCACTGGTATTTCAAATACCAACAGGGTCATATTTGGTGGACAGGTTTCAGCAGAGCTTTCAAACTAAGACCGACTAGGAAGGAGGAGCCGGTGGTCTACTTCTGAAAAAAACTGTCTGATGAAAACCTTATGAACAGCAGAAGAAAATTGTCTGATATAGTGCCGGAACATGAGCCCCTCAGGTTGGGAGGCACTCAAAATACAACTGGAGCAAAGCTGCCTCCTCAAAGTAGATTCAAACTTAATGATATAGATGGAGTATCGCTTTTGGGACTTTCATTTACTCTTGTGGCATGACTCAAAATGAGAAGAAACCTCTGCAAGCATCAATTAATAATTAGAACGTGGAATGTACGAAGTACGAATCTAGGAAAACTGGAAGTAGTCAAAATGAAGCAGAACACATAAAGATTGATATTCTAGGCATTAGTGAGCTGAAATGGGCTGGTATTGGCCATTTCAAATCAGTCAATCAGATTGTCTCCTATGCCAGGAATGTCAAATTTCAGAGGAATGGCATTACGTTCATTGTCAAAAAGAACATTTCAAGGTCTATCCTGAATTACAACCCTGTCAGTGATAGGATAATATCCATATGCCTACAAGGAAGACCAGTTAATACGACTATTCAAATTCATGCACCAACCACTAATGCCAAATATGAGGAAATTGAAGAATTTACCAACTTCTGCAGTCTGAAATTGATCAAAAATGCAATCAAGATGCATTTATAATTATTGGTGATAGGAATGCAAAATTTGGAAACAAAGAAGAAGGATCAGTAGTTGGAAAATATGGCCTTGGTTGCAGAAATGATGTTGGAGATCTCATGATAGAATTTTGCAAGACCAATGATTTATTCTTTGGAAATACCTTTTTTCAACAATATAAATGGCAACTATACATGAGGACCTCACCAGATGGAAAACACAGGAGTCAAATTGACTACATCTGTGGAAAGAATGATGGAAAAGTTCAATACCATCAATGAGAACAAGGCCAGGGGCTGACTGTGAAACAGACCATTAATTACTCTATGCAAGTTCAAGTTGAAGTTCAAAAAAATTAAAACAAGTCTACATGATCAAAGTATGACCTTGAGTATATCCCACGCGAATTTGGAGAGTACCTCAATAATATATTTGATGCATTGAACACTAATGACCGAAGACCAGACAAGTTGTGGGATGACATCAAGGACATCATACACGAAGAAAGCAAAAGACAGAAAAGAAAATAAAGACCAAAACGAATGTCAGAAGAGACTCTGAAACTTGCTCTTGAATGTAGAATATCTAAAGCTATTGGAATAAATGATGAAGTAAAAGAGCTGAACAGAAGATTTCAAAGGACAACTCCAGAAGACGAAGTAAAGTATTATAAAGAAATGTGCAAAGACCCAGAGTTAGAAAACCAAAAGGGAAGAACACATTTGGAATTTCTCAAGCTGAAAGAACTGAAGAAAAAATTCAAGCCTTGAGTTGCAATATTGAAGAATTCTGTGGGCAAAATATTGAATGATGCAGGAAGCATCAAAGAAGATGGAAGGAATACACAGAGTCACTGTACCAAAAAGAATTGGCTGATGTTTAAACATTTCAAGAGGTAGCATATGATCAGGAGCTGATGGCACTGAAGGAAGATGTCCAAGCTACACTGAAGGCCTTGGTGAGAAACAAAGCTCCAGTAGTTGACAGAATATCAACTGAGATGTTTCAACAAATGGATGCAATTCTTTTCTATGCCAAGAAATCTGGCCAACCAACTGGAAGAGAGCCATATCTGTGCTCATTTGAAAGAAAGGTGATCCAATAGAATGTGAAAATCATTGAACAATAGCATTAATATCACACACAAGTAAAATTTTGCTGAAGATAATTCAAAAACAGTTGCAGCAGTACATCAACAGGGAACTTCCAGAAAGTCAAGCCGGATTCAGAAGAGAACGTGGAATGCGGTATATCATTGCTGTTGTCAAATGATCTTGGCTGAAAGCAGAGAATAGCAGAAAGATGTTTACCTGTGTTTTATTGACTATGCAAAGGCATTTAACTGTGTAGATCATAACAAATTATGGATAATTTTGCAAAGAATGGGAATTCCAGTACACTTAATTGTTTTCATGAAGAACCTGTACATAGACCAAAAGGCAGTCTTTCAATCAGAACAAGGGGATACTCTTGATTTAAAATCAGGAAAGGTGTGCATCAGGGTTGTAACCTTCACCACACTTATTCAATCTATATGCTGAGCAAATAATCCAAGAAGCTGGACTATATGAAGAAGAACATGGCATCAGGATTGGCAAAAGCCTCATTAATAACCTGCAGAATGTAGATGACATAACCTTGCTTGCTGAAAGTGAAGAGGAGTTGAAGCACTTACTGATGAAGATTAAATACCACAGCCGTCAGTATGGATTACACCTCAACATAAAGAAAACAAAAAATCCCCACAACTGGACCAAAAGCAACACCATGATAAACAGAGAAAAGATTGAAGTTGTCAAGGATTTAATTTTACTTGGATCCACAATCAACACCCATGGAAGCAGCAGTCAAGAAATCAAAGTATTGCATTGAGCAAATCTGCTGCAAAAGATCTTTTTAAAGTGTTGAAAAGTGAGGATATCACTTTGAGGACTAAGGTGCGCCTGACTCAAGCCAATATATTTTCAGTTGCCTCATATGCATGTGAAAGCTGGACAATGGATAAGGTAGATTGAGGAAGAATTGATGCCTTTTTACTTTGGTGCTGGAGAGGAATATTGAATATACCACAGACTGCCAGAAGATTGAACAAGTCTGTCTTGCAAGAAATACAGCCAGAGTACTACTTGGAAGTGAGAATGGCAAGACTTCATCTCATGTACTTTGGACATGTTATGAAAAGGGACCAGTTCCTGGAGAAGGACATCATGCTTGGTAAAGCAGAAGTTCAGCAAGAAAGTCGAAGACCCTCGAGATGGATTGACACAGTGGCTGCAACAATGGGCTCAAATATACCAACGATTGTGAGGATGGTGCAGTACTGGGTAGTTTTCCTGTTGTACAAAGGGTCGCTATGAGTGGGAACCAATTGTATGGCACCTAATGATGACAACAATTAATCAGTCAATAAAGAACTGACCACATTTGTTTGAGTTTATAAACTGTCCATGCATTTTTGATACGGGATTTAGATAGAAATGCCTTCTTTATAACTATTTTTATGATTAACTTTTAGGAAATTCAAGCTTTCCTTCCATTAGGAAAGCCCAGGTATAACTATAACAGTCAACTAGCGTTGTATCGCAGCGGTAGTTTGAATACCAAATTATGCATTTTCCTCAACCAAGTGGTACAGATGTACGCCCCATAGTAGTGTTAATCTGTTTATTGCTTTAGTAAATCCTGAAGCATTTGCGCAACCACCATAATTCTTCTGAGAAGACGTGTTCCTACAAAAACTGCATGTGTCACAAGTGCAATGCTCACAAAGAAATAATTTTTTTAAAGTGTGAAATTCTAACAGATGTTGCTTAAGTAACGGAACTGGTAAAGAGAACAAGAGATAGCGTAATGGGAAACCTTGACTAAAAGGCTGGACATGCGTGTCCTCCTCTTGGTTTGGCCTCACACTGACCATAGGCCTTAAGTGAAGAAGAATTTCAATGTGTCCCCACTCTGAAAATGTAGTGATAATCCCTGCCCTACAACCTCACAGGGATTAATGAGGAGAGCTTTGAAACTGCAAAGATGTAATAAATTAATTCAGCAAATATTTATTTAGTACCTACTATGTGCTCGGCATGAGGAGGCATTGGTAATTCAGTGGTAGAATTCTCCCCTTCCATGCAGGACACATGGGTTCCATTTCTGGCCAATGAATCTCATGCAGAGTCACCATCCATCTGTCATTCGTGGCTTGCCTGTTGCTATGATGCTGAACAGGTTTTAGTGGAGCTTCCAGACAAAGAGGGACTAGGAAGAATGGTCTGGAGATCTACTTCAGAACATCAGACAATGAAAACTCTATGCATCACAGTAGTCCAATCCACAACCGATTATGGGGAAAGTATAGGCATGGCAGCCTTTCTTTCCATTGGAAGTCACCATGAGTTGGGGGCTGACTTGAGGGCAACTAACAACAACATCTACTGGGCACTGGGAAGCCAATAACACATCAGTGAGAAGATCCTTGTTTTTATGTAGCTGTACAGACCATTCGTATAGAGTGGAAAGACCAAAGGGAAAAAGTGATTAGCATTATAAGATCTATAAATTAGGAAATGCAGGGTCATGGTGGGAGAAGGGGATGGGAGAGGAGATACTTGAGATGCTGGGAAGGTAATGGAACCTCTCTGAGGAGGAAGGCAAAGGGACCTCTCTGAGGAGGAAGGCAAAGGAACCCCTCTGAGGAGTGACAGTAAATTTGAAACCTGAGTGATAAGTGGGATTTCTAGGGAAAGATTTCCCATCAGGGGGAACAAACACGTAAGCCCTGAGGGAGTCTCAAAGTGCTGTAAAGAGAATGAGATGGCAACCCAGTCGGAGCATAGCAACACAAGAGACAACCGTAGCAGATAAGGCCAGAAAGAGAGCCAGGATCTTGTGTATGAAACACTTTGTAGGACAAATTAAATGGGTGAGTTTTCATCTTTGTTCAGTGGGAAGGTTTGAAGCAGGGAGTTCTGTATTCTGATTTATGCTTTTGTAAATACAGTGCTGGCTTCCGCGCAGAGAATGACTCTCAGTGAGACAGGAACAAATAGGAAGACTGGAGAAGCCAGTACCATAGTCATCAGGATAAGCAGGGATGGGGGCTTGGGGAAGTGTGGTAGTGATGGAGGAAGAAAAAGTGGACAGAATGAGAACCCAATTAGAGACAGATATGATGAGGACACCGATCTGATTGCTCCTCAGAGCACTTACATGAATCAAATGAGAATGTCTTCATAGATGCTAGAAGTCTAAACTCCTGAACATATTTATAAAATTGTTATTATTATCATTATTATCACCATCATTACACTGATAATTGTATAAAATTAGATATTACAATATTTAAACTTTTCTAGGCCACAGATTCCTACATTCAATTTCATAGAATATTAATTAAATAGCTTGATTTGGTAATTCCAATAGGATGCCTCAACTGATTTAATGCAATATCCATATAAATTATTATATTTCATACCCCACACCCCAAAAGGGGGGAAGTGTCATGTAGTACACTTCGGGATGGGTACTATGTCACATATGTAATCAAATCATTATAATATATCAAACTTTTTCTAAGAAGGTAAAAAAAAAATATTCCCTGAATGTTAAAGAGTATCTTCTGGTTAAAAAAAAAAAAAAAATCACACAAATATTGACATGATAAATAACGAAGGGAGTTTGAAGGAATTTCAAATGTTTGAAAATTTAAGCAAAAAGGAAAATTAAGAAATGACCACATGTGAGGGAACCTAAACAGGAAAACAAATCTGAATCTCCAGGTCTATAATAGCTCTCTATAGAGAACACTGGAGGATTTTTTTCCTTCACAGAAAACGACAAAGATTATTTATTTGAAATTCTTTAAAACTAAAAAATTTTTTTTGTCCTTTGTGGCTTATTGTGTGGTTTTGTTATGCTAGGAAACTAGATTTGATCATACCTCCCAAGGACAAATTTAACAAAATGATTCTTAGATGTGGGCAGTGTCGTTTAGGGCTGAAAAATACTGAGTCTGAGGCCAGACTTCTTTAAATCCTAGCACTGCTACTTACTATTTGCATGACTGCCAGCAAGTCACCCAAACTTTCTGAGTCTCCCTTTTCTCTTCAGAAAAGAGAAGCATTGTGATGCTCAAATCAGTTCATTTATGTTAAATTAAAACAAACAAAACAAACAAAAAATTGTCGTTGAGTAGATTCTGACTCAGTGATCCTATAAGACAGAGTAAAACTGTCCCATAGGGTTTCCAAGGAGCAGCTGGTGGAATCGAACTGCCGACCTTTCGGATACCAGCCATAGCTTTTAACCACTGCGCCACCAGGGCGCCTTATATTTAATAGTTAACACATATTTAGCACTAAAAAGCTATAAGCAGCTATTATTTAAATTACATAGAAATGATCAACAAAAAATGTAACAGGAATTTTTAAGAATGTTAACTTAGTCGTCATAAGAACTATATGTTGTAACCCTTCCTTTGGAAATATTTAACTTTCAGGGCTTTCTCTGAAAAATTGTCACATATATCATTATAGGAGAAATACCTTAAATAGGCTCAAATGAAATAGAAGCAACTGAAATACTAGAAAAACCCAAACCTTTTGCTATAGCGTTGATTCCGACTCATAGTGACCCTATAGGACAGAACAGAACTGCCTCATAGAGTTTCTAAGGAGCATCTGGTGGATTCAAATTGCCAACTTTTTGGTTAGCAGCCTGAGCTCTAAACCACAGAGCCACCAGGGCCCAAGCAACTGAGATAGTCATTACTGAATATTTGAAAGATATACAAATGTATTTTGGCAAATGAATTTTTACTCAGAAAAATATGCGCTTGAATATAAATTTCTTTCCATGAAAAAGAAAAAGAAAAAGAAAACCCAAGTGGCTTTAAATGTAGCATACGTGTTGGGGAAAACAAGCCAAACATTTGTTACAAAGTGGCTTATGTACTAGGACCAACAGATTTTAAACTTAAACAAAGCTCCTGAGGTCTTCAGCTTTATCATCTTAAGCAAGACCTACAAACATGTACCATGGCTATTAATCAGCATTCTATAACTGAAAATGGATTTCACAAAATAAATTTTAAAAATATACCTGAAGAACCAAAAACTACATAATATACTGTATCCTGCAGGAATAAATTACTATTTGCTACTTTTGTGTGTGTGTCAGGCAATAAATTTTATAGTCAAAAGGTAAAGAAGAAAATAGAGGTTCCATGATCCATTCTTGGGTCCTCACCAACCCTTAGCTAAGGGCTCATTCTTCGGGGATGATTCATATGACAACCAAAAACCAACAGACAAAACCTGCTTCTTCTCAACTCCAGTTGATAATGCAACAATGGAAACAGAATAACTCTCTGTGAAGCAGAGCATCATGGACCTGATCAGATTTTCATGTTATAGTGTACTAAGAACAATTTAAATTTTCTACATGATAAAAGTAGACATAATGAGAAAAGCCAAGGTTTATTGTTTTGCTGGATCATTTGTATAAATAAAAGCTTTAAACCAAATACATTTAATCTACATTTTTAAAACATATAAAATATGATTTATTGATTAAAATGTGTTGCCTTTTTTGCAACAAAAAGTGATGGATTAGTCACCAAAATATGTCCTTATAAAGTGAAAACTACATTATAAATATCAGTATAAATTATTTTAGATCAAAACAGTTAGAGTTAGCACAGTTTTTACTTTTAGTGCAAATGTCTCATAAAAAAATAGTATAATCTTTATTAATACATATAGGCTCCCTCTGTGATATGCTCTAGTTTATACTGTCACCTTTAAAAAATAATATTTGAAAAAGACAGTTGACAGCTCTAGTAAGAAAATTCATAAGAAATCAATGCTGATTTTCCTAGATGACAATCTTAAATATAGAACAATTTAAATGTTTAAAATTTAAAGACATTTTAAATCTGTTTATCAAGAATTTTCAAAAATACTGGAAGTGTGTTATTTATGTCATACAATGCTGAGACATTATACTGAGGCAGAATTTTAAAGGGAAACCTTTGAAACTTATGATAAAATTATATACACCTAAAATCAATCTATAAATAATACAATTTCATAACACATGATTTTAAATACATGCAAGACAATGGATCTTTAGGGATAGAAGAGACCATAGAAGGAATCCAATACTACTTTACTTACTTTGTAAGAATCTCCTCTTTAATAGGAGGTTTTGAGAGTCCCAGGAGAACTCTCTCTCTCAAGGATAGACCATTTCATCACTATACTATTCCATTGTTAGAGATCATTGCTTGTCTTTTGTCAAAATCTGCTTCCTTATTGGTTCCAGTTTTCTCTTGTGGGCAATAAAAAAATCTGTCTTTTGTCTTTTCCACATGACCTATCTTGAAAAATTTGTAAAGTTATCCTCTCCACACTAAAGTATTTCTTATCTAAGCCAATTTTTCTCACTTCCTTCAACCATTTCTCAAGTTACCAGGTTACAGAACACTCATATTCCTGGCTATACTCATCTAGCCTGTCAACATTTCTATTTCGTGTAGCCCAGAACAAGCCAAATGTCTACTTGTGGCTTATCAATTCCCTAAAGAAATGGAAGTTCTAAGGCCTAGGTTCTGGAATGATAATATTATTATCAGTTGGAAATTAGTTTCTTCTTGTAAAATAAAAACAATAATTTATTATTCTTCAAAAATAGCACATAAACTTATGATATATATCAAGTAAGAATTATATATCAAAGCACTATAAAAGTGTGCAGTAGATATGTTGTTTTTCTCTTTCAGCGTTTTCTTAAATATTAACTCAGTCTTTTAAAAACCATTTTCTCTGGCTTAATATCCACTCTTTCCTCATGAACTGTTATTAAATCATGACTAATAATGTCTATCGTTTATTTGGGAGCAGTGGTGTTCAGTGGTAGTTTAGTGGTAGAATTCTTGCCCTCCATGTGGGAAACCCAGGTTTGATTCTTGGCTAATGAACCTTAGCTACAGCCACACTTGTCAGTGGAGGCTTCCATGTTGTTGCGATGCTGAACAAATTTTAATGGGGCTTCCAGAGTAAGACAGACTAGGAAGAAACCCTACCTGTCTGGGCAGTGGAGTCACTAGGGACACATGCGGTGCAGGCCACACTGGGTGACGCTGTTAGAGAGGGTGACACAAAAATGACTGTATATACAATTTTTGTGCAACTTTTCAGTGTAAAGTTATTATTTTTTATAAAAATATCCCTGTAGTTAGTTATAGCAACATGAATATTTTTTATAAACCCAGCTTACATGTATCAATATACCTACAATGCTAAAACTCTATGCTAACTTACTTTTTGAATCTTCTAATGTGCTCCAGTTAGAGTGGAAGCTGAAGAAAACTAGAGCAAGTCTACGAGAGCCAAAATATGAACTCGAGTGAATCCCACCTGAATTTAGGGACCATCTCAAGAAAAGATTTGCGCATTGAACACTAAGGATCGAAGACCAGACGATTTGTGGAAAGATA
Organism: Trichechus manatus latirostris; assembly: GCF_000243295.1. Taxonomy (NCBI): domain Eukaryota; kingdom Metazoa; phylum Chordata; class Mammalia; order Sirenia; family Trichechidae; genus Trichechus; species Trichechus manatus. Next base: position 12,503,539 of record NW_004443948.1, on the reverse strand, counting down.
TGAAGAACATCATAAATGAACAAAGAAAAATGTCATTAAAAAGACAGGAAAGAAAGGAAAAACCAAAACGGATGTCAGAAGAGCCTCTGAAACTTGTTTGTGAACACAGAGTAGCTAAAGCGAAAAGAAGAAATGTTGAAGTAAAAAAGCTGAAAAGAAGATTTCAAAGAGCAGCTTGAGAAGACAAAGTAAAGTATTATAATGACATGTGCAAAGATCTGGAGTTATAAAACCAAAAGGGAAGAACACTCTCAGCATTTCTCAAGCTGAAAGAACTGAAGAAAAAATTCAAGCCTCGAGTTGCAATACTGAAAGATTCTATGGGAAAAATATTGAACAACACATGAAGCATCAAAAGAAGATAGAAGGAATATACAGAGTCACTATACCAAAAAGAATTGGTCAACGTTCAACCATTTCAGGAGTTAATACATGATCAGGAACCGAGGATACTGAAGGAAGAAGTCCAAGCTGCACTGAAGGCATTGGTGAAAAACAAGGCTCCGGGAATTGATTGAATACCAATTGAGATGTTTCAACAAATAGATGCAGTGCTGGAAGTGCTCACTTCTCTATGCCATGAAATTTCAAAGACAGAGCTACCTGGCCAACCAACTGGAAGAGATCCATATTTATGCCTATTCCTAAGAAAGGTGATCCAATTGAATGCGGAAATTGTCGAACAATATCATTAATGTTACATGCAAGCAAAATTTTGCTGAAGATCATTCAAGAGCAGCTGCAGCAGTACATCAACAGGGAACTGCTAGAAATTCAAGCCAGATTTAGAAGCGGACATGGAACCAGGTATATCACCTGCTGATGTCAGATCCTGGCTGAAAGCAGAGAATACCAGAAAGATGTTTACTTGTGTTTTATTGACTATGCAAAAGCATTTGACTGTGTGGATCATAACAAATTATGGATAACATTGCAGAGAATGGGAATTCCAGAACAGCTAATTGTGCTCATGAGGAATCTGTACATGGATCAAGAGAAGTGCTCCAAACAGAACAAGGAGATATTGCATGGTTTAAAGTCAGGAAAGGAGTGCATTAGAGTTGTATTCTTTCACCATACTTATTCAATCTGTATGCTGAGCAAATAATCTGAGAAGCTGGTCTATATGAAGAAGAACGCAGTGTTAAAATTGTAGGATTGTATTGCAGATGACATAACCTTCCTTGCAGAAAGTGAAGAGGACTTGAAGCACTTACTGATGAAGATCAAAGACTACAGCCTTCAGTATAGATTGCACCTCAACATAAAGGAAACAAAAATCCTCATAACTGGAACAATAACCAATATTATGATAAATGGAGAAAAGACTGAATTTGTCAAGGAGTACATTTTACTTGGATCTACAATCAGTGCTCATGGGAACAGCAGCCAGGAAATCAAACGACATTTTGCATTGGGTAAATCTGCTGCAAAAGACTTCTCTAAAGTTTTAAAAAGTAAAAATGTCATTTTGAGGTCTAAGGTGCGCCTGACCTAAGCCATGATATTGTCAATCACCTCATATGCATGTGAAAGCTGGACAATGAATAAGGATGACTGAAGAAGAATTGATGCCTTTGAATTATGGTGTTGGCAAAGAATATTGAATATACCATGTACTGCCAGAATTGCAATCAGATCTGTCTTGGAAGAAATATGGCCAGAATGCTTCTTAGAAGCAAGAATGGCAAGAGTTCAACTCAAGTACTTTGGACATGTTATAAGGAGGGACTAGTCCCTGGAGAAGGACATCATTCTTGGTAAAATAGAGAGTCAGCATAAAAGAAGAAGACCCTCAATGAGATGGATTGACACAGTGGCTGCTACAATGGCTTCAAACATAGTAAGGATTGTGAGGATGGCGCAAGACCAGGCAGTGTTTTGTTCTGTTGTATATAGGGTTCCATGAATTGGAAATGACTCTATGGCACCTAACAATAGCAATGTATTTCTTGTTTATAAATAATATTTATACATGCTAACTTTCAATATGTACATTAGTAAAATTAGTAATTTAAAACTATGACCTAGATTTAAATGAGAATTCTAAAATTTTCATATGCTTTGTCTCAATAGTATATCCTGTGTGTCTTTAGCTTATAGACAATATGCTTTAGAAGACCTCTTCTCTAAATTAGGCAAAGTAAGGCCCATGGGCTGAATCCAGTTCACTGTCTGTTTTTGAATAGTTGGCAACTCATAATGGTTTTTACATTTTCAAATGGTTGAAAGAAATGAAAAGAAGCATACTATTTCATGACATGTGAAATTATATGAAATTCAAATTTCAGTGTTTATAAATAAAGTTTTATTGGAACATAGCCCCACTCATTTATTTGTATGTTGCCCATGCCTACTTTCTTGCTACAAATGCAAAGTTGAGTAGTTGTGGCAAAGACTCTATGGCCTACAAAGCCTAAATTATTTATTATCTCTCACTACAAAGAAAAAGCTTGCTAACTCCTTCTTCAGGCCAGTGAAATCTTATTTTTATTATAAGTACAGAGATAGTTACTGGACATACAGCAATTTAACAATAGCTAAAAGAGAATCATTCTTAGGCCTTGAGACTTTGGTTATACTCCTTGTGCTCTCTCTCACCAAGTACACTTCCCTCAACATACTCTTTAGTTTCTGGTCCTCTGGTTCTGTGTTTGTAAAATGATGACAATGGATTACTTAGAAGCACTCTATGCTCCGAAGTTCTTCACTTTTATGTTCACGAAATGTGCTACACATACACAAATACAACTAATGTGTGTGTAGCACAGTAAGAACCAGACATAAATTGTTCAAAGAACGTTTCTCAACTTGATGGGGTAACCAACTATAAAAATAATAAAAATAAATCTGCATTGATAATACAGCTGGCATCATTTAGAGTATGACTACAAAATGCAGTTTCAAATTGCTATGCTTGAATGAATTGAACAGTAATTTAGGAAAATGAACGCTTCAGCATAAATGAATGATGACCTCCAAGACTATAAAAATGCAAATGTAAATTTAATGAGGAACTAAATACCCTGGAATTCACCAGAAAATCGACAATTTGATATTGAACACTATAAAGTTTGTCTCAGTTTTTAGACGTTTTTGTAAAAAAATTTCTAAGGATCTCTAGGTTACAATCTAGATTTATCTTACCTGTTCAGTTTTGCTTCTATTCTAGAAAATAATTAAAGCTAAAATAGTTACATAAGCGAGTACAGTATGAGATGTAATATTAAAGGCAAGCTATTTTGAAGAGACTTCTGATTTTGTAATAAATAGGAATAAGTTCCTTTTCTCTTTAATAAGTGGGTGCACTGATTTCAACATTCTAAACTATTTCCCTGTATTTATTTATTAACAGTGGTAGCGATGATTGTAGACCTTCTGGTAGAAAGCACATAATGGTGATTAAGAATTTTTCACCCAGAGCAGTTACAGCTTGTAAAAGTATTACGGGCAAAGCATGCCAAGTAACAGAGGTAGATTTTTCAGATGCCTAGGAAATCCCCTCTCTGTGAAAAACATTTGGGATCTAAATAAACCCTTTGAGACAATACGTTACCAGTTTCTCTCCTGCCTTGTATTTGTTGTCTGACTCAAGTTTGTTGGTAATAATGAAGAAGCATAACATTCTCAGACATTGAGATTGTGAGTCTATTTGTGTGATGACCTAATTTCAGAAGGAAAAAATATGCAGGTTCTAACACGCAATTATAAAAAGAGAAGGAAGCAGATATTTAATGCCAGATTTGTCCCAGAAAAGCTAAGATAAGCAATTGCTACATCTACAGGAAATATCAAAATGAATCTTAACAATGCATGTATATCACTAACATAAACATTCTAGGGTTTACTGTTGGACAATTAATTACTTGTAAACAAACACAAAAGGGAATGAGGAGATGAGGGAGCTGACACAATCTCCGACTTCTAGAGAGGAAGCTCTTCGTGAGAATATAAACTTGAGGGTGTATCTTTACTTCTCTTCCACTCCTATATCCCTAGCATCTAGAATCATGCCTGGCATGCAGTAGGCACTCAGTAAATAGCTGTGAAATAAACAAGTGGTGCAATGGGGACTACTATGACATTAGTCCCAAATAGCCTGGAAAATCTACACTTACGGTAGTGCTTTAAAAATAGCCACATTTGCCATATCACATTAAGTGATGGTTGCTGGTAATAATAATAATAATAATAAAAAGATCCTGGTAGAATTGCTTAATTAATTCCTAAATAACTTCTGAGTATTAATCATTTACAAGGTATTGTTCTAGGCCCTGGAGGTAAAAAGCAATGAATCCAGCACAGTCTTTGACCTCGTGGATCTTATACTCTATAATAAAATAGTAGTATGTCAGAAAACAATAACTGCATTGGAGAAACACAAAGCAGGATAAGGAGGATAGGAAATACGAGGGAATATAAAGGTACATTATGGTAACAAAAATTAGCCTAAAAGTTTTTACACTGTGTTTTCACAATCTTGAGTATTTTTGTTTTCTTTCTTCATTCTCCTGTCCTGGTGGCACAGTGGTTAATAGCTCAGCTGCTCACCAAATGGTTGGCAGTTGAATCCACCAGCCGCTCCTTGGAAACCCTGCGGGGAAGTTCTACTTTATCCTATAGGGTCTCTATGAGTTGGAATCTACTCGACGGTAATGGTGTTTTTTTTTTTTTTAAATAAATAGACAATAAAATGTTTTTGATTTGAAGCACATAAATTAAGCAAATTGATAGCACATAATTGTGAACCTATGATGACTTCTCATGATACAGTCCTTACAATAATCCACAAGGTCCTACATGATCTGCATCTCAGCCACATCCCACTCCGGCCTCACCTACCACCACTCCCTGCCCTCACTATGTCTCTCCACACTGTCCTCTGGGATGCTCACCCAATGCGCCAAACAATGTCACACCGCAGAGCCTCTGCATTTGCTGTTTCTTCTGCCAGGGATGTTTTGGTTAAGTTTAAGCTCCTGGACTCTGGAAATAACCACCTGGATCGAATCCCAGCTCCATCACTACTAGCCTAGACTTTGGCCAACTTGATTTTCCTCTCTGTGCTTTAGTTTCCTCATGTGTAACATGGAGCTATTGCCTAGATTGGAAGTTGATTGTGAGAAATTAATGAGTTAATAGATGTAAAGCACAGAAAATATGCCTGGAACATAATAGAGCGAAATAAGTGCACCCAGGTTGGCAAAAGACTCCATTTCTCACCTTCTTCAGGTCTTCCTGGAGAGATCTACTCTGATCTCTTTCTTTCATATTACAACACCCCTCACTCCATATTCTAAATGTTCCTTTTTAGTCTGCTTATCACCATCTAACATATTATCTGTTTTTTTGTTTTGTTTTAGTTAATTAACTGTCCTCTACAACTAAACTATTAGATCCATGCATTTTGTCTGGGTGATTTTTGTGTCCTCAGCATGGGTTTCTGGCCAACAGTAGATGCTCAAAAAGTCTCTGTTTAATGAAAGAATGAATAAAAGTATTAACAAGCCCATTTAGTAGAGAAGACTTGAAAATGTTTACAGATACCTTTGATCTACTATCCAACAATATTCTGGTAAACATGAACAGATTCGTGGTTTTGTGGCATCCAAATGATTGCTTCAAATTAGAAACAAAACTTACATTCACTTATTTTCTGCTACATTTCATTTTTTTAAATTTAAATTTCAAGTTAAAGAAACCAAGAATTTAAAACATATTTAAATTTCAAGTTAAAGAAACCAAGAATTTACAATACATTTAAATTTCAAGTTAAGAAACCAGAATTTAAAATACATTAAAGATCGTTACTACTTATTTACTAAGTGTATTATTTTTATGATGATTTTCTATGCTGATACAGTATATCACCACAGAAACAAAAACCCATTCAAGAAAACCATACCAGGGAACAACAGCACCATATTGTCGTTTGTTGCTATTGAGTTGATTCTGACTCATGGCATCTCACAAGAGCATCCTATTGATACAGAAATGATATAGGAATGAATGGCTCATAATTATGCTTTACTCTACCAAAAACCATGTGGAGACATTTATTTAAACAAATTAAATACAAGCCAAATACCATGCTTACATAGCCACATGACATGCTGAAACATTTGCTGCAACTTGTTCTAAACTTGTAAACTAAGAAAAAGAACATATCACAAAGAAAGAATATACACGTTTTATAATTATTTTAAAGGTGTCAGTACAACCAAGGACCATTAGTTTCATTTTATCCTTTTTTTAAAACAAAACATTATGTTTCATTAGTTAACAGTTTAAATAATTATGCTTATAAAATACAAGCTGTTAAATTAGTAAAAACTACAATAAAAATGCAATTGTATACTACATCTATAAAGCTCAAAATCAACTATAATTATTAATTTTGATTGCTTTCAATAATTTAAAACTTACTAAATTCCTAATTTTATAGAATTTAAAAGTATTCTAGTAATTATTTGATGCTATTTCTTATGTATTTATTTTGAACTTCAGGTTATCTCAAAACAACTCAATAGCAAATATACTTATGAAATTCAGACATGAATTATACAGATAACAATCTTTAAAGACTGCGTTTAATTTTCTTTTACCTTTGTCAAGCAGAGCTAGTCATATTTTCAAAATAGATTTACTTTACTTTCAAGAACAAGTCTTGGAAATTTGCCTACTTCATTCTTGACACTCTGTTTTCCTACCATTCTATCACTTTACCACACGCAGCTTGATCACCTTGCACAAAAGATGTCGCCCATTTCTAACCCTTCTTGCCAGGTTATCATATTACCTACTTACCAGAGTCAGAGTCAACTGCACAGTTTCAAGTTGTGCTTTCGTTTTTAGCTTAATGGATTTCAATAAACCTGGTAAGCACCTTAGTGTGTGAAGCATTAAGGCAGGTGTTGTGTGAATGAAAAAATAAAATAAAACAAAGTCAGTCTCTGTGCTAAAAGAACCTACACTCCTACTCTGTTGAGTTAGTTATATAACAGTTTTATATAGAGAGCTGTTAGTCAGAATAATCTAGAACAGTTTTTTTTTTCCTTGAGAATGATGATCACAGTGCCTACCTTGAGCTATAAAAGACAAATTACTGTAAAGTTCTTGATTCTCAGTGGTGTTGAATAATAGCCATTTTTAATGATCTTTAGAGAAAAGCTAAAAATACATTGGCCAAGATTAAATATTTTAGAAGAGTTACAAAATAATGAGACAAAATTTAAAGACTTTTTAAATTGGTTATATTAGGAGGCAGTAAAATTATTTTAATAATGTTGTCATTCACATCACTTAGTTTGTTACTCTTTTGGAATTATCTCCTTAGTCATTTAAGCATAATAACAACAACAACAATTTCAGTCTTATCTATAGGCACACCTTAATTTTGTCCGCAAATGGCATTATATTAAATAAATGTCCACTTTATTTAAAACCCATATCACTAAATATTTCTTGGCTTCTGGCAAAAACCATGTTCGCCATCAAATAAAGCAAGGTTGCCAATGACCTCCATGTTGCTAAATCCATTGGTCAGTTCAGTGTTTGTCTGACTTGACCTACCAACTCTTGATCTCTCCTTTTCCCTTGATAGATTTTCTTTACATGGTTTCCTCAATTCTTATCACACTTGGTTTTCTCCCTAACTCTGTGTCTGCTTGTTCTCAGTCTCATTTGCTGGTACCTCCTCAGATTCCTAACTTCTAAGCAGCCCTGAGACTTCTTCTCTTTTCTATCTATGCACACTCATTTGGCAATCTCATTCAGTCTCGTAGACATAAATACCATCTATATATGGATGGCTCCCAAATTTATATCTCTATCCAGACTTCTCAGCTGTACTCCATACTCATATGTAACTATCAACTTAACATATCCACTTTTATATCTAGTAGACATTTCAATCTCAACATATTAAAAAACTGAACTCTGATTTTACACCTCTAGTCCTTCTCATTCCAATAAATGGCAACTCCATTCTTCATGTTGCTCAGCCCAAACATCTTGAAGCCAACATTGACTCATCGCTTTCTCTCTTACCCCATATATAATTCTCCAATTGAACAGCACCTCCTATTTATTATAAGTTCAAAATGTGCTTAGACTCTGAACACATCTATTTTATCCACTGACACAACCCAGGTTTGAGCCACCATCTCACACCTGGTTTAATGCAGTAACTTCCTGACCGGTCTGTCTGCTTTCTTCCATGGTCTGCTTTAATCTCTTCTCAACACAGCAGGAAGCATGGTCATGTTTATATGTAAGTAAGCTCATTACTGTATTTTTATGAAAATAACACGTGCTTTCTGCATTTATTTGCCAGCTGTACTTCCCCTCCCCACCCCAGGCACTCTCACAAGCACCGCCATGCCAATCCTCTTCCACATGTTGCTGTTAAAAAAATTAGCACAGGGCACTTACAAAAATACCTCTTGAGGGGAGGGCACGGCTAGCAGTTATACGTAATATAGCATTATACAGTAATGCTCTTCTTCAATTATTTTTAACAGTGAATAAAAACAAAGTCTTTCCGATGGCCAATAAGGATGTACTTGATCTTCTGCATCTCTCTGGCTTTGTTTGCTCTTTTATCCCCCTCACTCACTCTTTTTCAACTACAGTTGCCTCATTGCTTTTCCTTTAACAAGTCAGGAACACACTTGTGTGCCACAGGGTCTTTGCACCTGCTGTTCTCTCTGGCTAGAATGCATTAATACTGCCTCTCAAGCTGCAAGTATTTATTCAATTTTCACCTAGTCACCTTACCTTGAATTTCAACCCAACTCCACATTTCCTGCAGATACTCCCTATTCTCTTTCTTGTTTTACATTTCTCCTTTGCACTTATCAACATCTGACACACTATACATGTTATTTATTTACTTTTGCATTGTCTATCTTCTGCCACTAAAACATAAGCTCATGAAGGCTAAGATCTGTATCCATTTGTTCATTGCCATATCCTCAATCAGCACCTACCCACAGGTGGGTGAAGTTTCTGGATCTGCTTTTATAAATTTCAAGTGTAAGAAACCAAATTAGAGGTATCAAAATTAAATAAACATTTGTCAAATAAATGATTCAATAGGTAAAAGTGTAGGACTCATGTAGTTATTTAAAAGAACATATTCTGATTCTTTTTTTTTTTTTGTCTTTGCCACTGCAATTTCTTTAGGTCTGAAATGTGTCTTCCTCATGGTGACTCAGTTGGCTTAGATCTTAAAATTTAATAACAGGCCCGTCTAATTCCAGCTGTAGATGTTCTTGTTTCTAGAGTCTGTGCAGCTCAGCCCCATCCAATCGCAAGGTGGGGCAGGCTGTTTGCTCTGCTGGCCCTGCCTGAAGTCACTTGCTGTACCACCTCCAGTGTCAGGGCACTCCAGTTTATGAACAGCAAGCTCTGCCAGTCTGGCTGGACTTTTCCCATCATCTGTAATGAATTTCTCTCTCTTGCACTTGGTTATACCCAAATTATAGCACCCGCTTCAGCCCCCAAAATAGGTTTTATTCCATTTCTTTGCCTCTTCCAGTCTGCTGTCATACCTTCGCCATCTTCCCCAGCTGTGACACAACATACAACAAGTACCCAGAGTGCCATACTCATGCTTTTGTGATCGTTCGCTTTCTTAGGTTTAAACCATCTCAGGTGAATTCAGATCCTGGACTGAATGAGAGAAGAATGAACTTCTAAAGCTCCAAAAACATGTTATAGGGAATAGAGAAACACGAGACCCTCTGGGACCATGGTGAGTGTGGTGGTGGATTGTCAACCATCCTGAGAGTATGCCAGACTCCCCACAGTAAGCAGCTGATGATGGTTGGTCTTGGATCCTTCATCTGAGGAGAGGGAGAAAATAATTTCCCCTCTTAGGATGGTAAGAAGTAAATTTCACTTAGAAATACACCTTCACCACCTTTTACCTAGAAGCTAGGAGCTCTGGTGGCAGAATCGACTTGATGGCACCCAACAACGACAACATGAATGCAAAGTTAAAAAAAAAAAAAAAAAAGATCTGTTTTCATGAGGGACAAAAAAACATAGAAGCAAGCAATTTTCATGAAATCTGTAAAGTGCTATGATAGATGTTTGCAAACGGAGTATACCGGAGAGTGGCAGGGAGAAAGAAGATCATGTACAAAATCAAGGAAGCAAAGCCTGGTGTGTTTGGATAAATTCTAGAACTCAACTTGGCTGATAGAGAGTGAATATGGGGAAGCGATTAGTGATAATACAAAACAGTTAGGCAGACAGGAGTAGGTGATTCATAGATAGGGGGGCCAGAATGGCTACCAAGAATATTATGGGATGTGCAAATTCCTTAGTAATTATATAAATGCAAATAAAATCACAATGTAATATCAAATTACAGTCATTCAATTAACAAAATTTGGAAGGCAGGTAACTCCAAGTGTTGGTGAGGGCGTGAAAAACCAGGAATCCATGTGCATTCCTAATGCGCAGAGACATCTGGAAATAAATCAGGCTGTACTGAATGAATGCAGCATGTCACTAGACTGGAATTCCTGGTAGAAGTGATTTTGTTGTTGTTGTTGTACAGGGCCAGAAAATAGCTACTTTGAAGAGGACAACAGTTGGTTGGATGTGTAAACTATGGCTATAAAACAATAAAACTAATGCCCATGCACCACCAAAACTGCTTCTGGGAAGAATTTAGAGGATTCATTTGGATAGGCAAGTAAGGCATCATTTCTTGTCTCATTTGCATCTGACATTATACTCTGTCACCACATTCACTTCACATCTCAGCAGTTCCTATCTGATTTTTCTCCATTTGCTTATTTCCCACTGGCTCTCTATGTTTTATTGTATCACATAAGTGTTTACTCCAACTGCACCCTTATGTTAAACTGTTAGCTCATTTATTTTTAATATTTTGTTCCATATACCTTCTCCATTAAAATTATTATTATTATGATGATGATGATGATTACGGTATTTGTTCTCATAATCAATTGGAAAAATATTGTACTACCCCTACTTTATCATACTAGAGGCTTCTTCTGTGATTTCTGACTCATAATCTAGTATGTTAATTTGATTTTATCAGCACCAAGAGTGGGTGGAAAACTTTAATCAGGAGAATATTCCAGATGTAGGTAAGTTGGAAACAATATGTTTATATTATGTTAGGGGAAATGGAAGAGGAGGGCATTTCCATTGATGGGAAAACTGAAAGGCACACAAATAAGTAGCAAGGAAGAGTGGAAAGTTGGCTGAATTTAGCTGGAGGGGAAAGTCAGTCTGTAGTGGAAAAGATAAAATTAGAAAGGTACAAAAGTGCTACTTGACAGAGGACCTTGAATTGTAGGCCAAGAGTTTAGACTTGATATGGAAGGAGTAGCTGGTTCTTGAGCAGGAAGGTGATATGATATAAATGGTATTTGCAGAAGATTATTTTAGCAGTTTACAAAGGAATAATTGTAGCAAATGGAGGCTGGAATTAGAATCATCAGCAAAGGAGTTATTGTAAGCTTTGTGTGAAGAGAATAGGCCTGAAGTTACAGAACAGGGTAGAAAACTACTAACATGTCAGACATTTAAAGAAACAGATTTCAAAGCCTGGTTCCTTGACCACCTATTTCAGAGTCACCTGAGGTGCTGTTGCAAATTCATACTCCTGAATTGCACTCCAAAGCTATTTAATGTGACCCTTTCAGGGTGGGAACTGGGAATGAGCATTTTAACAAGTTCCTTATGTGGTTTTTATCACATTAAAGTTCGAAAATTTCTGCTCTAGAGGAAGAATTAAGAGAACATGGCGACTATAGATTGAAGGAGGGAGAAAAGAGTACAATGATTACATGGCAGCCAATTTAGGGCTCAGAAATAATGACAGAAAAATCAATGGAAAATTAAAACAAAGAAATTGAGCAATCATGTGCTTATAAAAAACTCGTATTGCCAGTCCACATGCTAGAACTAAGTATGAATATCTAGAAGGAAAGCCCAGGAATCAGTATGTGGTAAGATTTTCAGGTGCTTCTTCTGATAACTCAAAGGTTGACTGTTTTTCACTGAGAGTTGACTGTTCATAATTTCCAAATAGTCCACCTAGGGATGGTGGTGTATGTTGAGATAATATAGGTGTAAAATATAGGTTTATTTCAAGGCATGGCTAACTGAAATTACACAAAGCTCAGGTGGAAGTACTCTTCTACAATAAAATAGAGCAGTGGTTCTCCATCCAAATTGGGAGCCCTGGTGGCGCAGTGGTTAAGAGCTTGGCTGCTAACCAAAAGGTCAGCAGTTCAAATCCACCAGCTGCTTCCTGGAAACCCTATGGGGCAATTTTACTTTGTCCTATAGGATTGTTATGAGTCAGAATCGACTCCATGGCAATGGGTTTTGCAGACAAATTTGGATGTCAAAGTAGACTATCTAAAGGAGTAGAGGCCAGTGATGCTTCTAAACATCCTACAATGTACAGGACACAAGCCTCCCTCCTCTGAAAAAGGATTATTTGAACAACAATAGTACCAAGGATAAAAAACTTGGAAATAAAGAGAAATAACAGCTAAACGCAATATGTGAATCTAGTTTAGATTATCATTTAAAATTAAAAATATCAACAGCAGTAGCAGCAGTAACTATAAATGACATTTTGTTTCATTAAAAAGTTGTGGGATGTGCCATTATAATTATTTTAACAATATATACTTTTGATTTGGACAGATTGTTTCAGTATGCTTGGTTTCATTCTGAAATTATATTTGACTTCCATCTTGATACTGCTGGAGGCCATTCCCACATTCTTGTTATTCCTCGCCATCTAAAATTTCTGGGACATGGTTGCTGAGGGGAGCAGAAATCAAGGCCATTGACACATGACTCATTCAGAAATCTGACAGCTTTGGCTAGTCTCTCTAGTTTATTCCACTTCTCTCCCCTCTTCCCTTTATCTAGATATCTTTTGGTCTCTGGAGGCAAAAGATTCCATCCTCCCTCACTCGAAGGAAGTCTTTCATTTACACTGCCGGCTCTAATTACCTGTGTGGTACCTATGAATAGGAAACCTACCCCTATGGCTTCCAAAAACAATCTCTGCAGGCACATAAAATAGGAAAAACAAGATAAAGAACCACAATGTTCCACTTTCATTCAAACTATCTAAACCCTACCACACGGTCACTTTCTAACCATGATATGATAACCTGAGTTACTAAATTCCTACCATTGTGAAGTTGTAATCTCTTGCTCTCTCTCCTTACACTGACATATTCTAGGGTAATCAACAACTTTGCTTTTAGCATTGGGCAGTTTACAAGTGGTTGCCACTTTTATTAAAAACAATGTTGCTTTTTATCTCTTGGTAAACATCTAAAAACGTATTTTGAGTATTGTATAAGTCCCTTGCACTCTGGGATGCTCTATAGATAGTTGATGAATTAACAGAGAACAGGTCTTAATTATGGTGTTTTCTACAATTGGCAGGGGCGGATTTCATGTGAAACTGTTCACTACAAGTTTGTATGTAAGCACAAGTAAGCCTGTGCTTACTTTGCTTATTAGGTAATCCACCTCTGTCAGGGATTATAAATTTGAAAAGAAGTTTTCATTTTACAGGAAGGTGCTATGGGGTTGGGAGACAGACAGATGCCAGTCATACCTATAAGCAGAATCTTTGATGTGGTGAAAAAATGTGAAATTGTTCACTACAGATTAGCAAGTAAGCACAAGTAAGCCCCTGCTTACCTTGCTTATTGGGTAATCTAACACTGACAATTGGACAACGTATTTAAATATTACTGTGGAGTTTATATGGGGGAATCCTTGTAGAATTAGGTCAAGAAGAATTTCTAAAAAAGAATAATTAAAGTTAGTTTCATATAAAAGAAATCATAGGTAGCTAGATACAGTAATATATATTCATGGAATTTACTTTCTTGCCTTTGATGTGAACAACTATATATTGGTTACTTGCTATATTCATAGAGACATAATGTCACTTGAATTTGAAGTTAAAATAAACACATTTCTACAAAATGGGGTTTGGCGTGTCTTAATAAAATCGGTATCTGATGATGACAAGATTATGGATATGTCATATTTTTTTCTCACTAGAACTAAGGGCTTTTTAGACGCTATTTCTTGTATTTTTATTTTTCAGAAGTCTGAAATCCAGGTTGGATGATTAGAATTTGGGGTTTGGTTTCTAATTCTGCAATTATGATGACATAGAAATTGTCTGCCTTAAATGGTTTGGCTTCATTTTTTAAAATATAATTTATTTTATTATTTTTGTTGTTGTTGAGACTATACACAGCAGAACATACACCAATTCAACAATTTCTATGTGTACAATTCAATGACTTTGATTACATTCTTCAAGCTGTGCAATGCTCACCCTCCTTTTCTGAATTGTTCCTCCCAGATTAACATAAACTTACTGCCCCCAAATTTTCTATCTACTTTCTTTTTTCAGTTACTGTTGTCATTTCATCCCAAATAGATAGTTCTTTAAAAGAGCACAATGCTCCTGGCAGATGCTATTTACTGATTAAGCCAAACCGTTGTTTGGTTTATAGAAAACTTCTGGAAATATTTTGTCATATGGTTTAAAGTTTAAACATGATCTCAGAGCAATTGTTTTGGGGCTTCATCCTGCCTCAATGTCTCAAGAAAGTCTGGATTCCATGAGGATTTGAAATTATCTTCCCACACTTCCCCCCTTTTGATCAGGATTCTTCTATAGAATCTTTGATCAAAATTTTCAGCAATGGTAGAGGCACAGTCCAGTTACATACAACAGAATACTACTCAGCCCAAAAGAGAAATGAAGTCTTGATACATGCTACAACATGGACAGTACTGGAAGATATTATGCTGAGTGAAATAAGTCAATCACAACAGGACAAAGAGTATATGACCTCACTTATAAAAAAGATAAGAACAGACAAAGGTATAGAGACCAAAGTTTATTAGTGGTTACTAGGGGTGGTAACGAGGGGGAATGGGAGGGTTATTGTTTATGGAGCACTGAGTTTCAGTTTACAGTGATAGAAAGTTTGCATTCAGTAAGGGTAAGGACTGCAAAGATGATTAACATAATTGATGTCAATAAGTTGTACACCTGTTAAAAGCTGATTTGGCAAATGTTGTGGGATAGATATATTTACCAAAAAAAAAAAAAAAAAGAGCAGCTGTTCGGGCTTCTTATGTATAAGCAAACACCTCATAGGTTTTGGTTTCTTGGTGTGGAGGTTTAGGGTCATGCTTTCATGAGACATTCCAGTTAATTGGCTTAATATCATGTTTAGTGCTTCTGTTCTACCTCCTAGTTCATTGTTAGTGTCTAGGTCTTAAAAGCTTGCAAGAGGTCATCCATGTCACAAAAATTGGTCTCTATTTGCCTGGAGCAAAAGAGGAAGAAAGAGAGGCAGGAATAAAAGAAAGAAATGGAATATATGGCTAATTGCCTCCACGAACAACTGATTCCTTTGGCTTCATTTTATAGAAGTTTCATAAGAACCTGAAACACTTTATAGACTCTTCTAAAAAATCATATTTTTTTTTGCTTATCTCAGTATGTATGTGCTTTTCAGATAATCATCTAAGTGAATACTTAATATCTAAGTGAATATTTTAAGGAACTTGGTGGCACAGTACTTAAGCACTTAGCTGCTAAGCAAAAGATCAGCTGTTTGAACTCACCAGTATCTCCTCAGGAGAAAGAAGTGACAGTCAGCTCCCATAAAGATTATAGGCTTGGAAACCCTATAGGGCAGTTCTACTCTGTCCTATAGGGTTCCTATGAATCGAAATTGACTCAGTGGCAAAGGATTTGTTTTTCTGGGTTAGGTAAGTAAAGACTTCTAGGATTTTTATGTGTGTTGAGACCAAATTACTTTTCAGAAGTTTTACAGTGTTATTTTTAGCATCAACTTCCCAACTGAAGTTTGTCTCTTCCAGTAAAATTTCTTAAATAAAAATGGTTGTAATGTGAATTCCTATTTCTTTGAAGAGCCGCATAAATATATTTACTATATTAGATCAGTGAGGCACACCATTTTTTAAACTGATCATTTTGAAAAGAGATACATGCCCCAGAATCATGTGCATAAAAATTATGAATTCCATTAATGATTATTTTGAATAATTTCTATTGAGAAAAAAAGAGCTGAGTTATACTTCACACTTAGAGATGAGAAAGCTTTCTAACTGATTTTTGTATTTTGATGCTGTTATAATTATGATAATTTAAATCAAGTCAAAATATTTAATTTACTGATAACCTATTCATTGAGTTCATAATATAGTTATAAGTAAAAAAGTTTCTACAAAATTGCATGTACACAATGATTTTATTTTTATAATAAAAAAGTATGTGTGTATATATACATATATATACATAGTTTTATAGATAGGTAGACAGGCAAACAGGTAGAAGCAAGGAAAAATATATTAAAAATGTAACAGTATTTATATCTGGGGCTGATAATATAGAAGGTGATGGAGGGTATGCAATTTTTCCTTTGTGATTAATTTTTTTTATAAATATTTCATTAACTTACATTAAGCAGTTATCAGGAAAAAAGACTATGGGTGAGTTTTTTCTCTTTAATATGTACATGCTTGTCTTTAAACACCACTGAACAATTATTCTGCCTGATATTATGATTTTGTAGAGAACCTAGACTTCTCTTAAATGTCATCAGATTTGTCAGACTAAAAAGGTCTGATGACAGTCAAGGTCGTGTTTTAGCCTGCACTCAGCACAGTCTAAATTATTCTCTCAAGGCTGTGCACCAAGTAATGATGACATGATAGGCAAATAAATGCTGATTTGTCACTAAGTTAATTAGGGGGTTTTACTTGCAACTTGGCTACGTGCTTCAGAATTGCCACAGTGTAACATCTGAGATGTTAAGACATTTCCTCATGTTATTCAACTACAGACTATAAATGGCAACTTGTGTTATTGGCAACAACACACATTGGAACCCTTGTAGAAGAGATAGGATCAGAGAATAACTGAAAAGCAAGTGAGTTGATGTTGGGCCACCACAAGAAGGAGCAGGAAAATTAAAGACTTTCTAAAGTGTAACAAAACATATAGGGTATAACTCTCACATGTCAAGGAGGATGAGTAGCTGGCTCACTCACCTAATGGAAATAAGAAAGCAACAAATTCATTTTGAACAAAGGCACTGAATGACCTATGAGGCTTAAAGCTGAATGTTGTACTATGAGAGGAAGTTAAAATGCTATACACCGACAGTACACACATAGACTGAGATGGAACAGGCTTCTGACTCTGTTATTTTATGTTACATTTAACACATTCAGAATAAATGTTTTGATCATGGCCAAAGTGAAAATAAATCATAGTAATATTAAAAACACACACACTTATTTAGAACCTTTTATATGTGAGCTATTATCCTATACCTACAAGAAATAAAGTCTTCCTTCAAAATGTTCACAGTCTTTTTTATAGGGCCAAAAAGTGGTGGTGGGGGGGCACTTTTTATACAGTGAGAAAACTGTTACAATACAGGTGTGTATAAAGTGATGTGGAGGCAGAGGATTAAGACTAATATTCTCATTAGGATATAGAAAATGCACCTCATTGGATATAATGTTTGTGCTGGACTTTGAATTCTGGACAGTTTTTCCTCTCCAATGCAAAGGCCAGCATTTGGACAAAGCTGTGTGATACAACTCTTAAAAGAAGTTATCACTGAGGCATAAATTTTATGTTATTGAGTGGAAAAAGGGACAAACTCTCCAGTAACTTCATGCGCATATGGCAAAGCTAATGTTTGTTTGCTACCTCCCATTTCCAAAGAGAAAGAACACGGAAGGCTTAGAAGCAAAAGTCCCAGTTTCCCCTCTAAAACAGGCCTGGTTCTCACAGAAAAATAATGCAATCAAAATGCAAAAGTTTAACTGGTATAATGTTATCAACTGAGTCTAAATATTAACATTCCACTGCTTTAATATCATTCAAACAACATACTATACAACACTATTTGGCCAACAATCTAGTCAGATCTCTGAATCTGTCTTGATTTCCTAGAGTTTCAGATTCTGAGGAAATTTGGGAATGTAACCCTGGAAGTCTTTTCAAAAGAAAGTAAAATGTCCATTATATTTAAGAATATGCATTCATGAATGATGGGCTTATTTCGTTTATGACCTAGGTCTGATAAAGGTGATAGAAACACAGAGTGCGAACTAGTTTATGAAGATCAGCTGGAAGTTAATAATTGCTCATACTCATGAGGACATTGGGACCCAGACAGTATTTCGGTAACTTGCTCACCAGTCATAGCATTAGCAATTATAACAAAAGACCCTAATAAAATTAATAGGTGACTTCTCATCAGAAATGACTGAGGCCAGAAAGCAGTGGGACAACTTATTCAAAGTGCTCAAAGAAATATACTTACTGTCAACCAAGAATCCTATATCCAGCAAAGCAACCTTGAAAAATGAAGGTGAAATAAAGTCATTCCCAGATAAACAAAAACATAGAGAATTGGTTCCTACCAGATCCTCCTTAGAAGAAATACTGAAAGAAGCTCTTCAGGCTGAAAGTAAGTGAATTACTAATCTAGTAATTTGAATCCAAATGAAAAAAAAAAAAAAAGAGCACAGGTAAAGATAATTACTTACAAAAGCCAGTATATATTCATATTTCTTCATTCTTCTCTTAACTAATGAAAAAAGCCATTTACAAAACCATATGTATATAATGTACTGTTTGTTCTATAACACATAGAGATGTAATGTATTTGCCAATAACAGCACAAGTGACACGGGGGTGGGGGGGAAAGATGTGTTAGACTAAAAAAAATGACTTTGGTTGTTGTTAGTTGCCATTTAGTCTATTCGGACTCATGGTGACCCCACATGAAAGAAAATGACTACAAATGATAATTCCAATGTGCAGGAACAAATGAAGATATCCAGAAACAATAAATAAGAAGGTCAATATAACAAAATCTATAAAAATATACTTCCTTTCCTTTCTTTTCTCAGATTCTTTAAAAGACATAACGCTATGTTAAGTAGTAATTATAAAAATGTAATGTTGTGTTTGTAACATTTATAGAAGTCTTATGTATCACATCACAATACTATTACAAAAAGGGGGATAAAGATCACAGCTCTAAAAGAGTAAATTTTCTATATACCACTGAACTTAAATTAGTATAAATTAGAAGTTGATTCCTATAAGGTAAGATGTATATGATGACCCCTAAACAACTAAGGAAATAACTCAAAAAATATAGTAAAAAATAATTAAAAATAAATGCTACATTAGAAAATATTCACTTAATGCAAAAGAAAGCAACCAAGGAGGGACAGAGTAATAAAAAAGACAAGAGACATATAGGAAACAAAAAGTAAAGTGGCAGATGTAAATCCCACTATATCAATAATCACATTGTATGTGAATGGATTAAACAGCCCAATAAAAGGCAGGGATTGTCATACCAGACTAATAAAAAACAAAACAAAACAAGATCCAGCTATATGCTGTCTACAGTGGACACGGTTTAGATCGAAGATACAAATGGATTAAAACTTAAAAGATGGAAAAGATACACCATTCAATAGCAATCACAGGAAAGCTGCAGTGGCTATACTAATATTAGACAGAATAAACTTTAAAACAAAATAAAAACACTGTAGGTAAATTGGACATTTTATAATGAAAGAAGAACCAATCCATCAAGAATATATAACAATTAAAAACATAAATGCACCTAATAACAGAGCACCAAAATACATGAAACAAAAATTGAAAAATACAAAGGAAGAAATTGAAAATTCAACAATAATAGTTGGGGACTTTAATACCTCACATTCAATAATGAGTAGAGCAACCATTCAGAAGATCAGCAAGGGAAGCAGGAGACTTGAATAACATTATAAACCAACTAGACCTAACAGCTATCTGTAGAACATTCTACCCAACAATGCACAATATACATTCTTCTCAAGTGCACATGGAATATTATACAGGATAGACCATATACTAGGCCATCAGACAAATCTCACTAAATTGGAAAGAACTGAAATAATACAAAGTATGTTCACTGACCACAATGGAATCATATTAGAAATCAATAAGAGAAGGAAAACTAGAAAACTCAAAAATATGTGGAAATTAAAAAATGAAGAAGAAATCAAAAGGGAAATTAGATTCTACTTTGCTATAAGAAAAAAAAAATGAAGACACAACATACCAACCTTAAGGGATGCAGCTAAAGCAGTACTCACAGGAAAATTTATAGCGTAAACGCCTTCATTAAATAAGAAGAAAAATATTAAGTTAATAACTGACCTTCCACCTTAAGTCACTGGAAAAAGTGTAGTAAATTAAACCTAAAGCAAGAAGGAAGAAAAGAATAAATACTAAATTTGACATTAATGAAATTCAGAAAAGAAAAATAGTGAAAAATCAATGAAACCAAAAGCTGGTTCTTTGAAAAGATCAACATTGACAAACATATGACCAAGAGAAAAACATGGGTAAAAGAAAAAAAGAGAAGATGCAAATTACTAGAATCAGAAATGCAAAATGGGACAGTACTAACAACTTCTGTAGAAATGAAAAGTATTATTATAAAGGAATACTATGAACAATTTTATGTCAAGAAATCAAATAACTTAGATGAAAATAAGAAGTTCCCAAAAAGATGCGAACTACCAGAAGTCACTCAAGAAGAAATAGGTAATCTGAATAGACCTATATCAAGTAAAGAGACAGATATAGTAGTAAACAACCTACCCACAAAGAAAAGCCTAAGCCTAGATGGCTTCACTGGTGAATTTTACCAAACATTTAAAGAATTAATACCAATTGTTTACAAACTTTTCCAAAAAATAGAAGAGGAGGGGTTACTTTCCGACTTTTCCCATGAGGCCAGTCTTATCCTGATACTGAAACCAGACAAAGATATCACAAGGAAAGAAAATTATGGACCAAGATCTCTTATGAATATAGACGCTAAAATCCTCAACAAAATACTAGCAAACTGCATCTAGCAACATATTATACTTCACGATCAAGTGAGATTTATTTCCGGAACGCAAAGTTGGTTTAACATCCAAAAATCAATTATTGTAATACACCCTATTGACAGAATAAAAAACAAAAACCACATGATCCTCTCAATAGATGGAGAAATAGAATTAGACAAAACCCAACAACCTTTCAGGATAAAAGCATTTAACAAACTAGGGATAGAAGAAGAGTTCCTCAACTTGATAGAGGGAATCTATGAAAAAGCCACAGCTCACATCATATTTAAATGTTGAAAAACTGGATGCTTCTCACTAAGATTAGAAAAAAGACAAGTTTGTACGCTCTTGCCACTTCTTTTCAACATTGTACAGGGCATTTTGGCAAGAAATGAAATAAAAAGCATCGGATTGGAGAGGAAGAAGTAAAACTATCTCTGTTTACAGACGGCATAATATGTATATAGAAAGTTTAAGGAATCCACTAAAACTATTAGAACTAATTCACAAGTTCATCAAGATTGCCGAATACAAGAACGATATGAAAAAATCAATTGTATTTCTATAGATTTGCAATGAACAATCCAGAAATGAAATCAAGAAAACGATTCCATATACAATAGCATCAAAAAGAATAAAATACTTAGGAATGAATTTAACCAAAGAAGTAAAAACTTACATTCTGAAGACTACAAAACATTGTTGAAAAAAAAGAAGACATAACTAAATCGAAAAATGTCTCAATTAACATGAGACATTTCATGGATCTGAAAACCTAATAGTATTAAGATGAAAATACTCCCCAAATCAGTCTACAGATTCAATGTGATCTCTATCAGAAATCCAGCTTGCTTCTTTCTAGAAATTGACAACTGATTCTAAAATTAATATGGAATTGCAAGAGACCAGAAGAGCCTAAACAATCTTGAAAAAGAACAAAGTTGGAAGATTTCATAGTCCTATTTATTTTTATGTAAATAATTTCCATTTATATAAAATGTCCGAACTAGGCAGATTTATAGAGACAGAAAGTAGATTAGCATTTCCTTGGGGCTGGGGTGGGGTCGGGGGAGAGAAAGGGACGATGGGGGGCAATACCTAAATGGTCAATGGTTTCTTTTTGAGGTGATAAAAATGTCCCAAAATTGACTGCGGTGAAGATTGCATAAGTCTGTGAATATACTAAAAACCATTGAATTGTATGCTTTAAATGAATGAATAGTAAGATATGTGGATTATATCTCAATAAAGCTGTTAAAAAAAACTAGATTTGAGAACTTTAGCAGACATATGGAAATTGGGATTAAATAAAATAATCTTATTTTTCATTTTTATATTGCATCTTGTATTTCAAATATATTACTTCATTTGATCTTATGTTTGCCTGTAAGGAAAAAAGAATTAAACTCCTATATAAAGTAGTTTAGGCAGCTACTAATTATAGCTCAGCTTTGTGCTAGGATTTACTGTAAAAGATCAATGATATACACTGATGTTCTTTTAAATGTCAAAGTCTCATTTAAATTTAGCCTGTCTGTATGGTTGACAGTAATTAATCACCCCATATTTTCCTGGCTATGTTCCTCAACTTAATTAAGTCTTTATTTATTTATTTGTTTGTGCTTGGATAACGATGAAGGGAAGGCCAAAAAAAAAAAAAAATTTCACTTTCACAAAATCAAATTTTGGTTAAGTTCCTAAATCATTTTAGGATAACACTACCCATAGTTCTTTCCCTATAATATTCTTGTTGAGTATTATTCAGTTCTTCCCCATTCAATTCGACTGTTTGTATATTTACTTTTTACGACCAGCCTTCCCTTGTCTTTTTTTATTTTTTTTAGTGAAAGACAAAGTTATGAAAGCTAAAGAGCCTGTGGTTATTTCTAATGAAAGAGACCTGATTAAAAAAAAAAAAAAAACCTCCGGGAAATTAAAAGGAGGGCATTATGCATCCTTCGTGCACATGTCTGTACTAGTTCCTGTGGCTGGGAAGATGTATCTGCAACCTGTTTTTCCAGTAATTACAAATCAAGACATATGTCTTTGCACAGGAAAATGCTAACTGCCATATTTTAAGCATTCCTCTGGCCCTGCTGAGTTAATTTGATTATACAAAAATCTTGACAAAGGTAATTTTGAACAAAGCATCCTGCTGCTAGATTTTCCTTTTGCTGAGCTTCTTTCTGTTAAACTGCAGGACTATTAACTAAAATGGAAGTATCCCATCAATCTGCTAGGTTTGTTTTCTTATAGAGAACCAGCCTCCATAATACTGTAAATCTAGCCGGAAAGGTGTGGAGAAGAAAAAAAGAAATTTCTGCACATATATAGACCAAGTATATTTTACTTTTCTGTTCTCTCTCTTTTTTTATGATTTAATTCATCAACTAAAAGATATTTATACATGCTTATAGTTTATATTGGACAGATTAATTTCATTTATATGTATGTTTTAAATTGAATACACAGAATATAACTAATACACATATTGAAGGAGATTAAAGCTGCTATTAAATGAGTTAATCTGTTGAAATCTTACTCTCTAGAGAGAGTTAAGGATCAATATTAACTTTTTAAATTGTACAATTGTATAACATCAACTTTTTAGTAACAAAAAATCCAAACCAAACACGTTGCTGTCAAGTCATTCTGACTCATAGCAACCCTACAGGACAGAGTAGAACTGCCCCATAGGGTTTCCAAGGAGCAGCTAGTAGAGTCAAACTGCTGACCTTTTGGTTAGCAGCCAAGCTCTTTAACCACTTCAGCCACCAAGGCTCCTTTTAGTAATAGGCAGTTCATTCACTAACAAACTATGTTCCTAAAAGATCCATAACATGAAAGTGTGAAACTACAGCAAAAGTACACTGAGACAATGTAGTTAATTTAATGTATTATTTTTAACATTCAGACTGTAGTATTTCCTCCTTGTTCATTTTCTAAATGTTTATTTAGTCAGTATTAGACAAGAAGTATTGAACCTTTGAGAAAAATTTTTAAGGATTTGTTGGGAGAGACAGAAAAACTGCTAAGTTATGTAGGAAATGTTGTAACACATGAATAAAGCAGAAGTGAAGTAGGAAATGTTGTAACAGATATGAATAAAGCAGAAGTAAAAAGTAAGAAAAATTAATTCTGACTAGTTAAATCAGAAAGAGTTAATTTCACCAAGGAGAATAAGCATGCTGACACATACACACACATCCCCAGACACACACACACAGGCATACACACAGTCTCCAAGTATGGAAAACCAAATAGTCATTTACCTATTCAATCCAAGTGTGGCGTGGAGTTGCTGGAGCTAAACTGAGATAGCTCTTTTATACCCAGGTAAATAATTTTGATTTAGTCTATACTTAATAGGAACCAAATAGAAGTTTTGAGCAGAAGGCTATGGTGGAAGCATGGAGGATGTACTAGAAGATAGGTTGCAAAGGAATGGACAAGAAGTTAATGCAATTGTCATGGATTGAATTGTGTCCCCCAAAAATATCTGTCAACTTGGCTAGGTCATGATTCCCAGTATTGTAGGATTGTCTACAGTTTTATTATCTGATGTGATTTCCCTATGTGTTGTAAACTCTATCACTGTGATGTAATAAGATGGATTAGCGGCAGTTAGACTGATGAGGTCTACAAGATTAGATACTGTCTTAAGTCAATCTATTTTGAGATATAAAAGAGAGAAGTGAGCAGAGACACATGGGAACCTCATACCACCAAAAAAGTAGTGCCAGGAGCACAGCGCATCCTTTGACCTGAGGTTCTTGTGCAGAGAAGCTCCCAGACCAAGGGAAGATTGAGGACACAGGCCTTCCCCCAGAGCCAATGGAGAAAGCCTTCCCCTGGAGCTGATGCCCTGAATTTTGGACTGGTAGCCTACTGGACTGTGAGAATAAATTTCTCTTTATTAAAGCCATCCACTTGTGGTATTTCTGTTAGAGCAGCACTAGATGACCAAGACAGCAATAATCTAGGTAAGGTACTAAAACTACTACTGTTACTGTTGCTGCCATTGCTACTACCACTATTTCTGGCTACAATTTATTAAGTACTTTTCATGTGTCAAGTTATCTTCTAAACTCTTAATATGTTCAGTCAGACTTAATCGTCACCACAACCCATTACGGCAAGGGAAACTATGAGGAAGAAGTAGAACTTCCCATTTCTCTGCTCTTTTCTGCACTCTGTACCTGCTGCTTGATCTCATCCAGATATCCTGTCCCTTACCTCATCCATTTTATCATAATCAACTTCCTTTTGATCTTTTCTGCTTCTCTGCTTTCTCATGGCCTAATATACCATAAGACTTGCTCTCCCATCAGTATTCTTGATTACTTTGCATCCCTATCATTCCACGGAAGCTGCCTAGCAGAATTCCAACTTTGAATCGAGCTATAGCCCACATCTTTGCTCTGAGTACCTCTGGATTATATCACTCAAGTATGTTGACTAGTATGATAACAATTCAAAGTTTCCAATCATAGCCTGGCTCTTAGGTCCACTGACTCACCTTGTATTGATTGTAATCAGCCTTGTCTCTCACTTCGTTGCATGTCTATTTTGACACATTTGCAACACTTCACACATCATCTACTCAACAGGTAATGGGTAGCTATGTAACAGAGCGACATTGCTAAACCTAACTATGTTTCTCCTCTACTTAAAGCAGTAATAGTGGTACTACTACTACTACTAGAGCAAGGCTAGATATGTAGTTTTGGAATGATTAGCATATAGATGGATCTTAGTAGAAACCTTGGGATTACGTGAAGCCGTCATTTTAAGTTTTGTAAATATTACCCGTATTCAGAGATTCAGTTCTATGCTTCAGATCTAAAAACTTAGAAATTCAGTTTCCTATCCATACACCATGCCACAGCATTTGAATTTTCATTTGAATGCAGAGGACTCATTATTCATTATTTCATAAGAAATGTTCTAAAAATTAACATTTTGACCTCAGATTTATAGCATAATTAATTGATCAAGTATCGTCATGAAGACATATCACCATTTTTTTTAAAGCAAAAGATATTTTCATTAAAGTATGAACAGCCCTCCTCTTCCCACCTTGTTTTTCGTGTAGGGCTTTCCAATAGTTAAGTGCATTCGCCCGCAGATCTAATCATTTTCAGAAACAGGAGACTCCTAAGTCAACAGGAGGTTGAAATGATCAAATTTATCTCAATAATAATAATATATCTGACATTCTAGATTCATAAGGAAATTCCTCCAACCTTTTAACACATTTCACTGTTTTGCTTCTTTACTTATGACCCTGCAGATACCAACTAGTGCTGGAAATGATTAAGCACTCGACTACTAACCGAAAGGTTTGCAGTTTGAATCCACCCAGAGGTGCTTTGGAAGACAGGCCTGGTGATCTGCTTCTGAAAGGTCACAGACTTGAAAATCCTATGGACAGTTGTACTCTTTACACACGGGGTCGCCATGAATTGGAATCGACTGGAGGGCAGCTAACAATAACAACAACAGATACCAATATACTAACGTGACGCCACCTCTCTGACACTGACACTTGCTAGCAAACGTGTTCGTGTGTTGTCTTTCCATGTGGAAAAGACACCAAAGACCAGAAGAGATTCTCAAGGCATTGTAAGTGAGGTTCAATAGACCAACCAGAAAACTAGAACTACCCTGAGTTAAAATGAATATTTCAGGGCTCCTTTAGCTGTCCTCTGGCTTCCGGTGCTTGATTTTTTGAAATAATATCAAATATCTCTGTCCCTGGGCACTTTAAATTTTGACCAAAAGGAACTTATTTCTTTTGTTGGTATGTGTTGGGCAATTCAGGCAGCAGAACTTTCATATTCATTAATTTATTCTTTATTTTTGTTTCATGAAGAGCGTATCTTGAGTATCATCAGTCTAGGGCCAGAATGGAGCCCTGGTTGCACAGTGGTTAAGTGCTCGGCTGCCAACCAAAAGGGTGGCAGTTTGAATCCACCAGCCTCTCCTTGGAAACCCTATAGGGCAGTTCTCCTCTGTCCTATAGGGTCGCTATGTGTCAGAATCTACTCAACGGTAACGGTTTTTTTTTTAGGGCCAGAATGCTACTCAGAAGAAATTAGAAATTTTACCCTAGCAATTTTCATTTTCAAAAATATTATAAACATGTTCCACTGTTCATTTGCCTATCTCCAGCAGGTAGTGATAGCACACACTTCAATGATGCCAGATTTACAAAGGGAGTGACAAGAACCTATCAGAACCTACTTCTTTGTAAGTAGAGAGTTTTGTAAGAAGAAGGGCAAAAAAAATCTGCCAGACATACATACCGCATGGGGAATTGCAATATATGTTTCATGTCAGAGAGTTAATGGAAATGCCTCAGGTATTAAGCTAAAGAGTGAATCATTATGTCAATTAAAAATATTAATTGAGGTAATTACAAGGAGATAATAGTTTATACAGAATTTAGTTATAATTTATACAATTATCCTCAGTCACACAGAAAAGAAATAATGAAGCTGTTTATCTGAACTATTTACCTAACTGAAAATTGCAGCTACAGAGAGGCTATATATACATACTCAAAATCCCAATTTGAACTAAATCTGCTGAAATTCTAGATGTAAACTAATGAATTCCCTGAGGACAGGGTGGTTCAGCTAGGGTACAAGACTCCTAAAAGCACAACTCATCACCAAATCAGATTCCACGATTCTGACGTTGTTTTAAATGAGTCTGATTTAAGTGTCATTTCTAACGTCTAACACTAGCCTTTCCAAGCTGTGGAGCCAGAGGATATTTCTGTACATATAGGTTATGAAATCTGGTTCCTGACTTTCTGAAACAGATTAAGTGGGATCAAATTTCATTTATAGATCAAAGCAAGCAAGGGATAAAATGTGAAATTAAAGGGAGGAGATAACATTCTACATGTAAACTTTATGGTACGCTCTCTCTATTACCAGAAGAAATATAAGATTAGAGTTTATTTGATTGTGTTTTTGTGGTAGTTTCGAATATGGTTAAGAGCCGTCTCTGAGACAAAATGCCTTGGTTTGAATCCTGCCTTTGTCACAGCTGTGTGACCTTGGTCATGTTATTTATTTCCTTAGCCTAGGTTTCTTCATCTGTAAATTGATATTGTGATAATAATACTAACTACTCCACAGTGATGGTACAAGGATTAAATATCTTAATACCTATAAAACACTAAGAATAGTTTTCAGCATAAAGTAAGCACTATATAAATGCTATGAGTTGGAACCGACTCGACAGCAATGGGTTTGGTTTTACGTAAGTGCTAGCTATTATTTTTGGTATAGCAATATAGGGTGTAACTCAGGTGTAAGTGTCAGGAAATCAAGGGTACAAAGGAACAAACGTAAGGGCAGAGTAAAGATTCTGAGTGTAGTCTCTGTCCCCTCTTGAATGTAGTTTAGGAAGATTGATTGACATCCTGAGGGATTATAGTTGGTTATCCCCAAAGCAGAATGAAAGCCAACAGTGGTTTGTGATAGGGGAAGTTTGCCTTCATCTGCTGATTCCCAGGTAATATATTTAGTTTGTGTGAATCTGTCTTGGGATTTCAACACTTGTGTTAGAATTCAAGGTGTGTCTGGGTGTGCTTTAATTATACTTTCCCATGCTGGAAGTCTCACTATGCATTTGATAGTACTTGAATATTTGAGATCCATTTTCTGTTTTTATAAAAGGAGAGGCAAACTTCTAGAAATGTGAGAATTTCAAATAAAGATCTCTTTCTCAGATGTGATCTATGATTTTAACAGTGGGATAAGTCTCCTTTCTGCATCTGAAAAGACTCAAACAATTATATAAAATTACACCCATCCACACATTCTGCCATTACGAGTCAGTAATGTAGAACATGATTTAACATTTATTTTATTGTCCTCAACATTTGGTTGGCCATGTAAATTAAAACCTGCAAGTCTGGACAACATATCATGTTTAACATCAAGTGGAAGGCATTTTTTTCCCACAAATATCCACCTATAAATTAATGAATTTCTATTTAAAATGTGTTTCTTCAGAGAGCAGCCGTATCATGTCCTCTGTGCTACTGGAAGATTACCTCTTTATTTATCTCTGCTGCTAAATTAATTATAAAAATGCTTGCAGTGAGCAAACACTTTGCTTGCCTAGTCAGCATTTAAAACTAGATTAATCTTCTAGCAACCTTTAATGGAAACTAAATCACACATCAACATGCTATAATAATATAATGATGAAACAGCAAATGAATCACTCAATTGACTCCTTGATAAATAACTAAAACATACCTTGCTACTATAATTTATAAAAGGAAAATAAGCCTTTCTACTTTCTTGCTCTCTGCTTTTAAAAAAAAAGGCGAAATTCTGGAAAATAAACATCAGGGAATGCATTTTGCATACACAGTCAACAAAAACAAAAAAATCCTGTTTAATTGAATTATTCACTGAAATTCCAAGTAAAGAGTTATCATGTTTGATAGTATACCAAACCATATCACAGGAAATGTCTCCACTCACATATAATATATAATAAATAATTAAAACTACATAACTATAAATATGCATACATGCATTTATACACATATAGTAAAAATGGATATATTAGTTGATTCAGTTGTTCGTATGCATATGATTGTTTTCAAAAATATTTCCTGCTGCTAAGCTGGTTGGTGATATTACCTTGTTTCAAGGATTCTACTTACCGTATTGCCATGACCCTGCTAGGTCAAATTTTCTGTTTCATTCTAAAGGCCAAATTTTGACTCATTCTTGTCCCAACCTACCCAGTACGCTATAAGAACAATTACTCAGGCCTCAGTCATTCAACATAAAACTAGAAATTGTCAGTATTATTAACATGAAGCTATCTGGGATAATAAGATCTTAAAGGAAACCAAACAAACAAATAACAATTGTATCATCAATACAATAAATTGCTGATTAAAAGGCACTATGATGCTTTGTTGTTAGTTGGCATCAATTCAATTCTGACTAGGGCTAGAAAACACAAGCTAGACCTGACAAGGCTTTTGTCTCAATAAGCTTACAATCCACTTGGAAATGTAATATCTAAAGAGTTTAAATAGCACCATAGGGTCAGTATGTGTCGGAATTGAGTTGAGGGCCAGGAGTACTGTATTTTTACACAAATACACGCACGCCTTCTAGGTTTGTTTGCCAACCCGCCATCCTCCCCACGAGGTATTTTCATAATCTTGCTATGTTAATTGTTTTAACAGGAACGTGTAAAAAAAATTGACATAGCGGTGCATACAAAAACACCTGGCAGGAGAGGGATCGTTTGGCAAGCAAATGTAGAATGAGCACGTTATTTGTGTAAAAATAAGGTATCCTTGGTTTTTTGTTTTAATATGGTAGAATAACTCAAGGGAGTGATGGACTCAAAGTAGGTGGATTGGGGGGCCTGTTGGGAAGCTTTCTGGAATTGGTGATTCTTGAGCTAATTTGAAGGAAAAGAAGAACTTCAAGCACTGGATAAAAAGAGAAAGAAATTCAGACAGACGAAATTGTGGAATACCCTTTGACTCCATTTAGGACAGTGGCGGTCAGGACAACAGTATGAAAGATTATAATATAGGTACTCTGAAACTATTTTCATGGCATTCAAACACGCTCAACTTGAGTTTCATTAAGGTTGAATCACTAAATGCTTCTTTTAAGAATAGTCTCAATTCCATGATATTGTCTCAATGCCTTAGCCATTATATCAGAATGTAAATCCCTATATATAAAAAAAATTAATTTTAACTGTTTTAAATGTAAGTTCTGAAAAATAATAGATGACAATAAAAATAAGTCATGCTATCAGCTGTTAACTATCCAGTAATTTATAAAATTATTTATGAAGGTTTTTTTTTTTAATTGTTATCTTTTCTACAAACTTTAATCCTTATGACTCTCCTTGTGACCAATGTAGGACAAAAATTAAAAACAAGTATAGAAAACAATACAGGACAAATTTAGAACTGATCAATATATTGAGCTGCTATGTTTTTGTCATGTTAATAATGTAATAATAACTCTTACCTACTGAAGGCCTAATAAATTTCAGGTATTTTTATTCCTTGAAACAACTTCATATAAGGTGGAGACTCTGACTGTCACAATTACATAGTTAGGAAACCCGAGTAATAGTAACATAAATAACCTGTCTTAGGTCAAAGAGCTAATACATAGAAGAGCTGAGAGCAAACGAGGAGCCTGGCTCCAGATTCCAGAGGTTTCAGCCAGGGTACAGGATATTTCTTAGTCCCTGAGTCAGGCAAACAATTGAGCGCTCGACTACCAGCTGAAAGGTTGGTGGCTCAAACCCACTCAGAGGTGGCTCTGAAGACAGGACTGAAGATCTGTTTCCCAAAGATCATAGCCTTGAAAACCCTATGGAGCAGTTCTACTCCGCACACGTGGGGTCGTCATGAGTCAGAATTAACTCTGCCACAACTAACAACCACACAGGATGTTTAAATAAGATGATGTCTTAAACCAAACTTACTGTTTGAGGACCAGTAGTTCTCATCTCTGGCTGTACTTTATAAACCTGTTGCCGTTGAGTCGATTCTGACTCGTAGCCACCCTATAGGACAGAGTAGAACTGCCCCATAGGGTTTCCAAAGAGCAGCTGGTGGATTCGAACTGCCGACCCTTTGGTTAGCAGCCAAGCTCTTAACCACTTGCCACCAGGGCTCTGGCAAACTAAAGATACCTTAAAACCATTGAACACTACAGATAGCCATGACCACCCCAACAAATTCTGATTCAATAAAGAGATCTGTGGTGGAGCCTGGGCTTCTGTTGTTAAAGAAAGGCACCTTGATAGTGCAGAGTTTAAAGCACTTGGCTGTGAACTGAAAGGTTGGCAGTTCAAACCCACTAGGCCTTGTTAAAAAGCTCTGCAAGTAATTCTTACGCTCTATCTTGGTGTAGATTATTTGTTTAGTCATATCCTAAACTACTATATTGTATTTGCCACACTTATTAGTCCATGTAAGGACAAACTAAAGTTGAATGAATTGAGACAAATATTTCTTGTATTTCTTTTGATATACTTTACAATGGATTATTATGTGGAGGGGATAAAATATGTCTTCTGTCAAATAATAGACTTCTCTAATTTCGTATCTTTGTGTTAAATAAATTTACTTCCTGTCTAAAAAGTAATCCTTGAACCAAAGTGTCAGATAAACACAAATCAAGAAAAGAGTCATATTTTACCCTGAGATTTATTATAGCTAGCTAAAGGAGAAGAAACAAATACATTCCCTATAAAGAAGTTAATAGCTAAATTAAGAAGCATTTTAAGAATTAATAATGCCTATTAAGTAGTTTGGAAACCCTGATGGCATAGTGGTTAAGAGATACAGCTGCTAAACAAAAGGTCAGCAGTTCGAATTCAGCAGGCACTTCTTGGAAACCCTGCGGGGCAGTTCTACTCTGTCCTTTAGGGTCGCTATGAGTCAGAGTCGACCGACGGATTTGGGGGGGGTATTAAGTAGTTTAAACATTCACTCTGGGATCAATACCCACTTAATACTAGCAAACGGGAATGGCAAACATTAGTGAGGATTGGCTAGGCTGAAAATTTTAAAATTTAGTGTTGAATAATACTTTTTCTGTATAGACTATAACGTTGGAGGGATGATAAATATCATTATAGAAAAGAGCAGTACTATTTTGTTATTTGATCTGTGTACTTTTTATAGTTGCTCTAAAAGATATTATATATTTGCACATGTAAAAACTCATTGGAGGTATCAAGGAACAAAAAGACATGGAGGAACCTTGAAATGCAAATTGCTAAGTGAAAGAAGCCAGTCTAAAAAAGCTACATAGTGTTACGATTCTAACTGTATCACATTCTGGAAAGGGCAACACTATAGAAACAATAAAATGATCAGTGGTTGTCTGGGGCTGAACTGGGGGAGAAGGGAGGCAGGATGAGTAGGTGGGAAACGGCATTTTTAGGGCAGTGAAACTATTCTGTATAATACTGTGATGGTGGACACATCACATTATGCATTTGTCAAAATCCATAGAATTGTACAACACACAGAGTGACCCTTAATGTGCACTACGGACTTTAGTTAATAATAATGCATTAATACTGGTTCATCAATTGTAACAAATATACCACTGTTAATGAAAAGTGTTAATAAGTGGGGAAACGGAGGGCAGAGAGAAAGGAGTACTGTATTTGGCATCTGTCTGTACTTTGTACTCATTTTTTTCTTGTAAACTTAAAATGTCTCTAAAAAATAAAATCTATTAAAAATATCACTGCAAATGTAAAAGTTTAATGGTTGCTGTTGTCGCTAGGTGCCGTCCAGTCAGTTCATCGTTCTTGATTTAAAAAATCAATTATTTTCCCTCAAGGCCCATCACTGCCATCTAGTGGCTAAACCAGTTAATTCTGAGATAATCTTTTCTGATTAAGTTCTGTAGAGGGTGCCAAGGATTCAAATCTACATCATATACACGTATATAGGCATGAGTTTTAAAACCTACATTTCCTTCCTAACAAGAACTAATTCCATGTATAATAATTAGATAGACAAACAATAAGGCCACTTACACAAAAGGCTAATATTTAACAATCTAGTTAGGAATGAGAAGTTATGTATATCTGTAAATAGATAAAAATATATGAAAAATACAAGAAGGCAGCCTTAGGGGATAAACAAGACCTAAGAAGGGGAATGGATAATCAAACAGTTTAAAAACACTAATGAATTCACGTGTGTCTCTAGTGTCCAGATTGTGTTTAAAGTTATTTTAAATAGGATGGCTAAAAATTTTCAATGAAAAATGAATATTCTTTTTTCTTTTTCCTTAAAGGACAGACCAGCAAAATGTGGATAAAATTGCAGAACATGATATTTAATCTAGGGAAGATAAGATATTATTGATCAGAATACTTGATAACCGTGAGACTTAATAAAAGGTTGTATGATTTCTTTCACTGTAGGTCCTAAAGAACAAGAAAAGTATCCTTCCAGAAATGTTCACCAACTGTCTTATCTTGAGGGAAAAGGATGGACTAGACGAAATTTCCTTTCAGGCTTTAATTGTATTAAAAGCCAAGTGTACTCCCTCATAATTCATCTTTTTGGTTTCAAGATAATGCGCCTGTTTGACCCAGCTGAAATTCTGTCTTTTGTTAGTGCTTTTCCTGAGACTCCAATTAACTTTACAAAATTTCTCTTCAGGGAAAAAAAAAAAATCTAGGCAAAAGGATTAATTTAGCTAACAATGCTGTAATATAAAAATCTCTGTAGGAGCTTTTTCTGACCTGTTCCAGGGACTCTGTCAACTCAAATGCTGGGATGATAAAAGAGCTCTTCATAGCCCAGGAGATCAGGGAAAAACCCATCACATCAGACCCAATTGCTCTTAGAGGAATTTAAAAGAATCCGAAATAGTCCTAATGCCTAAAAATGCCACACTTTCTACCTAGAGACTAGGGTCCAAACAGGTACATAAGGTTGATTTATCAGTGATGTCATTTTCTCAGCCTGATGAGGAAGGCTTTTATATGTCCTAAATGAGCTATCAGACAAGAGCGTTCGGGTATTCTTTTTCTCAATCACTCAGAAGAAATAATATGGTTACATGTAACACTGGGCTATGAATAAGAATAGTCAAGGAGTTTCTCTTGCTTCCAATCTTAGCCATGATGAGTTTTCTTGGTCTGCCTCGGAGACACAGAAGCAGCTGTGATTTCTTTCCTTTTCTGTATATTACTTAAAACATTCCTGCTTTAGTTCAGCCCTTTATTCTTTTCTTTGCTGTTCTTCTCTATTCAACCTGATCAGGAAGCATAAATGTACAGAACTGTGGTAATGTTGTCCATTTAAATATAAATTATTTTTCATTTGCTTATTTATGATGCCAGTCAGATTTTGCAACTTTTAAGAAGCCAGTGTTAAATGGACTATTCAGGAATTAACACATCCAGAGTTAAATACAATTAAGAATTATATGGCTATAGTTACTTAACATATTTTACCTGGAAAACCATATAATTAACGTGTATATAATTAAATCACGGCTACTAACCTTTTGCAAAGAAAGACACCAGAGTGTCACTGAGTTCTAGGCCTATGTGCATATACACACACACGTACACACACAAATGCTCCTGCACAGACACGCACATCCATGCACACATAAGTGTACATATACACACACTTGTGCCCTCATATTCCTTTAGTCAATCTGATTTATAATTTGAAAGGCCATCAACTTTTATAAAAATAATAACAAAACACTATACTAATAATGTAAATAATAATTATTATGGCAAGTTATAATTTTATAAAAGATGCAATTTTTACTCTACAGACCATGATCCAAATTCTGAAGGATAAGACTATCTATGATAAAGCTTGACATATGGAGTTTATGTTCACTTTATGGTGAATTATTAAATTCTAGGGGAGAAAATTTCTAAGACTTTGGTAATTATGTATTTTATCATAATTGAATTATGTATTCTCTTTGTTTCAGTGATGGGCTGACAGTATTTTTGAAATTGCCATTTAAAATTTATCTTGACTGTTTAGAAATATCTCCATTTGTTTTCATAACTAATTATCCTCCCTCCTCCGTGCCACTCATATGCATTATTCTGTATTATGATTTTTTCTTCTTTCCCCTAATTTCAGCTCTATTTATTTACTCTTGAGAAATTAATCTTTTCTTGTCTGTGTAATAAGAAATGTGTTAGTCTTATCATAATTTAGTGAGCTTCACTCAGTGGGCTTCTGTCTACTGAGAATCAGACCTTTATAACCCATTATTTTTCTGTTTAGGTAGCAATGTGAAGCAGCTGTGCTTACAATTTATAGGGATTCATCAAAATACTGTATAGTTTTGGATCTTAACCACTTTTTCTTTCTTTTTCATAAAATACTTTTATTATCAAAAAGTTACTGACTCAAGAATTCTGACAAAACATTTTAATAGCTATTCATATTAATTATATGCCAGAAACTTTAGTTTAAAAATTTTTTTTGTTACTACTGGCATAAACAGTATGCCAGACACTTTTTGTGCCTCTGGACCTCAATGGTGAAGAGCTCGGCAACTAACTGAAAGGTTGGCAGTTCAAATCCACCAGCTGCTCCTTGGGAACCCTATGGAGCAGTACTACTCTATCTTATAGGGTTGCTATGAGTTGGAATTGACTCGATGGCAATGGGTTTGGTTTTTGTTTCTTGGATCTCAGAGATAAGGCATTATTCCAGTTCTAATGCATTTAGGGTCAAGGTGGGTCCCTTTTGAAATGTGTGACACTCAGCAGATTGGAGATGGAGCCTCATTGTTGTGTAGGTTGAGCATTACTAGGTGATGCTTCCGGGATGGGGATAGGTTAGTTTTCTAATCTTTTGCCCTTTCCGTTTATTTCTGTGAGATAAGGCTTGCAAGCATAATTATGGCTTTCCTGTGTGATAGTTAGGGAGCCCTGATGGGTTCATTTTGGTTTTTCTTTGTCATATTTGGAAAACCAGAGGCTCCCCATGTAGCCTAATGGAAAGGCACCAGCAATAAATTATCCACCTAGTTCTCAGTGGCATGCTGTCATGCCACAGATCAGTGGCTCCAAAGTGTGACTTGCCTCACTGACGAAACGTAATGCCAGATCCTATTTCTCAAAATCCATATTACCAACCAAAAATTTAAACACACTCAATTAGTAAGTATGGATTTCCACACTGAAAACAAATGCCATCCAAAAAAAAAAAGAAGGAGAAAAAATATAGTATAGGCATGTATATCTACTGAATGCATAGTTATTTTCTGAAGAGTTGACTGAATATATATTGAGGTTTCTGATAAAATCCTGGAAACCATGAGAATAAATTTTCATAGAATTAGTGCCCTTTTGAGGCTATCTTCTCATCTTATACCTGTAGGCCACTTCTGTTCTGGCTGAGTTCTGAAATAATATGTTCAATCGTCCTTCACTATAACTACAGCCTCTTTATGATTCAGTTTTTCTAGTAAATTCTCAAAAATATCTGTACACAGATTGCACCTGAACCTTAAACTTTAAAATCTTCTATTTTTATCTTATCTACCGGCTCCCTCCTTGCTTCATTTCCTCTCATGATTAAAGTCCAAGGTCCATCCACCATCACAGCCATCTTGCATCAATATTCTCAATATACACGTGTCACTGATCTCCTTTTCATCTGCTTGCCAAAGCCACGACCCTGTATTGGTCCATCTCTTGGCCTTTAAACTTTCACATCCATACCGAACACATTGTCAACAACCTCAACTTGGCCCTGAATGTGGACAAGCAAATGCACTTCTGAAGTCAACTCTCCCTCCTCTTCTTCATGGTGAGACTTCACACCATTTGCCTCTCCTCTGAAATCTTGGCTCCTTCATCTCTGTGCTCTCCCATCAGAGGATCTCTAACTTCTTGAAGAAGTAGAAGCCATCATGTGAAAGCTCCATCAACCTCCTCCACTGAACTTAAAAAACCTGCACCTGTACTTCTACATTTCTCTTGCCCTTCTGTTAAACTGGTGCTGCTTTTCTCTGAGGCTTCTCCATCCACTTCTCCATATATAATCCTATATCCCTTTCAGACTTCTCTGGGCCTGGAGTTTTTGATTATATACTGTCATCCTCTTATGTTTAGTTCTACTCATATAATGACTCTTTATGCTGACTCTAGAGTCCAACAGACCTAGAGTTCTTCACTAGTCTCATTGCTTACTAACTAAGTGATTGGGGCAAAATATTTAACCTCTTTAAAACTCTCCTTATCTATACAATGGGGATAATAAAAGCTCATACCTCACAGGTTGGGGTGATGAATAAATTAGAATAATAGATGACGAAAAAACCTGGCATAAAAGCTTTTGATAACATTTTGCTATAATTTTACTTCCTATCAGGATTCAAATAAGTTTGTCCCACTGAGGGTATGAAGGGACAGCAGTCTCCCTTAACTTCAACAACCCTGTTTTCTATTCTTATCTTGTAGCTTCTACTTCACTGTGAAACTTCTTAAAAGAAGTGCTCTCTCCTATTCCAACTCACTTCCTCCCCCACTGTTCACTTCCAGCTCACTTTCTCACCCACTCCCTCTGGCTTTGGCAGTCACCACTACACTGAAGTTTTAACAATGATTTTAACAAGATTTAACAATGTTGGACATACCCTCCTTCCTCATCTCCTTTCTTTCCCCGGCTTTCTTGGACTCTGCTCCCTATAGAATGCCCAGCGCCTGGTGGGCACAACACATACACATAATGGCCACCAATAAATGTTTTGAATGACTTAATGACCAACACATGAATGAGAGCTTCAGGGTCAGAGTTACCATTGATGTCTGCACAGTTTCAGTCCTCTCGATACTCAGTTCACTCAGGAAACAGCTGGAGTCCTGAATTCCTTCGAAGGCTGTTCATTTCATGTTACATTCCTGGCAAGAGGCTAAAAGCACACTAGTCTCTTATGATTATATTCAGGAGGTCCTAGAAACAGGGAAAGCCCTTCGTTCACATTAGGTAGCTTTCATACCCGTTGCACTTGGTCAGAAACAGGAACCAGGAATGGCGAGGCACACTCCAATAGAGGCTCAGATCACACTACTTTGCAAAGTTTAAAATTTGCCTGTGTCATTTTCCATAAATTACAGCTATACATTATACTTATTTAATCTACATTTCTTGTTAAACATCTAAATTATGTCTCTTCTCCAATTTACAGGAATTATGTGATTAGGTGTAATTACACTAAATAGCCGAACACAATTAAAAAATCTTACATGCAGGAAGTGTCATATACTGTATGTTAATTTTTTCTCATGACTCACTGTCCTTGGCCTCTGTCACAAGGAGATAGAGGCTGGCTCAGTTTGAAAAGAATAAAGGGGTTTCCAGCTTCCAGGAGACCTCTGACCCAGGGGCTACCTACAGCAATTCCCTCCTACATTAAGCACATTTCATACAACTCCTGCAGTTAGAGTCCCCTGAAGCTTATAACCAGTAATGTCAACTGCAGTGACATTGACTCTGACATTCTGTACTGCTTGACGGTCCAATGGATCTATGAAAAACTAGGAGTTAGAAGTTTATCTTCATGTTTCCTCTGATAAGAAGACTTCCCCCAAACTCTGCCAGAATATTCTCTATTTGTCTTTTAGTTTTAAGGCAGCAGTATGCTGTGATTAAGTGCACTTAAACCAGGATGTCTTTGTTAGCTGCCGTGGAGTATCTAGCCCCCAAATCATGGCAACCCCAGGCACAACCCAACAAAATGATGCCTGGTCCTGTGCAATCCCCATAATCAGTTGCAGATTGGACTATGGTGATCCACTGGGTTTTCATTGACTGATTTTCAGCAGTACATTGCTAAAACTTTCTTCCTAGTCATTCTCAGCCTGGAAGCTCTGCTAGAACCTGTTCAGCATCATAGCAACAAGCAAGCCACCACTGACAGGCGGGCAGTGGCTGCACATGAGGTGCCTTAGTCTGGAATTGAACCCAGATGTCCCACACAGAAGGGGAGGGTTCTACCGCTGTACCACCAATGCCCCCGAAGCCAGAATACCTAGTTCAAATTCCGGTTCCATTGTGTACTAGATCTGTGACTTTGTGCAAGTCATTTAACCTCTCAATATGTTTGTTTCTCCATCTACAAAATGTGGATGATGAAACTAGACAATCAATGTGGATAATAATAGCATCTCTCTATTGTTGTGGGTTTGAACACCTAGTAAGTTCATGTTACTATTGAGATCTTAGATTACAATGCTCCGTCAGAGGCCTTCCCTGATCAACATTCACCACTCTTCTGTCAATTACAATTTGTAATCGAGTATTACGTATTTATTAGTTTAATATTGCTCTCCTTTACTGGGACATGCGTTCCATAAAGGTAGACAGGGATCATGTCTACTCTGTGCCTAGCATACTTCTCTGGCACGTAGAAGATGCTGAATGGATGAATGAATAACAAAAGGTCTCTAGGTGGTGCAAACGTGCTTGACTGCTAACGTAAATGTTGGTGGTTCGATCCTACCTAATGGTACTGAGTAAGAAAGCCTTGGTGATCTGCTTCCCTTAAATTTACAGTCAAGAAAACCCTATGGAGCATTTCTAGTCTGTAACACATGGGAGCGAATTGAAATCGATGGCAACTAACTATGTATCCTTTCTTTTCTGCACTCTTTCCTTTGGCTTTTCCCACAACCAGATAATTCAGTGTGTTTTTCATAGTTACCTGATAAACTTATTCACACTAACGTCTTAGGGACACTTTGCCAGGATCACAAGGGAGAAAATATGGAAGAGAACTTTCTGTAACATGTTGGTAAACGATTATACAAGTGATACACTTTATTACTACCATCTGCATTAAAAGAGTGTACACAATGCTTGAAATCCACAGGTGGAATTTCAAGGATTGGTGAGTGAGTTATCTGAGGACTCAGAGTTCTCACAAACCAATCTCCTAAAATTCTGCCAGGTGTGAGGCTATTATGCCCGAGAAACAGGCTTGCTGTAACCACAGGAACTTGTTCTGTTGTTGCAAATATCCACCTCTCTTTCTTCCCTCAGGCACTCTCTTCAGCTCGTTTCGCCCTGCCATCTTTCCCCTTCCCCCACATCCAACTCTGATCTCAGTGTGTGGTTAAAACTATCCCTTCAGATTTTGGCTCCTTCAATCCATTTCCACTGTGTTCACTCTTCTTTCACCCAGAAAGAAATTAAAATACAGGCGGGCCCTGCTTTTAGGCACTTACACACACCCGCTCCACTTGCCCTCGTGTCAACTCTGACTCATGGTGATCCCTCTGTGTCAGAGTAGAATTGTGCTCCATAGAGTTTTCAATTGCTGATTTTTCAGAAGTAGATCACCAGGCCTTTCTTCGTAGTGCGTTTGGATGGCCTTGAACCAACCTTTCACTGAGCAGCCAAGCGCGTTAACTGTTTCCACCACCTACTGATTCCTTTAGGCAGTTCAAACCCAAATCAAACCGATTGCTCTTGAGTCAATTCCAACTCTTAGCGACCTTATAGGCCATAGTAGAACTGCCCCATATGGTTTCCAAGGCTGTAAATCTTTAGGGAGCAGACTGCTGCATCTTTCTCCCAGAGAGCAGCTGGTGGGTTTGAACCACCGACCTTTTGGTGCTTAACCACTGTTCCACCAGAACTCCTTTTTAGGCACTTAGATACCCCAAAACAGACAAAAATATTGTTTAAATTTTTGCATTATACAAATTTATTTTTCCAAAAGGACTCACAGCAGCATTGTGTTAATATTGTTCCTTTGTGTATTTTTTTCTCATTCAAAAATTTATACACATATTGTTTTGTGACATTAGTTGCAATCCCCACAATGTGACAATATACTACCGCATTCCACCCCAGGTTCCCCGTGTCCATTCGACCAGTTCCTGTCCCTTCCTGCCTTCTCATTCTGCCTCTGGACAGGAGCTGCCCATTGGGTCTCATGTATCTGATGAACTAACAAGCACATTCCTCACGTGTATTACTATTTTTTTTATAGTCCTGTCGAATCTTTGTCTGAAGAGTGGGATTTGGGAATGGTTTTAGTTTTGGGTTAACAGTGCATCCGGGGGCCATAGTTTCGGGGGTTCCTCCAGCCTCTGCCAGACCATTAAATCTGGTCTTTTTATGTGAATTTGAGTTCTGTTCTACATTTTTCTCCTGCTCTTTCCGGATTCTCTGTTGTGTTCCCTGTCAAGGGGGTCATTGGTGTCAAATCTGATTTGATTTTAAAACGTTTAATCTACACACGGCTTTACAAAGACACACCAATTGTGCAAAACCAATACCTTCAGATACCTTCTGAATTCACATAACAGCATTCACAGAAGTGAGCTTTCACAGCCTATACCAAAAAACCAAATCCATTGCTGTCAGGTCTATTCCAACTCATAGCAACCCTAGAGGACAGAGTAGGACTGCCCCATAGGGTTTCCAGGACTGTGTATCTTTATGAGAGCAGATTGCCACACCTTCCTCCTGCAGAGTGGCTGGTGGGTTTGAACTGCCGACCTTTCAGTTATCAGCCAAGTGCTTTAACTACTGCGCCACCAGGGCTCCTTTACAACCTATGGAGTAATCTGAATAGCAGAAAACAAATTAGAAAATCTTGCTTCATGTATGTATAATAAAAACTAACATATCTTAAAACAATGATACAGGTCAATGTAACACAAAAGAGGTCCAAAAAACTCAATTCATGAAGATGCTAACTTATTTCTTCTTAAAAATATGACACATTGTAGAAAATCTGCAAATTCTTAGTCACACAGAAATCTAAATTCTCCATGTAAAAAGAATAAAATATGGGGACAACCCAAACAAGATCCATATGTGAAATCCCTTTGGCACACTTACATAAGCAACTTCCCTTACACATCTTGGGAAAAGCCAGCTTACTGAATACCATGCTTCCAGTCCACGTATAATTCTCAACACAGAGAACATCTCCGAAACCCACCTACCAAATACACAGAAAATAAAAGAAAAATAACCAGAAGTAGCTTCTTCCCTTTCCTGACTCCCCCTACTTTGACTCCATATAGTTCTCATAAAGACAGTTTAGGTAATCGTTTTCTTTGATTTTAGCAAGTACTATAAGAACACAATTACTCCTTATCTGCTACATCGTTCTGCCATCTGTGGGTCAGTGAGTGACTTCTCAGAAAGTCTTTTATTGTACTGTGAGAGTTTGTTGAGCCAATATGTGACCATTTCAAGATCCTTTTACTTCTTCCACTTGTTAATAAGCTTTTTTTAGTCTTAACGGATAAGTGATTTCTGGTCTATTTCTAGCATTTTGTCCTTGTAGAAAGGAAAGGCCAAGATAATAGGAAAATGTCATGTATTCCTTACATATGTTCAAGTAAGTAAAACTGGAATATTTAACAAAATAATTCAATAAATTGGCAATTCTAAAAATTTTGTGTGCAGTTGCTAAAATTGAAAGTTGTATATAAGGTAAAAATGTAAGAATGAACTTTCAAAACCTGATACAAGTGGTAGAGAGATCTGTCATACTTAATTTTTCAAGCACACAGAATTTCATCTTCTATATTTTTCATGTTGACATTTCTTTTGAAGAAAAACAAAACTAGAAACCTTGTTCTTACGCTCAATTGCTTCTTTGAATAATAACTTTTCTATGATTTAGATATATACATATATAGTTTCATTTTATCCTCAAAACAACCTCATGTGGGGTAAGACAATTATTATATTTTATCTTCATGTTTCTGATATGGAAACAGGAACTCAGTGGGTTAAATGACTGGCCCAAAGTCATAAATCAAAAAATGGCAGCCCTATCATTGCCCTCCACGTCTATCCAATGCACTATGCTGATTCCTTCTCAACGTCTTGAGCCCTTCAACAAAATGTTATGACTTATATTCCATATTTAATCAACCTGCAAGATAA
This sequence comes from Trichechus manatus latirostris, assembly GCF_000243295.1. Taxonomy (NCBI): domain Eukaryota; kingdom Metazoa; phylum Chordata; class Mammalia; order Sirenia; family Trichechidae; genus Trichechus; species Trichechus manatus. The sequence continues at coordinate 12,460,062 of NW_004443948.1, read as the reverse complement.
ATCTTCCGGAAACATATTTGAATACCTGTTTCCAAGAATATGGAATTTGCCGCTTCAAATGAACACAAGACTTTAAAGAATTTATAGACATGTAAAAGAAATTAAGGTATTGTATAGATACGTTCTGTTTATGTGGAAAATGGAAGACGATGCACAAGAGAAAAGAGAACAAAGCATGTCAGAAAGCCCATGATTATTCACAGTAAATATGAAGCTGGCTTATTTTGAGTCTGAAGTTGTTTTTAATACTAAGTTTTATGTCTTTCAACAGGCAAGTAAATTCTAATTTCCTCATCTCTATTAAAAACATTGACAACAACCCCAAAACCTGTTCAATATCTGTAACTAGCAAGAAGGAAAATTAGTGATGCCTACTTAAATTTACCTCTTGCTTTAAGTATAACATTTCATTATGAAAATACAAAATATGTTCTAGTAGCTATATGTAAGCTGTGTTTCTCTTAACTAGGTCCCCTGTCTGACCTTCATTGCTTTATTTTGATTTATTTCTGACCTAGAATATATGTATTAGATGAACTGTGGATTATGATTTAACAACACTTGGCAGCCTGCTTTATTAATTATGAACAGCTTAAGCAGAAAAGGGCTAACACTTCACAAATGTGTATCTATTGTCATATTTAGTAAGCACGACAGAATGTACATACACAGAATGACTACAATTCAACATAAGCAATAAATGAGAGAAGTGTCTTCGTCAACTATTGAGCCACTGAAATTCTGCCATTTCCCTAAAATTATAGCTTTGTAACTGATCCTTAGTATTTGTAATGGGATAGTCTCCAGCTTATTTGACAAAGATCTTCTGAAGCTGAATTTATCGTATTCAATTTATTCCAGACCCTATCTGAATTAACTCACTTTTGAGCCTTCCTTGAATCTGAAGCCAAGAGAGAGCACAGCTTTCTAAGGATCTTTTGGTTCAATAAGTTCAATAAAAGCTCCCAAATGCAAAATTCAGCATTCTAGGCCACTATGTGGATTTAAAACATCCCTTGGGAAACTTCAGGTCTATAAACCAACCGATTCCCCTTATCCATTTATGCTATTTTCTCTCATGCACCACTTCCATCTGGAGTTTTAATTGGCTTTTTATCTTATATTAACTATTTAATAGGACCACCATTCTTATTTTTAATTTTCTTATTTAGTAATTATATGTCTTAAAAGTGAAAGCAAGTCTCAGTTAACTACTGGAGAACATCAGAGAACAGTGATAGGAAAGAAAAGGACTTTTAAAATAGACGAAAAAAGAATTATCAGGCATTGAGCTCTTAAGGGTGAAATTTGAAGCTGCAACAGAAAGAGTTTGATGTTTCAGCTGAATTTAATTTATCACCAAAATCCAGTGACAGTTTCAAATGTATTAGTCCCTAGTGGCATATGGGGAGAAAAGACCCGGAGATCTGCTCCCCTAAAGATTACAGCCTAGGAAACCCTATGGGGCAGTACTAATCTGTCTTATAGGGTTGCTATGAGTTGGAATCGACAGCACACAACATCCGTGGCATATGTAAATGAGTGTCTAGTTAAGATTCTTAAAATAATTTTCACAAATACCTGGATAAAAACTATAAAATAAATATGATTACAGCTCAGACATTCTTTCACATGGATATACAGAAAAATAAAAGGATGGGTATATGTTTTAAAATGCAAGACTTTTTTTCTATCTTCATCTGATCTAGAGGAAATCTATCCCCAAGTTGCTTAAGTTTAATGACACTGACCATGAAAATAGGCAATTTTTTTTAAAAAATAAGAAAAACATAGTTTCTAGATTTGACTTTTTTTTTTGAGAGGGGGGGAAATCATTAAAATATATACAATTTTAGTATAATTTGATAGTATTTTGGAGGATGATAGTGCACATAATTTAAATGCCAGTGCTTAAAATGACTAGTTGTGATATGAGCTGGCATTTGATACACCAACATTGACCACCTGTAAAAATACTTTAATGATATCATTGTTCAGTTCAGGACTTAGCTTTATACAGAAATACAGAATCTTGAATTGAAGATTGCTTTCTTTTTGCTATTTTTAAAATTTGACATTCAGAAATTATTTGAATTTGACTCATATTTGGAAAAATGATTGTGTGTATTCCATTTTTTTCCTATTCATATTAATAAAAGGAATGTCTAAGCTATCTTGCATCTGGCCTTGTCTGATAGTCAAAATGGTTTAATTCAGTCCCTGGACAGAAAACAGAATCTATTCCAATGACTTCCGTTGGACCAACATTTTAAGGTCACATGCATGCAGGACAACAAAAACACACCAGGAGGTTAATTCTAGACAGCAGACTTTATTTAGCCTTATGGTTCCTTATTCTTACTGAAGAGAGAAATATTTAAAGGTTATTCTCAATATAATTTTTACATTTGTCCATCCTTTCATTCATTTATTCAACATTTATTTACTCAGTGCCAGCTCCATGGTCCTAGCCATCACAGGAAGACAAAATTTGTATCTTTAAATCTACTATGGAAATTCAGATAGTTAGTAAATACTCACATGATATAGGAGGGTGAATTTAATGGCTTACATGAGAGCTTCAGTCTTGGATAAATGTCTCCTATTTGGCATGTCAAAGGAAGCTTTTTATTGTCTTGTTGGTAACAGTTTGATGAGAAAAAGGTAGACAGAATTGGGGAGAGGAGGAAAAGCAAGAGGGTGATGCCAGAAGGACTGAGTCTACTGTGGAATGGATTCCTGAAAACGACCAGCATCTCAAGGGAATGGACTAAACTTTATTCACGATGGAGTCCCTGGGAGGCACAAACAGTTAAGCACTCGAATACTAACCTAAAAGTTTTGTGGCTCAAACCCTCCCAGAGATGCCTCAGAAGAACACCTGATGATTTGCTTCCAAAAGGTCACAAACTTGAAAACCCTATGAGTGCAGTTCTATTTTGCATACAGGGGCTCAGAATCTACTCAACACCCTTTGGGCTGGATATTTACATTGGGATTTTTACAGTTTGTTAGCCTGAAGAATTCATCACCAAGCCAGTTTCATGGCAATGGCATTAGATCCAATAAGGGAAGTATCTGTGCTTTAATTCCCAGGCTCAGATTTGAAGTGGTCACAAGCTAGTGAGCCTCGAGATACACACATGGTCTACTTCCTTCAGAGAAAGTCCAAGCTTGTTAAAGCCCCAACCAGGGCTGCAATTCAGGATGGAGTCAGAACAGAAGTTTCCAAAGGGTATTTTAATTAGGTGGACTGCAGATATCACTGGCAGAATTGGGAAAGGAGATACCTGTAGATTAATTCCAGACTTCACTCCTTAGCGGAATGAGGCTTCTGCTTATCCCGTTGGCCATGACTGTGGCTCCAGGTTAAAAATCTTCATTTTGTGTAGCTAGGCAGTGATTTGAGCAGGCACATGAGGGAGGTGTGGTCTTTGAAGACTGGAAAGGGTGCTTTATCGGTAGGGAGATGAAGAAGACATAAAGTCCTTGAGGTGGGAAAGGGCAAAGTGATTCCCATGTATATCACAGAAATCCGTGAAGAGAAGAGAAGGCTGGACAAAGGATTGTCCTAGATTATGGAGAAATTTAAGTGTTGAACGGGTTCCTCTAGTCAATAGAATAATTGAGTAACAATGTGCATGATACAATTGAAGGGAAGAAAAGTGGAGGTATAGAAGCCAGAATATGGGCCCTGGAACAGTCAACATGACTTTTACGAAGGTTAAATGGAAGAACATTGGTCTCATTTAGTCCTCACAGTCCTAAAAGTATTAAGAATTTTACGATTAGGCAAGTTGAGCTGGGAGAAGCTAAATTAATTCCTCCATATAAAAAAGTCAGGAAATGATAGAAAGAGCCTTTAATCCAAGCTATTTCTCAAATCCTGTTCTCTTTGCAAATAGAACATGTACTATGTTGGAAACTAACTGTTGTAAAATAAATTCATTAGAAGTTTATATCAAGTATGAAGAGTATCTGTCTATATAAAGCTACCTTTGAAAACGTCAACAGAGCTTTGAACAGAGGGCCACAAACAGGCATATGCTTATAAAATCAGCATTTTCACCCACATTGAGAGTATGACTGTGACCTGCAGCAACAGCTGCTCACCAGACAAGTCACAAATGTAATCAAGGTCCCAGAACTTCAGACTGATGAAAATCTAAGACACTTCTGTTCGTTTCTGCCCGATGATAACAGTACTAGGAAAGACAAAGGAGGAGATTATTTAGAAAAAGAGAATTTCTACATTTCTTAAAAATAAAAATGACTACAGAAAAACGTGAAAATACGATATGGTAGCTGATTTCTACTTGAGGTTTAAAATAAATATGAGTTAAGAACTTTCTTAGAAGTGCTTGCCAAGTTAATAGATTAGATTACAGACCAGGTTTTGGTCCTGAACACCATGAACTTGCACTGAAGTTAGAGATCTGGTGACATCAAAAGTTACGTAGGTTTCTCTTCGCTATGGTAATTGGGAACTATATTATATACCATTCCCAATCCATGTAGCTTTACTATTTAAGTTTAAATAACTAAAGGCATGCTATTTTAATATATTGCTGCACGCTTTAAAATATTTTTACAACCACTTACTTTCTCTAAGTTTGAACTTAATTCATTTTTGAGACACTTAGTCTGTTGGAAATCATGTAGTAAATAGGTAGTTCTTATTTCCCAAATTTCTGCATCATATATAACTCTACTAAAATCTAAAAGCCAGAAATAAACCCATTGCCCTTGAATGGATTCCTACTCATAGCAACCCTATAGGGCAGAGCTGAGCTGCCCCATAGGGTTTCCAAGGAACAGCTGGTGGATTTGAACTGCTGACCTTTCAGTTAGCAGCCAAGCTCTTAACTACTGGGCCACCAGGGATAATAAAGTGCCAACCAGAGGCCAGCATTATGATTATGGGGCAGTTTTACTCTGTCCTATAGGGTCACTATGAGTCAGAATTGACTCGAAGTCAATTTTTTTTTAAACCTAATAAAGAGGATAAACCTAACTGTTGACTAAAAAATACACCTAATAAATTACCTAGAAATGGAGTCCAAAAAAACAAAAAAACAAAAAACAAATCCATTGCCATCAAGTTGATTCTGATTCATAGCAACCACTTAGGACAGAGTAGAATGGTTTCCCAGGAGTGGCGGGTAGATTCGAACTGCTGACTTTTTGGTTAGCAGCCAAGCTCTTAGCCACTGTGCCGTGGCACCTACATGCTTGCTTATAGAAGCCTTTGTCCCTTAAGCTCTTTCACGTTTCACAGATGACTTAAATTCCATAATTTAAATCTATTCATTTGCTCCCTGTGAAGATGCAAATATTTATGTGATGAGTAGTATTTTACACTTAGTAGAAATGAGTTTTTTAGTTCCTTGCCAAAGTTATCTCTCACTGAGGAGAGTACTGGATAGAAGGGAATGGATAAAGAAAGAGGTTATCTACAAAGAAATAAAGAACAGAAGGCCAAGACCTAAGGCAATCTTTTCCTACCACTTAACCTTAATTTATTTAACAGAAGAAATGCAGATAACCAAAAACAGTAGTGAAAAGTAGAGAAAAGCAAGTTTTTCAACTGACTGAGGAGACCTGATGCCTGCCTGTTGTATTTGTGGCCTTTTAAAATATATACTTTTCATCTTTATGTGGTGATAGCCATAATTTAATAAAAAGGAGAAAAAATATATAACTCACATAAATGTCAGGCCTTATTTAAAGATGTTATTTAATCTGTTGCCAGAGTATTAGAAGTTCATTATTTTGACACCTAAAGTGTTCTGGCAGAAATTAAAAATTTAACAGCTTTCCTCCATTAATTTCTTGACAGGATATAACCTTGTACAAATAATCCAATCCTGCCAAATATCTTTGAGGAAACAGAAACGGTATTTAAATAAGGTTTCTACTTATATCATTATTCTAACATAAAATGATTTTTAGCAGGAGTTGGGGACCTAATTGAGTAATTGAGTAGAAAAATCATTAAATACCACTTTCCATTAGCAGAATTGTACCTTCTTTATTTTAAAATATCACCATCTACTCTATTTCTAATTAATTTGTTTGGTGTATTTTTTCCCAACAATTAGGCTTATCCTCTTTGTTACGTTAGGTGTCATATATTATTTTGACTATTGCACCACTTAGTAATTTATCAGAGTTTGTACTCATGAAGAAAGGTAGTTATTAAGAACAGCCAAAAATTGTTCACTTGATAATATGCGATATCACTTCAGTCAGAGCCCAACTGCTCATGGTTTGTGAATTCCAACCACCTTTTACTGTCTTCTTCATGTCATGTGGAGTGATACATACTTGCTAGCACACCAGAGAAGATAAACCTAAAAAATTATTTTGAATGTTTAAAATTTCTTAATCCCAATAATACAGACAAAGGACTTGACTTTAAAGAAGCAGATTAGCAGGGTTTACATAACTGCATGGCAGGGTAAAACACTGACTAATTGGAAGCGGGTTCTGAGGTTCTTTCTGATAGAACTCTGTCCACATCTCCCCTATATGCACTGCAGAGAAAGCAAACATTTAACACTATTCATTTTTCTCTCTCTCTTTCAATCTTATTATGAAGGTCTATCTGTTTTAAGCTTAAGCAGGCCTTGTCTTCCTGCCATCCAGAAGTGAGTAACTAGTCTGGGAAAACTTTCTCTTTCCCATGGCCCCAGACTTGTGCAAAGACTTGTTTTGCTGTGCACCACCCTGCCACGCCCCACTGGGCTTGCCTTCCCAGCAGCATTTTCTACTCTGCACCAATACCCTGATCCCAGCGATACCCTGATCCCAGCGAAATTTAGCGTTTCTGTGTCTTAATCCCTCAAGGTTTTCTATTTTTTGTTGTTTTTCTGTGTTCATTCTAGGTACAAGTGCATGTGATGGGGTGAATAATTAATGACTTTCACTTCCAGATAAACCATTTTCGTTTTCACAAGAGTGCTCCAAGTTTAATACTAAAACACTGATTAACAAGGTATTTCATTCGGCTCTTCTCATCTCTTTCTCTATAGAATTCTATTTCCTACTGCAATTAATCTATGTTGCCTTGGGAAAGCATTCCTATTCTTTTCCTATTTTTTAATTGTATGCATTAATTTTTATATTTCCAAGCCTTTACCCATTGTATACTTAGAAGGGAAGTAAACCTCTTGCAGAAACTACTATTTGTAAGAGACTTTTGCATCTTCCATAGCATTCAGCATGATACTATGGGACATAATGGAGTGAAAACAGCAATGGGGCAAGGAGAGAGAAAGGCCTGAACTTAGTTCCAACTCTGCCTCTTCTTGTGTAAATCTGGAAAAGGAAATTAATCCCCCAGCCTCAGTTTCCTCATCTGCAAATTGAGTTTAATAATGTTTTACTTACATCCCTAACTAGTTGCGAGGATCTGAGAGTCATAAATGTTTCCCCATGTGCTTTGAAGACACTATATGAATATAAACATTATTACTATAGCAGATTCTCCATAAATAATGTAAATATTGTTAGAATGGTATTTGATGAATCTTCTTTATAATTATCTAGCAGAGCACCATACACGTGTAGGTGCTTAGTAAATGATTCAGCTATAGTCAGCATAGTGTAGACTCATCAAGGAAAGAACAAGATAAGACCTCAGAGATCATCCAAGCCAACCCTTTACTTTAAAGCTGAAGAAAAGTATGGACCAGAGGGATAAAAATGTCTTAAAGAAAGATATTAATTGGTGAATGTGGTGGGTATTGCTGTACATTACTTCCTCACATCCTCTTATGATGGAATAATATATCCACATTCTTGTCACAACTTCACAGTGAGCAGAGTATACTTCCTCATCCTTATGGAATTTAGCCTTGTGACTTTCTTTAGCCAGTGGGATGTTGGTAGACTTGACATAAGCAGAGGATTGAAAAGTAATTGTGGGTTGGGTCTGCCTGCTTGTGCTCCTGTGATGACAATGAGCCCAGCGTGTCTCTGGTGGCCATGGTTCTTCAGTTTGGACCACAACATGAACAGATGTGGAGTAAATCTAAACCCTATCTGCAACCTTGGGCCAAATCTGGAGGGTGTCATAACTGGGTCATATATATCGTAAAACATAATTGTCATCTATCCTATAATCTAAAAATCTCAATGTTATATTTCTGCAGCTATGTAATAATGTCAAACTGTTTATAATATGGCTGAGGATAATACTCTTTCTTGCAAGGTAATGCTGTGTAAATAAAGGCTATGTGTGTATTTAAACATCTACTACTTTAATAGAAATAAAGACCACCTATTATACCAGTGGCTTTTAAAGTATCGTCCCCAGGCCACCAAATATCAGCATCACTTATGAACTTCCTAGAAATATAAACTCTTGAGCCCCACTGCAGACCTACTGGCTCCTGACATTCCAGAGAGGGTCCCAGTCATTTGGCTTTAAGGAGCCCTCCAGGTGATTCTGATGCATGCTAAATTTGAAGAAACATTGCATTTTACAATCATGTATTTAAACATTAATTCATCTAAAACAAAAACTGCCTCAAAACAATAATATCTAATTTCTTTTTTTTTAACTCCCATATTTCCTCTATCATCAAATCCTTGTAATCAACTCTTCTATAGAAGGCATGTATTTAAATGCTGGCATTTTCCAGCAGGCCTTGTTATCTCAGTTGTTTTTCCTTTCCACAGGAATCTATATATCCTAAGAGACAGGATGGGAAAAACAGCTCAGTGGAGGATTCCTTTAGCAGTAGAAACCAAAGACAGTTGAAAGAGATGATGCTAATAAACTATGGAAGATATAGTTCATGCTAAAAAAGAAGAATCCTCAATGGGTTGCTGTGGAGAAAAGGAGTTACCTATTAGCAATTCAAAAAGAACTTCCTTTTATAAAAATCTTTACATGTAGGTTAATTGCCTGCCAAAGTTTTCTCTTAAATCAAAGTTAAACTATGCAAGATCAGTGCCATACAATGAAATGTTATTATTTTTGACTACTTGAAATGCTGCAAATTTTGTACTGATTTCAGTCCACTGGAGAGCTGCAAGTATTCTTTTATTTTTATTTATTATTATTTGAACTCTGAAAGGTTGATACTAGAGTGGGAAAATAATTTCCATAAGAATTTGCACATTTAAAATCTGAAATTAAATTATTTTGTCAACATTTTTTCTAACTTGAAATATAGTAAGTGGTTTTGAGCAGTTAGAAACTAAGTAAAAATTGGACTTGGAGGCTCAATTTTAATGTGATTCTTGGTTAAGAGTTTGGCTGCTCACCAAAAAGGTTGGCAGTTTGATTCCACCAGCCACTTCTTGGAAACCCTACGGGGCAGTTCTTCTCTGTCCTCTAGGGTCGCTATGAGTCAGACTCTACGGCAACAGTTTTTTCCGCTATTCTCATCGCTTTGTTCCTTTTAGTTCTGCTTTTCTTTAGGAACAGGAATGAAGCCCCATTTCCCTCTTTCTTTACTTAGCAAAACATTCCCTAGAGAGTTTTTACTATTAACTTAGAGCAAACCTGGATCAGAAAAGTAGGCATGACAGTTTCCATGCCCCCTTTCACAATTCATGTACTCAGTTAACCCATGTCTCACTTAACTTTCCTACCAATAAGTTTTCCTTACTTTCATTTATAATGTTTCATTAAATAAACTGACAGTATAAATGACTAAGCAGGTTAGTTAACTGCCTCTTTAACTGTGAATTGCTTTGGTTCTCAGTGATTTACAATTTAAATACTTAGCAATCTAATGGTTTGTGCCACATACCTTATTTAATAGTTGTTTATTTTGAGAGCTAAGTATTGGTTTAGTTTAGAGATAATTTCCCATCTTACAGATAACAAATTAGCTGGATATATCACATATGCAGTGCACCAAAACGTGTTATCCACTTAATATCATGCTATTTGGAGCAATAACCGGATGCCAGGAAGAACAGTATTGGTGGGTTAATTCGAACTTTACTGATATTCTAGAGTTAAAGAAAATATCGTATATTTGTATTATCTTGTATTTTAAAGTTAGACTATTAATACTGATGACTAGTTTGAATGTTATTCTTCAAACAGTTCTGTCACGTGTCTTCATAAATTTAAAATTTGATTTTTTGAGTTCCACATATGAGTTAGAAAGCACAATGATCAAAATTACCTCCTGAAGTCCAGTGACAAGGCCCAGAAGGCAGAAGGGGAGTAGGAAGCTGATGATAGGGAACACAAAGTAGAGTAAGGATATTGTTGATGTGTTGTGAG
>NW_004443948.1:12406598-12449462 GCF_000243295.1 Trichechus manatus latirostris | reverse complement strand
AGATAATGTCCTAAAATACTTGGGAAAACCAAACATTATATAAAACCTGTTGCCATCAAGTTGATTCTGACTCCTAGTGACCCAATAGGACAGAGAAGAACTCTCCCATAGGGTTTCCAAGGGGCTGCTGGTGGATTCAAACTGCCTACCTTTTGGTTAGCAGCCGTAGCACTTAACCACTACACCACCGGGCTATACATACATATATATATATAAAACTTAATATAAGCTGGGCTGAAAACAATGTTAAATGGCCATTCATGCCGTTGAAGTAATAAGCAATTATACAAGAAGAGGAAAAACTAAGAAATTAATTGGAAGAGAATACACAAACCTGAGAAAATCCAATAAATCACTGAACAGAGATTTTTAAAATTATTATATCCTGAGGTAAATTACAGTTTATCACTAAACAATTGAGTTTGGTTCAGAATGCTTTCTTCTAATGCTTGTTTGCCTAATCTCTTAACAAATCAAATATAGTATTAAGTTCTAGATGTTGCATTAAGATCTATGTATGTTTAAGTTACGGGAAGTTAAACACACATACATATGCAAACGCACATACCCACATTTCTTTCTTTTTAAGGATCTGTGGACATAGTCCTGATTTCATGGAAGGAAAACCCATGGATCTGTTAACTGAAGAATAAGATGACCTCACAATGTTCTACTTTAAGAAGAGGGATCATGAGACTCCATCATTACTTAGGAAATTTGTCTGATACAGGAAAGGTCTGCCACTTGTTTTCTTACACAGGGAAGATGAAACAAAAGCTGCTATATGAAATTTCACTAATAGAATATTTTCAATTTGATGATACCAAATTATGATAATATTGCTTTGAGAATTAAAGTCAGGTTCTATGAAGGGCAAAATAAAAAAAAATCTTGTTTACCTCTGGCCATATGTTCAGAAAGATCTATCCTAAATATGACTGAAAATAATTTTTATAGTTTAGGACTTTTACTAATTGTGTTTCTTGACACTTGATGTTTCAATTTCAATTAAAAAAAGAAAAAGAAACCTCATGCATCCTTTATCAATAGTAGTTAGTATTATTAGTTATTTTGAAGCTTTCTGAAAATATCTAATCCTGCATCCTATGTCTCTTTATGCGCAAGTGTTATCACAAATGTTTGGAAATAGATCTTTTTTAGAAATGCAAATTCAAGAAGTCTATGACCATGGCATCTGGGGCAGGAAAGTAGAGGTGCTGGTATGATGGTGAAGATAAACTCTTGCTAAACAGGATTTTTTTTTTTTTTTTAACTCAGTATCATCCTTGTAATGTTACACTGCTGCACAGAATATTTCCATGACTCCATGAGTTATCTTTCCATAAGGCCAGCTAATCCGAAAGGCGACATAAAGCTTGCTGGATAAAAATGTGGAACCTGAGACTCTCATGCAATAATCAATCAGTTGCGGCCTTACGTCTTCTTGCTAAAACCTTCTGGGGCGGATGCCAGGCCTCTGCCAAAGAAAGAATCTCCCTAGATTGTTGTGAATCAGTTGCCGCCTGGTAGAACATGGGATAAATAAAAATGACTGAACTGAAAGAATCTCTCCCAGGTAAAGGGGAAACAAACAAATAACAAACCAAAAAAAAAAAAAAAAAAAAAAAGAAAACCAATTAAAAAATATACTTGGGAAGATACAGGAAAAAAAATTAGTGGCGATAGCTTCTAGAAGTACTGGCTTTCAAGTGGTGTGGGTTATAAAAAGGAGTCAGCGTCCATGGTACAGATTTTCAGAGAACAATGCATACGCACTTTAAAAATTGAACATCTTAATTGTTTGCTTTTGTAAAAGCAACAATCATAGCAATATATCAAATCCAATGTGAATTTCTTGATAATCCTTGGAAAATAATTTATGACTGTAATGCCATCTTTATGTTGGCCATCAAGGGGAAAAAAATATACCAGTATCAAAATGCCTGGATGTTACAATATTAAAGTAATAGATTTTATACAAGATTGTTTTTAACATGAGCTGAGGCTGTTTTAATCAGAAATAGATGCAGCACGTCTGAATATATGATTTAAATATAAACCCGTTGCCGTCAAGTTGATTCCGACTCATAGCAGTCCTATAAGACAGAGTAGAACTGCTCCACAGGGTTTCCAAAGAGCGGCTGGTGGATTTGACTTGCTGACCTTTTGGTTAGCAGCCAAACGCTTAACCACTGTGCCACCAGGGCTCCAATTTAAATATATATACATACATGTATATGTATATATGTGTATATATACATATATAAATACACGTGTATATAACAACTACTGTGAACATCAGTTTAGAGAGAATTCCAGAAACTTTTAATCACTTACTACTGACCCATTTATTCAAATAATTTTTACTTTTATATAAACTCACTGAATACAGTAATGGGGGATCTAGAAATCAGAGAAAAAAAAATGAAAGTTAAGGATATACTATAATTTTGAGGTTGTTTTGCTCATGAATGGAGGAAGGCAAAGCACATACTACGGTAAAATTTGAAATTGTGGAAGTTTTCCTAAGAACAAATACAGTAAGTTCTGTCAACAACATGTAACGCATTCTCAGTTAGAATGTACTAGGTCAAATTATTGTGCGAAATCTGAAGCAGCACAGAGTGAATGAGATGCTTGTTACTGTCACATTACTTCTGACATGACATTCATTTGGAGGCATAACAAGGATGAAAGTAAGAGAGGGCAGCTCACTCAGGGGATGGTAAAATGCCCAGTGCAACTCATCCCATAGGGTATAGGATAGGACCAATGCTTGTAAATAAGTCCCGCCTGTGCTTACATGAATAGATCAGAGCCAGGTCACAGGGAATTTTGGAGCCAGCCTGAGGACTGTGGGCTTGACGCTCCAGAACAGTGGGCTAAGCGCATATTGCAGAGTATGACAGGTGATCCCTTCAAGTGTGAAAAGAAAAGAAGAGGCCTATTTTTATTATTTTGTATCAAAGAGATGAGAAAAAGCTAAGCTTTATTCTTACATACTACACAAGTTTACGCGGACTTTTTCAGCCAGCCATATTCCAGAATGTTCACTTGTCCTATATTGGAAGGTGGTTTCCTGAGGGCAGGGTAGTAAATTTGCAAAGGAGAAGAGGTGACAAGTGGGGTCCTTCTTCTTCTATTTGTTTTTAGCACACTGTGAACTATTATAGTTTAGATGTACCCAGGAAAGGAAATGTTGGATGACCATATTTTATTTTAACAAAACTTGCTGTTGTTGTTAGGTGCTGTCAAGTAGGTTCCGACTGCCAGTGACCCTACGAGCAAAACACTGCCTGGTCCTGCACAATCCTCATGATCATTATGCTTGAGCCTACTGTTGCAGCCACTGTGTCAATCCATCTCGTTGAGCGTCTTCCTCTTTCTCACTGACTCTGTGACTAAACTAGCTCTCACAAAATGGAGTCCTAGTTGCTCAGTGGTTAAGCACTTGACTGCTAACTGAAAGGTCGGCAGTTCAAACCCACCAGCCCTCCATGGGAGAAAGATTACAGCCTTGGAAACCCTATGGGACAACTGTACTCTGTCCTATAGGTTCCTATGAGTTGGGATCGACTCAACCGCAATGGGTTTTAGATCTCATAAAATAGATAAGTGCCTGAAAAGATTCCTGCAAAGAACCATGAACTGATGATAATGCACGCACAAGTAAACCAGAAAATGGCAGCAAAAACAATAGTAGCAGTAACTACTACTACACCACCACCACTGCTGCTAGACTGAGCTCTTCATCAACTACATTAATGGGCAAAAGCAATGACCATCTAATCATATGTGGCAATACTGTGTTCAGAATGCTATTCAAAATATTACTTTACTTGTGTGTGTATTACACATATAAGATAGATTGCTGTCCTGTAAATATTGGTTCATAATAGTAAAATGACATTATGGTAAGGAACAATTTTTTAAAAATGGCTTATTTCCTGTTGATCTCAATATTTTTTACTATTTTTTATGTCTGTCTATATTTAGCACAGCAATGCATTTAGGTATTTTATAAATAAATGAAAACATGCAATGAGCAGTGGTCAAATTAAAATATATATATATTTATATGTACGAGTAATCAAAACAATTGTTCTAGATGCTATCAAGACAATGGAAAGCCATTCAAGATTTTAAAGTAGAAAAGAAAAAAAACAGTCGTGTAGAATTCAAAAACTTTGCATTAGCCATATTATTCTGGTTGCATTGTGCAGGATAAATTAGAGTAGGATAATGCATTTGAGAGATGCTGCCAAGACAGAGTCAATACGACCTGACACATTCATAGTCTTATGAGCTCTTTGCAAACAAATACTGTGTTCTCTTAATATTTGAATTCCATGACTTTCACCGTGTTCTGTGCTATGTTGTATAGGCATATTGGAGGTTCCTGATACATGTTTATGAAACTGAATGGAACTTTCACAGCCATTTATTTTTTAAGCCTTAAAAGGACCAAAAAAAAAATTTTTTTTTTTTTCGCCTTCTTGTCTCTGGGTTCCCCATATCCATTTGTCCAGCCTGCCTGTCCCATCCTGCCTTCTTGTCCTTGCCCCTGGGCTGGTGTGCCCATTTAGTCTCGTATACATGGCAGAGTTACGTATTATTGTTTGTTTTATGGGCCTGTCCAATCTTTGGCTGCAGGGTGAACCTCAGGAGTGACTTCATTACTGAGGTAAAAGGGTGTCTGAGGGCCATACTCTCGGGGTTTCTCCAGTCTCTGTCAGACCAGTAAGTCTGGTCTCTTTTTTGTGAGCTTTAATTTTGTTCTGTATTTTTCTTCAGCTCTGTCTGGGTCCCTCTATTGTGATCCCTGTCACAGTAGTCAGTGGTGGCAGCTGGGCACCAGCTAGTTGTGATGGACTCAGACTGGTGGAGGCTGTGGTAGTTGTGTTCCATTAGTCCTTTGGAATAATCTTTTCCTTATGTCTTCGGTTTTCTTCATTCTCCCTTGCTCCAGATGGGGTGGGACCAGTAGACGTATCTTAGATGGCTGCTCACAAGCTATTAAGACCCTAGACGCTATTCACTCAAAGTAGAATGTAGAACATTTTCCTTATAAACTATTTTACGCCAATTGAGCTAGATGTCCCCCAAGACCATGGTCCCCAGCCCTCAGCCCAGTAACTCGATCCCTATGGGAGTCTGGATGGGTCTATGAAGCTTCTATGACTTTGCCTTTGTTAAGCTGTGCTGGCTTCCCCAGTATTGTGTACTGTCTTACCCTTCACCAAAGTTACCACTTATCTACTGTCTAGTTAGTGTTTTTCCCTCCTCAATCCTCCCCTCCCTCATAACCATCAAAGATTGTTTCTTTCTGTGTGTAAACCTTTTCATGAGCTTTTATAATAGTGGTCTCATATAATAGTGGTCTCATAAAGTATTTGTTCTTTTGTTATTGACTTATTTCACTCAGCATAATGCCCTCCAGATTCATCTGTGTTGTGAGATGTTTCACAGGTTCATCATTGTTTCTTATCATTGCGTAGTATTCCATTGTGTATATATACCATAGTTTGTTTATCCATTCATCTGTTGATGGGCACTTACGGTATTTCCATATTTTTGGTATTGTAAATAATGCTGCAATGAACATTGGTGTGCATATGTCTATTTGTGTAATGACTCTTATTTCTCTAGGATATACTCTTAGGCGTGGGATTGCTGGATCACGTGGGATTTCTATTTCTAGCTTTTTAAGGACGTGCCATATCGTTTTCCAAAATTGTTGTACCATTTTGCATTCTGACCAGCAGTGTATAAGAAATATTGGACTGATACTTCATACTGAAATTAAGATTTTTCTCCTGTATCTTTTTCCAGAACATTTGGTATTTCTGCTAGGGTTACAAGTGTGGATTAGGATGATAATAGTGGAGCTGAAGAGAAGTGGATTAATTTAGGATATATTTTGGGATGGAGTCAAATAATACCTAATAAATTGAATGGAAGAGAAAAAGAGATATCAAAGATAAATGCTACATTTTTGGCTTGAGCAACTGGATGAATGGAAGTCCTGAATACTGAGATGGGAATGAGAAAGAAGGGGGATCAGGTTGCGGTAGGGTGGGGGGAAAATTTTGGCCATGCAGTATTTGAGGTGCTTATTTTCAATTGGAGATATCTCTTAAATAGTTGAATATAGGATTCTGGAGAGCAACCAACCAAACAAAAATAATCCAGAACCAGATATGTAAAATTGGAAGTTACACGCACAGACAATATTGATAAGCAGGTGACAGGTGAATATAAGAGATCATTTGGAGGAAGATTGTAGGGAAAAGAAAACAAGAGAGAGGCTAAGGTCCAAGCCCATGGAATACTTCAAGATTTAGAGATCAGGAAAAGAAGAAGAAATTTGAACAGGTGACTGAGAGAGAGTAGACAAAGTAGGGGAAAACTACCTATGTGTGGTGTCATGGAAGCCAAGAGAAGACTGTGTTTTGAGGAGTGGACAACATGAAATGCTGCTAAGAAGCCATAGTAAGATAAGAAAGAAGTGACTGTGGTATTTGGTATTCGACATTCTGTAGATGGCTTATGAAGGAGCCCTGGTAGCACAGTGGTTAAGTACTCAGCTGATAACGGAAAGGTCAGCAGTCTGAACCCTCCAGCCACTCTGCAGGAGAAAGATGTGGCAGTCTTCCTCCATAAAGATTAAATCCTTGAAAACCTGATGGGGCAGTTCTACTCTGTCCAATGGGGTTGCTATGACTCAGAATCGACTAGACAGCAAAAGGGTTTAGATGGCTTGTGCTCTTTTTTTTTTTTTAATTATATTTTATTGTGTTTTCAGTGAAAATCTTCACAGCAAATTAAGTTCTCATTTGGCAATTTCTACACAAATTGTTCAGCGACATTAGTTATATTTTTCACAATGTGTCAACATTACCTTTAATTGTGTTCTGGTTGTTCTCTTTCCAGTACTCTAGTTTCCCTGCCCCCTTATCTTCTCATCTTTGCTTTCAAGTAACTGTTGGCATTTCAGTCTCATATAGACAGATATGTAATGGAGCACCATACTCATGGATAATATCCGTTATTTTGTGTGCCAATATTCTGTTTCACTAAAAGGTAACCTCGGGATAGTTTTGGTTCAATGTTTAAGAGTATCTCATGGTGATAGTCTGAGAGAGTCGTCTAGTCTCAGCTGGTCCAGTAAGTCTGTAATTTTAAGAATTTGAGTTCTGTTCCACGTTTTGCTCCTGTTCTATCAGGGTCTATCTCTTGTAAGTCTGATCAGAACAGTTCATAGTGGTAGCTAGGCACTATCTAGTTCTTCTGGTCTCAGGGTGGATGAGGTCATGGCTCATATAGGCTGTTAGCTCTGTAGACTAGTTTCTTCTCTGAGACTTTGGTTTCCTTTTTTCTCTTTTGTTTCAATACTTTTATCTTAGATGGCTGCTTGTAAGCTTTTAAGACCCCAGATGCTACTCATCTCACTAGGATGCAGAACGTGAACTTTCTGATGCCAGTTGACTGAGTTGCCCCATGAGACTAAGGTCCTAAACCTTCAAATCCAGAATACTATTCTTGCAAGGTGTTTGGTTATGTCTGAGAAGTATCTGTAACTGTATCCTCTTTTAATACATATACATGCACACACATATCTATATGTACATGTACACATAGCTACTTTTATGGCTTATGCTTTTAATTTAAGATCAGTTTCAATGGAGTGCTTACTGTGGGTACCTATCAGAATATGATGTGGAGAAATTGTAGTGCAGAGTTTTTAAAGTTTTAAACAACTTTAAAAGAAATCTGCTGAAACTGGGAGCAGAGATGGGAGTGATACTTGTAACTGAAAAGAGATATCAATCTAAGAATTTTTTTTTGTTAAGTTAAGATTGCTGATTCTACAGCATGACAAGAATGATCCTCTTAAAGGGGAGAAACTGATGATATTAGAAAGAGAAATTATTACTGAAAAAATTCTTAATAAGGCAAATGAAGATCAGATCTAGTGCAAAAGTAGCCTTTAATGAAAATGGCAGGGATACAACCATATACCTTAGTAGATTTGGCAATGAGAAGATAAAAATGGTTACTATTGGTTGTTTTTAATTTTTCAGTGATGCAGGAGAGTGTATAATTTTGTGGGAGCATTCCTGGGAACTGGGAGATGATGAAGAGTGTTAGAAGCTTGAAGAGAGAAAAGATAACGGGAGTGTGGCGTGGGAAAGTAAGCTCTGAAAGAAAATTCAGTAGGATTGGTAGCCCTGCTCACAAAGTGATACTTTTAATGCACATGTGCAGAGAATGAATGCTAGCATGATAAATGAACAGCTGTGCTATGATAACCTGACAGAGAACACATTCAAGAATGGAAGGAGGAAGAATGCTTTAAGGACACCTCAAAGCACTGCTTTGACAATACAGTGTAGTTTTCAATCAGTTGTAAACAACAGCAGCAACTGACCAGCCTCACATAGGATCAAGAACTCTATACATACAATTATTATTTTTTTGGGCAATGTTGAATTTGCTTTGTAGTCAAAGAAGTAATACAAACAATGACATGTTCAGTAGATTGTGGATCCAAATCCAGATTTAAAGTTAGTGATAGTACATTTTATTTGCCATAGAGTAATCTTTTTAGTCAACTCCTCTACCAACGCTCCACCTCCCCCATGCTCACCCCAACTCAGCAGTCCCTCTCAACAGCTCCACTTAAGAATGCAAAGAATTGAAAAACTTAAATGTAACATGTAGAGATATTTATTTATATAAAAAAAATATTTCACCAAAATAATCTGAGGTTTATACTTTTGATAAGTGGATTTTATTGTTTTTATTATGACTAGGAGAAAAGAGAAAGAGAAAGAAATTCTATTATGGCCACCAAATGCAAGAGAGAATCATTTTGCAAGAATTATTGTAATTTGTGTGTGTGTGTTTGTATATATACTTAACTATCATATTTGCAAATAGATGCTTCTGTTTGGGTTCAAACAGAAATTGCTAGTCAACTAAAAGTATGGTTTCCAAAAGACAAGCAAACAAGTATCATTTCTTTCTTAATTTATATTCCAATTAATAAGATTCCCCAATTGGTGTGTCCAAATATGATGGTGCGTTGTCTCCTATTTTAAGTCTGAATCACTGTAAGCAATCAGGAGCACTGTACCAGAAATCCAGATTTCTTTTGCTCAGAATCGTCTTCGTGAAAAAGGAAAACTGGATTTGAGCCAAAGGAAGTGGTTCATTTCTCATTTCTCATTCAAGAAACTGATCCTCTGAGAAAGTGTCAGAGAAGCGATCACAGAATGAGCATGCAAACCCTCTGGCACAGGCCTGCTAACCGAAATAGGCAACTCTGATCTGTCCCTCACGGCTTTGCCATAATTTGTGGGACAAACAGAGTGTGTAGCAGTGTCTTACTAGAATAATAAGTTTGAAGAACAAGTTATTTCAGTAAGAAATAATTACTAGTTTTAGAAAGAATGCTACCAGCCAAGTAATTACAAGGTCAGATGAATCTATTGCAGTCATAAACTTCTTTTGACAGCCCTCCAAGATAGAGATATTAAAAACAGGTTGAAAGGAGCCATATATAGGTCCTATGCATTAGATTATTTGAATGAGTTTTCACTTCAGGGAGAAAAATATTCCAAAAGCGAGGTGTATTATTTTACTACAGACAAAGTATTAATGACATTAAAAATACATTTCTACGCCGTGAAGGAATAAAAGGTCTCATGAAACCACAAACCCATTACATTACCCAATTTATATTTTTATGTAATTCTGTCTAGGGAAATAAAAGGGTCTTTGTTTTTCGCAAACACAGACAGTATATCAGCAAACAAAACAATGACTAGTCTAAGCAAATATTTAAGATGATAAAAACGTTACAATTGGAAGAAACATTAGAGATCGCTTAGCCCAAACTGCTCATTTTATGAACAAGAAAATCGAGCCTTTGAGAAAACAAATGACTTGTTTAAGGTCACAAATCATGAACATCTGTCACCATTAGGTCTAATCTAGTCAAATTTGAGAAAGTCTCTTCCTTTCTCTTTGAAATATAATCTCTTCCATTCTTCCAAATGGACTACTTCTCTTTCCTTCCCTTTCAGAGTCTACCTATGACAAATCACTCAAGACCTTTCTTCTCTGGCCAGGAATCCTCAAGTTGCCACTTCTTTGGGCCTGTCTTCCATACTTGTCCTGTATATCATTCAGTCCCAGGTAGAATAAATATACTTTTTCAAAGGCAGTGAGCCTGCCTGAGGCAGTAAATTGGAAATTGAGGAATGCTGGTAAAGACCACTATATGTTTTCTACTTTTGAAGGGGTGAAGGTGGGTAGAGGGCACATGAATTTTGACAATCATCTTCCAAAAGGACTATTACACTTTCATAACTCAAAGGAGTATTGGGAATTTAGAGCCTAGTCTCTTAACTACCGTGTTTTGGCTATTCTTCTTGAATGATAGAATAGCCCATACTCAGTGGTTAAAAGAATAAGCTCTAATTTACTCTGTATGGTTTGAAAGTAGGTTCCATTTTTACTAGTAGTGCCCTTGGGAAAGTTGTTCAACCTCTTTGGACTTCAGTTTCCACATCTGAAAAATTAAAGACAATAATAATACCTCGTTTATCAGCACTGTTTGAAGATTAAATGAGAACCTCTATGTAAACGGCTTAGAATAAAAAATGAGAAATCTTAAAAGTTAAAATGTTAGCTTATTATTATTTCTAGTGGGAATTATTCAACTCTTCAAACTTTGGTCATCCTGTTAAAATATGGCTTTCTTTGTATCATTCCACTGGAACTACCATTGCAAGGGTCACTACTGACCTACTAAACGCCAAATTCAGTGGCCCATTTTGAGTACCTGTTCTACACCAACTCTCCTCAACACTTGATATTATTTACCTCTCTGAGATTATTCAAATTCATTATTCTTTTGTTTTCTATGAAACCCCACTATCCCTTGGTTCTCCTCCCATTATTTTTGAATTTCCAATACAGAAATCTTCCTCAGCACCTGTATTTTAAACCGTTAGGTTTTTCCCTCTCTACTCGTTTTCCTGATTATGTCATTTATTTCAGCATGCAACTATCCGCATCATGCCAGGGACTCTGAAATGCACATTTCAAGCATTTAACTAACTTCAGAGGTGTAGACCTAATTTCAAACTGCCTGTTATATATTTTTATTTTAATACATAGGACTAGAAAATAGAATCTAAATTCATTACAACGGAACGGTTTTATTCTATAAGTTGGCAGCTTGGCCAATTTATAAACAATCTAGATTTGTAAAATAGTACTATACACACAGAGAAAATGAAAATCTAGGAGAATTTCTTTTCATGGATAGAGAAGCTAATGTAAATATTTAACTGGGCAGGAGTAATTGAAAACTACAACACAGTATTTATCATTTCTTTAGTTACATCATTAACATAGCTATTCATTTCATTTATGATATACATATTTGGTAATCTTTGGATAGATCATCATATACCAACCAAAACCCATTGCCATCAAGTCAATTCCAACTCATAGAGACCCTACAGGATAGAGAAGAACTGCCTCATAGGGTTTCCGAGGAACACCTGGTGGATTGGAACTGCTGACATTTTGGTTAGCAGCCTGCACTCTTAACCACTAACTATGTTACCAGGGCCCCAGATTGTCATATAAGACCATTCAACGTGAATAATTTTTGTACTTGAAATCTTTTCTACATTTTAATAAATAATTTGAAACAATCAATTACTTGCTTATGTTTGAAAAAGAAAAGTAGAACAATTTCAGACAACAAATGGCAAATTTCTTTCATTTGCATTCTGAGGTTCACTGTTATTCAATGTTGTGGAATCTTCAGTTGATCAAGTCATTCATGTTTGAAAATAGACTGGAAGAGAAGTAAACAATCAACAAGTGAGCTAAGCCTTTTTTTCTTCTTTTTGGAAAAACAGAGGTAACTAGAAATTAAAAAAAAAAAGAAAAACAAACGAACAAAAAAAAATCATTGCCATCGAGTTGATCCTGACTCATAGTGACCCTACAGGACAAAGCAGAAATGTCACATACGATTTCTAAGGTTGCAGTCTTTAGAAACACATCTTTCGCCCTTGGGGCGGCTGGTGGGTTCCCACAGCTGACCCTTCCTTTGAGTTAGCAGCAGAGCTCTTAACCGCTGCATCACTGGGGCTCCTTACCAATAGAAATTAAATGATCAAAATCAGTAATAGAGTATAAATTCTTAGGAACTTCAAGAAAAAGAAAAAGACAAAAACAAGTGATTTAATCGATATATGTAATCAAAGATATATTTGCATCGGATCTAGCAATACTTTTAGAATGAGAAGTATTGACAGTGCACTGATTCATTAAGGCATTTACCATGTAATAAATTGGACATGCGGGAATATTGCAATTGACAGTAGCACCGCCTTGAGAGTAGAATGGATTGAATGACGGTGGATGGAGATATATACATATGTGTGTGTGTATATATATACATAAATGTATATAGATATACATAAAAAAACCTGTTGCTGTCAAGTTGATTCTGACTCATAGGAACCCTATAGGAGAGAGCAGAACTGCCCCGTAGGGTTTCCAAGGAGAGGCTGGTGGATTCACATTGTCAGCCTTTTGGTTAGCAGCCAAGTTTTTAACCACTATGCCACCAGGGTTCCATTATGTATACAAACACATACACAAAGTAATAGAATAATTGATTAAATTTAAACATAAATCACCCTGATAACTGAATTTATTTTTTAAGTTATTGTATTTGCCTTATGTTAATATGGGAACTCTGGTGGCACAGAAGTTAAGAGATCTGCTGCTAACCAAAAGGTCAGCAGTTTGAATCCATCAGTCGCTCCTTGGAATTCCTATTAGGCTGTTCTACTCTATCCTATAGGGTTGTTAAGAGTCAGAATCGATTCAACGGCAATGAGTTTGGTTTTTTATGTTAATATGATGCTTTCCATGTCTAGATTAAAGGGTTTGAGAAAATATCTATACATACATGATAACACAAAGCAAATACATAATTTGATATCACATTGGACCTAATAACTTTTGCATCTTTCAGAGAACAGCATTATCTCACTGAAAACTCACATGGTAAGAGATGCCCTGACTGAAGAATGTCATTTCTTCAAGTGTCTGCTGAAAACACTGTATTTCCCTCTCAGGGCCAGAGGAGACAGGCTGATTTTTAAAGGCTAGAAACTCTGATGTTAATGAGTAAGATTATAAGACAGTCTGTAATGATTCTGATTTTCAGGATATTTTCTTTATTTCAAGGAAGACATTTAATTGGCACTGTTTTTAAATAGGATTTTCTGTATGATTTCTGTTTATCTGATGACTGCACTTTTAGAAACAATCTGTCTCTACTGAAGTCTCTCAAATACACAGCTTCTGTAGCTTAATACTATGCAGCCCAGTTATCATGCAGTGTAGCTATATGTTATCTTCTGCACTGGGTTTCAGGAAAAAAAACATGGGATTGGAAATTACAGATTTGTGCTTAAGTCTAAATTCAATTATTTACTGTAAGTAAACATAGTGTGTGACCGTAGACAAGCTATTTAAAATTTTACACCTTAAATTCCTTATCAAGAAATGATAACAATATAACACAAACCTCACAAGGTTATAAAGTTAACAAATGGGATGACATGAGAATAGCCCATTATGAACTGCAATGCACAAAGTAAACCCTATTGATGCTTCGAAAAAACAAAGTAATATCAACATGAATAGATTGCTGAATTAAAATTATTTTGAAATATATTTTCATGTAAACCACAGCTGATGTTCTCTGTGGCTATGTGTGACTATTAAAAGAAAAAATGAATGGGACTCTGGTATTTCTAGACAGCAGGAATAACACTGAATATGGTGAGTTTGAATAAAAACTAAGCAATTAATAAATATAAGAATACAAGATTTTAGTAGTCAAAGGATTATACCTACTTGTTGCGGCTGTTGGCTTAAGTGCCATCAAGTCGGTTCCTACTCATAGCGACCCTATGTACAACAAAACAAAACACCGTCCAGTCCTGCGCCATCCTCACAATACTTGCTATGTTTGAGCCTGTTGTTAGAGCTACTGTGTCAGCCATTCTCACTGAGGCTCTTCATCTTTTTTGATGACCTTCTACTTTACCAAACGTGATGTCCTTCTCCAGGGACTCGTCCCTCTTGATAACATGTCCCAAGTATGTGAGTCAAAGTCTCATCATCCTCACTTGTAAGGAGCATTCTGGCTGCACTTCTTCCAAGACAGATTTGTTCCTTCTTCTGGCAGTCCATGGTATATTTAATATTCTTCACCAACACCGTAATTCAAATGCATCAATTCTTCTTCATCTGCCTTATTCATTTTCCAGCTTTCACATGCATACGATGCTATTGAAAATACCATGGCTTGGGTCAGGCACACCTTAGTCCTCAAACCCACATCTTTGCTTTTTAACACTTTAAAGAAGTCTTTTGCAGCGGATTGCCTGGGGATGCTATACCTACATACAAAGTACTATCCCCAGGCAATGGGTTTTTGTACCACCTTTTATCTAAAAAAGAGAAATTCATCCTGGATCTTATCATGGCATCAATTGTTTTACTTACCACAGTGCAAAGAACTACATTTAAATGAATTCCATTTTTTTCAAATTTTATTAGAATATCCAGTCTTCAAAAGAAGGGACATATTTTAAATAGCTAAAAATCACTTTGTTTGAACAATACAGTGAATTCTTAATACAGTTCAAAATTACTTAATGCAGTGTATGCAAAATTTCTCAATCAGAATCTCAAATATTCCACTATCTAAAGCCATTTGAAATTTTATAGCAATGTTAAAATGTTGCATACAATGAGCCATAACATCAGTAATCATTACAAGACAGGACAATAGATATATATATATTTCATCTTCTGTCTATCTCTTGCACTCTTGTGTGCTTCTCTCTCTCTGCCAATAAAAGATAAAGGATAAAAAATATTAATGTTCTGTGGGGACATTATTTGAATTGATGGAGGGTTTTCTAGGGGACACGGTGGTCAAAGGATCAAGCAAAAGCACCCAAGAATAATATTGGATCATTTTATCTGACTGCTGTGAACATATCAGAGGATCAGAAATGTCATAGGTGAGAGATGAAAGGAACCAGAAAGGTTTGAGGAAACTGATGGCAAACTTGGAAAACTGATTGAATTTGTGTCTGTATATGATTAGAAAACAATTAAGAGAAAAGAAAATATTATAACTAAGAAATTGATGGATGATAGGGCAATGTTTTCAAGAAAAGGGGAACAAAGGCCAGAGAGGGAGGCGAGAAAAGTTTTTAGGTAGTCCAATAAAAGAATATTTAAAAGCTAAAAACAAAACATACAGAACAAAGGAACAATGCCTAAAATAGAATATAATACAATTATTATTAAATTAGCTTAAAGCCATTGGATGTGGAAGGGGAATTTGGGGCGAATTGGAGGAAAATATAAAATAATTCCCCTATAGTTCTTTAAAAATATCAGCTTACTATTAAATAGAGATCTGGAAATCTTTAGAACAGAGAACATAGTTAAAATCTTAGAAATGATTGAAAATTCCAAGGAAAGTGGCTATAACAATGACCAAAGATTCCCATCACAAATGGCAGAAATAGAAATAGAACTTATAGGAAAGGGGGCTTGAGGGTAATGGTGGGTCAGTGGTAGAATTCTCATGTTCCATTAGGGAGATCTGGGTTCTCTTCTAGGCCAATTCACTTCATATTTCACCACCCATATTTCAGTGGAGGCTTGCATATTGCTATGATACTGAACAGGTTTTAGAGGAGCTTTCAGACTAAGATAGACTAATAAAAAAGACCTGGTGATCTACTTCTGAAAGTCATACTGAAAACCCTATGGATTACAGTGATCTGATACTGTTGTGCATGCGGTCGTCATGAGTCAGAACCAAACAAAGATAGTTAACAACAACAAAAACAGGTTTAAGTGTAGTCTTATAGAGGACATCTTTTCGACAGGTAATAGAAGTAACTGATAGATTGTTACACAATCAGTAAGAAATGGAAGAGGAAGCACCAAAAATAGCTTTGAAGGGATGAATAATTAATTTCAGTTATAGTAAGAGGGACGATAAAACCCAAATATGCGAATAGAGTACAGGAATTTCGTGAAGATACTGCCATGACTATGCTAGAAACTTTAGTAAGCAGAAAAAGCAAAATTCTGTAGTTTGTTTAAAACTGAATGCTCCAGGACTTTGCAGGACAAAGAAATTATAGGGAAGTGGATGGTACCCTTGCAAATTTAGTTATCTCTAAGAATTACAGGAGATCCTTGGATGCCACAAACGGTTTGCACTAGACTACTAACCTAAAGGTTGGCAGCTGGCTTCTGTAAAGATTACAACCCAGAAAACCCTATGGAGTACTTCTACTCTGTAACACATGGGGTCTCCATGAGCCTGAATCAACTGGATGGCAATGGGTTTATTTATTTTTTGGTTTAAGTAACACAGGAAGAGACAAGAGGATAAGGAATATTTGATGAAGCAAATCCAGGGGAAATAGATGGTGATAAGACACCTGCTTTGGGTTAACCAAAACCAACCAACCCATTATCATGGAGTTGATAGGATCTAGAAGAAAAGAAAAAAAAATACTGATGATTTTTTAAGAGGCCTGACACATGTGAGAAGATTTCAGGTCAGAAAAGTGTAGAAGGATAGGTTGTGTGTAAGGAGGAGCTGAGCTCTGGTGGCTCAACAATTAAGTGCTCAGCTGCTAAATGAAAGGTTGGCAGTTCAAACCCACCCAGCAGCTTTGTGGGAGAAAGACCCGGAATCTGCTCTGTAAAGATTATAACCAATCCCAAACCCAATGTCGTTGAGTTGATTCTGACTCATGGCGACCCTGTAGGACAGGAAATAACTGCCCCATAGGGTTTCCAAGGTTGTAAATCTTTATGGAACCACATCTTTCTTCCATGGAGCAGCTGGTGGGTTCGAACCGCAAATTTTTGGTTACTAGCTGAGCACTTTAAACACTGCACCACCAGGACTCCTCCTACCAAGGAAACCCTATGGGGCGGTTCTATTCTGTCATATGGGATTGCTATGCGTCAAAATTGATTTGACGGCACACAACAAGAACAACAACAAGATAAGGGTGTGTGTGTATACATCCAGTTAAAATACTGTAACCATTCAATCTTCACCTATTCACATAAAAATGCAGTTAGATCAATTAATTTTGACTAAAAGCACAAATAAAGTAAAGAATTTTAGCAAGTCACTTAAATACCCTCGAAATATCCATCCATCCATCCATCCAACCATCCATCATCCATCCATGCATCCATCCATCCATCCATCCATCCATCCACCTACATATCATCTACAGAGAGATAAATATAGAGATAAATATCAAAATACATATACATATCGATACATATATTCTTTGACACAAATATTTTTTGGAAATAACGAAGCAACTATGTAAGAAGATACGTAAGTAAATAAAGTACAATGTTTCAATTCACTATTCTTTTAAATTTTGTTGATGAGAACACAATTTACTAACTTAATTATCACTCATTCTTAATGGCATGGAGTGAATTAAACTATTACCAGGCCTCTTATTCCTCAAAGAAATGCCATCTGTGAAAATTAAACACAGCTATAATCTGTAAGAATATTAACAAGTAGATGCTAGTTAGTGTTAAAACAAAATATAACATTTAAAAATTAAAACCACAATTCCAGTCAGTTACTTTTAATTGGTTTTCTAAAATGTATGTTCTGATACATAAATACTATTTTGTTAGCACAACGTATACTTTATGGTGACACAAAATACAATTTAACCTACACTAGTCCTACGAGAAGCTATGAGATCTGGATCAGTAGCATACCATTTTTATTTTTAAAAGTTAAAATAATAAGCAACAATACTTCAGTGTCTTGTATTGAATGTTAGAAGCAGACCGTGTGAATTTTTGATGTCATAGATCTCCATAATCCTTCCAGGAATCCCTAGGATATAAAACTTTTCTATCTGATAAGAGGGAAAATAAAAAGAAATCATAGGTAGGAATACACGGAAAGTATTTTTTTCAACATTTTCAAATATAACATTGATTAGGCTTATTGTACAAAGTGTAAAAATATGAAAAAAGGAATCAAATTTTCTTATAATTCTATCACTGTTAGCCTCTACTTATTTTTCCTTCTAATATGTGCATAGGCATACATTTCTATATTTTAATGGTGGAGATTAAATGAAATACAAGTCTTTACATTCTACACATTTATTCAACATCATAGCATAAACTTTTCTTACATTATTTATTAAAAAAAGGAAAAGAAACCTTTCTAAACATCACTTTATTTGCTGTAGGACACACTATTTTAACTAACTCTGTATCATTGGATAAGGAGCCCTGGTGGAGCAAACGGTTAAGTGCATGGCTACTAACTGAAAGGTTAGTTGTTCAAACCCACCCAGCAGCTCTGCAGGAGAAAGATCTGGAGATCTGCTTCTGTAATGATTATACCCAAGAAAATCCTGTGGGGTAGTTCTCCTTGGTCAGATAGTGTCGCTATGAGTCAGAATCAACTGTAGATTACCCAACAACAACGATATGTGTAACACTGGATGTTTAGCTTGTTTCTGATTTTCTATTATTAGAAGTAATATTATGATTAACATATTAAATGTTGAAGTTATACATAAGTTGTAATGAAATATGTTAAAGTTTTTTAGTTGTCAATATTTAAAGAGGGCTGGGGAGTCACTCTGGGTCTGAGTGAACTATAGAAATGTGCCAAGTTAGCTTTGAGACACACTTCTGCAAAACAGATATAGGGTCAATGTCTTAGTTACCTACTGTTGCCATAAAAACAAGACAACAAAATACCACAAGTGGGTGGCTTTAAAAAACAGGAACTTATTTTATCACAATCTTGGAGGGTAGACATCCAAATTAGGACTCTAGCTCTAGGGCAGGGTCTTTCCTTGTTGGCAGCCCTGGGAGTTCCTTAGCATTCGGTGCTATCTGCCTTTCCACTATATGTTGGCTGCGTCTACTGTGCTCTTTTTATAACTCAATAGTGACTGGGTTTAGTACTCACTCTACTCTGGTCTGATACAGTGCCAGACGATGGGCCCCTCATGTTGGAAGGCACTCAAAATATGACTGGGGAAGAACTGCCTCCTCAAGGTAGAGTTGACCTTAATGACGTGGATGGAGTCAAGCTTTCAGGACCTTCATTTGCTGACATGGCATGACTAAAAATGAGAAGAAACAGCTGCAAACATCCATTAATAATTGGAACATGGAATGTATGAAGTATGAATCTAGAAAAATCAGAAGTTGTTAAAAATGAAATGGAATGCTTGAACGTCGATATTTTAGGCATTAGTGAGCTAAAACGAACCGATATTGACCATTTTGAATCACACAATCATATGGTCTACTATGCCATGAATGACAACTTGAAGAGGAATGGTGTTGCATTCATGGTCAAAAAGAACATTTCAAGATCCATCCTGAAGTACAACACTGTCAGTGATAGGAAAATATCCATTTGCCTACAAGGAAGACCAGTTAATACTACTATTATTCAAATTTACACACCAACCACTAAGGCCAAAGATGAAGAAATTGAAGATTTTTACAACTTCTGGAGTGTGAAATTGATTGAACATTCAATCGGGATGTGCTGATAATTACTGGTGATTGGAATGTGAAAGCTGGAAACAAAGAAGAAGGATGGTATTTGGAAAACATGGCCTTGGTGACAGAAACAATGCTGGATATTGCATGACTGAATTTTGCAAGACCAACGACTTCTTCATTGCAAATACCTTTTTTTACCAATATAAAAGGTGACTATACACATGGACCTCACCAAATGGAATACACAGGAATCAAATCGACTATATCTGTGGAAAGAGATGATGGAAAAGCTCAATATCATCAGTCAGAACAAGGTCAGGGGCTGACTGTGGATCAGACCATCAATTACAAATATGCAAGTTCAAGTTGAAACTGAAGAAAATTAGAACAAGTCCACAAGAGCTAAAGTACAACCTTGAGTATATCCCACCCGAATTTAAAGACCATCTCAAGAACAGATTTGATGTGTTGAACACTAACAACCGAAGACCAGACGAGTTGTGGAATGACATCATACATGAAGAAAGCAAGAGGTCATTAAAAAGACAGGAGAGAAAGAAGAGAGCAAAACCGATGTCAGAAGAGATTCTGAAACTTGCTCTTGAATGTCGAGTAGCTAAAGCAAAAGGAAAAAAAATGATGAAGTAAAAGAGCTGAAAAGATTTCAAAGGGCAGCTCGAGAAGACAAAGTAAAGTATTATGATGACAGTGCAAACACCTGGATAGAAAACCGAAAGGGAAGAACACACTCAGCATTTCTCAAGCTGAAAGAAGTGAAGAAAAAGTCAAGCCTCAAGTTGCAATACTGAAGATTCTACAGGGAAAATATTAAATGATGCAGAAAGCATCAAAAGAAGATGGAAGGAATGAATCACTACACCAAAATGGTCACTACATCAAAAAGAATCAGTCGATGTCCTACCATTTCAGGAGGTAACATATGATCAGGAACCCATGGTACTGAAGGAAAAAGTCCAAGCTGCACTGAAGGCATTGGCAAAAAACAAGGGTCCGGGAATTGACAGAATACCAAATGAGATGTTTCTACAAATGGATGCAGCACTGGAAGTGCTCATTCGTCTATGCCAAGAAATTTGGAAGACAGCTACCTGGCCAACCGACTGGAAGAGATCCGTATTTTTGCCTATTCCCAAGAGATGTGATCTAACTGAATTTGGACATTATTGAACAATATCATTAACATCACACGCAAGCAAAATTTTGCTGAAGATCATTCAAAAGCAGCTGCAGCAGTATATCGACAAGGAACTGCCAGAAATTCAAGCCGGATTTAGAAGAGGACATGGAACAAAGGATATCATTGCTCATGTCAGATGGATCCTGGCTGAAAGAAGAGAATACCGGAAAGATGTTTACCTGTGTTTTATTGACTATGCTAAGGCATTCGACTGTGTGGATCATAACAAATTATGGATAAATTTGCAGAGAATGGGAATTCTGGAACACTTAATTGTGCTCGTGAGAAATCCGTACATGGATCAAGAGGTAGTCGTTCAAACAGAACGAGGGGATACTTCATGGTTTAAAGTCAGGAAAGGTGTGTGTCAGGGTTGTATCCTTTCACCATATTATTATTCAATCTGTATGCTGAACAAATAATCCGAGGAGCTGGACTACATGAAGAAGAATGGGGCATCAGGATTGGAGGAAGACTCATTAACAACCTGCAGTATGCAGATGAGACAACCTTCCTTGTGAAGAGGACTTGAAGTACTTACTGATGAAGACCAAAGACCACAGCCTTCAGTATGGGTTACATCTCAACATAAAGAAAACAAAAATCCTCACAACTGAACCAATAACCAACATCATGATAGATGGGGAAAAGATTGAAGTTGTTAAGGATTTCATTTTACTTTGATCCACAATCAACATCCATGGAAGGAGCAGTCAAGAAATCAAAAGACACATTGCATTGGGCAAATTGGCTGCAAGAGATCCCTTTAGGGCGTTAAAAAGCAAAGATCTCATCGGGAGGACTAAGGTGCGCCTGACCCAAGCCATAGTGTTTTCAATCGCCTCATATGCATGTGAAAGCCAGACAATGAATAAGGAAAACCGAAGAAGAATCGACACCTTTGAATTGTGGTGCTGGCGAAGAATATTGAATATACTATGGACTGCCGAAAGAACAAACAAATCTGTCTTGGAAGAAGTACAACAGAATGCTCCTTGGAAGCAAGGATGGCAACACTGCATCTCACATACTTTCGACATGTTGTCAGGAGGGATCAGTCCCTGGAGAAGGACATCATGCTTGGTAAAGTAGAGCGTCAGCAAAAAATAGGAAGATTCTCAATGAGACGGATTAACACAGTGGCTGCAACAATGGGCTCAAGCATAGCAATTGTGAGGATGGTGCAGGGACTGGGCAGTGTTTTGTTCTGTAGTGCATAGGGTCACTATGAGTTGCAATGGACTGGACGGCACCTAACAACAACAGCTACTTCTACTCTGCTATGACCTCATTAGTAAAACAAAAGCACGTCTCTTTCCAAACAGGATCATCTTTACAGGTATAGGGATTAAGATTTCAACAAAGATTTTTTTTGGGGGGATGGGGAGTACAATTCAATCCTTAACAAGTCACGATCATCTTAATAGCCCTAAAATTTTGTACAAAAGCTCTCAGATATTTTTGTCATTAAATTGAGAAAAAAATATGTCTATCTGAATATGGGAACTGTGAAAACAAAGGACAAGAGCATGATGTTTAAAAGAAATGACTTAAAAAACTTTTAATAAAATTGGAATTACATAGTAAGAAGAAGGAAACGGATTTATATATGTTTGAGGTTTTAGAAATCAAAAGTCTGAACTACTATTGACTTTTTTTTTTCCAATATGGCAAAGAAAAATTTCCCTAAATTTTAAACTTTTTAAAAAAATATTCTATATTGGGTTGATGTGGGGAAGTATCAAGGATGAGTGAAAAATTGATTGAAAATCTGCTCTATGAAAGGATTTATATGGGAATAATTTTATGTCATAAGAGAAACATTTTAATTAACAGAAATATTTTGTTTATTTTTCTTACTATGCACCTTAGTATACCATTTGTAAAATAAAGTTTTGGCCAAGATTTATCAGCATTGCTATCTTTTGATTCACAGGACTATTAGATACTCTATTAGGAAAACAGTCATAATTGCATTATTTTATGAAGTTGATAATAAACAGATTAAATGAGATTGCATATATGAAGTGTATGGCTACATTGCCTGGAATATTACAGATTCACTCTAAATGTTAGCTGGGTATGACTGTGAATTGAATCAAACATTTACTTACTCTACACTTTTCATCTTCTTTGTAGTTACGTATATATTCAACCACAGAAAATAATTTAACTTTATTGCTCTACTTGAACAACGAGTGAAACACATACATGGTTGATAGATTTTGTCTTTACAAAACTTGAAAACGTTGGTTTCTTAAAACTTCTAATGATTTCTATGAATAGAGCTTGTGCATTTATTAATAATAAAAGTATATTTTTATTATTACTACATATATTACTAATGCTATTATTAATATATGCAGCAATAAAATATAATAATATAATGTAGTTATATAAAATATTTTTAATTGACTATATTGTTGCATAATATAAGATGTAACGTAGTAACATATATAATAATATCTACTATATATTATTAATAAAAAAAAATTTCCTTAAGTAAAAATAAAACAGAACAAAGCTCACAAGGAATTTAAGAGAAGAAAAAAACAAAACTAAACAAAAACCCTTTATATTCAGTTATTCATTCACTCAAAAGTTCACTGATTGCCAAAATGAAAAAAAAAAAAATCATCTGTGCAAAACAGACTGAAAAGCTATCTAATGAAATAGTAAGTATCTAAACTAGTTGTGTAAGAGTATTTGTAGAAAACGTTCAAAAACACTTTGGAAGGCTTAAACTATATGCATATTTGTTGTGTTTACTGATTATTAATCAATCAAAGAGTATTGCTGAATTAGCTTTTCAGAAGCTAGCCACATTCCTTAGTGATCTTGCTACAACATTCAATAATTGTTTCTCAGTCAGCAAACATTTCAACATCTGTGATACTGGACAAAACTTCTCCAGGATGCTGTACTTTTGACAATGCATCTGAAAAGGGTCAGCATATTGGAAATGCAATGTCGACTAAGAACAACTTCAAGAAATGATCAGACACATCCTCCTAGACAAAACACTTCACTTATTCAAGGTATAAAATTTAGCAATTTCAGCTTAAATTCAAAACATGCAACCAAACAAATAAGCAGGCAATCATACAGTCAGTCAAACCAACCATGGCCTATGCAACTTGTAAGCCTGGGATTTAGTGCACTTGACTATTCAATCAAAAACGCAAACATTTAGAGACTAGGAAAGCCTAATGTCAGCCAAATGGCAATGATAAAACTTTGACCAAGGATCTTTCTAAGTTAAATTCTGGCTCTGCCACTTACTAGCAATATATTTTTAGACTAAGCTACTTAACTTCTCTGCACCTCTGATTCTTCATCTGTAAAATGAGATAAACCTCGCTGGTTTACTGTGAAATTTAACATTAAAATAGATTAAGTGTTTGCAAAAGGGTCTGGTCCAGAATGACTACTTAATGAATGAACATTTTTTTAAAAATCATATAGTTAGCAATTAGCAGTTAGAAACTTTTTTTTACTTTTTCTTGTAATATTCACTTTTAATTATTGAATTTTCCACAGTCAGATTTCTCTGATACTGCTAGAATAAGATTTTTTTAAAAACATCATTTTCTCTTTTACTTTATACAATTTGAAGAAGCCACAGATGTCTCCCCTGTTCTTTGTTTCTTCTTCCAGTTTAGGTCCAGCACCCCGTTTCTATGATATCATCTTTATGATCCTGAAAATATGATAAATAAATGTGTGGTAACCTATCACATAACTATACATAAAAATGAATTTTACTAAAATCATATGTATTTCAATGTATAAATGATGCTTTGTTGTTGTTATTAGGTGCCATCCAGTCGGTTCCGACTCAGAGCGACCCTATGTACAACAGAACAAAACACTGCCTGGTCCTATGCCATCCTCACAATCATTGTTATGCTTGAGCCGACTGTGGCAGCCACTGTGTCAATCCATCTCATTGAAGATCTTCCTCTTTTTTGCTGACCCTCTACTTTACCAAGGATAATGTCCTTCTCCAGGGACTGATCCCTCCTGACAACATGTCCAAATAAGTGAGATGTAGTCTCACCATCCTTGCTTCTAAAGTTCATTCTGGTTGTACTTCTTCCAAGACAGATGTGTCAGTTCTTTTGGCAGTCCATGGTATAAAATGACGCCTAGGAGTTTATTTATTGAAGACATAATGATATAGTCAGATGCTTCTACCTATATGTTGAACCACTGTGATTCTGATCCAACTGTAGAGTGATACAGGCCTATGTTATTATTGACTCCAACACAAAAAGTAGCACTTTTGTCTATGATGTGTACAACAGTATAATTTTCCCTCCTTTTGTAAAGTAGTTGCATGGTAATTATTGCTATAGAAAGCAAAACTAACTGCTAGGCTCAGACAACTAAAAATAGGATTTTTGCTACATGAATTCTCAATGAGTATTTGAATTTCTTTCTTTCTTTCTGTTTTTTGCAGAACTACCCTGAGTATTGCAGGACATACAGCCTCTCTGGCTTTTACCCACTAAATGTCAGTTGCCATAACTCTTTGAAAATCATGACAACAAAACGACCCTGCAGATATAACCAAAGTAACCAAAATATCTCTACCAGTTGCTGCCAAGTCAACTCCTACTCATGGCGACCCCATGTGAGTTAAAGTAGAACTGCCCTCCATAGGATTTTCAATGGCTATATTACTACAGAAATAGAATGCCAGGCCTTTCTTTCCAGGTGCCTTTGGAATTTCTAACCTTTTGGTTAGCTGCTGAGCACGTGAACCATCTGCACCACCCAGGGACTCCTAAAATATCTCTAGGAGCAATGATTCTCAACCTGTCTTTGTCATTGCCTTGCCTCTCTATCAAGGAGCCTCACCCAAATTATGGAGCCCTGGTGAGGCGGTGGTTAAGAGCTGCGGCTGTTAACCAAAAGGTCGGCAGATGGAATCCATCAACCGCTCCTTGGAAATCCCATGGGGCAGTTCTACTCTGCTCTATAGGGTCGCTATGAGTCGGAATTGACTCAATGGCAATGAGTTATACTTTCTCAATGAAATTTTAATAGCACAGGTACACAGTGCTTTATACGTATAAAATAAGATTTTTTCACCCTGTATAAACACACTTTCTTCCTCTTAGGGGCAATATCTCACTGCAGAGAATGCATGTCTCCAGAGGATTGACTGCCCACTTGAGAACTGTGGTTCATGTTGAGGAAGAGTCCTGCCCAGCCTGCACGGCTGGGGTCTTCTGATCAGTAACAGATTCCCAGGTCTGGGACTCTGTGTGGTTGCAGTCCCTACGAGGCAGCAGTAAATATAGAAATCTGAGATGCTTTAAGTTTATATATATACAAAACTAGAATGGTTCTACAAAAGTGTTAGATCATTTCAGTCTTCTGCTCAGACCACTCCAGTGGCTTCCCCTTCCATTCAGAGTAAAATCTGAAACCCTGCATTGGCCCATAAAGTCCTACGTGGTTTGCCCTCCCTCAGACCTCTGGGCGTGCTGACTTCTAGCACATTCCCATACACAGCCCAAGCAGTCTCGTCATCCAATGCCTTTAGCGTGTCCTCTTTTTGGAACTCTCTCCCTCAGATATGAACATAGCTCAGGCCTTCACTTCTTTCAGATCGGTTAATTTGTTTAATGAATGATATATACTGCTTACACTAATGTATTTTTAAATTAAAGGTGTTTATGAACAATCTGGCATATGCAAGTTTATTTATGAAGACGGCCAGCATACTTTATATTATTTATAGACTGAAAAATTACCACATATATAACACTCTATAAAATTTCCCTTAAAATATTAAGATTTTTTTTAATAGAAAAAAAACCTGACGTGGCCATGTTGGCAGAAGAGCATACGCTTGTGGCATTGAGTATGAGCGAAAGGTGTTTCATATTTTTCCACCTGTAGGCATTTCCAAATTTCTCTAATACAACATTACATCAATGTGATTATGAAGTACACGGACATATTCCTTTATTCTTGAAATTGTGATGGACTTTTAACAGGTGTTTTCAAAACATGGTCCAAAAGTGACATTAAGACCTGCCTTGCTGATTCACTCACACTAGACCCTTGTGTAGCAAAGCAGAACTCAGAATACTTAGGTTTATTGGGTGCACATTTACACCCAGTTTTATATTTAAGTAGTTATTCAGAAAAGCTTTACGTGTGCCGATCAGTTCTCCAAATTATGTCACCAAAGGTAAATTTACTTCAAAATATGGTAGATGTGAGTTCTCAGACAATTGAAAATTAGAAAAACATTGTGATTGGTTAAAATAACTTCAACAGTTTGCGTAACTTCCTATACATACATAAAAGCCAGACTGTTACAATATTTTTCCAAGTTTTTCTATCAATTTCCTGAGTCACTGTATAAGAAATGCATCTGTAATAACAACTCCCACAAAACACACACACACACACACACACACAGAACTGCATATTTGACAAATGCTAATGTCAGGAAAACACATGTTCTAGTTGCATTATTTTTGGCAGATACCTGATAAAACTTTGTAGATGAATCCCCAAAACTACCCTCACATTTCAGCTTCTTCTCTAATGATGTGACACCACTTTATTTTTTTTCCTCATCATACTAAACATTTGCACTTCTACTTTGAAGTCTTCACTTTACAAACCTCAAGGCAAACTTTCACAATAAGAGTAATTTTCAATTTTTTTTCCTAACTATTGTTGTTAATATTCAAGAGTGAACGCTTGATTTTGAAATATTTATATTAGAATGTCACATGTCATTTTATTCAGTATTGGTTTCATATTAGAGAAAATGTGCATTCAAATAATATATATTCTAAACACATTTCCTCAAATAAGTGGAGTATATTGGGTGGAGACCTCAAGGCACTGTTGGGTTGCCTTTAATTTAAATCATTATTAGAATTTTGGTTAATTGGTTACCTGGTGTCTAAGTGCGTATATGGATTGATTTTATTTAAATAAGTCTATAATTTTGTAAAGGTAATTATAACTTCTTAGTTTTTCTTAAGTTTTGTGGCCTCATTCATCTTGAAATAAATAATCTGAATTTTAGAAAAACAATCGACAGAGAGGAAACAGCACCATCAACCATTATTACTACCCATTTCTTAGGAGGCCTAGTGGCGCAGTGGTTAAGTGCTCGGCTGCTAACCGAAAGGTTGGTGGTTCAAATCCACCAGTCAATCCATGGAAGAAAGATGTGGCAGTTCTTCCATAAAGATTTCAACCTTGGAAACCATATCGGATAGTTCTGCTCTGTCCCATAGGGTTGAGATGAGTCGGAATCGACTAAATGGCAACGGGTTTGGTTTGGTTTTTGACACATTTATTGAGTCCTCAGCAGAGCACTGACTGAAAGCTGAGGCAATAAATCTATACAGTCGTATTTAAATTAGAGAAAACAAAGGAAATCTGAAATGTATTTATAGTAAAAAATTGGTTACTTTGAAATTATTATCATTTTAGTTCTGTAAACCAAGCAGTCATTAATTACTTGCTAAGAATCATTGATTTAAAAAATATTTTGGCCCTAATCTTCCCAAGCTACTGTTTGATTGTGGAATTTTTGTCCTTTCATTTATTCATTAATTCATTTTTATTTAATGAGGACCAGTCTCTAAAATGTGTTGCAAAATTGGGTTTTAATATGAAGATGCTACCAAAAATATCTGTTGCCATCGAATCGATTCCTACTCATAGCAACCCTATAGGACAGAGTAGAACTGCCCCATAGAGTTTCCAAGGAGCGCCTGGTGGAATCGAACTGCCGACCTTTTGGTTAGCAGCCAAAGATGCTACAGTTAAATAAAATTTAAAGGCTAAATTTAAAGATGGAAGAATTTACGCTTAGGCTTTGACCTTTTGCTGATTGAATCATTCAAAGTATTCTAAGGGTAGACATTATAAACATGAACTGGGTTGGCTTTCTTCCTCATAAAAAAAGTGTAACAACAGAGCATTGAAAATTAAGTGCTTTGGTAATGGCGTATGTTGGATACATGGTATTAGAAGATGAAGAGGCAAGCTTTTTAAAAATTTGAAGCATTTGAATTAATTATGTTCCTGAAAGAATTTAAATTATCTGAATACACACACACATCCAATGTGTATTTGTGATCACAAATATATGTCCGTCATGAATTAACGATCAGCGCAGACAGGATACTTTGTAAGCATGAATGACAACAAATCTAGGGGATGATACTAACGGGTACACTGCAAATAAATCCAAGGAATCTGCAATAATTTCTAACACATAAAATGAAAATATATTATACAGCAATAAAAATAAAATGAATTTTTGGCAAAGACAGAGCATTCTAATTTCTCTAATTTTCAAATAACTTTTCAAAGAGAATTAACCATACTTACACATAGAGGTTTAAAATGTACATATATAAAATGTATATGTGCCTCAGTGTGTGTATTTAACTATAAACAAATATTAAGTGTGAACTGATATGACTTCTTTCTTTTTGCAATTATTTAATACATAACACATTGCTCAGTGCTTTTTACATTAAGTTTTGAGTGTAAATCTCAAAATACACGATAATTGTCTTTCTTATCATTTATCACAGTGCCATATGAATTTATGTTGGAATTAGAGAAAATAAACATGAAAAAGATTAGATTTGTTGTTTGAGTTGAAATAGATTTTTTCAACCTGAAGAGAATTGCTCATTCCATTAAAAATATAGCCCCACATGTTTTTTTTCTTTAAATGTTGTCAGTATATCTCTTGTTATTATAGACCATAAGAGATATCTATCACTATCCCTTCATTGCTATTTTATGCTACATTCTTCCACTGCTTACGATGATCTGGGTTCTATACCAACCAAGAAATATGCTCTCAGATACAGCTCTCTTCCTGTTGGTAAATCTTACAAACAAGTATGAGAAGAGGTATTTTGGGGGGAAGCAAATTTAATATTAATAATCACAATTGGTGTATGTTTTGCAATGTATATTCTCAACAAAATTTTAAAAATACTTAAAAAATAATTACCATGATAAGAGCTGCCAGTTTTTGAACACTTATGTGCTGAAACTTTATGAACACTATATGGTAAATCTTTGCACCTTGTGGGAGAGAGCATATAGTTAACTCCATTTAACAGATAAGAACAAAGACCCAGAGATATTGCATCAGATTTGTCAACATAAACATGGAAGGGTTGGGATTTGTACCTCGATATGCCTGTCCTCCATGGCATCTGCTCTTACAGTCTCTGTATCACATGGTGTCATAGTTATCTAGTGCTGCTGCTATAACAGAAATACCACAAGTGGATGGCTTCGACAAGCAGAAGTTTATTCTCGCATAGTCTAGTAGGCTAGAAGTCCAAATTCAGGGTGTCAGTTCCAGGGGAAGGCTTTCTCTCTTTGTTG
Organism: Trichechus manatus latirostris; assembly: GCF_000243295.1. Lineage (NCBI taxonomy): Eukaryota > Metazoa > Chordata > Mammalia > Sirenia > Trichechidae > Trichechus > Trichechus manatus. The sequence continues at coordinate 12,419,176 of NW_004443948.1, read as the reverse complement.
GCTCTGGAGGAAAGTCCTCATTAATCCTCCCCTGGTCTAGGAGCTTCTCAGGAGCAGGGACCGCAGGTCCAAAGATGTGTTCTTCTCCCAGTGCTGCTTTCTTGGTGGTATAAGATCCCCCTGTCTCTCTGCTTGCTTCTATCTTTTATATCTCAAAAGACAATGATTTAAGACACAACCTAATCTTGTAGATTGAGTCCTGCCCCATTAACATAACTGCCTCCAATTCTGCTTCATTAACATCGTCAGAAGTAGGATTTACAATACATAGGCAAATCATATCAGATCACAAAATGGTGGACAATCACACTATACTGGGAATCATGGCCTAGCCAAGTTGACACATATTTTTGGGGGACACGATTCAATCTATGACGCATGGTGATTTTGAAAAATGTTGGAGACTTTTAACAGTTTGCCCAGTTAAATTGGTGGTTTAACTGACGAAAGTTCTACTCTAAATCAGGTACTACTCTTCATGGGGAAATGGTTTTGATGATTATTGTCAGGATACTTTCATTTATTTATAAAAGAAGAAATCTCCTTGGCAGTGAATGATGAAATTTCAGGTGAACATCATAGCCTTCTTGCCCATAAAAGTTGTTCAATTTACAATGCTATTCGGTGATAAACTCCTCCATTAAATGCTTCAAGTTAATGGGCTGCCAACATGTGCTCAAATTATCATTCAGCTTTCCCTCAATCCATTTCTTGATTAGCCAGTCTTACAGAACCCACCCCCTGCTCCCGTCTCTGCTTCCCTTTGATGAGAAAAATGTCACAAGGCTAGAAATTTTAATGCCGATAATTTTACGGATTCTTTCCTTCATGTTAAAAATGAGAGATGAACCAAGACTATACCACAGGTGAGCCTGCTTAGCCTTTTCTTATACTAATTAAACAACACCAAACTGACATTTGGTATTAAATTATTAATGGTAAGAGTGTTGAACATATTCATAGATAAAAAATGTGGTTACTTTGGCATGGGTTTTGGGCAAGCTACAGCAGTGACATATTTATCACTACATTTCCTTAGGCACACTGTTCTACCTCATTACACTGTCTAAAACTAACTGAGCTCTAGCACATAAAAATTTAAACACTTCTGTAACCTAGGAACAATCTCAAATAGCAAATAATAGACAGTTTCTAAGAAGGACTAAGCAAACAGTAAAAATTGAACTTGTCTCTTTTTTAAAATAACAAGTTTTTTAAAGACATTATATTCTTAGGTGTGGTTTTACTATACCCTTGGGCTAATTTTTTATGAGTTTAAATTTCTAATTTTAAAATTAAAGTCAACTGGAAAATACTAGTCAACTAACAGAAGTAAATCACATAGCAAAATATATTAGAACACATCTGTACCGTAAGATGGGGGCGGGAGGAAGCTTGTCACTCCAGTTATTTCAATCTCCTTCAAATTTATGAATAAATTTGGTGAGAACCAAAAAGCTATATTTGAAATATTATCAGGAGACAGTTAAAAGCATCATGCTAGAATACTTCAAGGTAGTTTTTCTGTGGTAGAAATCGTGATGAATGTTGGCCTTACAAAAATTGAGATTACAGATACCCATTTTGCTCATCCGGTAAGATTATTCATCTTTTCATACTATCTATAAGCATTTAATTTCTAACAAAATGGAATTAAAGTTATTGTTGTTGGTTTTTATCATGTTGAAATCCTAGGCAGTGTTCTAACTTTTCAGTATGGAATGGTTTGAAAATGGATTACCTGGGAAATTGCTTTTCTATTCAAGTGTGTGACAGCTGAGTTCAGCTGTTTTCTTAAGCATCCATGGAACAGCTGAGTACTTTCTTCTGGTCCCTAGACTTGGGGATAAGGGAACTTGAGGCAACCAAGTTATATTGGAATGTACAGAATCAAAGACTTTACTTTCTCTTCATCTGCTACAGCTTTAAGTTATTGACCTTTGTGGCATAGTTACGACAAAATCATCTTCTATAACCCGTTTCTTTTCTACATATGTGTGTATCTAGTAACACAACCATATCTGCATAATTGTGTATTTGAGGCCCAGTGCAATACAATATTCAAAACAGGCAAGCTCCGTAGAAGCCTCAGTCTTAGAAACATAACTAACTCTGAAGTTCTGATCCGTCCCCTGGAATTTGTACTCAGCCTCAGACAACAGGCATAACAATCTGGAGAAAGTAGAACAAAACAAAGTTGTTTTCATGTTTCTAAAGCCATTCTTGAATTCACTGGGAGAAGACAAAGTGATTTGATGTCAGCCACAAAAGACAGCTCATATTCTGCCATCATTCACACTTGGTTTTCTGAACAATCCAGTACTGTCCATATAGGAAGAGACACAGGAAGAATAGGCCTACTTTGCTTTAATGCAAAGGCCATGGTTGCTGCATTAATAATTTCATTGTCTATAAAGCATATACTTACCATGCCCATTTAATAATGCATAATTAAATTATAACCCATTGCTGCCAAGTCAATTCTGACTCATGGTGACCCTACAGGATAAAGTAGAACTGCCCCATAGGGTTTCCAAGGAGCAGCTGGTGGATTCGAACTGTCAACCTTTTGGTTAGCAGCTGAGCTCTTAACCACTATGCCACCAGGGCTCCAATTAAATTATAGGTGCTTAAAAAAAAAAGTTAAATAGCTTCAGCCCAAATGTATCTTATCTTATGGAATTGGAGTAAGAGAATAGGTAGGTATAACAAACATAATTTTTATTCCAATTCTTTTCTTACAATAGCCGTTTAAAAAGTCTTTATGGACTTTTCTTGTATTAAGAATTGAGAGGACACATATTATATTCGTCATCACCTTGCTTCAAATGGAAAGTGCTCAAATTGTCCCTTTGATATTACAGTCTTTATTTCAACCATATAATTTAAAAGAACTTCAACCATATAATTTAAAAGAACTAGTGATAGAGTATATACTAGTTCTTCAAAATATACCACAACACAAGTGATCATGCACACACAACACTATATTTTTCTCCGTAAAAAAGAAATGTGATGTATTTTCTGAAGTTTCTCTATGATATACTGTACCATTTTAAAAGTATCATGATATAAAGATAATCCTCTTGGGTTCTATGAACTTTGCCAAGCTAATGTATGAGATCTCTACCACTATTACTGAAACTGGTAGTTGAGATGGTTGCAGAAATGAAGATATGATTTGCAAAGGGAGCAGTGTCAGTTTTGTGTTATGACATCAGATTCTGTCTTTTTATCTTTAAGAAGCACAGTACACTTGCTCAGACAGGGCCCCAACACAGCCTTGTGGCTAATCACTGGCAAATTCTATCAGCTTCTCCTATTTCCCAGTTCTCTGTATTGCACTGTCAGCTCCAGGTTATATTTTAGTGTATCTTGGATACTAATCTTTGCTGGAGGTAATTTACTACTTTAGTTTACCATAAATCTTTTTTTTTTTTTGTATCAACCTCATTATCTAATCAACACTGCAAGAATATTTTCCTACTGGATGCAAAAAAAAAAAAAGAATAAAAATAGTAAAGATATATTTGTAACTTTGTCTTTTGGATTAAAGCTATGTATTACTCTAACTTGTGCATGATATTACAACAGGTATTTCTCAAAAAAATTCATAAAATGTGATTAGGTGGGAAACAGAAGAAACAAGAATAAAAGGTAAAGCAGATATTTTAATCCAAAAATTAGTAAGCCTATTTAAATGACTCCTAGCATTTCAAAACTAGTACTCTGAAAGAAAAAAAAAGAAAAACTGTTTTGCTAGTATTAAGCTCTTGTGGAATTGTGGAAATAATGATATTTATAATAAATTTATAAAGATGAAACATGAAAATATAAGTAGCAATGCTAGCTAAATTTTTTAAAGCTTTTTTTTTTTTGTTCATTTAAATTGTTTCAGGGTATCTCTGAAGGCTTCTTCCCTGAATGATTGTAATACTTCAACAATTTCTACAAGAAATCCTTGACCTGTGGCCAGTGACAGAAGAATAGGAGCAGATGGTTAAAGATAAACATAGAGAATTCATTAAAAACTATTGAGATGGAGGGTTAAAAATAAAACATCAGAACAAGAAATTCATTGTGGTTTGGCAATCTTGAAGGAAAGATGCAGTGTGTTTGTGTGTGGGTTGGGGGAGGGAGGTCTCCATTAATGAATCATATAATTAAAGCCTAAGATGTTTCAGCCATGGCAATAGGTACAGGTGTTCAGGTTTATGTATAAGTAAGGGCAAGAATAAATCTAACATTTGGAGCATTTATATAAATGTCCTGGGAATTTTCTGATAAACTTTTAATAATGAAATCCAGAACTTCTCCCCCTTTTATACGTAATACTTTTTCTTCCCATACTGTTTTGTAGTATTTCATCTGCAATTTTGATAGGAACGTAGAAACATGGAATTATCAACACATTGCTTAAAATCTGAAACTACAGAATAGAAAAGAATATAGGAATGTTTATATTTCTCACATAGCCATTCAGAGACGGCAGTAAATGGATGGTATACCTAAACTCACAGCTTTGGGGCTTTACCTTCTGAAAAGATATAAGAAACTTTACTTTCCCTATGATATAATGAAATTGTGCCTATATAACTTGGGGAAAGAATAAATAGTGAAAACTTCTGACAGGTATTGTGTTGAGTTCAACTAGCGTGAACCTGAAGAAGAAATAGTGTTTCTCAGCAAAACACCCGCTGAGTCATGATTGCATCTTTTATTTCAGTTCTGATAGCGATTTTCTTTCTGTGTTCTTCCCTGCTTAGACTATTGTTAAGGAATAAACTATAGACCGAACAGAGTTCAAATATTTATTTGAAAAATGTTGTTTCAGTAGGTATAAGCGCTTTCTATTAGATTCCACTACTGAAGTTGCTTTTTTAGTTGTCATACGTTTGTTTAGAAAAGATAAACGTATTCATAATTCCCTAAAGATGTTTTTAAAATAATATGATAAATAGGTACTTTTTGTAATGCTTGATTTATTGTTAAATTATTACTACATTAAATTTTGAGGAAGAGAAAAATAAGCACATTTTATGAACCAAAAGAAAATAACTTTAATTTGACATGTAGTGATATTATTCCACATAAATTATCAATGATCTTTTTAAGTCACTTTCTTTTTCTTGCCATAATATTTTGGAGGTTTTGTGAACCAAAGAATTTTTTTTTTCAAAATTATCTTCTAAGTTAACGTAAAGTATCAAATTATGCATATGCTATATTATAGTCCAATCTTTTTCTTAAATGATAAGGCTGCTTTTCTTAAAAAAAAAATAACTAACACGTTTATTTTAAAACTTTGGATATTTTGAGTATTTAAAATGTAAATAAAGATAACATATAATCCCAACATTGAATGAAAACTCTTCTTAATTTGGTGCATTTGCTTTTAATTTAATTTCTTTTCAAACATTTATTCAAATCAATAAATATTTATTGATTTACCAGGAATGTCTTTGACATTCTTTGAAGTCTTTTTCTGCTTTCAGGAGTCCATGAATACAATTATGACCACTTCTCCCCACCTCCCAAAAAAAAAGATTGTCAAAGACTGATATTGGCAACAAAGAATATAAATTTCCATAGAGCTCAGGAAAAGGACAGCAACAGGAGAGACAAAGCTCTGGCTTTGTTGACATTTATATTCCATTGCTGGAGCAACAAAATACACATATGAACACATTTATAATATAAAGTCACATACTATTAAATGCTATAAAGAAAAATGACAAGACGAGAGGATTGAGAGTGGTATGACATGCTGTTCCTTTTAGTCTGAGAAGGCCTTTATGAGGTTGTGTTGTTTTTGTTTTTTTTTTGTATCACAATGTATGTAAATCAGTACAACCTGTCTTTAAAATCAGTGTTACATTTTAAGCATCTTCTTATGCCACTATTTTTTTAAAACTCACTTTTAAGGTCCCTGGGTGGCACAAGCGATTTATGGTGAGCTGTTAACCGAATGAGTGGTTGTTTGAACCCACCCAGTGGCTCTATGGAAGAAAGGCCTGGTGACCTGCTTCCATAATGATTACAGCCAAGAAAACCCCATGGAGCAGTTCTGTTTTGTAACACTTGGGGTTACCATGAGTTGGAATCAACTCAATGGCAGTGGGTTTGTTTTTTTTTTTTTTTCTGTCGTTAATGTTTGAAAATGATTAAATTTTACAGAATCTACTATATTCACTTACTTTTCTTGCTATATTCTACATTTAGATATTTGCTTTTGCAATAATTAACATTTGGATGGATATCTTTGTATATAAATCTTTGTGTCAAACAGTAAGACCATACTGAATAATTGTACATCTTTCTAAAGTATTGACTGATGGTGTACTAATTTATACTCTCATATTTGGTTGGTACTTTTGAAGAGTCCATTTATTCAAGCAAATATCATTGAGTTTCTACATTGTGTCAAGTATTCTACTAAATGTTAAAAATGATACAGGGAGTCTCCTCCTTGAGGAGTTTACAATTCCCAGATAAAAGGTACAGTTATAAACAGATGCAAAAAACCTGGATAAATACTAAAATGAATTATCAAATTCTAGTTACTGAAAACCTATAAGAAACGGAAACATTTAAGGCCACTGAAGTATCTCAGAAAACATAAACGCAATCCGTTTTGAAGTAGAGAAATGTCTTTGACATTCTTTGAAGTCTTTTGCTGCTTTCACAAGTCTATGAATACAATTATGACCCTTCCCCCCACCCCCCCCAAAAAAAGATTGTCAGAGACTGATATTGGCGACGAAGAATATAAATTTTCATAGACATTCATGTCTTAAACATCCAAAAGCTGTGACTTGGCAGAAATGTATATTTTTGCTATATTGGGCTTACTGAAAAAAGTATTTTCATATAACTTGTTGCTATTGATTCCGACTCATAGCAACCGTAAAGGACAGAGTAGAACTGCCCCATAGCGTTACCAAGGAAAGGCTAGAGGATTCAAACTGCTGACCTTTTGGTTAGCAGTCGAGCTCTTAACCACTGTGCCACCAGGGCTCCACATTTTCATACAGTGGATATGAAAAAAGAATTCAACTGTAATACTCAATAAGAAAAATATATATAATAAATATTTTGGATTAGAGTGATTAATTTAACTCCAAGGTTGTGGAACAAATCTGGGAAATGAATTTGTCCTTGATATTCTTCAGAGGTGATGCAAGATTTAGATTCCACGGTTACACCTTAGAACAGCAAGAGAAACCATTCACTCGATTTGTATGTCCAAAGGAGAAAAAGGACAACTGAAATGGTCAATAAGACCAAACACTTGTCTTTCTGGAGGATATAGATACCAGATGTATAGGTAAGCCTTTTCTTAATCAGAAAGGAGAATAAAAGAGAGATTACGGGGGGAAAAAAAAAAAAAAAAAAAGGAAAAAGAGAAAGAGTGATAAAAGGGCAATAATAACTTGGTACTGAGAAATTCCAGTAGGAGGCTGAGCAGGTTTAATCTAGAACTCTTCCACCTTGTGAGGTTTCCAGTCACTACTAATCCACTCATCAGAGCATTCCAACTCCCGCTCGAGTCAGTAATACAGTACCCTAAATGGGCCAAAATCATGATTAAAACAAATGTCATAAGCTTTGCAATTAGCTTCAAGGTTGCTTTGAATTTTCAGGGGGAAGTTCTAGTGAAGTAAGTTTATCAGGGTGTCGCCTCTGAGCACTGTCATGACATTTTAAAAGAAGCATTCCCTTTCTCCACAGAAATTTCAGGGTCTATTTCTATATCTCTTTTTTTGAAGCGAGAAATAGGGAACTCCTTCTATTTCTAATCTTGGGAAAAGGAATATATCTACATCTACACATTTCACACCTCCCACACACCAAAGGAAAAGTATGGCCCTTTTGTATGTGGTGGCCTATGGGATGGTAAAAGAGAGAAGAAACAGTTGCTGGATCTGCCCACTTAGTACAGAGGGAGACAAATCTATTTCCTTGTCTTCAATGATAGCAGAAACCAATTCAGTCCTAGACTAAAACAGTAGTTTAAATTCTATGTGTCTCAAATGCACAAACAAGTTTAATGGTAAAATTGTAGAGCTCTTGCATTTCCATAGAAGGTGAATAAAAAAGTTAGTGATTCTAAAGAGTAGTACATTTATCAATTCTCAAACCCTGGTTTAAATTATTCAAATTAGAGTTCCTTCAACACTTGCTATTTCTAATTTTCCTTTCTTGTTACTTCAGAAAAAAGTAGTTATGAGGAATTTTATGACAGTTAGCATTTGCATATTTATGGCAGACAAGTATGTGAACATCAGAAACATGTCTGAAGTTTATGTACAAGACAGAACATTAAATTGCACGGCCTTTGGGTCTCTCTGCTCAAAGTCTTTACAAGTCCTAGGAACTGTAAGAGTTAACTAACAGAGCCAAGCAAAACTCTTGTACTGAAAGCCAGAACAATATTGCAGATGTGTGGAGCCTGTGGAAGGTGGAGTCCATTTATTCTGCTTGCATATTTAATGTGCAAAATTATTTTTAAGTCCTGAAACTACCTCTCGGAAATGCTGTGGTCTGCAAAGCTAGGCAGACCCAAATGCATTCCTAAGTCTAAAGAAGAAAGAAAGAAATGCACCAAGAGTAAAAAACCTTGGTTACTCACGATTCTTTTCACCTCTCCACCTTGACCCAGCTTTCATTCTGCCCGAGACACCCACAGGAGAAGTTATTTCTGCCATCGAGAGCAGCAGCATCAGTAACAGCACAGCCATGCCAGGTAAAAATAACCTCTGTGGAGAGTCCTGTCACAGACGAACCTGAAGGCTTTTACAGGGAATAGAAACCTGGAGCCAATCCTGTCATTTTATTCAGTAGAAATACAAAAAAAAAAAAAAAAAGCTGGGATTTTTTTCCCCCATAAATTTTAAATCGCAGGTATGTTTTCATCAGGCTTTCTGTTTGCATTATTCAGGGACTGTTTAAAAAAAAATTAGGAGAGAAGTAAAACCTTCCTCTATACATAGCATCAAATGCCAGAGGAGAGAAGATGCCAGTTTTCTCTGATCTCCCCGCAGCCACGAGTTCCTAACCTGCTTCTGCCATCTCTCAGTTCTCCCAAATGTTTGTCAACATTTTTCATAACACAATAACAGGAAAAAGTGAGAGTTCAGCATTTTCCCACCTACCCATTCTGTACCACAGATTATAGTACTTGACAAAACCGAATGTTTAATTTTGGCACTGCAAACACACCTCATTCAAATAGAGGTGGTTGTTAAGGAAGGAGGGAAAAAACAGTTGTTTGCAAAGCTCTATCTAACATCTTGGAGAAGGAATGAGATGTATAAATATCTGCTGCTAAGTCATGATAAAAATATCTCTGCAAAAAGGGAGTGGTAAACAATCATCTTTCCTACTTAGCCTGTACTGTTGCGATTTTTATATTCAGAGAATAATGTAGAAAGACAGCCTGCCAAATATATCTCCAACCCTGAGGCAGAAAAATATAATGTACACTGCACATTCAGAATCATCTGTGGTGGATCATAAGAACTCGTTTGCTTTGTAAATGCATGTTGGTATAGTCCATCTCTCCTGTTTCCTGAAGAATGATTTTTATCACTTCATGAGCTAAGCAGATATTTTAGCAAATCAGGCTTCTCTGTTTGTTTTACAATTAAGTCTATTTCCCTTGGGCAAATCCTTACCTTGCCTTGATGATGTTGGAACTACACTGTAATGACATAAGATGTTCGTCTTCACTATGGGACCACATGTAATTTTTTTTAATAATAAAGATAAGTGTATGCTCCAAAGAATATTATAGAACAATAATGTACATATGTTTCCTTTTAAACAAGCACATAAAGCTATTTTCAGATACCGCTAAACACATAATAATGTTCTACAAGCGGAACTACTTCTATATTTAAATAGTGCACACAGCTGCCAAAACATATTTTTAAAACACATACCTGATAATGTGCTATTTGCTGTTAGTCTCCAGGTCTTCGGTAGAGGAGAAAAAAATTAACGGCTTACAATAGCCAAGTAGGTAATATAAATGAGTGAAAAAGGCTGAGTGTAAGACAATAAGAGGACATAGAAGTGTGACCCCGTACAGAGAAAGCCTTTTGAAAGGTGGCAGCTAGCACTCAACTTCAGCTGAATGTTGCCATAAGGGTTGCCGACCCAGGGTTACCAGGTGTTTCAAATTTTAGAGAAAAGCCAGAAATTCAGATTACTACCAGAATCTCCTAATTTTCAAAGCAAATAAGACAAACTCCAAACTTCCTAACTAGGCATAGAAGGCAGAGCATTCTGATTCTGGTTTCAGCTTAAATTTTCCAACTCTTTGATTAAAGAAATATGCATTGAATGCCCACAGTGTACCCAATATTTTATTTACAGCAGATATCCATAAAATAAATGGTAAGGCTAGTGGAAGAGTGATACATACAAATAAAAGTTCGCGTGCAATAATAAATGCAATGAGAAGCCACATGCAATTTGCTGTGGAATCACAAAGGAAAAAATATCTGACTACCTGGGTGCATCAAGGCAGGCTTTTCATCTTTTTCCTCATCCCTACTAAAATCTACCCATGTAAAGAGACTCCCAATTCTCCAAAAGAATATGAACTTCTAGGCTGTCAGGTCTTCTCACATATTCTTTTTATCCCTGAGATAACCTTTTTCTCATCTCTACTTCATATAATCCTACTAATGCATAATAGTTTAGTAGAAGTTTATCTTCTCAGACTTTCCAGACATAATTACCTATTTTTATTTTGACTTATTCACCTGGAAGTAGAGAACTCAGCATATTATTTTAAAGTTGAAGTATGTGTGTTTTACACCAGGTATGTAGCTCATTGTTGGCCAGACTGTATTATATTTTCTTTATATCCCCAAATTCAACAATGATGGCTGTGCATAGACAAAAATTATCAAACATTTGTTGAAATGACAGTACATATCTAATCTTCTATGCTATGGATATTAATTTGAGTTGGTAAATTTTAAAACTAAAATACGAATCTTTAAAATAGCTTGGATAACTTCTTTCATGCTGGGCATGCATTTATATGCTGCCACTTGTTTTCCTTCATTATTACTATTATGGCATGATACAGATAAATGGGAAATCCTAGTTACACTATCCCCTTTAGGCTTAATAAAACAAAAAACAAAAACCTGTTGCTCTCGAGTCAATTCTGACTCATAGCGACCCTATAGGACAGAGTAGAACTGCCGCAAAATTTCTAAGGAGCTCCTGGTGGATTCGAACTGCCAAACCTTTTGGTTAGCAGCTGTAGCTTTTATCCACTATGCCACCAGGGTTTCCTTTGGCTTAACAGTAATCATCAAATTAGAGCAGCACTTTAGTCTCCTATAATCCATACTAAGCTAGTAGAAACCCTAAGTTTATATTCTATATTAGCATTTAGGTCATGATTATCAGGAGATCATCAAGAGGGAGCAATTACAAATATAGGAAGCTGTATCTAGAAACACATTCAAAGACAAGATTTTAAATCTGCAAGCTTTCTAACATAAAGGCACTGAAGATTATCAGCAGATGGGTTTAGCCGGCTTTGATATTACAAATTTGTAAAAAGGAAGTTATTTGGCAACCACATCCTAAATTCCACATGTCTGGAGCCAGTTCAACTTAAAACATCAAATAGACAAAGTGCATGTTGGCACCATCTCTTCTTTCCTTCTCAAAGCACTTTCTCCACTTGCATGTTTACCCCCACCCTGCTCTAAGCCCACGGAGTGGAGCAATCTCATTCTTTCTAACTGAACTTACCAGTACCATCACATCAACTAACCTAATAAATAAATCCTGACTCACAGAAGTTAACGGGAGTAGTCAAAAGCCTTCTGTCATTTATTAACGCAACAGATGTGTTCAGAGCACCCAAAACACTTCAGACAATAGCCAAGTAACTGAGGAGTTGCCATACATTTTCAGATGTGATTCCTGCCCTCGTGGAGCTGATGTTCTAATGAGAAGAAACAGATATCCCATAATAAATCTCAAAGTTAAATGTATACCTTTACATCTGCAATGAAGTGAAAAAGAAGATTTCAGAAAGATATCACACAGGGGATATCACTTAAAGGTTCTCTGAAGAAGTCATGTACAAGCAGAGACAGAAAGGATGGATAAGCAAATACTAGGCAAAGTGAAAATTGCAGACAATAGGTGCAACTACAGAGAAAGCTTATGTAAAACTTTTTCAGTCATAAGAGTTTGGCCCATGTTAGGATGAAAGAATAGGTAGAGAGAGAGAGAAGTAGGGGCCTATTCAGGTTGAGCCCGGCAGGATTATGAACTTTATTCTAAGTTTCTAAGCAGGACAAAAAAATTGCATTAAATCCTATTAAAAAATGGGCAAAGGAAATGAACAGACAATTCACCAAAGAAGACATCCAAATGGCCAACAGACACATGAGGAAATGCTCGTGATCACTAGCCATTACAGAAATGCAAATTAAAACCACGAGATACCATTTCACCCCGGCATTACTGGCACGAATCAAAAACACTGGAAATAACAAATGTTGGAGGGGCTGCGGGGAGATGGGAACTCTTATGCA
>NW_004443948.1:12343716-12405338 GCF_000243295.1 Trichechus manatus latirostris | reverse complement strand
TCATAAAACAACATGTGTACTACTGTTTCATGAGAAACTATTTGTTCTGTAAGCCTTCACCTGAAGTACAATAAAAGAAAAAAGAAAGAAAAAAAACGGATCAGTTCTGAACAAAAAAAAAAAAAATTGCATTAAAACGTTACTTCGCCTTTAATAGAGAGAATAAATTGGAGAGTGTCAAAATGGAAATGGGAAGACCAGTTAGGAGGACATCACAATACTGAAGTAAGAAATGATGGTGAAATTTTTATATTAGCAGTGATAGAATAAAAAAAAAAAGAATAGATTAGAAACATATTCTGGGCAGAATCAACAAGATTGACTGCTGAATTGCACAGAGTGATTGAGGGAAAAGTTGGTTGGTTCCAAGGTACTTGCCAGGTTTCTTGGATAGTCACCTGTGGATGGATCTGAGTAAGCAGGTTTGGGAGTAAAGGATGAAAAGAAGGTTGACCAGTAGTCTTTTGAAGTTAATGTCCTTGTCCTTACTGAATAATTTTAGAAAATGTCACTATTACTTCAAGCCAGATAGGGAAGGAATACTGAAAGTTGCGTGAGAAGGAGAAAAAATATATACCATAGTATACCTCAAACCTATTGAGGAGAGGTATATTTGTCTACCACCTACAAGAATCCTCTTGTTGTTAGGTGTCATAGAGTTGGTTCTGACACACAACAACCCTATGTACAACAGAACAAAACACTGCCTGATCCTGCTCCATCCTCACAATTGTTTCTATGTTTGAGACCATTGTTGCAGCCACTATGTCAATCTATTTCACTGAGAGTCTTCCTCTATTTCGCTGACCTTCTACTTTACCAAACATGATGTCCTTCTACGGGGACTGTTCCCTCCTGCTAACACACAAGACAAAGTCTCATCATCCTCACTTCCAAGGAGCATTCTGACTGTATTTCTTCCAAGACAGATTTGTTTGTTCTTCTGGCAGTCCACAGTATAGTCAATGTTCTTTGCCAACATCATAATTTGAAGGCATCAATTCTTCGGTATTCCTTATTCACTGTCCAGCTTTCACATGCATATGAGGGAACTGAAAACACCCTGGCTTGGGTAAGGTGAACCTTAGTCCTCAAAATGACATCTTTACTTTTTAAAACTTTAAAGAGGTCTTTTGCAGCAGATTTGCCCAATGCAATATGTCGTTTGATTTCTTGACTGCTGCTTCCATAAGAATCTTACTACTCTTATAAGGAAGATGTGGATTAAAAAGTACACTGACTACAATATGATAAATGGATTTGGAAGGGTAAGTGCTATAACTGAAAAATGAGTTAAAGGTTATCGCAGCAATTCAGGCAAGAGATGATAAACGCCTAGAGTTCTGCCAGTAGAGATGAACAGAATGGATAGATTTAAAAGAGGTAAAGTTCATGAAACATGGCATTGCTTTGGCTGGAAAACATATACCCATAACTGTCAGTTATAGGCAGTATTGCCTATCCACGTGTAACTATTTAAGCGGTTACTTCTTGGAATATAGGTCAAAACTAATATGTGAGTTATCTCCATACCTTCAACAATTGTATTTTGTAGCATAATGTAGTTATCTAGAGCATAATATTCCAAGAACAATTACGAAAACTGTTCAAAGCAATTTGCAAGTTTCTTGCACAAACACTAACTTATTTAATCCCCAAATCAGTTTTATAGAGTTAGGCTTATTGTTCAAACTTTTGTAATGAAAAAACTGAAGTTTATGAATTTAAAACACCTTTTCAACATCAAATATCAAGATTAGAAAATGGTAGAGACTATGTGGTGGTTTTAAAAATATTTCACAAATTCTCTGACGCTTCCTCCCCGCAAGAAATGGAGCATTAATTCTCCTCCCTCCCGAACCTGAGTGTGGCTGGAACTCTCATGAGTAAGGTAGAAGTGACAGTGTGTGACTCTGAGATTAGGTCATAGAATATACTGGGACTTCCTTCTGTCTCTCTCTTATCATTAACTCTCAGGGAAGCCAGTTTCCATATTGTGAGGAAGTTCAATAGTGCATACAGAGACTCACATAGCAAGAAACTGAGGTATCAGAACAACAGTCAGTGAGAAACGGAAGTCTTCCAACAGCTCTGAGAGTTAGCTGATGGGCCCTGAATGACTGTAGTCCTGGCTGATAACTTCACTGCAACTTTATAAGAGACCTTGAGCCAGAACCACCCAGCTAAGCTTCTCCCAGTGTCCTGTACCTCAGAAACCGTATAATAGATGTCTATTGTTTTAAGTCGCTAGGTTTTGGGGCAATTTGTTGCATAGCAATAAATAACTACTACAGCCTGAATCACAACTATATACTCATTCTTTTCATCACAACTGATTATAAAACTTTGATTTTGAACATTAGGTCAGCTAATTGGTAAAGGCTATGGTTGCAATCATAACTTCAGCCAATCACATCACTGTTGAATGCCCTTTCCATGAGTCGGGTCCAGAGAACAATGTGTTGATTTTGGCCATCATCAACCTGCAGAACTCCATTCTAACTGATACTGCAAAACAAATAAACAACAACAGCAAAAAAAAAACCCAACCTTTTTGCCAGAATCTATTCCAACACATAGTGACTCTACAGGACAGAGCAGAACCGCCCCATAAGGTTTCTAAGGCTGTAATCTCTAGAGAAGCAGACTGCCATATCTTTCTCCTGTGGAGCAGCTGGTGGGTTCAAACTGCTGATCTTTCGGTTAGCAGCCGAGCACTGTAACCACTACAGGTTAGTTTTATTTCACTAGCAGCTTATTTTTAAAATTTTGCATTTACATGTTTTTAAATCAGGCATGTAGTCCCCAGTTCACACAGTTCCGAATAGTCTTTAATTTTTCACTCCACCCAGATATTCACGCATATTTAAGTTTTGGGTTTTATAACCAAATTTTCACAATAATATCATCACTATTCCACATAACATGCCCTATTTCTAAGGGTTATTTGCCTTTTAGTCCTATAGCTCTGCATCTGACACATTGTAGACTCTCATTAAATATTTGAATAAATGTCTCTTGTAAGTGGGTCATTAGTATGATCTTTACCATGTTTTTCCATGTTGAACAACATCAACATGTAGAACAGAAAATAAGAGTGATGGTGTATTGTGTCCTCATCTTTTTTGCTTTCTCAAAGAAGTCTGTACTGAGTTGAACAGTGACTCCAAAAAGATTTGTCCAAGGCCTAACCACCAGTACTCATGAATATCATCATATTTGGGAATAGGGTTGTTGCACAGATATAATTAAGGATCTTTAGATGACGAGATCATCCTAGATATAGGGTGGGCCTTAGATCCAATGACAGTGTCCTTATAAAAGACAGAAAAGGAGACACAGAGACAGAGAATGGAAAAGGTCACGTCAAGACAGAGACAGAGATTGGAATTATGCAGCACCAAGCCAAGGTTGCTAGCAGCCACCAAAGCTAGAAGGGGGACGTGGAATGGATTTTCTCTCAGAGCCTCCAGAAGAAACCAACTCTGTTGACACCTTGATTTTGTTTTCTGGTCTCCAGAACCATGAGAGAATACATTTATGTTATTTTAAGCCACTAACTTTGTGGTAATTTGTCACAGCAGCCCAAGGAAACTGATACAAAACCCTACATCAGGTACCTGGTACTTGCTTTTTAGAAAAGCACAAATGCATTTCTTTCTGACTCATGAAAGAAGATTGTCCATTTCTTAAAATTCTTCCATCCATTGCTTGTTTTTTTTTTTTGGTATTATATTACATTAATCAATAGTATCATAGCACATTAGAAATGAACAAGAACTTAGAACTCAACTGTAATTACCTGTATATCACCTGACTTGGATTCAGCAGGTTAGGTATACACATGTGGGCTGAAAATAATTTTGAAAATGTGATTTTATTGTGCTCTTAATACTACAACTGATGAAAAAAAAGCCATGATAGCCTTGCATTCGTCCCACCAGTAACTTATATATATATATATATATGTATATATATATACATATACATGTATACATATATATATGTACATATATATATACATGTATATATATATGTATATATATATGTATATATGTATATATGTATATATATATGCATATATATATGTATATATATATGTATATATATATGTATATATATATGTATATATATATATATATGTATAACTTACATATATATATATCTCCAGTAATCATTTAATATGATGAATAAATGAAAGAATAAAACTAATTTATTAAATTAATATTAACACTAATTTTTTAATTTCAACAACTAGGTATACTATAGGTTACTAGCAGACCTCAAATTCTTTTAGTAACTGCACAGGAAAGATATAGATGCATACTTAGATGAACAGATGGATAGAGACACTGAGTTGGGCGCTAAATTGAAATTAGACATAACCATGCCCATAAACTTATGATCCAGTTGACCAGACAGCAAATACATTCAGAAAAAGAAAGAAAAACACAAATAAATCAGGTTCCAAGGAACGAAAGCAACATTAACTGCTAACGGAATTTGGGAGATGGACTAGTTATTAAGAAGATGTGTGTGAGAAGTTGACTTAAATACTGGTCTAAGACAAATGTTGACTAGTGTTAGAACATTCAGCACAAGAGTAGAAAGATGAGGAAAAGCGACCTAGATGTGTGTTTCTAAGGTCATGTCAAGAGGGCCCTTTGTGCTGGAGTAGAGATCCTTCATAAGAAAGCCATAATGGGTGGTAGGTTAATGTCATATAATGACATGCAATGCCAACTTAAGGAGTGTGGATTTCAATCTGAGAGCAATGAGGAAACACTTGAAGTTTGAAGTCTGAGCAAGGTAGTGGGAGGAAGTCATCCATTATAATAAACAGAGAGAAAGGTATAGTCTCATCAAATGGATAGATCCTCAGTGTTTAATGAGAAAAACAAGATGATCTCTTTGTCATGTATTTAATCAGCACCTCTTACACATAGGATGCATCCCTACTGGAATATCACAGGTTTCCCTCTCTGAGTATCACAAGTTCTACCCTCCAGAGTATGAGAAGTCAACTTTTCAGGCAGAGTCTTAGGTTGTGACTCTGCATCAAAGAAAAATGACACGCACGACATGTCAAGAAACCAAGGGTGAGCAGCTCCTGGGGTCTTAAAAGCCTGTGAGTAGCCATCCAAGATACTCCATTGGTCTCACCCCTTCGCGAGCAAGGGAGAATGAAGAAAACAAGATATAAGGGAAAGATTAATCCAAAGGACTAATGGACCACAACTACCATGGCCTCCACCAAACTGAGCCCAGTACAATTAAACGGTGCCCGGCTACCACCACTGATTGCTCTGACAGGGATCACAACAGAGGGTTCCAGACAGAGCTGGAGAAAAGTGTAGAACAAAATTCTAACTCTCAAAAAAAGACCAGACTTACTGGCCTGACAGAGGCTGGAGAAACCGTGAGAGTATGGCCCCCGGACACCTATTTAGCTCAGTAATGAAGTCGCTCCCGAGGTTCACCCTTCAGCTGAAGATTAGACAGCTCCATAAAACAAAATGAGACTAAGGGGCACAACAGTCCAGGGACAAGCACTAGAAGGCAGGAGGGGACAAGAAACCTGGTAATAGGGAGAGTGTTGACATGTCATGGGGTTGTTAACCATTGTCATAAAACAATATACGTACTAACTATTTAATGAGAAACTATTTGTTCTGTAAACCTTCATCTAAAGTATAATTTAAAAAAATCATTGAAAAAAAAAAAGAAAGAAACCAAGGGATGGCAGTGGCTGGTGAGCTTCACTCCCACAACTCCTTCATGTCCTTCTGGCGTGCAGAATTTTAGTTAAGGCAAAAAGCCTTATTTTAAATTCAGGTCTGTGGTTTTATTTACTACAAAATGAAATGCTATGAGAGGGCGTGGGGAGGTTAATCTGCGAAATGTAGTCAGAAAATTGGTGCTCAGCCCATCACTTCCCTTGAAGATACAACTGACGGGCAAACTGCAGGATGCTGTGGTGCAGGAGTCTCATAAACCATAGCAGCCATGGTCAAGACAGATCTGGCATTTGGGTTTGAATATCACTGATTAAGATTTTTCCTCAATAGAGTAATTTTCAGAAATACTAAAACTTATTGAAGTGACTTATAACAAGAAAATATCTCAATATCTTTCCATAATGAAATAGTATAGAGAGTAATAACTATCCATAAGACACATAGTATTTCCAATTTTTAACCATGAAATGTATAGTAGCCTTTTAATAAGCCATTGTAACAATGATGTCATTGACAGAAAAATAAAATCTTGTGTGAGAACTTAATTATAAATCCTTATGATACTAAACACTATGTGCTGCTTTATTGTGACATAAGATTTTATTCAGTCTATTCTAAAATTATTATGCTCCTACCTGAACAGGTGTTTCAGAATTTATGAGGTTCTTCATTTTTAGAACAGTAACAGCCAAAGACCTACATACATCACTGACAGGAGACATTAAAAAATTTATACATACAGGAACAATGAATAAACAAAACTCATGAAAAAAGAGAATGCTTTATTTTAATTAAATTTTCTGGTTAAATAAGAGTAAACTTGAGAACTTTCAGTCCATATTAGAAGAAATCTCTCTATAATACAAGTCTTTCTATTAAATATATAGTCTAGTGTACCAAATTGGGGAACCCTGCTGGCACAGTGGTTGACAGCTCAGCTGCTAACCAAAATGTCGGCAGTCTGAATCCACCAGCAGCTCCTTGAAAACTCCATCGGACAGTTCTACTCTGTCCTATAGGCTCTCTGTGAGTCGGAATTGACTTGATGGCAACGAGTTTGGTTTTTTTGGGTTGGCACCAAATTTAATTTTCTATTAACAACTGAAGTTTTCATGATATCTTCATTTTATCTGTCTTATTATACAGCAGTGGGAATGTGAACATTAATCAAGATAAAGGGTGCCCTTGGAAGATTTATGGTACTGTTTGCAAAGACAACTACAATAGTTCCTACCATCACAAATGTCCATTTACATGTGGTTTTGGCAATCCTCCCATGGAGAGGTAGAGTTTACTTTAATACCACTTGAATCTGGTCTTGCCTTGTGACTTGTTTTGACCAATTAAATGCAGCAAAAGTGACGTGCGTGACTTAAAAGGTCTTACAGCATCTGCTTTCATGCTCTTCCAACACTTCACTGAGATTGCCACAAGAAGAATCTAGTCTATGCTATTGGAGGCTGAGGGGTCATGTAGAAAAGAGCTGAGACATCACAGCTGACAGCCTCCACCAGCTGCAGACACATGAACGAGACATCATGGCCTTTCCAATATAGCTGATACCAGCAGTATGTGATCTGGAATGAGACTATTTGGGTGGAATCCATACACACCCAGCTCTGTGTCCTTACTTAAACTCTTTTTGGCTTTAGTCTCCTGCTTTCTATAAAAAAGTAACAATACTATCTGACTTGTAGAGTGGTTGAGAATATTAAATATGTAAATGCAAATAAATATCTTAGAACAGTACCTGGGAAAAAATAAGCATTAATAAAATGTTAATGAACAACATTATTACTGTTGTTATGATTGCTGCTGCTATTTTTGCTATTTGTCTTTTTACAGAAAAGGAAACCGAGGCTCAGATGGATGAACTGTTTTGCCCAAAGCCACACAGCTGTGGAATTAAAATCCAGAACTAGACTTATTTATTTCAGAGTCCAGGTTTTTAACCACCACACATTTTGGCATCCACTCTGAAACTCTGACTTATTCAGGAATAGCTATGTGCCAGCCATTGTGGCCAATGAGTTCACATATATAATATCATTAACATTTTCATTAGCTTGGTGTCACTGAATTCAGCATTTTAATATGACTTTGCACAACATACCAAGCCTTCCCTACCTTTGTGGCATCATCTTCCATGGTTCCCTCATACCTAACCTAGATTTCAGACCACAGTTTCCTACATACATTTGTCCATACTGTTCTCTGTGGTGGCAATGCCCTGCCTCTCCTGTTTATGCAGTAACTTTTACTCTTCCTGCAAGGCTCTGCTCTAGCACCTCCTCCTCTGTGAAGATCTACCTAGTCACTCTCAAAAGGTTATTAGGTACTCTCTGTGCTCCCATAGTCACTGTCAACATATTACTGCTAAAATGATATGCGCATGTTTTAAAGCTGTTTGTATATGTCTCTTGCATTAGATTGTGAGCTCACAGAAGGCAGGGCCTATGTCTTAACTCTCTTTATATTCCTGCACCCTCAATAAATGTCCCTTGCATGAATACACTCTTCTGGTAAAATAAATGTCATTTGGGGTTGCATGCCTCTTACTTGTGTCTGCCTCTTAATTCATTTCTTGACATTTTATAGTGAAAACTGGTATCTGAGATACTAGAGAAGAACCATAATTTAATGAAAAAGTCTGAGGTTTGGAGGTAGACAGACCTCTGCTCATACCTCAATTCTATCATTTATTAGCACGGGAGCCCTGGATAAGTGATATAAACTCTATGTTTAAGTTGACTTCTGTACAAGGTAGATAACAATATCTATATTGCAGAATTCATATATGTGTGTTACTAAATAACTGATGAGAGGTAATTGCATTGATATATGTAAAGCGCTTAGAATGTGGAGTGGCCCAATATTTTCTACAAACTGTTATTATCATTAAGAAAGATTTTATGAACCCACTTCTGCTTCACTTTATTATTTTCACATATATGTGAAAAGAGGCCAGGTTTTATTCTGGTGTCCTGCAAACATTAGTTATTTTTTAACACATTCAATGCAATAGTACATTTATTAAAGAGCCCAGGCTTTTTACAAGAATAATGAGCTGACTGTGGATAGACTCAGAAAATAGGAGCATTGAGCATACAGATATATTCGTTTAATCTTTAAACTGATAAAGCATATTTTTAATAGCAATAACTTAGAAACGTTTACTATGCATGTTAAAATAAACACACCAAAAACAAAAACGTATGAGCAAGTCAAATCTACTAAGAAGACAGAAACCTACAACAATAACAGCAAGGTATTTTAATATCTTGTTTTCCTCATTTTATCTTATTACTATTTCTTGTTGTTCTTGGGTGGGTCTGGCTTTTCAAAAACATGGCATATAATTAAACTAAAATTCAAAATAATAATTAGAAGTTTATATATGTATCATATAGATGTGTGTATATATGTATGAGTGTATACATTTGTTTTTATGTATATGTATACATATATATTTGTTGTAAATAGTTATGCGTTGAATTATTAAGCATAATATTTATGCTTGAAAAAAGAAAGGTGATTACTAATTCAGGCATACCATTTCTATTAGATCTCTTATCTTCATTTTTAAATCCATTGATCTGGTGACATTGTATACATTAACTGTCCTTTGGAAGCATTTGCAAACCCATTTCTACCAAATATTACGCTAGCTCATATCTCATGGTCTTTGTTCAATACAATGAAAGCCAGCAGGAGTTCTTTCTAAAATTGCAAGGTTCCTTGTATGGAGAATGAGCAGTACACCTCTTCATGTCTTGTTTTTTGTTTGTTTCAAGCCATGAAAAACAAACAGACAGTAACAAAACAACCTATGTATCCTGCCAGCCTTAGAAAAGAGCCAGATACCTGCAATCGCAGAATAATATAAGACCCTTAAGTCTCCAAATGGAAAAAAAATCTTTGAAAACAAATGCTATAGACGAAAGTATAACAGTGGCATTGCTAGCTTATTTTAAGAAGCCAGTATAGAAAAGAAAATGTTGATTTTCCAAGCAGAGGTATATAGACTTTCACCTTAGCTGCAATACCCATGCAGACCAAAGCAGAGAATGGCATTTTACCTGCATTGGCTTTATTTACTGCATTTATCTGATACTTTCATTGACAATTAAATGATTTCCTGCACAGGTAAAACTTTTTATTATAAATCTGATTTCAATTCATATCAAAAGTATGGTTGTATTAAACTACTTTGTAGTAAATGTAGTCTATTTTTACACTGAATTTATCTCCATTATCAGCAATATTATTTTACAGTGGAAAAAATAGTGAACTTGATGATTCACTAAAGACATTTTAACCAATAACAGAAATTTCACCTATTTTATTAGAATCCAGAAAATTAGCTAGACTTTTTCTGGCTTTACACTGAGTAAGGACTGAAACAAATCATCTCTTTATACACTAAAATTGTATTAGTGAAATAATATGTAACTCTTTGCAGGAGAGTTTGACAACTATTTAAATTCAAAACCTGCACTAAGTACTTAAGCTGATGTACTAATTACTTTATTTTAACTATATCAAGAGGATTTCTGACTGTACGATTTTATCTTCTACAGAAAATGAAAATATTCATTTATTACCACATCGGCTAAAATGCTTCTATCAGTACCTTTGTATAGGAAAAAACAGTTGCCTTTGAGTAGACTCCAATTCATGGCAACTCCTCTGTGTGTGCCCGAGTAGAACTGTGCTCCATAGGGTTTTCAGTGGCTGATTTTTTAGAGGTAGATTGCCAGGCCTTTCTTCCCAGGCACCACTGTGTGGTCTTGAATCTACAACCTTTTGGTTATCATCCAAGTGCCTTAACCATTTTCACAGCCCAGGAAAGGGTACAAATGATAAAAGGGAAACAGATTTTCCCAAGAGTTTAGAAATAAGGATGGTTTGATGATAATGGAGGGCTTTATTTAATTCTCAGTGCATTTATATGTTAGAATCTCAATTTGTTTGGGTTTGGTCAGATATTATACCTAAATCCTCAATCTGTCTTAAAACCATTTGTCATTCTTAAACAGAGCAAAAACAAGTGTGTGATGATGTAATATAGAAGTAGAATCAACAGTACTTTAGGTTTGTTCACTTTTAGTTTCGTTGTACAAACCTCCTATTCACCCAGAATTCATCTCTCTCCGTCTCTTATGATTTCACCGCCTTAAGCTCAATTCACATCATCCTTGCTGGGCAAGTCAGTCTCTCAATACAACTGCAGTTAGTCAATTCTACCATTGCACAGGAGAAAACAGCTTGAAATATTCACTCTGCTCATGTCTAATATACCCTAAAACAAATGAACCGATTATAATGGAAAGAAACATTCAAAAGCAAAGAGAACCAATCTACACCATTAACAAACAAACATAAAAATAAATTAAGAAAAAAAAATCAGCATTCTGGGTTCACCATTTGCAGACTAAAGTGATAGTCTGGATATAAATTAGATTAAAATCAGGGTGGAGTTAACCTTACCTGCAGGAAGTGGGAAGATAACCCTCTCCAATAAGAAAATGACTAAAGAGCTGTCAAAATATACTATTTCTGAGTATTATGGAAACTTTGGGTTATGCATTGCTGGTCTTCACTTTCAGTGTAAATTTCACTGTAAATATTCATAGGAAGTAGTGATATGATAAACTGTGATCACGCTTCCTTGAAGTGTGAAATCTCAGGAGACAGCTTGATGGCATTATAAGGCCTACATTCAGATCCAGATGATACTGTATATTGATCAAGGTAGCTTACTCCCTCTAACTGAGCCTCCATTTTCTTACCTGTGAAATGTACATATTAAGAATTCACAGACCACTGAATTTCTGCGTGGCTCCAGTGAGACGATATGTGGGCACATGGTTTTTGACTATATATATCAGTAAAGCAGTACTATTTTTATTAATTTTCCTTACAGCAGAGAACTGAGTGATTTAACATTCAGCATTCTGATGAAAAAGGTAAAGAGTAGCTTTCAAGAAAAATCCAGTGACAATCCATAGGTGTGTAGTCATGGAGAACTCTGGTGAATAGGATTGTGGGAAAGAAAGAGAAGGATATGGATGCACATGGGTGAGATGGAGGAGTGCTGAAAATGGTTCTTTCATAATTATCCTAAGATGGCTATACTAATATACATTTGTGTCTGTAAGATTGCCCTTCCTTCTTGGTTAGGGTTCTACCTGCGTCTTTAAAATATAAGGATTTAGAAACGTTTGTTTTTATTCAAATAAGATGCCTGCATCAACTTCAGTAAGGTTATTCTTGAAGCTGCTTCTCTTAATGATACGTCTGAACAACATTTATGGTTGTGTATGGTTCAAGAAACAGTGATGAATTACATGGGAACCAAGTCCATGTTCTTGCTCTTATTATCCCCTTTTACTCTGAACAACTAAATTAAATATTAAAAATTGTAGAAGATATATTCAGATAACATTATTTGGGAGAGGATGACTGATGCACTCTACTCTCTGGTATGAGTTAGTCTGAGATTACCATCACGCTAATTAGGTACAAATTTATTCACTGGATTTAGAGTTAAGTGATCACTTCGGATTATTTCCCACTGTATATGACCTGGACCAGGTTGGATAACCTGATTCCATATCATTCGGAAGTTGTTGCATATTCATCCAGCTAGTCCAAATTATTCATTAGTCATCCATGTACTGATGGATTCAATAAATATTCAAGGGCTCACAATATGCTGGACACCGTTCTTTGTATAAGAGACGTAACTCCTGACTCTTATGGAGCTTACATTTCCAAATTCCCTTTGTGTTCTTCAGTTGCTGATGTGGCATGACTCAAAATGAGCAGAAACAATTGCAAACATCCATTAGTAATTAGAACACAGAATGTACAAAGCATGAATCAAGGGAAATTGGAAGTTGTCAAAAATGAAATTGAACACACGAAGATTGATATCCTCGACATTAGTGAGCTGAAATGGCCAGGTATCAGCCATTTTAAATTGGACAGTCATATAGTCTACTATGCTGAGAATGACAAATTGAAGACTAACAGCATGGCATTTATAGTCAAAAAAAATTTCAAGATCTATCCTGAAGTACAATGCCATCAGTGATAGGATAATATCCACACGCCTACAAGGAAGACCAGTTAATATGACTATTATTCAAATTTACACACTGACCTCTAAGCTCAAAGATGAAGAAACTGAAGATTTTCACCAGCTTCTGCAAACTGAAATTGATTGAACATGCAATCAAGATGCATCGATTGGAATACGAAAGTTGGAAACGAAGAAGAAAAACCAGTAGTTGGAAAATATGGCCTTGGTGATAGAAATGATGCAGGAGATCACATGACAGAATTTTGCAAGACTAATGACTTGTTCGTTGCAAATACCTTTTTTCAACAACATAAATGGCAACTTACATGTGGACCTCACCAGAGGGGATACACAGGAATCAAATCAATTGTATCTGTGGAAAGAGATGATGGAGAAACTCAATATCATCAGAAAGAACAACGCCAGGGGTTGATGTGGAATAGACCATCAATTGCTACTATGCAAGTTCTAGATGAAGCTGAAGAAAATTAAAACAAGTCCATGAGATGAGCTCGAGTATATCCTACCTGAATTTAGATACCATCTCAAGAACAGATTTGATGCATTGAACAGTAATGACCAAAGACCAGATGATTTATGGGATGACATCAAGGACATCACACAGAAAGAAAGCAAAAGATCATTAGAAATGACAGGAAAGAAAGGAATGATGAAATGAATGTCAAAAGAGACTCTGAAACTTGCTCTTGGATGTAGAATAGTTAGAGCGAGTGGAAGAAACGATGAAGTAGAAGAGGAGAACAGAAGACTTCAAAGGGGGGCTCAAGAAAAAGACAAAGTAAAGTATTATAATGAAATGTGCAAAGACTTGGAGATAGAAAACTAAAAGGGAAGAACAAACTCTGCATTTCTCAAGTTGAAACAACTGAAGAAAAAAATTAAGTCTCGAGTTGCAAAACTGAAGGATTCTAGGGGCAAAATATTGAACAATGCAGAAAGTATCAAAAGACAGTGGAAGGAATATACAGAATCACTGTACCAAAAAGAATTGGTTGACACTCAACCATTTCAAGAGGTAGCATATGATCAAGAACTGATGGTACTGACGGAAGAAATCCAGGTTGCACTGAAGCCACTGGCAAAAAACAAGGATCCAAGAATTGATGGAATACCAATTGAGATGTTTCAACAAATGGATACAATGCTGAAGTGATCACCTATCTATGCCAAGAAATTTGGAAGACAGCTACCTGGCCAACTCACTGGAAGAGATCCATATTTGTGCCCATTTCAAAGAAAAGTGATCCAACAGAATTCAAAAATTATTGAACAATATCACTAATATCACATATAAGTAAAATTTTGAGGAAGATAATTCAAAACTGGTTGCAACAGTACATTGACAGGGATCTGCCAGAAATTCAAGCCAGATTCAGATATACAGAGGATGCGGAATGAGGGATATCATTGCTGATGTCAGATGGATGTTGGCTGAAAGTAGAGAATATCAGAAGGATGTTTACCTGTGTTTTATTGACTACGCAAAAGCCTTTGACTGTTAGGATCATAACAAATTTTGGATAACATTGCGAAGAATGGGAATTCCAGAATACGTAATTGTGCTCACGAGGAAGCTGTACATAGATCGTGAGGCAGTCGTTCGAACACAACAAGAGGATACTGCATGGTTTAAAGTCAGGAAAATTATGTGTCAGGGTTGTATCCATTCACCATACCTATTTAATCTGTATGCTTAACAAATAATCTGAGAAGCTGGACCATATGAAGAAGAACGGGACATCAGGATTGAAGGAAGACTCATTAATAACCTGCATTATGCAGATGACACAACCTCGCTTGCTGAAAGTGAAGAAGATTCGAAGTACTTACTAATGAAGAACAAAGACCACAGCTTTCAGTATGAATAATACCTCACCATAAAGAAAACCAAAATCCTCACAACTAGACCAATCAGGAAAACATATTGGACCTCTGTAAAAAAAGGATTAATAATTTCTCATCAAAATAGTCCACTTTTATTTTTAATTTTGTATAGTATGATTTAATGTGAACTAAATCTTAATAATATGTGCTAATGAATAAAATGCCATTTAAAAAAAAAAAAATGAACAGAACCAAGCAAATCACATATGGCTGGTTTGCATTTAAAACTCTGTTTTTCTGTTGCAATGTTTGGTTTTCTAAAATGACAAGGAAAATCCTTTATGTTTAGCCTACCAATCTGTACCATGTTTGATTTCTATTTTTTGGTAAATATTAAATTTCTATATTAAAGATTATAGTTCCCTTTTACCAGGAATTTTTGCTTTCCATATTCCTTCACCACAAATAGTTGTATGTAGTCTCTAGTCTTCCATTACAGAGTGTTTATAAATCAAAAAAAAAAACAAACTCATTGCCATCGAATTAATTCCAACTCATAGCGACCCTACAGAACAGAGTAGAACTTCCCATGAGGTTTCCAAGGTTGTAATCTTTATGGAAGCAGACTGCCACACCTTTCTCCTGTGGAGTGGCTGGTGGATTGGAATCGCTGACCTTTCAGTTAGCAGCCGAGCGCTTAACCACTGGGTCACCAGGGCTCCTCAAAGTGTTTTTATTCCATGTTTATTCCCAAAGAAATAGAAAGCTTCATCCACCCAATGTTATTTATTTATTTTGCTTTGATCTGTAGGTTGTCATGTAAACTAAGCAGCACATTTCTTCTCACTTATGTATGGGCTTGTTGACTGACAGAGCTCTCGGATTTCTTTGTGGCCAAGGAAAGTTATTTTTGATACAGTGTGAGATATTTTAAAAGAGTGTTTGAAGTGTTAAAGCAGATATCTGGGCCAACAAAAATGAAGATCATGTTCTTAATTTTGATCATTCCAAAAACTTCAGACTGAGGTTTCTTGTATCAAAGGAAGCATTGTGAAAAGTGAGGGTAGTTATAAAAATGGCTTATAGCTTTTTGGGTTATGAAAATTAGCTTTAAAAATTAAAATGCTTTCCCATGACCCTGACTTGATTTTTAGAGTGTTCAATTTTTCTCTCAAATCATACATATTGGTTTAATCCCTTTTGTCCCTATCCTGATTTCCTGATCAGGTAAATCTCTGATTTTTCTAATTCTGGGTTTTTGATTGAACCTGAGCGTGATGAAATTAATTTTGTGCATTTATTACATGCATTACCATGAAAAATGATAATGAATAATCTATTTGTTATCATTAATCTCTAAATCATAGTACTGGCACAGACTGTCCCTCTCATGTTAGTCACTGATAATAGAAGTCAAGATGAGTTTGAAGTATGAAGAATCAAGCCATTGGCAGAACTACCTTACATGTGATACAGATAAAAAACTATCAGCCTTCTCCAGATTAACCAGGAAAGCAAGACCAAATGAAAGAGACTGAGATAAGAGGTGAGCCAGGGTCAATGACCAGTTGGTCCTGTAGAAATAAAATAAAGATCAAGCTTGTCTGCATATATATCCAAACCTGGTCCCCTGCCTCTGTCCTCTTTCTGTCCTCCTCTCCCTTCCTCCTTCTCTCTTTCCCTCCTCATCCTTCTTCTCTCTTTTCCTCTCCTCTCTGTTTTTGCTTACTAAAAAATAGCACATGCAAAATCTATCAAAGCTAATCATACACATATTCTATGACCCAACAACTCACTTTAGAAATGTATACATATGTACTTGAAAATATATTTGTAAGAATGTTTACAGAATCTATATTGGTAATAGCTCCAAACTGAAAACTACCCAAATGTATATCAACAGTAGAATGTATAAGTTTTTATATATCCATATAATCGAATATATACCACAATGAGAATAAACAAATTATCGCCAACAACTCTCACACACATAATATTGCATGAAAGAACCCAGACAAAAAAAGAATACAAACTGTATGGTTTCATTTCTATGTAATAAAAAGTAGCAAATGAATTTACAGAGATAGATTTCAGGATAGTGGTTAAGTTTAGGGAACACAGTGCCTAGGATGGGACATGAGAAGCACTCTGTGGACCTGATAGTGCTTGATTTCTTGGATACAGACCCAAAAGTGTGTTTTCCGTGCAAAAATTCATTGAGTTGTACACTTGGGATTTGTGTACTTTCCTGTATAAAGAATATGCCTCAATAATATTCATTATAGAAAATTTAGGTAATGCAAAACTAAGTAACAAAGTAATTTCAGAACTTCATCATATAAACCTAATTATGGTTAACCTTCTGGTGTTCTTTCTTCCAGCTTTTAAAAATAAAATAAACACTATAATAATGCAAAGGCATAAATTGGGGTATCTATCTCTCTCTCTGGGGGTCCTGGTGGCGCAGTAGTTAAGAGCCTGGATGCTAACCAAAGGTCGGCACTTCAAATCCACCAGCCGCTCCTTGGAAACCTATGGGGCGGCTCTACTCTGTCCTATAGAGTCGCTAAGAGTTGGAATTGACTTGAAGGCAATGGATTTGGGTTTTTGGTTTATGTATCTATGTATCTATCTATCCTTTGGTGACTTTTTCATTTAATGTTATGTAAGCTATTTTATGCATGTCTTTTACATATAATTTTCAACTTCCATCATATTGTTGTATCATAACTTAAATATACCTGTATTTTTACTATTCCTATTTTATTGTTTTATACGAATAATTTATTAATCTAAGACATGTATAGTTGTTAAGATTCATGATCTTTAAGATCCTTGATAGTGCCCAACAAAATGTATGCTTTAACTTATATTCACTCTAACGTCATGGCTTTCTATTAAAAAAAAAAAAAAAATCCTTGGAAACAATGTCTTTCTTCCCTCATGTATTTTTATTTTTCAGGTGTGTAATATTAAAATATGGTGTTCCTTAAATGAAATGATGAGGGGGGAAAAAGTAATTGTACCAAGGGGAACATTTACATTTAAAATATTTTATTCCATAAAGATTCACACATTCTGATATCGGGTCACTGCTACTTATCAGTATACATGTCAAATTGTTTGGTCTGCATTCTTAAGAACCCTCCCATAAACAAGGGATGTAGACTGAACAGTTTATTTCCCACTTAATAGAGAGGAATGATAGGAAATTGTTTACTTTCGAAAAGTTATCACTGTGCGCTCACTTACACTATAGTGAACAGAATCCTTCATTTACATTTAAATGAAAATAAAAGGTTTGGCCATATGAAAACGTTTTAAACCCATTAGATCATTTTTATTTTTTCATTTTCTTCAATAATCATCTAGGCTGCTGTCTTTGCTCCCTGAATATATAATCTGTGGCTGAAAACTAATTCCTAGATCTGGCAAATTCCACTGATGCCAGCCAGCGCTTTGCTAATATTATAAACGACTATGAAATTCTTAAACTTAAGCATTGGTTTCTCTGCCTCATTATACTCCTGCAATCTTAGATACTTAGAAGCCTGGAGGGGATGTTTGTCAACACTTAGTAGAGTGATGCAAAAACGCATTTTTGTGTCTTGACATCTTTTTTGAGGAAGACAAAAACATTGAGGTATGTGGCTCATCGCAGACATGGCCATGAAATAATATTACATAAATAATAATTCTAAGTATGGAAATCAAATAAACTGTAGAAAATATTTCTAAATTTCTTTTATAAGGAAATGAATCTATTTCACAAAACGTACAGGCAAATTTAGTACTGTACAATATCAATTGATAACAAGCTCCACTGAAGTCAGTAAGGATATAGATATTATCTGTTTTCTTCAATTTCAAGGCAAAAAATCTTAAGGATGAGGTAGTCTTTTGTGAAAAATATATTTCTGGGACAAATTTCACATTTTCCCCTACTTCTCAAGGTAAAAGTAAGTTAAAGAGCTGACACAAATAAATTCACTAGAAAGTGTCATTATCTAAAGCTATTTTTAGGCATGCCCTCAGGTTCTTCTGAGTGTGCTAAGTTGAGAGGACACAATTTTTGTTCTTTCTAGAATCAATAATTATTTGACATAAAAGCAAATTCTGTCCCCAACTGATACACACCAGATGGTGACGAAGTAACAAGAGAAACAAATTGAAAAGTTACAATACACACCGATTCCGATTTAATTTCATATACACAGTTTTCAATTCCTTTCTAATATTTTTATTCGCTATATTATTTTTTGGATTTTAATGTAAATCTATGTCATTTGAATACTTAATGAAAAAATTCCAATTCCACAAATATTTGAGTGGCTAGCCCCAGTGGCACAAGTGTTTTGCGATTGGCTGCTAACCTAAAGGTCAGCGATTTGAACCCATCCAGTGGCTCTGAGGAAGAAAAGGCCTGGCAATTTGCTCCCATAAATATTACAGCTAAGAAAACCTTATGGAGCAGTTCTACTCTGTCACACACAGCATCATCATGAGTCAGGAGCCAATTTGACAGCAGCTAACAATAACACTCCCTTTTGATTTTCTTTCCCAGTTGGAGAGACAGTACAAATATAGCAATCCAATGCAAGTGAAAGAATTGACTTTAAGGGAGAGATACAGATAGAGACAGACAGGCAGAGAGAGACTGTGAGAATAATGAGGGGAGAGACACTACACCTTCTGATGGAAGAAAGACTTAAGAAAACTGCATTGGGAGGTAACAATTGAGCTAGACCTTGAAAGAAGCTAAGACTCCAAGAGACTAAGCTAAAAGATAGAAGGTATTCCAGGCATAGGAGAAGGAGTGGGTAAATTTGTCCAGTATTCCATATTTACATCATCAGAGCTTAATTCTCCAGTTGTCCAAGCCATCTTTCACATTACCATGAGATTGATCTTTCTAGAAGAAAAATTGCATAGTGTCACATTCGTTTCTCCACTGACTTCAAAGTAAAATAAAAAACCCTTATTACAACATGAATATATTTTATTCATCAACAGGACCTGTTTTCTCTCTCCAACCTTATCTAAGATTACTTGCTCTTTCTTCTTCCACCTCCATTTACCCAGCCATACCAACCTGCTTGCAGTTTCTCAAAGACATTAAGATCTTATTTTGTACTTTTGCACAGGCTGCATCCTCTGCCTGGAATGACCTATCACTTATTATTCATAAAGCTAATTTCTACTCATCTTTGAAAACCACCTTGAATAAGATTCCAAATGCTATACCACCCATACTTAAGTCAATGATCCACTAGCCTTATGTGAATTTCCCCCTAAAGAGCCAGATACTTACAACTTCTCATTGTTTTTATGTACTCAAAACAGACTTCTTAACTCTGATGACAACTGAAGATGTCTGTTTGTTTTGTGTCTTCCCTTGACCATAAGCTCCTGAGTGGCAGGAATTTTCTACCTCCAGAATCTAATACAAAATGCAGGTCAATTTTTTTTTTTCCCCCTTGCTGATGTTGAATTAGACTAAGTTGAACAGAGGCACAATGATGAAAGAATGGAGACAAGCTTTGGGGACCAAAAATAATCCTGTGTGATTGACTTATGAGAAACCTGGGGGACAGGAGAGCTCTTAGAATGGCGAGAAAAAAAGCTGAGTGGAAATAATGGCCAACATAGGGAATTAGATCTCTATTCAATCTGCCTAGGCGTGGCAGCAAATATTTCAACAAATCAATGACCCAATTTACACTTTAAAGTTCTTAAATAGAGAACATTCATGTCAAGTTAAAGTTTTAAGCAGAGAATGATTCCTATCATATTTATTAACCAGAGTCATGTTAATATTTACATTGTCAACCAAAAGACATATGCTAAATTGAAGTTTTTTAAAGTTTTAATTGTTATTGTTTCTCAATAAGAGATGCTGAGATTGAATTTCAGAAGAATGTGCAATTTGGTTAAGTATAGTACATTTATCAGTAAGAGACAACCTCCATCTTTTATAAGAAAGACAATTTTAGGGAAAATATTTACATAGTAAAATGATATCCTATGAGTTTGACAATTTAACTATGAACAGAACCATAATTAATGAATCAGTGAATTGTAGCATCTTGGGTACTGAACACTAGGCCACATTCTGTCCTTCACTAGGATATATTGCGTTTGTTTGGTCTCTGTATCTCAAACTATCTACAGTCCAGTGTATCTCTATTTGGCCCAATTAACATCTCTTAGAATCATGGCCAATCAGTTTTAAAATAACATCTTAGTATTATATTTACAACATCTTTTGGTGATACTATTCTATGGAATAAACCATTGAGCTGGAGTAGTTCTGTTTTATGTATTTTATCGTCAAGAATACAGAATATGAGTATGTGAAAAGTTCATCGTTACTCTCCTCAGTCCTTCAATAGCCACATCTTGAATTACAATTCCCAGAAAAAAAGCACTAGTCATCCTAGATAATGATATGGCTCTGGTACACCCACATGTACAGTATGTCAAAAGGAAAAAAAAAAAAAAGAATCTCATTTCCTAAAGTCTTCAGATTGCTAGTGTAAAGGAAGGTTAAAAGCAAACTAAAATTATTTAGAAGCAATAATAGGTAGACACTCTAAAGGCATGAGTCTGTGCTCCAGAGATTACTTCAAAATTGATGGAACTTATAACCACAGCACAAAATGATTTTATATTTAACATAGTGACAGTTCTATAAACTTATCTCTTACAGACATATCAGAACTTGATTTCACAAAGTAAGTTATGCTGACCACAGGGCTTAGGAGGCTAACTCCCAAGAAAATAAGAGATCCAATTTTTCCTAGTGGAAAAAAAACCCAAAAAACTGAACTAGTTTTCAGTTATTCATTATTATACCTTTAATCAAAATTAAAGAATGACTGGAATGACTGCAATCTAGGCTTTTTCAGGAGAATATCTCTCAGCTGCTTGATTCTTATTTATTTACTGGCTCAGATGTAAAAAAATAATAATAATAACATTCATGGAGAATTGTCTGAAAGATAAGCAGTCCATCCTTTTCTTCATATTCTAAATGGCATCCTTGGATGGAGTCAAACTATTAGAGTTATTTGTGCACCATTCTTTTTGCTTCTCATAGATTTTCTTTCCCTAAATTGCTATTTGGTAGAATATCATCAGCCTGCATTGAGTAGTGATATAAGAAAAGTCATATAAAACATATTACTAGACTCAACGTGGAGTTAATATAGAACACACAGTCTTATATATTTCAGAGCATATGAAGATTTCTAATAGAAATTTCTCAGGCTTTTCCTGGGCATCTGAGCTCTATTTATCTCTTGGACTTAGAGAATAATGTAACTGATCGTGTTTTCCTTTTTATTTTAGCATTAGTATTAGTCAAACACTTAACCATTTGTGCCACTCAGGAACACCTCTCTTGAGACTAGTCCTCAATAAATCATTTTCACAAGCATCTCCTTCTCAGGCTCTGTTTCCAGAGAACCTGACCTAAGGCACATGGACATGAGGAAAATATTCCTATAATCTCCTGCAATGTGTTTTGAAATAAGGAAGTATAGGAATGATTAAAAATTAAACCAAATGGGGAATGTCTCACAGAATCATTGTTTATAAGGAAAAATATGCCAGATATATATTTTAACACAGATCCATTTTTACTGTAAGTTAGAGGAAACCAAGAGAGGTATTCAAAGTTAATTTAAATGCCTAGAAAAATGCTCTTGTCCTACAAAATTGAAAAAAAAAAAAGAAAGATTGTATCAAGGTCAAAAGCCTTTATCATTAGATAGAAAATACTTCTACATTCCTTAGAATCTTATCAAGCCCAAATCCCAAATGTCTTAAGAGTTAAACATTTATATTTCTTTAAATATTTATATTTTTTAAAGGCAAAGAAACCCAGCCAGGTGATCACCAGCATGAGATACTAAAATCACGTCCCTTAAAATCAGGAATATGGGCTACATGGAATATGCAAACAACCATTTTATAAGCTTTAAAGTCAATGATACAGCAAATTCAGAGTTGTCTGTAAGAATTCACTCAGAGATCAAGTTGAAATATCTAGTCCTATGTAACCCCAATTAACTGGGATGGTGGGTATCTTATTGGATAAAACATCCTAGTTAAATGGGGAGGTTACTGACTCCATTAAGTGGTGATGCATCCTTCAACCCTCAAACAATTCAGAATTACGTAGAAAACATTTTAGATTGTGGATCTCAGCAGAGGCCATGGCAGCTCCTAGGGAGAGTCTTGGGAATTTGGGGCAGCATTTTTTGGTTCTTAAATAATAGGAAGGCACTACAGGAATTAGGTGTCAAGGAAGCCAGGGAGACAGATCTGTAATGTGGACTGCACAGTTTGAGAATGTCCCACTAGCTACAGATACAGGACAATAGCCCGTCTTTAAATATCAATACCTAGAATGTGACTCCATCTCACATATCATCACAACATAGTTTTGCATTGTTCAAACGGAACTGAACTGTAAACACTATATATAGAAATACCACCAGCCACCTGTCAGTTTGATGGATGGTGATGCCTTTCGTGTTTCTGTGATGCTGGATGCTAACTAAGCCAGTGGTATTTCACATACCGGCCGTGTCACCCATGTTGGACAGGTTTCAGTGGAGCTTTCAGACTAAGACAAACTAGGAAGAAAGGCCTGGTAGTCTACTTTCAAATATTAGTCAGTGAAAACCTTATGGATCACAACAGAACATTGTTCAACTTGCTTATTTTGGACACATCATCAGGAGGGATCAGTTGTTGGAGGAGGATATCATGTTTGGTGAAGTAGAGGGCAGAGAGGGCAAGGGAGAGCTTTGGTGAGATATATTAGCACAATAGCCTCAATGATGGACATAACCTACCAGAATGAAATTATATTTCATCTTAGGCAATTTGGTTTTGGTGCAGAACTAGACAAACTCATATATGGAGCAGAAGAGATAACACAGGAAGAGCAAACAAACAAACAGAAAACTAGGCACAAATGGTGTCTTGATGTATGACAGTGGGTACCGCAAGCCAGTGAAAGAAAAGATGAATGTTCTGGTAAACAGGAGCAGGATAACTGTCTGCCCATATGGAAATGCAAGAAATTGAATCCCAAATTCACACCAATCACAATAAATCTATTTTAGATGAATCAAAAATTTAAATGTAAAGCTAAAATATAAAATGTTTAGAAGACCATACAGAATTTTTTATCACTTTGAAATAGGAAGATTATTTTAAACAAGACATCACAGTTACAAACTATAAAGAAACAGATCGTTAATTTCAAACACATCAAAAACTCTTTTTCATGAAAAGACACTATACACAAGAATGAAAAGAGAAGCCATAAACTAGAAGACATTACAGACTTTTAATTATAAGATTAATGATAGGGGTATATAAATCTACTCTATGAATCTAAAATAAAACGGCACGTAAAACAAATGAAAACGATTAAAAGTTGCAAACAGGCATTTAATACAAAAACACGTTCAAATGGCCCATAAACATGTAAAAAGTAGTCAAGAAAATGCACAGTAAATCTATAATGGGATACTATTTCATAATGAGCAGAATGACAAAAATGTAAAAGCTGGTCGATATCAAGTGTTTGCAAGGATACTGAGTAGCTGACATTCTCATCCACTACTAGTAGGGCTGTTAGTTTTTTAAAAGTTTGGAAAAGTTTTTGCATTAATATTGATCATTCATGTGTCCTACAACCTAGCAGTTCCACTTCCAGATGTATATCCCAAAAAAACTCTTCACATGAGGACTGGGAGACGAACTATAAAAACTTCAAAAGTTATGTTTAAAATAGCAAATAAACTGTCCATCACTATTAAGTTAGACACATAAAAGGTATTTTCAGTCCATTACTACACAGTAATCCAAACCAAACCTGTTGACATTGAGTCAATTCCAATTTATAGCTACACTGTAGGACAGAGTAGAAGTGTACGGACAGAGTTTCCATGGCTGTAATCATTACAAAAGCTGACTGCCACATCTTTCTCCCACGGAGTGGCTTGTGGGTTGGAACTGCCGACCTTTCGGTTAGCAGTCGAACACTTAACTACTGCGTAACTAGGGTTCCTTCTACACAGCAATAACAGACATTAAATAATTAAGTATGCATCTACATAAATAAATATCAGTAACAATGTTGAAAATAATATCATTAAAGACGAAGGAAGGAGTCATGAAGAATACACACAATATGATTCAGTTCATATTAAGTTGAACAATTGGAGAAATAATTTAACTCACGTGTTAACGCTATAAGGAGCCAACCACTAATACCAAAGATGATGAAAGTGAAGATTTTTACCAACTTCTGCAGTCTGAAATTGATCAAACATCCAATCAAAATGCATTGATAATTACTGATAATTACTGGTGACTGGAATGCAGAAGTTGGAAACAAAGAAGAGGGATCAGTAGTTGGAAAATAAAGCCTTGGTGATAGAAATGATGCCAGAGATCACATGAAACATTTTGTAAGAACAATGACCTATTCATTGGAGATATCTTTTTTAACAACATAAGTCATGCCTATAAAGGTGGATCTCATCAGACGGAATACACAGGAATCAAATCAACTACATATTTGGAAAGAGACAATGGAGAAGCTCAATATCATCAGTCAGAGCAAGGCCAGGGGCCTACTGCAGAGCCGACCATCAATTGCTCATATACAAGTTCAAGTTGAAGCTGAAGAAAATTAAAACAAGTCCAGAGGAGTCAAAGTACAACCTTGAGTATATCCCATCTAAATTTAGAGACCAATTCAAGAATAGATTTGATGCATTAAACACTAATGACCAAGACCAGACAAGTTGTGGGATGACACTAAGGACATCATACATGAAGAAAGCAAAAGGTCATTTAAAAGACAAGAAAGAAAGAAAAGACCAAAACAGATGTCAGGAGAGATTCTGAGACTTGCTTTTGAACGTAGTAGCTAAAGCAAACTGGAGAAGTGATGAAGTAAAACAGCTGACAGAAGATTTCAATGGGTGGCTTAAGAAGACAAAGTATTATGATGAAATGTGCAAAGCCTAGAGTTAAAAAGCAAAAGGGAAGAACACACTTGGCATTTCTCAAGCTGAAAGAACTGAAGAAAAAATTTAAGCCTCAAGTTGCAATACCGAAGGATTCTATGGGCAAAATACTGAACGATGCAGGAAACATCAAAAGAAGACGGAAGGAATATGAAGAGTCATTGTACTAAAAAGAATTGGTCGACGTTCAACCATTTCAGGAGGTAGCGTATGATCAAGAACCAATGGTACTGAAGGCATTGGTGAAAAATAAGGCTCCAGGAATTGAGGGAATACCAACTGAGAAGTTTCAACAAACAGATGCAGTGCTGGAAGTGCTCACTCATCTATGTTAAGAAATTTGGAAGACAGCTACTTGGCCAACCAACTGGATCCATATATGTGCCCACTACAAAGAAAGGCGATCCAACAGAATGCAGAAATTATCCAACAATATCATTAATATCACAAACTAGTAAAATTTTGCTGAATATAATTCTAAATCAGTTTTAGCAGTACATCGACAGAGAGCTGTCAGAAATTTAAGCCAGATTCAGAAGAGGACATGTAACAAGGGAAATCATTACTGATGTCACATGTACCTTGGCTGAAAGCAGAACATACCATAAAGATGTATACTTGTGCTTTACTGACTGTGCAAAGGCATTCTACTGTGTGAAGCATAACAAATTATGGAGACCACTGCAAAGATAGGAATTCCAGAACACTTAATTGTGCTCATGCGGAACCTGTACATAGACCAAGAAGCAGTCCTTTAAACAGAACAAGGGGATACTGCGTGGTTTCAAATCAGAAAAGGTGTGTGTCAGGGTTGTATCCTTTCACCATTCTTATGCAATCTATATGCTGAGCAAATAATCCATGAAGCTGGACTACATGAAGAAAAACGCAGCATTGGGATTTGAGGGAGACTCATTAACAACCTGCGATATGGAGATGACACAATCTTGCTTGCTGAAAGCAAAGAGGACTTGAAGCACTTACAGATGAAGATCAAAGACTACAGCCTTCAGTATGGATTACACCTCAGCATAAAACAAAAATCCTCACAACTGGACCAATAAGCAAAATAATGATAAATGAAGAAAATATTGAAGTTTCAAGGACTTCATTTTACTTGGATCCACAATCAACAGCCATGGAAGCAGGAGTCAAGAAATCAAAAGATGTGCTGCATGGGCAAATTTGCTGTAAAAGATCTCTTTAAAGTGTTGAAGAGCAAACATGTCACTTTGAGGACTAAGGTGCACCTGACCCAAAACTTGGTATTTTCAACTGCCTCATTTACATGTGAAAGCTAGAAAATGAATGAATAAGGAAGTCTGAAGAAAATTTGATGTAATTGAGTTATGGTGTTGGTAAAGAATACTGAATATACCAATACTGAATATGTGAGAAGAAGGAACAAATATTTCATGGAAGAAGTACAGCCAGATTGCTCCTTATAAGCAAGGATGGAGAGACTTTGCCTCAAGTACTTTGGACATGTTATCAAGAGGGACCACTCCCTGGAGAAGGACATCATGCTTGGTAAAGTAGAGGGTCAGTGAAAAACAGAAAGATCCCCAATGAGATGGATTGACACAGTGGCTGCAACAACGGGCTCAAACATAGCAATGATTGTGAGGTTGGTGCAGGGCTGGGCAGTGTTTCGTTCTGTTGTACATACGGTCACTATAAGCTGGAACTGACTAGATGGAACCCAACAACAAAGACAACAACAAATTTGATCTTTAAGAAATGTGTTTTTTAAGCTACCTTAAGGCTTTGATCAAAATATAGTGTATCTCTTTTACCAATAAAACCTTAAATTAAAAAATAAAATAATTATAAAATAAAATAAAAAAAACTACACACAAATCATCTGGTGAAATCTCCTTAAAACAGCTTTTCTTCTCATATCTACCAATGTGATGAAGATAAAAGCATGTTTATCCTTGTAGCCTTTCTGATTTGTATTTTCTTTTTGGGATCTTTAGGGAAAATGTTTTTTAAAAGAATGCTCTTGCGTATCATAAGCCATCTCTCATCTGCATCTAATAAAGAAGAAAAAATTATGTGCCAGGACTTATTGCTTACCACTCCTCAATCCTCATTGTACCTAGGTTCCACATTGCAAAATGAGAGATATACAAGCATGTTAGTCAGGATTTTTCAAGTAAAACAGTAGATGAGAAGTTTACAAACTTTTAAGCCTACTGTAAGCTACTCAGAGCGTATTACTTAAAGAGTCATAGATCCTCAAAGGATGTAGAATTCAGCAAATTTGTAAACTTGAATAGGAAAAATGATACATCATTATTTCCACTTACTTTTATTGAAATTTATCATTTTTTCCAATTACAACTTCATTATTTAACCCGAGTAACCTTTTGAAGGTTAATT
The DNA here is from genome assembly GCF_000243295.1 of Trichechus manatus latirostris. Lineage (NCBI taxonomy): Eukaryota > Metazoa > Chordata > Mammalia > Sirenia > Trichechidae > Trichechus > Trichechus manatus. The sequence continues at coordinate 12,377,226 of NW_004443948.1, read as the reverse complement.
TCAAAAACCATCCTTGATCACACCAATGACTTTTTTGTCCCTAGAACTTTCTGAGTAGAATCATATGCATAGTAATTACCATAGGCTTTATTACATTTTTCATTTGTCCTTCACTCAGTTTCTTACAAGAATGTAAATATTCACATTGCCTACTTATTTCACCATTTGATTTGAGTCCCTTTAGTTATTCTAAACAGAGCTTGAGTTGGTATGAGTGGAAAATTCAAATGTTTACTTCTGGTGGGTAATATCAGAAGTAAATTCTCTCAATCCTAAGAATACTTTAAAATTTCACTTATCATAAATCAAATTCTATAAGTCCATAATTACAAATAATCTTTCCAAAAATAAATTTCTGAAAATTTATCATGCAATATGTCCTGTATAATAATATTCCTATAACATTATTTGCACAACCATTTGAAAATGGAACTATATACATTATAGACAATTTTTAATGTTTTGAAATAAATGAAATCATGATGCAATTAGTGTTGCCTATAACAGATATGTACAAAAGTTAATTAAAATAAGATAAATGGAGGATTTTCTCCCACCAAGCTGTCACATTATTTTTGGGAACATCTGCTAATTTACAAACCATGGTGTATATTTTGTTCTTTATTTGCATGCTAATGGAATTATTATAGTATGTCACAGTGAACTTTTCAAAATCAGTCATGGGTACTGAAACCATATATTCTGGACCCTATCAGTATATTTATGATAACATTCTAGTCTGGTCATCTAGTTTACCTGGCTTAAGAACAAAAATTTAATGCTTTTATTTTTGGTCTCTATTAAAAAAAAATAAATAAAATAAATAAAAAAATAAAGAAAAAATGAATCTTAAAAGAGAAATATATTTAACCTCATAATTTATAATCTTGTTATAAATTAATATGATTTCATAATTATAAGCTTATTAGAGGGAGATAGCACCTGTTAGGTAATCTGACCTATTCAGCAATTCATCATGGTAGCTTGTGAGAAAAAAATTAAATAGTAATAGATAACATAAAATCCTGACAATGAATCCAAATATTAATTGTCCAAGAATAGGAAAGAATAAGTGAAAAAGACTTAGAAGATATTAGATGACTATAATTTTTAAGTCAATAGAATGAAATAATGCAAAACATTAAGTTAAACTAAAGAAAACTGAACTATTTTTATCTTGGGTTTCATTAACAGAAATATAGGCACGAACAAGAGTTGATAGTTGACCATTTAGTATAAACGTTGACAACTTGAAGTGTTTTGAGAAAAAAAAGATGAGCAATAGGATTTAAAGTGACATGACAGTATCATGTGAGGCTCATTGAAGAAACTGAGACTGTATGGTCTAGGCGACAGAGAGGAGTGAGAGACATGAGACCTGATTTCCATTATTGGAAGGCCCCTCCAATATCAGAGTGCTACACTTGTTCCAAGTTTCTCTATAGGGTAAGTTCAACAGAAGCAAGGGTTTGGTAACAAATCAAACTGCTCAAAAATGAAATGGACAGTGATATATCCATTTACGGATGTTCAGCTTCTGTCTTAACAAAACTATTTAAAAGTGGCAATCGAAAAAGAAGATCCAAGTGCTGGATGGGTTTGAACCCTTAGCCTCTATTCAAAATTTAGACCTAATGCTTTATACCATAGAATATTATATCATTTGATTTATATTATTAAACCCCAATCAAAAGCAATAAGCATTTAGAATCTAGACAATTAAAGAGTTAATGGATTAAATTGATTTGACTACAGCATGGATTAGTTTGCACCAAACAATTATACTTGAGGATTGTAAATATAAAGCTATAAAAACTAGTCATTTAAAAGAAAGTCCTATAGTGTGCTAGTGCAATGGATATATAGATACACTGGCTTAAATTGCTTATTCTTATTACCAGTAGGTGATATTAATTATAATGAATACGTTAGAAAAGTTACAGCTCATTGAACACTTTCTACTTCTATCAATGGCAAAAGAGTTTGGCTTGGGTTGTGGGGATCATCAGTACCACTCTACTACTACTGTTGCTGCTTTCACAGTAATAACTACTACAACCACTGCTACCCCCAGTTCTATTTCTGCGACTGCTCTACCTCCTCCATCTCCACCTCTCTTTGTACTACTACTTCTACTACTACTACTATTGCTGCTGCTACTGCTATTACTAATACTCCTACTGAGAAGTAATATTTCTTGAGTTGCAATAATATGCCAGGTAGTCTTTTTAGCATGTTGCATAAATTGATTCATTTATTCCTTAAGTAACCCCATAACATAGGTACTGCTATTAGCTCTATTTTAAAGATAACAATACAGCAGCAAATTTAGTCTAAGTAACTTGTCCAAAATCACACAGGTTAAAAGTAGAAAGACCAACATTTAAAATCAGGCAATGGCTTCAGATCTCATACTCCTATTAGTTAAAGAAAAGATTAAATAAATTGTTCTATGAGCAGGATATCTCAACATAAAAGTAATAATATTGTACTATAGCAGGAAGTTTCTCCAAATATAGCACATCATCCTAATCACATGGTTAAACTATTCTTCATCTTCTTGGGTATTACTATTCATTTATTTTTCTCAAGACTTGCAAGTACCCTTCAAAGAATCTAATATTTTCATAGCATTAGCAGTTATCAGTAGGTGTCAGTTGATTGCTCAATAATGTTTGGTAACTTTTCTCCACTATGTTTCAGTCTTCTTGCCTATGATAGGGGCAACCCCTGCCCCCCACCATAAAACACAAATTTAGATTTGTGCAGACAGTAGCCCTCCTTATCATAACAGGAGCTTGACAACATCTAAATATTAATGCTGGCATAAAGAGGAAATTTTTTCTGTTCTCATTAAGAGGAAATATTAGTGATATCCATATGAACAGGCACTTCACCAAAGAAGAAATTCAGGTGGCTAACAGACACATGAAGAATTGCTCAAGATCATTGGCCATTAGAGAAATGCAAATCAAAACTACGATGAGATACCATCTCACCCCAACAAGGCTAGCATTAATCCAAAAAACACAAAATAACAAACGCTGGAGAGGTTGTGGAGAGACTGGAACACTTATACACTGTTGGTGGGAATGTAAAACGGTACAACCACTTTGGAATGGATTTGGTGCTTCCTTAAAAAGCTAGAAATAGAAGTACCATACGATCCAGCAATCCCGCTCCTTGTAATATATCCTAGAGAAATAAGAGCCGTCACACAAATAGATACATGCATGCCTATGTTCATTGTAGCACTGTTCACGATAGCAAAAAAAGATGGAAACAACGTACGTGCCCATCAACAGATGAATGGATAAACAAATTATGGTATATTCACACAATGAAATACTACACAATGATAAAGAACAATGATGAAGCTGTGAAACATAACATGGAAGAAGCTGGAAGTCATTATGCTGAGTGAATTTAGTCAGTCACAGAAGGACAAAAATTGTATAAGACCACTATTATAAGAACTTAAGAAAAAGGTTTAAACACAGAGGAAAACATTCTTGGATGGTTATGAGGGTGGGGAGGGAGGGTGAGGGTTAGTCACTAACTAGATAGTAGAAAAGAATTATCTTAGGTGAAGGGAAGGACAGCATATGCCACAGGGGAAGTCAGCACAACTGCACTAAACCAAAGCTAAGAAGTTTCCTGAATACAGTCAAACACTTTGAGGGACAGAGTAGCAGGGGCAGGGGTCTGGGGACCATGCTTTCAGGGGACATCTAGGTCTGGCATAACTAAGTTTATTAAGAAAATGTTCTGCATCCTACTTTGGTGAGTGGTGTCTGGGGTCTTAAAAGTTAGCAAGCAGTCATCTAAGATGCATCAATTGGTCCCAACCACCAGAAGTAAAGGAAAATGAAGAACTCCAAAGACACAAGGAAAGCATTAGCCCAAGAGATAGAAAGGGCCACACAGACCAGAGACTTCATCAGCCTGAGACCAGAAGAACTAGATGGTGCCAGGCTAGCACCAATGACTGCTCGGACAGGGAACAAAACAGAGAGTCAATGATGGAGCTGGGGAAGGGTGGGAGGAAGAACACAAATTCTAGTAAAAACACCAGATTTAATGGTCTGACTGAGACTGGAGGAACCCCAGAAAACATGGCCCCTGGACTCTCTGTCAACCCAGAACTAAAACAATTCCCGAGACCAACTCTTCAGACAAAGATTGGACTGGAATGTGGGACATAAAATGATACCTGTGAAGGGTGTGCCTCTTAGCTCAAGTAGATACATGAGACTAAATGGGCAGCTTCTGTCCGGAGGTGAGGTGAGAAGGCAGGGAGGGTTAGGAGCTGGTTGAATGGACATGGGAAATGAGGGGTGGAAAGGATGAGTGAGTGTGCTGTCACAGTATAGGGAGCGCAATTAGGGTCACATAACAATGTATGTATAAGTTTTTGTATGAGAAACTGACTTGAGTTGTAACCTTTCACTTAAACTACAATAATTAAAAAAAAGTCTCAAAAAAGAAAAGAAATATTGGTGATATCCAAAAGCAGTGAAACGTCTGTTAGGAGATAGAGGGGCCACCAACACTCAAAAAAAAAAATCATTCCTGGTTAAATAGGATGTCATTGGTCACCACGACAGACTGAATAGCAGAAAACCTTCTTCCATTTTTTCTTACACCACATAAAGGAAGAGAGTATCAATAAAAGGAGAGTGCTGTTTGTCAAATGGTAGTCTGTGTATCTTAGAATCATTCGGAGTCTCGTCAAAATTGGAGACTTCTGGGTCCCACTCCAGACCAACTAAAACAGATACAGAATTGTTATTGAGGTTGTAGGTCTAAATTATGTGTTTTTTAAAAAGCCACAGTGACAAATACTGAAGTTTAAGAAACACTGAGAGAAAGAAGTTGGGCAAGCACAAGTGAAAGAGAGCCATGAACTCTGTCAAAATCAATAGCTTTTGAGACTTGTTCATGATTCAGACATTATTTAAGTCTCAACAAAAACCCACATCAAAAGCATAGTGCTGAAAATTTGGTAGGAAAATGAGAATCACCAGGCCCAGAATAAATCAGAGCAGGAGACATCAGATGGTCCAAGGGCCAGACTAGAATAAGGAACTTGCAGGAAAGAACTATCCAAAGACAAGCAAATAGCTGTTCCCAAAATTGTACTGACTCTTAAAAATCAGTTGATTTCAACGAAATGGACAAAGTCATGGATGAAGAAGGACCAGGCAACAGCAACAATGAAAAATTGATGTTGTGGCATTTGTTGATCCCAGCTGCTTGGCCTCTGTTAGATATGCCTGTTGTGATAGGAATTTTTCACAGTACTTGTTCAGCCTTAGCAAATAAACAGGATTGTGTGACTGGAATCAAACATAAGTATGGGAGGAAAAGAGAAAACTGACTGTGAGGTGAAGTCTAATAAGCTCTTCAAAAATAAGGTATTTTGGTGGATATTGTTTGAGCTATTTTCCTAGTCTACTTAATTACATATTAATCTTTTTCCAAAACATTATCCACAGCTTGCCATAGCTATTTAGGACATGCCTGAGAAGTAATTAGAAACGATATCACTACATGAGGAAAAAAAAAAAATCAACAACACTGCAGCATATCATTATTGAGAAATAAAGGCAAAAAAGGTAAGTGCTCTATGTGTTCTTTTTCCACTCATTTGGCGAGACTTGTTTTAATTCATGATTTACTGTTTATAGATGACTGTTCATTCTCTCTACTTCATGTTAAGAAGGAAAACCTGCTACACTAGACATCAGCTTTGATTTATAGCCAGAACCGAAGGAAAAAATAAGAGTGCACATGCCAGACATACAGAAGCAATTTATTCACCCGTCTTTCAATTGACCGACTGCTTCAAATCCATAGTAATATGTTCTAGCACGAGATAAGGAGATGTCATTCAAAGGTTGCCTGAAATCCAAACTCAGGGTCGTCAAGTTGATTCTAACTCATAGTGACCCTATGGGACACAGTAGAACTGCCCTATAGGGTTTCCAAGGCTGTAAATCTTTATGGCAGCAGGCTGCCACATCTTTCTCCCTCAGAGAGGCTGGTAGGCTCGAACCGCTGACATTTTGGTTAGCAGCTGAGCGCTTTAACCACTGCACCACCAGGGCACCTCTTCAAAAGTGAAGCAGGGATAAAAATTATGGCAAAACACAGTGGTCAGAAACTGAACTACTGCCCCTAAACATTCTAAAGAGGCACCATGGATAATTTGTCCTTAAACTATTATTTTTCCTTCATTTATTTGATTATTTTATTTGTTTTATATCCATTCATCTCACCATTTTTTACATTTGTTTATCAGCATCATTTTTAAGACGGACTACCCCCAAATCAGTTGAAAGTCTTCAACTAAGGATGTGTTTTAGGCAGTAGTAACGCCCAGATAGTTCTGATAGGGTAACAGAGATGAAGTAAAACATGTAATTTCCTGATTAACATAGGAGATATCAGAGCTTTGACTATTTAGTTGATGTGGTAGACACGGGAAACCCAGCAAAACTAGTTTTCAGAGGTTGGCAAGAATTTCTCAGGTAACTTTCTAAGTATCCTACTTTTCAAGAGGGATTATAGTTTAATATGCTCACTCTGAATATCTTTTCTCATTACCTAATTGGTTGAAGTTATTAAAAAACTTCTCAGTGAGTTGAGTTTCAACTCACACCTTGTAAAAAAGGCTGAAATATTCACACAGAAGACTTTTGCAACAGAACAAGCAGTGTTGCTCTTTAGAGTGACTCATTATAACACAAAAAGCAGAGCCTGAAGCTAGACTGAGATTTAACACTCACCTCAGTGGAATAGGTGAAGTGCAACATTTAACATCAATCTTCAGTTTTTCGTTAATACAGCTCGTTAGGGACCAGATGGCATGACTATTCTGCCATATCCTGTATAATTTTTTTACAAGACTAGAAATTTGCCTCCTTTTGAAAGAAGTAAAATGTCATATTAGTAAAGAGCAGTTTCAAGAAGAGACGCTAAGAGTAATTTTGGATTCCTTTAAAAACAGTTTCAAAAATCCAGGTGAAATCTTTTAGTACTGAAGTGTTTTAAAGAGACATTTAAACACTCACCTGTAAGTTACTTATCTCTTATCATTACAATTAGCTCAGTTGTAGGACTCTCAGTAATTTCCCTGCGTGTTCAATTATAGATAAAGGGAGGAGCTATTTGATCCATGAGTTGCTCAAATCAAAGCCTATAAATAGAGATTCACTGCCTATTTCTCTATACTCCCAATACAACTGTTTGAAGTATTTAGTCCAATAATAGGCTTTTTCTGCTATGATGTGTATGTGATATCAACTAATAAGTCAATTATTTAAAAAAATGACCTAGCATTTGAGCATTATATAGGTACATGATATGAAACATGATACTCTGTAGAGTCCAAAGACTTCATATAACTAAGTTTCCTTGTGTTTATTAGAAATAAAGAAACCCAAATAGCACTACACTTACATTTATGTCTTTTCTATCTATCCTATAGACACCATGTGTTAAGCAGCTATACCAAAACCAAACCCTTTGCCAGTGAGTTGATTCCAACTCACAGTGACCATATAGGAAAGAGCAGAACTGCCCCATAAAGTTTCCAAGGAGCGGCTGGTGGATTCAAACTTCTGACCTTTTGGTTAGCAGCCAAGCTCTTAACCACTGTGCCACCGGGGCTCCTGAGCAATTATATTTAGAATTGAACGTCTTGTACCTAAGCTCTTTTTGCATTCATGCTCCATAGTTGCATACGTTAGTAGGAGTTTGATTTTCTTAATGTGATATCCTTAACTTCTACCACCTTCATTATAATGAGAGATATTAATTAGAAATTCAAATATGTCTATTGAAAAAGCAAGATGGCCTTGGAGATTAACACAGAGTTGTCAATCATTTTGGTCCTTTATAACAGTTTAATCAAAAGATGTTTTGATGAAGAGATTTTAAGCATTTCTCTGAAGTCTTTAGCTCAGTCTTTAGACTTATCATTAAGCCTAACTTTCCTCAGTGAACATATCAAAACGTTTACTGAGAAGGCAAAAAAAAAAAAAAAAAAAAATCACTGTTTTACCAAAACCCACAGAGTATCAAAGGAAAGTTCCAGAACAGCAGTAGAGTATTTTCTGGAGACAGAGACACAACACAGTAAGTGGATGTATAGTTTAAAGCCCAATTCTTTGGAGAGAAGAAAGCTATGCTCACTAGTTCTATTCTGTTATGCTGTTTTCTACTTTAAACCATTTTTAGTTGATTGCTGTACAAAGTACAATAAGATGGTTCTACAAAAACTACGATAAGAACCGACATGAATAGATTACAACTTCTTATAATATTCATTAATTTTATTTCTTATTCCTTGTGCCAAACCCGGAAAATTATGTCTACTGCCCAGTACCAAACCAAAAACCAAACCCATGGCTGTCAAGTCGATTCTGACTCATAGCGAGAGAACCTATAGGGCAGAATAGACTACCCCATAGCGGTTTCAAGGAGCAGCTGGTGGATTTGAACTACTGACCTTTTGGTTAGCAGCCGAGCTCTTAACCTCTGTACCACCAAGGCTCCATCTCCTAGTAAGTACTCAACAAATATTTATTAAATAGGTATTTTACTTTAGTGACTTTTTATGCCCTTTTAATCCTTGTAGTATTTTCTCCCCCAAATAGTAAGGTCTCTGAATCTTCTAATTCTGAACCCAAAACTTCCAAGCAACAAAATTTTTCTCCAAGAAAGTTTCAGCTTTGCTGTAGATATATATATGCTACTTATGCATCTTTCCCGCCAGAAAAATGTATTCACCAGAGTTAATTTTTTCCTCCTGCCCTACAAACAATGACTTAATATGGTTTCACTTCAAAGACTTTATCTCAAAATACTTAACACTGGGTGCCTAGATTATCAAAATTTAAACTCACGGACTCCATCACTAATGATGAACTTCATTTTGGAAGAATCAGAGGTGAAGCAATTGATTTTCCTGGTGATGTCTAAGGCATACAGTTACAGACACATTAAAATTTGGGAACACAAAATCTTTAGTATAAACAAACCAAAAAAAATTGGCCTATATCGATTGAATTAATTTTCTATAAAATAATTCCTATAGTAAATTTAACCTAAATTGTTAAATGATGCAATCAGTGTGTAGTGGGCTATGTTGTTATTGAAGCCCTGGTGGTGCAGTGGTTAAGAGTTCGGCTACTAACCAAAAGGTCAGCAGTTTGAATCTACCTGTCACTCCTTAGAAATCCTACAGGGCAGTTCTGCCCTGTCCTATAGGGTGACTATGAGTTGGTATTGACTAGATGGGAATGGGTTTGGTTTTTTGATATGTTATTATTAGTTATAAATGTTGTTTACACTTAGAAAAAACATATTTTACAAAGTTCACTGTGAGAATGTAACGTGAAATCCATGACAGTGTGTGTGTTTGTGTGTGTGTGCATCCCTATGTCTTTTGTCCTCTTCCATCCTGCCAGGTAGGATCTTTGGCATAGATATTGTCAGCACAAATGTATGACAAAATTGCTCTGATTATCCTGAAATCCAGATTTCTGGGTCCATGGAATAGGGGTGACCTATCCAGGCCATCTGCCCTTAGGTGTCCCTTTGAATCTTGAGCCTTTAAGGAATTGTTTCCCTAAAGCCACTTTCAAGTCAAACAATAGCCTAGTAAGCAGTTTTTGCCTTAGGTGTTGGGGTCTTTATGGAGAATTATTTATGCACAGCCTGTTTCAAGGAGCAGGAAACCCAGAATCTGACTGCAAAATGTATGGCATGTCCTTAGTGACTCTGGTTTCTCCAACCACCCGGAACTCTGCAAGTGTTTTGATGTTATCTCCTGAGAAATTAACGTAACAATGGCCTATATAACCTGTTTTCACAGTCCCCTCTTCCAAATGCCTTCTTGCCCTCAAAATACATTTGGGTTGACACTGCCTGATTTGAATCATATCTACCCATGATACATATATTCTGTGACACTAATTTTTGATGTTTCTCTGCATGTTTAGGTTTTTGATACCTAGAACACTCATCATTGTCTCACAGATGAGAGGGAAAGTGGGATTTAATCAGGGAAGGAAGAGAAAGGTGAACGTCAGTGTTTTGATCTGGCTCATAATTTGGGGAGCTTAATGAGCCAAATTCAGGATCCCTGGTGGTGCATTGGTTAAGAGCTATGGCTGCTAACCAAAAGTTTGGCAGTTCAAGTCCACCAGCTGCTCCTCAGAAACCCTATGAGACAGTTCTACTCTGTTCTATAGAATCTCTATGAGTCAGAATCGATTCAATGGCAGTGGGTTTGGTTTTGGTTTGGTAATGAGCTAAACAGTGATCCCCAAGATACATGTCCACATCCTAATCCCCTTAACCTGTGAATATAGCAAAAGTGTGAAGATCATGCCATGTGGCTTATTGTAATTAAGTTAAAGATCTTGAGAGGAGTTGCTTGTCCTGATTTATCAGGGTAGTTCCTAAATATAATCACATGCATCCTTATAAGAAAGATACTGAGGGAGTTGTGGGGCAGACACACAGAAAAGAAGACATATGGAAGAAGAGGAGGCAATGTGACCAAGGGAGCAGAGATTGGAGTGATAGAGCCACAAACCAAAGAACACCTGGAACCACCAGAAGCCAGAAGAAGCAAGGAACAGATTATCCATGAGAGCCTTCGGAGGAAGTGTGGTCCTACTGACAGCTTGATTTCAGACTTCTGCCTTCCATACCTGTGAGAAAATACATTTCTGCTGTGTTACGCCAGAGTTGTGGTAATTTGATACAGCAACCCTAGGAAACTAATGCAGGAAGTAATCACAAAATTTTCATCAGGACCTTGAATAAAACTGAACTATGGTTTTCTACCATCCAATACTTCATGAAGGTAGGAAGGTAGATAGGTGATTTTAGGTTTTAGGAGGCTTCAGGTTAGAAATACCATCCTCATAGCCTGTTTTAATTGGCAAGAGAAAATCTTTTTTTTGGCTTACACAAAGAAGAAGGTGAAAGTGAAAAGGAGGAAGCTAGCCAAGGTGGTAAAATACAAGACAGATATAGAGTCATCCCTCGGTATTCACGGCAGTTGGTTCCAGGATCCCCCCAGGATATCAAAATCTGTATGATCGAGTCTCTTACATAAAATGATGCTGTATTTGCATATAACCTACACATATCCTCCCATATACTTTAAATCATCTCTAGATTACTTACAATACCTAATACAATGTAAATGCTATGTAAATAGTTGTTACACAGTACTGCATTGTTTAGGGAATAATGACAAGATGAGAGGTGAACAATGCTCAAACAATAAGTGCTGGAGAGAGACTGAGGATCTGTGAGGGGGGAGGATACAGAAGGGGATGCCTACACATCACTTCATTCACAGAGAGTCAGCAGCATGCTCGACATGTTGCAAATTCAAGTTTTGCTTTTTGGAACTTCTTTTTTTTCCAAATATTTTCCAGCCAAGTTTGGTTGAATCCACATATGTGGAACTCACAGATAAAAAGGGCTAACTATATTCTCACTCAAAGAAATTTAACCAGCACTAGAGGAAAGGGAACGCTAATGGATAGGGAGATAAAGGTGACTGCACAAGAAGAACTTGGAGTGGGTGTGGTGGTAAGGCAGAACAGAAATTTTTGACTAAGAACGTTCCTCCCTTCCAAGACAACAAGGCAGTTGTTCTCTACGTCTTATTAGGCATGCTTCCTTCATAGCATGCCATGGTCTAGAATAGTGAGTGCAAATAATTTGGAGGAAAGATTCACTTCTGAAGAGTTGCTTGAGTAGGGATGGATGACGTTGTTGTTAGGTGCTGACGAGTCGGTTCCAACTTATAGGGACCCTGTGTACAACAGAATGAAGCATTGCTCAGCCCTACACTATCCTCACAGTCGTTGCTGTGTTTCAGCTCATTATTGCAGCTATGTGTCAATCCATCTCACTGAATGTCTGCCTCTTTTTCACTGACCCTCTACTTTACCAAGCATGATGTCCTTCTCCAGGGACTGGTCCCTCCTGATAACATGTCCAAAGTACACAGGACTAAGTCTCACCATCCTCGCCTTTAAGGAACATTCTGGCTCTACTTCTTCCAAGACAGATTTGTTCATTCTTCCAGCAGTCCATGGTATATTCAGTATTCTTCACCAACACCATAATTCAAATGCATTAATTCTTCAGTCTTCCTTATTCCTTCTTCAGCTTTTGCATGCATATAAAAAACCAAACCAAACAAATTGCCATCGAGTTAGTTCTGACTCATAGTGACCCTATAGGCAGAGTAGAACTGTCCCATAGGGTTTCTAAGGAGTGGCTGGTAGATATGAATGGCTGACCTTTTGGGTAGCAGCCAACCTTCTTAACCACTGTGCCAACAGAACTCCTGCGTGCATATAAGGCAACTGAAATACCATGGCTTGGGTCAGGAGCACTTTAGTCTTCAAAGTGACATCTTTGTTTTTTAACACTTTATAAGAGTCATTTGCAATTATTCTCTTCATTTTGTTAGACATCTTGCTCCTTCCTCAACATGTCTTGGTCTAGAATAGTAAGTGTGAATGATTTAGAGGAAAGATTCACTTCTGAAGGTTTGCTTGAGTAGGGATACATGGTAAGAGTTTTTAAAGTTCTGTATATCCAAAATTATTTCATTATGACAGTATCATATGTTCATGTTATGACTATGTCATGTGTCATATGTCATATGTTAGGACTATAAAGATGTAACTTCAAAAGTAAGTACTAGGGGAGGGTGGGGCCAAGAGGGTGGGGTAGTCAGACAGTTTCTGTGGTCCCTCTTACAACAAAGACCAGAAAACAAGTGAATTGATTATATATGACAATCTATGAGCCCTGACCATCAAAGACTAAGTTGAGGAGTCAGACTGAGCAGCAAGGGGAGGGAGAGACAGTTCAGAAGCAGCAAGGATTTGCCAGCACCCTGCAGGCTGGATTGGCTGGCATGCATGGGCTGAGGCAAGCAGTAGTGATCGGGATGTGTTTTCCACATCGGAAGAAACCGAGCAGTGGAGAGGCTGCTCAGGCCGCTAGAACCAGGGAGAAACACCACTGAATCAGCAGAAGATAAGTAGGAGCATCTAACCTACCACACGAAAGGAAAAAAAAAAACCCTTCTCCCCTCTGGGAAGTACCTCTTTTCCATTTACCTGCTCCTTCCCTGCTCTTCTCTGAGTCCTGGTCGGGCTTCACTGATTGTTGCACCTACTGGGCCGGAAGTAGGACCCCACGAGGCCTTGAGCCATTCTCCTGGCTTTGGAGAGGGAACAAATTAACAAACAGGAAAATATAATCTACCAGCTCCCCTAAGCCAGGAACTCAGGGCAGACACAGCCCCTTTGCCTAGGCACAAGCATAAGGAGTCCATGAACTTTGAATGCCTTTCACCCCTGCCTAGACCTGTGTGGGCCCATTTCAACAGCATAGGCCCTCATTAGCACAGAACAACAGGGTATATACCTGAAGCCTATTTTCAACGGCAACAGCTAAGGGGGAGGGGCAGATTCGTGACATTTGACATCACCTCGCCCCTTAAGCAGGGTCCTCACCTACCCACATCAGAAGCCTGAGGACTGGTGGCTCCACCCACTCCACATAGCCGCCCATGACAGGGGTCTGAGAATAAGTAGTGCCTCCCAGTCTTTACAACCAAGAGCATTGGGTGCTCAAAATCTGATCGCAAAATCCACCCACCTACACACTCCAGGGAACAGGGATGTGCCTTCCACCCAGGCACTCAGGGACAGCTGTCAGCCCACTGTCTTGCTCAGCACATGACCCCCTACTGCTGCCAGATACTTGTGCCAACTCTAATCACCCCTGCCCATCTAGGACTGTAGGTGAGAGCCTACACCACACACTCAGTGACTGACGACCTAGACACCTGAGCTGAATCCATACAAGAAAAGTAAATGGACTCCAGGGCTCACATACATAGTAACAGCTCTAACCACCTGGTGACAGGACATGAGAGCTTCAAAGACACTAATAATTAAAGTAGCTCACACGACCACCCTATTTGGGCATATCAAAACAAAACAAGCAACTAGGACACAGTAAGCAAACACCCAATAAATAAATAACTTACTGATGGCTCAGAGACAACAATCCATATCAAATCATATAAACAGGCAGACCATGATGGCTTCAGCAAGCTCCCAAAACAAAAACTCAAGAAACCTCCCGGAGGAAGAGAACTTCCTAGAATTACCGGATTTAGAATTCAAAAGATTAATATACAGAGGTCTTCAAGAGATCAGGAAGGAGATCATGCAAAATGCAGACCAGGCAAGGAACACATAGACAAAGCAACAATTTAATAAGGTTACACAAGAGGATAATGACAAATTTAACAGGCTGCAAGAATCCATAGAGAGACAGAAAACAGAAATCCAAAAGATTAACAATAAAATTTCAGAATTATACAACTCAATAGAAATTTACAGGAGCAGAACTGAGGCAATGGAAGTTGGAATTAGTGAGATAGAAGATAAAGCACTTGACACCAACTTATTTGAGGAAAAATCAGATAAAAGAATTTAAAAAAATGAAGAAACTCTAAGAAGTATGTGGGACTCTATCAAGAGAATAACCTACGAGTGATTCGAGTACCAAAACAGGGGAGGACTAACAGAAAATACAGAGAGAATTATTGAAGATTTGTTGGCAGAAAACTTCCCTGATATCCTGAAAGATGAGAAGATATCTATCCAAGAAGCTCATCGAACCCCACACAGGGTAGATCCCAAAAGAAAATCACCAAGACATATTACAGTCAAATTTGCCAAAACCAAAGATAGAGAATTTTAAGAGCAGCTAGGAATAAACAAAAAGTCATCTACAAAGGAGAGTCAATAAGACTAAGTTCTGACTACTCAGCAGAAACCACTCAGGCAAGAAGGCAATGAAAGACAAATACTAAGCCTTGAAGGAAAAAATTTCCAGCCAAGAATTATACAACCATCAAAACTGTCTCTCAAATATGATGGTGAAATTTGGACATTTCCAGATAAACAGAAGTTTAGGGAATTTGTAAAAACCAAACGAAAATTACAAGAAATACTAAAGGGAGTCCTCCAGTTAGAAAATAAATAACATCAGATAATAACCCAAGACTAGAACACAGCACAGGACAAGCAGATATCAACTAGATAAGGAAGTCACAAAAAGAAATCAAACTAAAACGCTGAAAATAGGGAAACAGAGTTGTCAATATGTAAATGATGACAACATTAAAACAAAAAAGGGGGACTAAATAATGTAGTCATAGAACTTTCATATGGACAGAAAGTCAAGGCAATTTCAAGAAATAAAAGATTGTATAAACTTAGAAAAATAGAAGTAAATATTAAGCTAACCACAAAAGAAACTAACAATCTTACATATCGAAATAAAAAACAAGAAAAACATAAAGACTCGGCAAATACAACATCAAGAACAATGAAAAAGATACATTAAAAAAGAAAAGACTCAGCACAGAAAATTAAGTGGAACAAAGAAACTGTCAACAACCCACACACACAAAAAAAACATCAAAATGACAGCACTAAACTTATACCTAACAATAATTACGCTGAATGTAAACGGACTAAATGTACCAATAAAGAGACAGAGGGTAGCAGAATGGATAAAAAAAACATGATCTGTCTACATGCTGCCTACAGGAGACACACCTTAGACTCAAAGACGCAAACAAAAGTCAAAGGATGGAAAAAAATATATCAAGCAAATAAGAATCAAGAAAGAGCAGGAGTGTCAATATTAATCTCTGACAAAATAGACTTTAAAGCAAAATCCACCGCAAAGGATAAGGAAGGGCACTATATAATGATTAAAGGGTCAATATACTAGGAGGACATAACCATAATAAATATTTACACACCCAATGACAGGGCTCCAAAATACATAAAACAAACTCTAACAGCAATGAAAAGAGAAATAGATAGCTCCACAATAATAGTAGCAATCTTCAACACACTACTTTCGGTGAAGGACAGAACACTCAGAAAGAAGCTCAAGAAAGACATGGAAGATCTAAATGTCACAATCAACCAGCTTGACTCATAGATAGATACAGAACACTCCACCCAACAGCAGCCAAGTATACTTTCTTTTCAAATGTACATGGAACATTTTCCAGACTAGACCACATATTAGGCCACAAAGTAAGCCTTAACAGAATCCAAAACATGGAAATATTACAAAGCATCTTTTCTGACCATAAAGCCAGAAAAGTAGGAATCAATAACAGAAAAAGCAAGGAAACAAAAAGTCAAATACATGGAAACCAAACAACACCTTGCTCAAAAAATACTGGGTTACAGAAGAAATTAAGGATGGAATAAAGAAATGCAAGGAATCAAATGAGAATGAGAAGACATCCTACCAGAACCTTTGGGATGCAGCAAAAGCAGTGCTCAGATATCAGTTTATAGCAATAAATGCATACATCCAAAAAGAAGAAAGGGCCAAAATCAAAACATTAACTCTACAACTGGAACAAATAGAAAGAGCAGCAAAAGAAGCCTTCAGGCACCAGAAGAAAGGAAATAATAAGAATTAGAGCAGAATTAAATGAAATAGAGAATAGAAAAACAATTGAAAGAGTTAACAAGACCAAAAGCTGGTTCTTTGAAAAGATCAACAAAATTGATAAACCATTGGCCAAACTGACAAAAGAAAGACAGGACCAGAAGCAAATAACCCAAATAAGAAATGAGATGGGCAATATCACAACAGATCCAACTGAAATGAAAAGAATTGTAACAGAATACTATTAAAAACTATACTCCAACAAACTTAAAAACCTAGAGGATATGGACAAATTTCTAGAAACACACTACCTAATTAGCGCAAATGGAGGTAGAACAACTCAATAAATCTACAACAAAAGGAGAGATTTAAGAAGTAATTAAAAAACTCCCAACAAACAAAAGCACTGGCTCTGATGGCTTCACTGGAGAATTCTACCAAACTTTCAGAGAAGAGTTAACACCACTACTACTAAAGGTATTTCAGAGTACAGAAAAGGATGGAATACTCCCAAACTCATTCTATGAAGTCAACATAACCCTGATACCAAAGCCAGGTAAAGACACCACAAAGAAAAGAAAATCACAGACCAATATCCCTCATGAACAAATCTGCAACAAAATTCTAGCAAACAGAATTCAACAACGTATCAAAAAAATAATTCATCATGACCAACTGGGCTTCAAACCAGGTACACAGGGATGGTTTAACATTAGAAAAACAATCAATGTAATCTATCACATAAATAAAACAAAAGATAAGAACCATGTGATCTTATCAATTGATGCAGAAAAGGCATTTGACAAAGTCCAACACCCATTCATAATAAAAACTCTCAGCAAAATAGGAATAGAAGGGAAATTCCTCAACATAATACATTTATACAAAGCCAACAGCCAACATCATCCCTAATGGAGAGAGTCTGAAAGCATTCCCCTTGAGAACTGGAAATAGACAAGGATGCCCTTTATCACCACTCTTATTCAACATTATACTGGAGGTCCTAGCCAGAGCAATAAGGCAAGAAAAAGAAATAAAGGGCATTCAAATTGGTAAGGAAGAAGTAAAAGTATCCCTGTTGCAGATGATCTGATCTTATATACAGAAACCCCCAAAGAACTCATAAGAAAACTACTGGAACTAAAGAAGATTTCAGCAAAGCATCAGGATACAAAATAAACATACACAAATCAGCTGGATTCCTGTACACCAACAAAGAAAACTTCAAAGAGGAAATCACCAAATCGATACCATTTACAATAGCCCTCAAGAAGATAAAATACTTAGGAATAAATCTAACCAGAGATGTAAAAGGCCTATACAAAGAAAACTACAAGGCACTGCTGGAAGAAACCAAAAGAGACCTGCATAAATGGAAAAATGTACTTTGCTCAGACAGGAAGACTCAACACTGTGAAAATGTCAATTCTACCCAAAGTGATCTATAGACACAATGCAATCCCAATCCAAATTCCAATGACATTTTTAATGAGATGGAGAAACAAATCATCAACGTCATACGGAAAGTGAAGAGGACCCCAGATAAGCCTTACTGAAGAAGAAGAACAAAATGGGCAGGCCTCATATTACCTGATCTTAGAACCTATTATACCGCTACAGTTGTAAACCAGCCTGGTACTGGTACAACAACAGACACATAGACCAATGAAACAGAATTAAGAATCCAGATGTAAATTCATCCACCTATAAGCAGCTATTTGACAAAGTCCCAAAGTCCACTAAATGGGGAAAAGACAATCTCTTTAAAAAATGGTGCTGGCATAACTGGACATCCATCCCTGAAAAATGAAACAAGACCCAGACATCACACCGTACAAAAAAACTAACTCAAAATGGATCAAAGACCTAAATATAAAATCTAAGGCAATAAAGATTATGGAAGAAAAAATAGGGACAACACTAGGAGCTCTAATACATGGCATAAACAGAATACAAAACAAAATTAACAATGCACAAACATCAGAAGAGAAACTAGGTAACTGGGACTTCCTAAAAATCAAACACTTAGCTGATTAAAAGGCTTCTTCAAAAGAGTAAAAAGACAACCTACAGACTGGGAAAAATTTTTTGGCTATGACATATCTGATAAGGCTCTAATCTCTAAAACGTACAAGATACTGCAAAACTTCAACCACAAAAAGACAAATAACCCAATTAAAACATAGGCAAAGGATATGAACAGGCATTTCACCAAAGAAGACATTCAGGCGGCTAACAGATACACGAGCAAATGCTCATGATCATTAGCCATTAGAAAAATGCAAATCAAAACTACAATGAGATAACATCTCACCCCAACAATGCTAGCATGAAACCAAAAACCACAAAATAATAAATGTTGGAGAGGTGGTGGAGAGACTGGAACACATATACACTGCTGGTGAGAATGCAAAATATTACAACCACTTTGGAAATCTATTTGGCGCTTCCTTAAAAAGCTAGAAATAGAAGTACCATACAATCCAGCAATCCTACCCTTTGGAATATATCTTAGAGAAATAAGAGCTGTCACATGAATAGATACATGCACACCCATGTCATTGCAGCACTGTTCACAATAGCAAAAAAGATGGAAACAACCTAGGTTCCCCTCAACGGACGAATGGATAAACAAATTATGGTATATTCACACAACGATAAAGAACAATGATGAATCAGTGATACATTTCACAACATGGATAAATCTGGAAGGCATTATGCTGAGTGAAATTAGTTGCAAAAGGACAAATATTGTATGAGACCCCTATTGTAAGAACTCAAGAAAAGGTTTTAAACACAGAAGAAAATATTCTTTGATGGTTAAGAGGGTGGGAAGGGAGGGAGAAGGGAATTCACTAACTAGATAATAGACAAGAATTATCTTAGGTGAAGGGAAGGACAACACGCAATACAAGGGAAGTCAGCACAAGTGGAGTAAACCAAAAGCTAATAAGTTTCTTGAAGACAACCAAACACTTCGAGGGACAGAGTAGCAGGGGTGGGTGTCTGGGGACCATGGTTTCAGTGGACATCTAGGTCAACTGGCATAATAAAGTTTATCAAGAAAATGTTCTGCATCCTACTTTGGTGAGTGGCATCTGAGGTCTTAAAAGCTTGCGAGTGGCTATCTAAGATGCATCAATTGGTCCCAACCCACCTGGAGTAAAGAATGAAGAACACCAAACATACAAGGAAAATATTAGCCCAAGAGATGAAAGGGCCACATAAACCAGAGACTCCATCAGCCTGAGACCAGAAGAACTACATGTTTCCTGGCTACCACCAATGAATGACTGCCCTGCCAGGGATCACAACAGAGAGTCTCTGACTGAGCAGGAGAAAAGCGGGGTGCAGAACTCAAATTCAGGTAAAAAGACCAGACTTAATGGTCTGAGTGAGACTGGAGAAACCCCAGAAGACATGGCCCCCGGACTGTCTGTTAACCCGGAACTAAAACCATTCCCGAAGCCAACTCTTCAGACAAAGATTAGACTAGACTATAAAACATAAAATAATACTCATGAAGAGTGTGCTTCTTAGTTCAGGTAGAGATACAGGAGACTATCTAAAAAGAAAACAGAAAGAAAAAGCCAAAAATTGTATATAATAATCATAAAAAACTAACTTTGCATAAATATTTCTCTATAATCACTTATCCCCTAAACATGCCCTCCTTACGACTTACTCATTTTATAGTTATTTTATTTACATGATACATTAATTTACATGATACATCTGAAAACATTTTCAATCAATCAATAGATATTCACTAAATCTGTGGGTAAGCATGAAGCAAAGTAAATAGTTATTGTCTACAGAAAATCATGGCACATGAGTTTTAAAAAGCAAGATATGTTAAGTGGTTGTCTCAGAAGTTTCTTTTCATCTGCATCTAATTTACTGCAGATGTTGATAACATATTAAGTGAAATTTGTTCTGTGAAAGGATTATATGGTGAGAACAAAGAGTGTCTGTATAGAACAAATAAAATTTTCACCGGGGCTTACCAAATCTTCATGTTTCACTTTTTCCCCACTGACTTATTAATCTAGCCTCCATACGTATTCTTTCTCTGAAAAACACTACCATTTTACAACAGTTTTTCAATTAAAAACAACTTCTTGAATTGAAATATACGTTCTCTAAGATGTCTTTTCAAGACTATATCAATTTTAATAATATAATCCAGAATAAAGTAATCTTCATTTTTGGAAATTGTGTATGTAATTCATTATTACCTGGTATTCGATATTTAAAAAATACATAGAAAATTATTTCATAAGGTATTGAAGCAATAAAACCATAAAGTAAAAATAAGTATAAGTTTTCAGAGTTTTTTTTCTTAGAAATGATAAATTAAAAGTAATGTGTGTAATTTGATAAGAAAAAATATAATTAAACATTCATTTTGACCTAGAAATCCAGGACTACAATAGTGATTTTAGCTCTTTTTATAAATCCTAATTCTTACCCCATAAAAAATACAACCAGTTTTCTGGCCGGCTTACTTTAAAAAAAAAAAAAAAAAAAGTCCCTAGCTGGAAAGAAATAGGATTGTTGAGAATTCAGATTTAAATTGATAAATTCAATGTGCACTTCCCAATTACTTAGAATTTTACCAGTATTTATGGTGTTTCTGCTATAAGCTATTACCACTGATATCATAATACTGATTGTGAATACCCAAATGTGTTTAGATTTACCATGTATCATGCAGCCCGGTTTCAATATCCACTACCCATCTAACACAGTCTCCAAGGGAAAGAAAATCTTTTAATAGGTTAAATATATTTTAGGCAATGTTCTCATGTGATTGCATAATAAATTTACAGCAATAAAAAAAACGCTTATACATGTAAAATAGCTACAACTAGGACTAAACAAGACGCCTTTGTGTGGAAGTCTGCTGATTCTTGAATCAAGAATACAGATCTGAAGAAGAAATCTGAATACAGCGGTAGACATTAGCATTTAAAAACTGAACTGATTTTTCTAAGCCAACCAGAAAATTTTAATTTAGCCTTTTATAATTCTAGTGGCAACAACTCCTTAATGACTAACATATAGCACTGTAAATAGAAACTTTGCTTACGTTGGTTGCCGTTAAAAACAACAAGAAAAAAACCATTACCATCGAGTCAATTCCGACTCCTAGTGACCCTATAGGACAGAGTAGAACTGCCCCATAGATTTTCCAAGGAGCACCTGATGGATTTGAACCACCGACCTTTTGGTTAGCAGCCGTAGCACTCAACTACTACACCACCAGGGTTTCGTTGGTTGCTGTAGGATATTTAAATTCAATTAAGAAAAATATTAATTGCATAGTTGCTTGGTTTAGCTATAGTGAAATGAATATAATTAATAATTATATTAATTATATATTAATAATTAATAAAATTACAAGTGAATTTATTAGTTACAAAGCATTTCAGCTTAATTTTAACCAAAAATGAATTTTATTGACTTTATCAAATTATCTTGTGGTCAACTATGATGGTCACAAATTTTTTGACACTCATTCTATAAAGAGATAGGGTCTGTTTTCCCTCTCTTGTATCTGGGCTGGACTCTGATGCTTTGCCCAATACGGTTGAGGAGAAACGACAACATGACAGATCTGGGACTACCCCTGAGGTGACTGGAAGTTCCCACCTTGGTCTCTTGGGTACTAAGCCGTCAAATAAGTCTGACAACTCTGCTGAAGAGACCACTAGAAGAGTCCATGAGACTACAGAAAGAGAGAGAAGGCCACTGCTTAGCACAGCCTTCTAGCTGTCCTTACCAAGTCACTATACATTAGAGCGAAGCTGTAAGGACTGTCTTCCGTATTCCACCAAACTAAACCCACTGCCATCAAGTTGATTCTCACTCACAACAACCAGAGAAGAATTGCGCAATATGGTTTCCAAAGAGTGGCTGGTGGATTTGAACTGCTGCTCTTTTGGTTAGCAGCCAATCTCTTAACTACTGCACCACCGGGGCGTCCTATCAGTCCAGCTGCCCGCTAAATACTATCAGGTGAGTCTATATAAAACCTGATAGACTAGAAGAATCACCCAGCCAAGTGCCAAGCCCTGCCAGAATGTCCTACAAAATTGTGAAATATAATAAAATGGTTGCTTTTTTTTAGGCCTTTAAGTATTGATGTAGTTTATTACACAACAACTGATTAGAAACCATAGGTTCTTAGAACGAAGACTACGCAACGGCAGTACAAGTATTCTAATACTGCTTCTTATCCACCCTTTTGACAGAGTACATGTGTACATACAATTTGAAAAGAAGTGTGGCAAAATCTGAAATGTTTCCACAGCCATAAAAATGTTCCTACGCTTCGTTTAAAAAAAGACTGCCCTAAGCAAGCAAATAATGCTATAAATATAAATATTCTCATTTCAAGCTTACTTATGAAGTAAAAACTAGTGAGAATAACAGCTAAAGTAGGGTATAATTAAATAAGTTATATCTAACAGTCTAATATTATGTGTTAAAGAAAATAATGATTTTGAAGATTGTGTTTTTGTGAAAAAAAGTTATGCATACATTACGAAGTGGAAAAAGCAGACTCTACACTTCCATCTATTCTATTGTTCAACATATGTTCTAGTTATATACATTACACTAGAAGATAACATGGAAAGATGAAAACAATAGACTTTTACAGGAATTTTGGAGAATTTTTAGCACTAATATTAAACTTTAATATTTAGGTATATAACTTGTATAATAAAGTAGATTTTAAAAAGTCATCGAGGAAAGAATATGGGTTGACACATCAAACAATAACTTAAGAATTTGGTCTACACTCATCACCTTTCAAAAGAAAATAAAGTTACCTCTAAAACAATACATAGAAAATACAATTCTTTAAATGTAAGTCTTCCTCAGTGTAACTGTCAGAAATCTGACGCATGTTTGCAGTTTGTCTGATGGTTTGAAAATAGGAACTACACTCTAATCATCTTGTATTTCTTGCGCTTGCCAACGCTAATATGCAGTTAATGCTCAGTGTTTTATAAATGAATGAATGAGTGGATAAATAAATGAAAATTTGTGACTTATGTTACCACTGAAATAGAGATCAATGCTGCAATCTGCACACATGGCATATAATATATATAGATGCATTATTCCTAGCCTTCAGAAATGATTTGTAATGTATCTAACAATTTTAATAAAATATGGAATATTTTTTATGTCAAATTACTTAATTTACATGTTACTTCTTGTTGTTAGACAACCATTTATGAATGTTCCTTACATGTTGGCCATTTTTTCCCATTTTCTATTACCTATCAAAATCTTTTCAAGGCAATCCAATAGAATAAAGCATTACTCAAGGGATGTGACTCCCTCCATTTAAGAATTGTTAGTTAAAACAAAGAGGAAGAAAGTTATTTTAAAAAAAAGCTTAATTGTTTTCTTATTAGTTATTCCACATAGCATAACTTGAAGCCAAATTTAGATGGTAATTTTATTAGAACAGCATTTGGAAGAATCTGCTAACCAAAACAAAACAAGACAAAACAAACAAAAGGAGTGAATAATTCTTAAGCTCCATGTCTAATAATCGTTCTCATCAAAGTAATACTGAAATGGTGGAACTGATGCTTGTCTAGTTCTTGCTATAGCTTCTTTCTTACATTTTTTTTAAAAAAAGGTTTTATTGAGATATAATTCACATACCATATAATACATCTACTTAAAGTGTACAGATGAACATTCTTAGTATGTTACGGAGTTGCACAACCATCACACAATCAATTTGAGAGCATTTTCATCACTTGAAAAAGCAACCGCAACCACAACCCATTAGCAGTCATTGCCTGCTTCTACTAAAACCCCTTTGCCCTAGGCAACCACTAATCCACTTTCTGTCTCAATAGATTTGCTTAGTCTGAACATTTCATGTAAATGAAATAGTACAATACATGGCCCTTTGTGACCAGCTTGTTTCAATTAACATAACGTTTTCAAGGTTCATCCTTGCTGTAGCATACATTAGTACATCATTCATTTTTATTAACAAAAAAAAATGTGGCATGGGTATGTGTCACTTTATTTATCCATTCATCAGTTGATGGACATTCTTCACTTTTTGACTCTTAGGAAAAATGGTGCTATAAACATTCATGTATAAGTTTTTGTGTGAACATTTGTTTTCATTTCTCCTGGGTATATATAGAGGTGAAACTGCTGGGTCATTTGATGACTCCCTGTTTAATCCTTTGAGGAACTGATAAACTATATTTGAAAGTGTCTGCACAATTTTACAGTTCCACCCACAATGTATGAATTTTCCAATTTCTCCACGTCCTAACACTTGTAATTATCTGACTTTTTGATTGTAGCCATCCTAGTGGGTATGAAGTTACATCTTATTTTCATCCTGATTGGCAATTCCCTAATAGTTAATGATGCCATATATCTTTCCATGTGTTTATTGGTCATTGTAGATTTTCCTTAGAGAAATATCCACTCAGATCCTTTGCCTATTTTGAAAATTGGGTTATTTGTCTTTTTATTATTGAGTTGTAAGCACTTTTTTTATATTTTTGGGATACAAGCCCATATCAGTAATATGAATTGCAAATATTTTCTCCCATTCTGTGTGTTGGGTTTTCACTTCCCGATGGTGTTGTTTTAAACACCACAGTTTTTAAATTGATAAAGTCCAATTTATGTATTTTTCTTTTTACTTTTGTCACTTGTGGCTTCTTTTTGTCACTTATGGCTTCTTGAAGAAAGAATTATGATCGACACTTCGGGTAATTTTTATACCAGGAAGCCATGGTTTCGCCGTGTGTAGAGCACAGGTGAAGGGCATGGCTTCAGTAACTCTCCCAGCCTTAATTGCATACCAGAGCTTTTGGGCAGCTGGAGACTCATGCCACGTCTATGGGATTATGAAGCAAAAAGGAGACAAAGGCCCTAATCTTTAAAGAATGTTACATGTTTCTTGTAGACCAGAAAGTAGAATCATAAGGGAACTCCTGGTTAAACTGGAAATATATTTTTAATGGTAGGTTGCATATATTAAGTTGCTGGACCTATTAATTTTCTTTCCTGTTTTATGGCATGCAAATTTTTCAAAAATCACGTTTCATTCTCTTTTTATGAAAATACTGTATATCATCAACTATTCATATAAGTAACAGTGATGTTCATTATGAATCAAAGGATGATACTTATTAATATTCTATATTAACAATGGGCCTCCTGGAAAGCCAGATGGACCCCTAAATTATCTCTACTCAGACTCATCACAGTGTAAGATCCTTTCAAACACAGTCATTTATCTCCAACTATTTCATTTTCTTAACAGCATTTCCTTTGTTTTGTAGGCTAGACATTTTTCATCTACATAGTACCCAACTGTTCCAAGGCATCAATATTGCTCTGCTTCAAACTCAAAAATTGGCAACTTCTTGAATTCTCAAATAATACATTATTTCAATATCAAGTAAAACATTTGCTTTCATTGACTGATAAAATACCCCTTTCCAGGATTTGGGATTTATTTTAGTCAATTCTTATGACATATTTTTATTACTTATTAGCAACCTTAAAATATGAATGTCAGCAATTTCACTGTAATCTGATTTCATACTGTTTCTAAAACATTTTAAAACCACTTTGTTCTGTGCAACCTGGAGGGTTATTTTTTTTTTTTTAAATATTTACATGACCAACTTTCCAAAAGTCATAAGAAAACATTTCCCTGTGTATCCAAATCTTCTTAAATGAGAAAATAATTAAAATACTGGATTGTTCCCTGGTGAAACAGAGAATGCCTGTTATTTATAATACAAAGTTTATCTCTGTACTTCCCCATTAACTTTTCCTTGAGAAAATCATCAGCTTCCAAGAGTTAACCACAACAATGATAGCTAGGTTTCTCTTTCATTTTTTACCTGGTCATTTTTAAACAGTCTTAGCTCTAGGCAGCTTATGTGGTAATGAATTGGTATTATTATCATCGCTATGCTTTGATAGAAAACAGACGTTTCTAAAGTTTAAAAGGGTTGAGATTCACCTCAAATCCTCTCTGAAATTGCCATTTATTATTTTTTTCTGTGACCAGAAGATTATCTTTGCTACTGAAGGCTATGGCCATATACTGAACAAAATCTATACTCTTGAATCACACACACATTTTTATGAGAATACAATATATATGCACATACAGGAGCCCTGGTAGCACAGTGGTTAAGATCTAGGCTGCTAACAGAAAGGTCGGAGGTGCAAACCTACCAGCAACCCTGGGAGAGAAAGATGTGGCGGTCTGCTTCCATAAAGATTACAGCCTTGGACACTCTATCGAGCAGTTCTACTCTGTACCATACAGTCCCTATAAGATGGAATAAACTCGCAACGGTTTATTATTCAGTTCCTGCCTCTGAAGAAGTAAGACATGAAAAGAGTCTGGCATTGGATTTAGACAGACCTAAATTAAACCCATCTCAGCCCTTCATTGGTTTTTGGTTTTTAGAAAGAGCCCTGGTGGCCCATTGGTTAAGCACTCAGCTGCTAAACAAAATTTGGCAGTTCTAGCTGCTCCGCGGGAGAAAGATGTGGCAGTCTGCTTCTGTAAAGATTACAGCCTTAGAAACCCTGTAAGGCAGTTCTAACCTATCCTATAGGGTTGCTATAAATTGGAATCAACTCAATGGCAATGGGTTTGGTGTATATACTTAACCATTGTCATTGAGTCAATTCTGACTCATAGCGACCCTATAGGACAGAGTAGAATTGCCCCATAGGGTTTCCAAGGAGCAGCTAGTGGATTTGAACCGCCAACCTTTTGATTAGCAGCTGAGCTCTTTATCACTGCATCACCAGGGCTCCATATATACACTTATGACATTTAAAAACAAACAAACTATGGCTTCCTTTAAAGAAACAATGTTTTCTATATAATTATCCAAATGGCCATATGTATCCTAGTTCAAAAATTCATGTCACTTCTATTTTTGGTTGTAATACTTTTCCCTTCCATTTTAGCTATAATTCTGTTTTGATTTCTTAAAAGACAAACAGCACCTACCGAAGCCTCATAATATTGTCCCTTTAAATTCTAATGACAAAGAAATCAATATAACTCATATCACAAGTTAAATGAGCTAGCTTTATTTAAGAGTATGATGAGGCCACATAATTACTGTTAAATTACAAGAGAAGTCCCATTAGATAATAGATTAAATTGTAGGTAAGGAGGCTGACGTTTCCACATGTTTATCCAGTCACTCTTCATGGGTCCTTTTCAATAGGTTAGGTACTGGAGCCATGAAGCATCTCAGACATTACCCACTTAAGAGAAACTGATATTATAATGATATACGATATATCTCTCTGTGTTTGCCAGGAAAATGTTAATTCATTTTCAAAAGTGGTTTATTGATAACCTCAAGGGAGTTCACTCTGTACTCTTCAGCAGTCACACTATCTCTGGAACTGATTGGAATAATCCAGAGGAAGGTGATCAGAATGACTAGGCAGGTGGAAACTATGCTATGAGAAAAACATAAGACATGAGAATCACTGGGTTTAAAAAAAAAACAAAAGTGGATGTCCATTCAAACCAACCCAATATTTGAAGGCATGGTTAATGGAAATGACATGTGTCTCCTGCAGGGAAAATGCAATAACTACCTGAAAGTAAACGGTGACTTTCTGTGAGGAAGTTAAAGAAGCCCAGAAACGAGGGTGAAGGGAGGGGAAAATATCTCAGCAACAGCAGTCTCTGGGAGTATACAAGCAGATCTTATTGGGTACTAGCCTGGATAACCTCTATTAGACCTTTTCCACCAGCATAAACAACCAAATGATTTATGGAATTCTTATAATATGCCTTCCACTGTGCTAAGCACTGTTGGGAACAAAAACTGGACCTGGTTGCTATTTACAGAAGCTAAAACGTTAATAATAAGACAAGCCTAGGACTCACGTAACAACTACGTAATGTTACAAACCAGTAACCTTCCAGTGGCAGATTAACAGTTCTGTGAAAATAAGGACTCTCACACAGAGGATGCCTCAGGGTGAGTATATGCTTTATTCAATTAACAAATACTTATATTGTGTCAGGCACTATTCTAAATCCATTAGAAATCACAACTGCTTGGTAAACCCTCTTAGCAAGTTATGAGTTGTCCACTGTAATTATCCCTATTTTACACAGGAGGAAACTGAAGCACAGAAAGTTCCAGGTGACTCTTCCAAGATAACAAGGCAGTACTGGATTTGAATCCAGCAGGCCAGCCCAGAATCCACGTTCTTAACAGCAACCTACACAGGCTGCCCGTTAATTCATAGTAATTAAATACATTAATTATTACAAGTAAGGCAAAAGTAACTAAGAGAGGGATATCTTTGTTTAGGCGGTGAGCTTGATAAAGGAATGGACTTGAAATTGGAGAGAATGTAATAGGCAAAGGAGAGTCAAAATAGAAAGAGTAGGAAGGAAAACAACATTCATTCATTTACTTAACAAGCAACTAAAAAGCTATAACCTGTGCGGCACTAGGAAATGTGGAGATGACTGAGATCAGCTCCAGCCTCTGGGAAGACGTAAGACATGGAAGGAGTCTTTCATTGGATTTAGACAGACCTTAAGTAAACCCATCTCAGCCCTTCACTGTCCTGGGGAAGTCATTTAACTTCCCTGACTGTCCCTAGGGAAATCATTTAACTTCTCTGAGTTTCAATTTGGGCCATTTTGAGGATTAAAGGAAATTATTTAGCCAAGTGCCTAGTTCAGTGTTTAACACAAAAGTAGTACAATACATGTTAATTACCTTGATTTTTTTTTCCTCTGCTTTATATAAGTGGTATGGATAGTAAGTAAGATTATGCATATAAATTGAATAAAAAGGTATATGGCACTCAGAAAGAACTCAATGAATGTTTTCCCTCTTTCTCCTTCAAGTACTTAAAACCTACTTAAAAGACAGAAATTTGAGGCAAAAAATAAAGCACGTGGTCCGGCTGACGTGGAGATCAGTTTGGTTATAAGTGATTAATTCACATTGGAGAATAATGTGGTTAATGTTTAGAATAGAGAGAGAATAGTTTATAAGAATTTAGAAAGACTCTAAAGAGTTGAGTATGGAAGTTATCGAGCAAAGTTAATAGAAATTATGTAATAGGAAAATTACGTGGTAGAAAAAGCCAGAGAGATTAATCTGGCAGCAGCATGCAGAATAAATTAAAATTGGCATAAACTGGAAGAACGAAAAGGAGTTACAATTTACCGAAGATATCCCAGAGTTAATTGATTAAGTCACAGGCTAGGATGGTGGTAGGGCTATAAGAAGAAGAAAACAAAAAACAAACGAAGCACACGAAAACAAACAAAACAAAACTCGAAAGGAGAGACTGCTATGGTGTTGCCCTAATTACTGAAGGGCTTCAAACACTTGACCTACAGAAACGAAGATCAAACATAACTGTCACATGCAGTAAAGAGCTATGGCTGCTAACCAGAAGGTCGGCAGTTCGAATTCATCAGCCGCTCACCGGATAGCCTGTGGGGTAGTTCTACCCTGTCCTGTAGGGTCGCTAAGAGTCAGACTCGACTGGACAGCAACTTTTTCTTTTTTTATTTAATCACATGCATGTACATCATAAGCAGTGGCTGCATGATGCAACAGAATAACATTCAGCTTAGAATGAAAGCAGAAACCAGGTTTGAACCCAAACTCTATACACAGTTTTGCTTGGCTGGGCAGTGTTCTTGACTTCTCTGAGCTTTAGTTTTCTTACCTATTAAATAAGGGAAATTATTTCCTATGATTTTTGTGAGAAGGAATTATATAAATAACATTAAAATACACCCAATGCTGTGTAACACACAGCACTTAATGAGTGTTTGTAATATTTATTTTTTCTAATTCCATGTTACTGTGACACAGAAATGCTTTTAATACAAAGCCACAATTTGAACTAATGAGAAGGTTTTTCCTTTTTAATGTAGTGAAAACATTAAAAATGAACAAAAAATCTCAACTGCTTTATATAAACTGCTCACTGCATCTGTACTTTCATAGTAAGAAAACCAAGGTGTACACTATAAATTACTTGGCATAAGTAAATGCTTAAATTAGAAATAGAAAGTAGATTCTAGACTTGATTCCAAGTTAGAATAAAATATATATCTTCCTTTTCCTGGTCTTTTAAGATTTGGCAATTTTGAATAAAGGAGCGCTGGTGGCATAGTGGTTAAAGTGCTCAGCTGCTAACCAAAAATGTCAGTAGCTTGAATCCACTAGCTGCCCCACAGGAGAAAGATGGGGCAGTCTGCTCCTATAAAGATTCCAATCTTGGAAACCCTATGGGCAGTTCTACTCTGTTCTGTATGGTCTCTATATGTCAGAATTGACCCCAATGGGTTCGGTTTAGTTTAATTTTGAATACAGGCAGTCTTCAGGTTAAGAATGTCTGACTTACATACACCGTTAGTTGCAAACCAACCTTCATAAAGTCTATTATATTAAAAATTCAACGTACATACAGTAGTTTGTAATAACAAAATGGGTGCTACTTTGCAACATGCATCAAGGCATTATTATCATTATTATTATTGTATTATTATGTTAAAGATGTTTTGGTATATCTGGAAGTGTTTCTTTAATGTTAGTTATGCATAAAAAGGTACACTATACTCAGCCATGCACCACATAACGTCCATTCAGGCAATGTCCGACTGCATATACGTCCATGGTCCCGTAAGGTTATAATAGATTTCAGAAATCCAGAATGGAGAATGGGACATAGTGAATGCAGTAATTTCCCACATGCACCAAGTATATCTGATGTCTCTTGTATGTAAAGTGATTGTGCTGCCAGGTGTGTAATGGTACAGTACTTATATAACGTTTAATACATATGTCTTGATAGTCATAATAAACACCTATGTTCCTGGCTTATGTATGTACTGTACTTTATTTTGTTATTTTAATATGAACTTTAAATAAAAATTTTACCATATAACAGTGTGTGCTTTGACTCATAGGCAGCAGCATAAAATCTTGTGTATTGCACATCTCTTGAGTGCTATAGTGTTATCTCTGTTTAATTTTCTTTTGAAAATATTACTATGAAGTGCATCCTGGCTCCCCAGTGCAGCAAAACCAGTGCTAGTGATACCAGCAGCAAGAGGCAAAGGAGAAGTATCAATTTGGAAGTGAAACAAAAGGTTATTAAACACCAAAAACCCAAACCCGTTGCTGTCAACTCCAACTCATAGGGACACTATAGGACAGAGTAGAACTGCCCCATATGGTTTCCTGGGAGCAGCTGATGGATTCAAACTGCTGACCTTTTGGTTAACAGCCGATCTCTTAACCACCGTGCACCAGGGCTCCATTAAACAACACGAAGGTGGAAAATCAGTGAATGCTATTGTTGGCAAGTTAGGCATGTTCACACAACACCAAAATCACATAACATCCCATTTCACAGAATGTATTGCGGACATTAAGCAACATATGACTGTACTATATACTAAGATCAACATTTGACTGACATTAGATACGAACTGTACCTAACTGTTTTGACTTATGTATAAATTCGAATTAAAGACAGACTTAGGAACGGAACTTGTTCATAATCTGGGCACTGCCTGAGGACATTCAGAAGAAAATATCCAGAATGAGGAGGGGTCTGGCAACATTAAATTATGAGCAAGGGTTAAAAAATTAAGACAATCATCAGAAATGAAAAAAAAGAAAAAAAAAAAAAAAAGGCCTGAATAGTTGTCTTCAATTTAATGGACAATTACAACAGTATTAAGTTAAATTATTCTGCATATACTGGTGAGTTTGGAACAGTGAGTAAAAGTAATAGATAGTATTTATTATTTTTTCATTAATTTAATATTTATATAATGTCTGCTTTAATTTGCATTTCTATAGTAAAAATCATTAAATATTTTCACATTTGTGTCTATTGCCTATTCATATCATTTGTTTACATAAGTATCTTAGTTTTCATTTATTTCCATTATTTATAGTATATAATATACATAAAAAATGTGTATTTACATGACTTCATGTTTTAACATATGGCATTAATTTCTATAACAATCAGACATATTAAATCATTTCATTGATTTAAGAAAAAAGAATATTCTGTGATTTTCTCACAAAAATCAGGTTAAAATTTATCATAAAGACTTGTTTTGTTGGTGGTGTATTGATGGAGGAACTGGAGATTAGTTAAAGTCAATCAAGGATTGTTTGAAATGCTCTACTCCCAGAAAAAGTTATGTGAATAAGTTTAATATTCCATTTACTAGGATTTTATGAATTTATAAACCATTTTCAGTCTTTTGATTACAGTTAAAATTAACTCAGAAAGAAACACTGGGCGGGAAGCTAGTTCCCAAATGAGAACATGGAGAACTGTTTTCTAAAGTGAAAACCTATTAATTGGTCACGTCCTGGTTAATAAGTAAAGGGAGATGCTCCCTCACTCCAACTTCATGAGCCGTTTCCCTGAATCCTGCCCAATGTCACCTTTTCTAGTTTCTAGGAGACTTAAAGTTTCTGAGAGGCCCAAGAAATGGACACTTTTAGAACAACCCAGAAATCTGACTTCATTATAGGCCTATCCAAGCATCTGAGCACAATCCTTGAGTTAATCCAGAAATAAATATGATTTTTGGTTTAGGTCCAAGTTTGGATTATTTTAATTGGAAATCACCTCCTTTATACTGGAGCATATCCAGACATATTAAAAGCAGCAGTTGAACTAGAACTAAGGGCTTTACATATTGATGAGAAAAAACCCAAAACAAACCCGTCACCGTCAAGTCAATTCTTACTCACAGTGACCTGATAGGACAGAGTAGAAGTGCCCCATAGTGTTCCCAAGGAGCGGCTGGTGGATTTGAACTGCCAACTTTTTGGTTAGCAGCCGTAGCTCACCATAGCTCTTAATCACTGTGACACC
>NW_004443948.1:12320458-12343616 GCF_000243295.1 Trichechus manatus latirostris | reverse complement strand
GGTGAGTCCTAATTTTTGAGATATTTCAAATTTTAGAAGTTTATTAGATACTTAATCAAAGGAGGAGAAGAAAACTAAAATGTAACTTTGAAATCCTAACTCCTAAACTCTAATTTTCAATAAACTTGAAAAACAATTTTAGCTAATTAAATAACTATTAACTAAATAACTATATACAAAGCTCTTATTTTGTGCCTGGCATTTAGTTAGTGCAAGAAATACAGATGTGAGATGGTTGCTGCCCAATCAGAATTTACAGTCTACATGGGGAAGATAACGATTAAGCAAGTAATCATAAAGGATAAGAGTTTGATGTGGTAACATATATGGTGGTGAGTCACCAAATCTAATCTAAGGATTAGAGAAGACTTCCTTAAAAAGAATGATCTTAAAACTAAGATGTAAAGAAAATCAGGAATTAGTCAGATGAGGGGCAGTGGTTAGGGAGTGAGAATGGAAGTAAGGGAGTGTTCAAGGTGTAATTTGATAAGCTTAATTAAAAATACAATCTTATTTTTTAGTTTTAGAGTTAAAATTCTAAATAGCTTAAGAAAATTCACTCAAACGGATAAGAATTCCTATCTGGTAAAACATCTCAAACCAAATGCCTTACATTAGGAAGAAAGCAGGTGGATTTTTTTCAAATATTTGGGTTGTTGGTTTTAATTCACACTTTCTGGTAAATGAACTTTATGAACGGCTTCCTGGAAAACAAAATGATTTGTGGTTCAAACAATTTTGAAGCACCACTGTCTTAGTCATCTAGTGCTGCTATAACAGAAATGCCACAAGTGGATGGCTTTAACAAAGAGAAATTTATTTTCTCCCAGTTGAGTAGGCTACAAGTCCAAATTCAGGACTTCAGCTCCAGGAGAAGGCATTCTCTCTCTGTCAGCTCTGGAGGAAGGTCCTTGAGATGCATCAGTCTTCCCTTGGTCTGGGAGCATCTCACTGCAGGAACCTTGGGTCCAAAGGATGCGCTCTGCTCCCGGCACTGCTTTCTTGGTGGTATGATGTTTCCGTGTGTCTCTGCTCGCTTCTCTCTTTTATATATCAAGAGATTGGCTTAAGACACTATATAATCTTGTAGACCTCATCAGTATAACTGCTGCTAATCCATCTTATTACATCATAGTGATAGAATTTACAACACATAAGGAAAGCACATCAGAGTACAACAAAATGGTACATGATCATACAATACTAGGAATCATGACCCAGCCAAGTTGACAGATATTTTTGGGGGACACAATTCAATCCATGACAACTACCTCCCCTTGAAGATTTAGATAAATTAAAGATTCCCTAATCTTAAAGAACCACTCACCACTCATCTGTCAGTTTGTGGTGCTGTGGCGGCTTCTGTGTTGCTGTGATGCTGGAAGCTATGCCACTGGTATTTCAAATACCAGCAGGGTCACCCATGTTGGACAAGTTTCAGTAGAGCTTCCAGACTAAGACAACTAGGAAGAAGGACCTGGTGAAAAAATTTTTTCAACTTCTGAAAAATTGGCCAGTGAAAACCTTATGGATAGCAGGAGAACATTGTCTGATATAGTGCCAGAAGATGAGCCCCTTCAGGTTGGAAGGTACTCAAAATACAGCTAGGGAAGAGCTGCCTCCACAAAGTGAAGTCAACCTTAATGATGTGGAAGGAGCAAAGCTTTTGGGAAATTCATTTGCTGTTGTGGCCCAACTGAAAGTGAGAAGAAACAGTCGCAAATATCCATTAGTAATTGGAATGTGGAACATACGAAGTATGAACCTAGGAAAGTTGGAAGTTATCAAAAATGAAATGGAACAATTGAAGCGTGATATCCTAGGTGTTAGTGAGCTGAAATGGAATGGTATTTTGAAATGGATAATGAAATGGTCTACTATGTCAGGAATGACAAATTGAAGAGCAATGGCATCACACTCACAATCAAGAACTTGACAAGATCTATGCTAAAGTACAACGTGGCCAGTGATAGAATAATATCCATACTCCTGCAAGGAAAACCAGTTAATACGACTATTATTCAAATTTATGCACCAAGTTCTAATGCTAAAGATGAAGAAATTCAAGATTTTTACCAGCTTCTGTAATAGTTGAAAAATAGGGCCTTGGTGTCAGAAATGACATGGGACATCACATGATAGAATTTTGCAAGACCAATGACCTATTCAGTGGAAATACATTTTTTCAACAAGTGGAGCTCAAAAGATGGATACAAAGAATCAAATCGACTACATATGTGGAAAGAGATGATGGAGAAGCTCAAAAGTCAGAACAAGGCCAGGGGCCAACTATGGAACAGATCATCAATTGCTCATATGCAAGTTCAAGTTGAAGCTGAAAAAAATTAAAACAAGTCTGCAAGAGCCAAAGTACAATCTTGAGTAAATACCACCTGAATTTAGAGACCATCTCAAGAACAGATCTGAGGCATTGAACACTGATGATGGAAGACCAGACAGTTGTCAAATGACATCAAAGATATCATACATGAAGAAAGGAAAAGGTCATAAAAAGACAGAATAACTTTTAGAATAGCTAAAGCAAATGTAAAAAGTGATGAAGTAAAAGAGCTGAACAGAAGATTTCAAAGAGCAACTCGAGAAAACAAAGTAATGAAATGTGCAAAGACTTGGAGTTAGAAAAACAAAAGGGAAGAACACAATATGCACTTCTCAAGCTGAAAGAACTGAAGAAAAAATTCAAGCCTCGAGTTGCAATACTGAAGGATTCTATAGGCAAAATATTGAACAATGCAGGGAGCATCAAAAGAAGATGGAAGGAATACACAGAGTCACTGTATCAAAAAGAATTGGGCAACGTTCAACCATTTCAGAAAGTAGCATATGATCAACAACTGATGGTATTAAAGGAAGATGTACAACTTACACTGAAGGCATAGCGAAAAACAAGGCTCTGGGAATTAATGGAATACCAATTGAGATGTTTCGACAAGCGGATGCAATGTTGGAAGCGCTCACTCTTCTATGCCAAGAAATTTGGAAGACAGCTACCTGGCCAAGTGACTGAAAGAGATCCACACATGGTTTATAATCGGGAAAGGTAAGCATCAGGGTTGAATCTTTTCACCATATTTATTCAATCTTTAAGCTGAGCAAATAATCCAAGGTGCTGGACTATCTGTAGAAGAACTCAGCATCAGGATTGGAGGAAGACTAATTAACAACCTGGGCTATGTAGATGACACAATTTTGCTTGCTGAAAGTGAAGAGGACTTGAAGCACTTACTGATGAAGATCAAAGAGTACAGTGTTTAGTATGAATTACAACTTAATATAAAGAAAATACAAATCTTCACAACTGGACCAATAAACAACATTATGATAAATGGAGAGAATATTGAAGTTGTCAAGGACTTCATTTTACTGGGATCCACAATCGATGCCCAGGGAAGCAGCAGTCAAGAAATTAAACGACATACTGCATTGAGCAAATCTGCTGAAAAAGACTTCTTTAAAGTGTAAAAAACAAAGATGTCACCTTGAGGACTAAGGTGCACCTGACCCAAGCCAAGGTGTTTTCAGTGGCCTTATATGCATGGGAAAGCTGGATAATGAATAAGGAAGACCAAAGAAGAATTGATGCTTTTGAATAATGGTGTCAGCAAAGAATACTGAATATACCATGGACTGCCAGAAGAACAAACAAATCTTTACTGGAAGAAGTAGAGCCAGAATGCTCATTAAAAGTGAAGATGGGGAGACTTTGTCTCATGTACTTTTGACATGTTATCAGGAGGGACCAATCCCTAGAGAAGGACATCATACTTGGTAAAGTAGAGGTCAACCAAAAAGAGGAAGAACAGGACTGGACAGTGTTTTGTTCTGTTGTACACACGGCTTCAGATTGGTTTGGAAGCGTTCAGTAATTGCCAAAGTAAATGAGGGCAGCATACGTATTGTATAGCAACCAAATCTGTTGCGCATGGGATTCCGAATGGAGTAGGAAACAAAGAGAGGTGCACTGCTCAAAGATGGTTGCCGACTGCACGGCTTTGAATGTGTGGTGCTCTCCACAGTCCTGCAAATAATCCCATCTCCCGCATGGATCCTGAAAGTTTCAGGATAACCTAGCATCTTTCAAACATATTATTTAAGGTATAAAGTAAAGGACATTAAATTAAAGTGATATTGAAGTTCACTAATGAAAATATTTTTTTTAAATCTGCAATATGGTTATTAACATGCTTCTTTACTAATACATTAAATAATAAGATCTCTTGGCAGAACATCAAATTACCATAATTTTGAAGTCCTAGTGACTATAAATGATATTTTGAAATATCCACAGCAATTGTAATGTAATAAATAAAGAAAATCAATGATTTATTGTGACGGGTAGCAGGTACTGCTAATACTGGTGTGGTTTTTTGTTACATTTATAATTGGAGAAAATGCTAAATTTCAATAAAAGTAAGTTGAAAGAAAGATGTATCGTTTTTCCTATTCAAGTTTACAAATTTGCTGAATTCCATCTGGGGACCTTTGAGGATCTATAAATATTAAGTAATACACTCTGAGTAGCTTATGATAGGCTTAAAAGCTTGTAAACTTCTCATCTACTGTTTTACTTGGGAAATCCCCACTAACATGCTTGTAAATCTCTCATTTTGCAATGCGGAACCTAGGTACAATGAGGATTGAGGAGTGGTAAGCAATAAGTCCTGGCACATAATCTTTTCTTGTTTATTAGATGCAGATGAGAGATGGCTTATGATATGCAAGAGCATGCATTTAAAAACCATTTTCTCTAAAGAACTAAAAAAAGAAAACCAAACAAGTCAGAAAGGCCACAAGGATAAACATGTTTTTATCTTCACCAAATTGTAAGTGTGAAAAGAAAAGCTGTTTTAAGTAGATTTCACCAGAGGATTTGAGTGTAGTTTTTGATTTTTGATTTTGAGGTTTTATAGGTAAAAGGGATGCACAATATTCTGATCAAAATATTAAGGTAGCTTAAAAACAGATTTCATAAAGATCAAGTTTGTTGTTGTCGTTGTTTGGTGCCTTCTAGTCAGTTATGACTCGTAGAGACTCTACGTACAACAGAATGAAACACTGCCCATTCCTGAGCCATCCTCGTAACTGTTGCTGCATTTGAGCCCCTTGTTGAAGCCACCGTGTCAACCCGTCTCGCTGAGGGTCTTCCTCTTTTTCGCTAACCCTCTACCAAGCATGACTTCCTTCTTGAGACTGGTCTTTCCTGATAACATGTCCAAAGAACATGAGACAAAGTCTCACCACTCTCACTTCTAAGGAGCAATCTGGTAGTACTTCCTCCTACACAGATTTTTTCATTCTTCTGGCAGTCCATGGCTATTTAATACTCTTCACAAGCACCATAATTCCAATAAATCAACTGCTCTTCAGTCTTCCTTATTCATTGTCCAGCTTTCCCATGCTTCTGGGACAATGGAAAATACCTTGGCTTGGGTCAGGTGCACCTTAGTCCCATGACACCTCTGCTTTTGAACACCTTAAAGAGGTCTTTTTTAGCAGATTTGGCAAATGCAATACATGATTTCATTTCACGACTGTTGCTTCCATGGATGCTGACTGTGGATTCAAGTAAAATGAAACTCTTGACAACTTCAATATTTTCTCCATTTATCACGTTTTCTTTATGTTGAGGTGTAATCCATATTGAAGACTGTAGTCTCTGATCTTCATCTGTAAATGCTTACAGTTCTCTTCACTTTCAGCAAGTAAAGTTGTGTCATCTGCATATTGCAGATTGTTAATGAGTCTTCCTCCAATCCTGATGCTGTGTTCTTTTTCATATAGTCCAGCTACTCAGCTTATTTGTTCAGCGTTCAGATTGAATAAGTATGATGATAGGATACAATCGTGACACACACCTTTCCTGATTGTAAACCATGCAATATTCCCTTGTTCTGTTCGAACGTCTGCCTTTTGGTCTATGTACAGGTTTTGCATGAGCACAGTTAAGTGTTCTAGAATTTCCGTTCTTTGCAATGTTATCTATAATTTGTGATGATCCACACAGTGGAATGCCTTTGCATAGTCAATAAAACACAGGTAAACATCTTTTTGGTGTTCTCTGTTTTCAGTCAAGATTCATCTGATATTAGCAATGATTTCCCTTGTTCCACCTCTTCTTCTGAATCTCGCTTGAATTTCTAGTAGTTCCCTATCAATGTACTGATGTAACTATTTTGAATTATCTTCAGCAAAATTTTACTTGTGTGTGTTATTAATGATATTGTTTGATAATTTCCTCATTCTGTTGGATCACCTTTCTTTGGAATGGACACAAATATGCATCTCTTCCAGTCTGTTGGTCAGGTAGCTGTCTTCCAAATTTCTTGGCATAGAAGAGTGAGAGCTTCCAACATTGCATCCATCTGTTGAAACATCTCAATCAGTATTCCATTAATCCCTAGAGCCTTGTTTTTTGCCAATGTCTTCAGTGCAGCTTGGACTTTTTCCTTCAGTACCATTGGTTCTTATATGCTACCTCCGGAAATGGTTGAACATCAATTCTTTTCAGTACAGTGACTCTTTGTATTCCCTCCATCTTCTTCTTTTTTTTTCCTTTTTCCTTCTCCAGCTCTGTCCAGAACCCTCTGTTGTGATCCCAGTCAGAGCAGTCAGTGGTGGTAGCCGGGCACCATCTAGCTGTACTGGACTCAGTCTGGTGGAGGCCGTGGTAGCTGTGGTCCATTAGTCCTTTGGACTAATCTTTTCCTTGTATCTTGTTCTCTTCATTCTCCCTTGCTCCCAAAGGGGGGAGACCAGTGGAGTATCTTAGCTCCTCCATCTTCTTTTGATGCTTCCTGCGTTGTTCAGTATTTTGCCTATAGAATCCTTCAAAATTGCAACTTGAGGATTGAATGTTTTCTTCAGGTTTTTTTTTTTCAGTTCAACTGACAGATGAATGGTGGAAAGATCAAGTTTAGATGCATTAAATCATTGCTATATAGGATGCATAATTGTATACTTATCAGTTTAAGATCCTTGGATTCAGCTTCTTTACTGATTTAGGATTATTTGGCATATTCTTATCCAAAGGCATACGCATCATTTTAATATTGAAGAACATAGATTGTGAACACATTAACATGTCTCTCCCCCTTCATTTTGTATATATTATAACCTTAATCTTTATGCTATATGGAATAGCTATATTAACTATGCTTGTTGCAATTCAGTGTACTGTGATTAGAACGTAAAAGGAAATGGAAGCACCATGTATGGTGGCAAGGGCCACAGGATCAATGGGGAAAAAAAATTCAAGGGAAGGCCTGAAACAAGGTACTAAATAACTAACCTACAGTGTTAAGGAAATACCCTGATGTTTTCGTGGGACCCGAACCCTGGCAAATTTGTGCCTAATTAGACAGGAAGTACTCCTTAATAATGGAGGGCTAGAAAATACAGTAAACCA
Organism: Trichechus manatus latirostris; assembly: GCF_000243295.1. Classification (NCBI taxonomy): domain Eukaryota; kingdom Metazoa; phylum Chordata; class Mammalia; order Sirenia; family Trichechidae; genus Trichechus; species Trichechus manatus. The sequence goes on along the minus strand of NW_004443948.1, from coordinate 12,336,190 downwards.
ACTTGCAACTGAATCAGTGCAGATTCAAGAGAACCCACACTTACGTATATGTTAAGTTTGTTAATATAGGGCTCTGTTTGTTACTCAGCAACGTTCCTGGAATATTGCAACATGTGGGCTTTGAACCACTCCCCTCATAAAATTCCTTACACAACACTTATGAGGAAACTTCCTTTCCTGTCCACCAGGGCTCCTCCTATCCCATATGCTACCCAACTCCCAGTAACTCTAAGCTCCTCAAGGAGGTTATTTAACTTTTTCAGAATGCAATGTCTACTTCAAATTTCTATCATTTTACTTTACTCCCTTTACTTCACTCTGCCCCTTTACCATCTGTCAATCATTTCAAATGCTACTTTTCTTTGTGAAGATTTCCTCATTGCTCTCCCAAATTCCAAGGCAGAATTAATGACTCTCTCTTCAGTACTCCCAGGGAGTTCTGTTTAATATTTCATCATAGTCTTTCCCTGATGCATTCATGACGGTGTTCCAACAACACATATTTGAGACTTTTTAAGCACAAGGCACTAAATGGAGAAACAGGTCCCACTTGGTTACTATATTTTCCCCAGATAACATACTCACATAAATAATGCACCCACACAAAAAAACGCACATAGTGCACTTAGGGAAATAATGCGCCAGGGGGTTGTGTGGTTGGCAAAAATGTATAATGTGTGTGTTATCTGCATAAAAATACAGTATCGTTGTCAATAAACCTAAAATGTAGGAGTAGCTACAGGTTAACAACAACAACCACCAAAAAGCATCATAATACTGGATACTGAAGTGGAGAAAATGCAGAGCTCTCTAGAGACATATCAGAAGAGGAACTTAGAGTCACAGTGTGTTTTACCACTTACATATCTATTTTCTTTCATTTCTAGTCTAGCATGTAAGTGGAACTCATCAAGAAACGATGATGATGAAAAGTAATTCAGAGTTCGTAAATGTCTACTAGGGTCTAGAGTAGGAACATCACAAAGAAGAATGAGAAAAAGGTGGTGTCTGGAGGCCACCCTCGTAGAACTTGAACACCTGTCAAGTCTTCGCATAGTCACCTCAACATGATGGGTAATGAAAAAAGTAAATGTACAGTATCAAAATAATTGTCATCTTTTAATGTCACTCCAAATCATTCATTAATTATTCCTATTAATGCAGTTAAGTATGACTGTTTCTCCTGTGATTAAAAAATAATCAAATATATTATTATGCCAACTTAACAGATGGTTGGTCCTCTGAAATTAGATTTTTTTAACTAAGAATTTTTGGGTTATAATAGACTCTAAGCATAAATAATATAAGACATTTCATAATGTTATGTTATGTCTACTTCCGTATGCCTTTGCCTACTCAGCCTACCTAAATACTGAAGTTCACATTCCATACTTCTCTTATTAAAAACTGAAAAGGAAATTTGCATTTATATTGGGCATTTTGACTCCTGTGACATTGAAATCTAAGCAAACCATAATGATGAAGGAAAAATGAATCTAAAAACATATACAGTAGCAAGAATCCAAAGGGCTTTTTGTGCACGAATTCCCTTTCAATGGTCAGTAAAACTTGGCTTTAACTGGAATTGTTTTTTAAATTGTTAAATAAAATCAAGAAAGCTGATTTTATTGCTGGGATGCCAATACTCCTTTATTAAAGAAACATTACAATGATTCAAAAGATGGTCATTCTTTCCAAAGTATTTTGGCACTTTTGATGCAATTGGCACACTTTATACATACATTTTGATTCTTTGATGCAGTGAACTGGCTCTTATAGAATATGTTAGAATATATTATTCAAATGAAGTCTAGCCCGTGCTGTAACCTTTACATTATAATTTCTCAAGTATATCTATAGGGGATTCATTTAAATCAATATAGGCCTAAAGAGATTTCCTTTCTAGATGGACACACTTCTTACGCAAATTTCCCTCGATTATAGTTGATCTCCGCTGGATGGACCATGTAAATTTTTGCAGCTCACTTAATGCAGCTTATCGTACACACTAGGATCATTTTTTGTTCAATATTGCTGTTATGGGTATTTCACTAACTAGAGATTTCCAGGAAATATACAAAAAAGACCTGCATATATTTTTGTTGGTTTAGCAAATAAAAATTATTACAATTCTCAGAATCATTTTCATCACTTTAAAATATGCAAAAGCAAACTGTGGAAAATGATGCACATTTGAAAAACTAGAGCTTGGTTTAGAGTGGGGGGAGGAAGGATGTTATAAGCTTTACTTTAACAAAAGAACCATTTACCTTCATGGGACCATGGTTCTTTTGTTCTGTGATCATTTTAAATCACTGCATTGCATATGACTTTATTTTATTTCTAATAGACTATACACACACATTTCCAGACCTATGTAAAATACAGCAATTTCTCTCCAGCACAGAGAAGGCACGTGAGATCAATTTTTTTTCCTTTCGTACATTTTCTATTTTAACATAGAGTAACTTATTTTACTTGCCAGGTTTTATAACCTTTTATTGGTTATATGGTTTTATTTATAGTCTTGCTTGCTACTAATTATCACTTTCTAAATAATTTATAATGTATTTTATTGATGGTGAAGTCTGAATAATGAAATCCATCTATAGAAAGAAATCGATTGCCTCCAATGAAAATGCCAAGGAGAGTATGAACAGAAATTCTAAAAGGTTTAAGAATTTATACTTAAAGTGAACTCACTTCTTTTGTTCCACAAATGAAAAAGAAAGGCATTGGTAGAATGGAGATCAGTTAAATTTTGTCCAATGCAATTCTACCTACATTCTTTAATCTGTGTAACTTCTGTACTGATAGTATTGAGTCTTTTATTTTTGCATCCTGCTACCTAGAAAAGAAAATAAAAACCAGGTGTAAGCTAGCATTTTGTGAGTCACGGGATTCATCGGCAAAGCAGATTCTGTGTATAGCCTCGGTGTACTTATAAGACCACTATTTATATTACTGAAGCACAGATCCATTTCAAAAAGGTAGAATTAGTCTACTATTGCATTCCTTTACCTTGCTAGGAAACTCTGGTGGCGTAGTAGTTAAGAGCTACAGCTGCTAACCAAAAGATTGGCAGTTCAAATCCATTAGGCGCTCTTTGGAAACTTTATGGGGGCAGTTCTACTCAGCCCTATAGGGTCGCTGTGAGTCTGACTCACGGTAATGGGTTTGGTTTTTTTGGGTTTTACCTTGCCAATCAACTAGCTCAAGTCCCTAGTATGGGAATATGTATTATAAAAAACGGTTCCCAAATCTAATTGTTAATCTTTTCTTGTACTGGCCACTCTGTACTACTGGAACTTACAGATGTTTAAAGCCATTCTTGGTTTTGACTTTGATCTTTATTGATCTCTACTGTTATTTTGTCCCCTGGCTACTTTCCCTCGCTATTGCTTTAGTATCTCTCCACCTTTTTGTTTGCTTTCATTGTAAACAAGTTGGACATGGTTTGGGGGATTTTTTATTTTTTAAATCAAACTTGAATTAAAAAAGTGCTAGAATGCCTTTTCTCATCTTCATATCATGAAAAGGCTGACACTTTCTTTTCCTTTTGTTAAATGGGAAAGATTATGTGGGGCATTGGATTTACAGGAATAAAAAATAAATTGAGAATTATGGCTCTCTATGTGAATTTTGATAGAAAATATACACTCTATATTTTTTCTATTACTACGTCAAGAAAATAAAAACCAGATCTTTTAATCAAGGTTCATTTAAATATCAATTTATGAATATTTGGGAAAGCGATTGGATCAAGTTCATATATATCTAATCCGCTCATTTATTCAAACACATATTTTATTCATTTCTTATGTATCTTGTCAGGACACTGCCAAAAAAAATCTTTTATTGATTCTGTCAGTAGTGTAAGCACAATTAAACCCTTGTACATAATTTTACTGCTTATTATGGAAAATACACTGATAGGCCCTACCTATGCAAAGAAGTGTAAGACGTGCTCCTTGTTATCTAGAAACTTAAAATTTGTGTGGCAATACATACAAATAATAATAATAAGGATCATTTACATAGAGCTTTGTAGCAGCTAAATCAGACAGTATAGAGAAATGTAAAATGAAAGGAAAGTGAATGTTAGATAACAGAAATCCCTAGGAACCATGTTAACCAAAAATGAGGTAGAACTGGGTTTAATCCGGAAACCTTGAATTAAATTAGGGAAATAATACTCATGGTATATTTGAGCAACAGTATTTGACTAGTAATGCTTGCTAACTGATGAACTGTATCCCCAGATCCATTTGCTCCTTCTTCCACAGAAATTGTTTCGGCTGAGACATTGGCAGCTCAGCTTGAAAGTTATCAGCCTCTTTTGCAGCTGTGAGGCCAGATGACTGTGCCCCACCAAAGGAATGTGATTAGAAATCATTTGTTCAACTTCAATTACTTTAATAGTTTCCTGTTACCCATAGAATACAGAAGGAGCCCTGGTGGTACAGTGGTTAAGTGCTTGACTACTAGCTGAAAGGCTGGTGGTTCAAACCCACCAGCTGCTCTGTGGGAGAAAGATGTGGTAGTCTGCTTCTGTGAAGTTTTACAGCCTTGGAAACTTTGTGGGGCAATTCTACTCTGTCCTATAGGGTCACTATGAATCGGAATCGACTTGAAGGCAGTGAGTTATAGAATAGACAGTAAACTCCTAATAAGGTTGTTACCTCAATTTTGCCACCTACTCAATCTCATGTAGAGAGTTTGGAACCAGGTAACCTGGATTTGAATTCTAATTCCGACTCCTGATAGTCATATTTTCTTAGAAAATTGTTATTGTTTCATTCCCTCAGTTTCCTTATCTATTAAAAAAGAATAATAATTGGGCCAATATAAAAGAGTTGTGGTGAGGATTCAATGAAAGTTCTCAGAAGAGTGACTAGCATTTAGCAATGAGTTCACAAAGTATTAGCTATTTTTTTTGTAATTTTATCATTATTTTATTACTGCTATTCCTGCTTAAGCCTCTCATATGTAACCAATATGAACTCTCTATGGTTCATCAAATATATTTCTTCTTTAAGGTACGAAGATAAACACAATGTAAATACCTTTAAATACAATACTGCCTTTGCCTGATAAACACCTACTCACCCTGCAAGATCTTTTCTGGCCACACCAGAAAAGTATCAGACCTATGTTCTCTGCTTTACCAGAGTAAGTATCTCTATTATAGTATCTATGAGATCACATTACAATCACTTGTTTTTCTGTCTGACTGCTAACTCCTTTTATCCCGCTACAACCAGGACATGCCTAGCACTTAGAAAGCTCTCAAAAGTTCAGCCAGTACTGGTTGATGGTGCAAAAGACTGAAAGAACAAAAGAACAGTGGGATGCTTATTTATTCTTTATGAGTGCTAACTTTTGGGTTGCCCAGAAAACATTTTAGGCAGGGTTTCAAGGGGCGTGCTGATTTTCATGATATCTTCCCAATTTGTTTTTACCAGTATATACAGAATTTTTGGTTGAATGAGCGGTAGTGAAATGACCACCAGCACACTGCTGCTATGATTTTCTGCTCTCTGTGGTTGTTACGTGCCGTCCAATCGGTTCCGACTCAAAGTGATCCTATGTACAATAGAACGAAATGCTGCCCGGTCCTGTGTCATCCTTACAATTATTGTTATGCTTGAACCTATTGTTGCAACCACTGTGTCAATCCATTTCATTGAGGGTCTTCCAGGAGACCCTCTATAAGTCACTTTATTTCATTCTTCCCCCACCTGTGAAGACTATTTTTGACCAACAATATAGCTGAAGTTTGAGTTGATACTTTAATCTCTTCATTCCCTAATACTAGGTTTAGGGTCTATGTTATTAAGAAAGCTTTAACTCTTAGCCTTCTCCTTAGCCTTAGGGTGGTCACCTGGCCTACAGCCTAAAGCTTTTGTGAGATCATAAGTGAATAATTTAAAGAACTTACCATTACACTAATTAAATTAACTTCTGAGATCAAATATAGAGTATCTGATTTTAACATTCAATTCCTTCTCAAGATAAAAGAGTTGAGAAATTTTATTAGTGTGAAATGATCATTATATTTATTTTCCTTAGATTTAAAAAAAAGGAAAATAGGAACAATAGCTTCCTAGGTGTTATAAAGGCAGCACAATTTAAAACTCTAAAAAAAAATTATAAAGATATAAAAAATTCAGCCAATGAAAACAGGAGGCAACTGAGGGGTGAAAATGAGCCTAACAAGGATTACTACCTTCTCTAGACTAGAAAGATTCATATATTTAGAATCTGTTGGCTTTTACATAGGGTCGCAGTTGTTTGGGGGTGGAAGGGGGCTGACTCATTGGCCGTTAACAACAGCTTTTACTGAACAACAATAACAAAAAACAATGTTTTTTTTTTAATTCAAAAGAAAAATATGAATAAAATTAAGTTAAATAAAATAAAAAATACCTGTAGTTATCTGTTTCGGAATAAATAAGATCAAAACGAATTCTTGAATGGCAAAATTACAATACTTAGAAAAAAGTTATTTAGGCTTTAACCTGCTGAAAGGTTCTCTCTTTATTCTGCTTTACTTTGGATTTCTCAATAATTTTAATAGAATTAGCATGAAAGAAAAAATTGATATCTGGTGTTCTCTGTCTCTTTCTCATGGTCTCACAAATGGAGGGAGATTCTTCTCCAAGCAGATTTGACATCCACATGATGGGCTCTCATGAAGAAGTGTACAAAAAGAAAAAGAACAAATTAAAGAATATAACATAAAAACAAACAAGCAAACTTTCCTTAAATGATACTTGAAGTCACAAATTGTAAAGGAATAGTGGATCCAGGAAAAAGTGATCACTCTTAGGGTCTTTGTGTGGGAATCCAGATGTCCTCACAGTTTATACATTCACATACCCCTAATAGGCCGGCTTTGCTAAGCACACTATGTAAAATAGCATCAACACGTACACTTGATTCACAATTGCTACTCTGTGTTTTACATATTTTTTTCCAATGTCTGACAATACTTAGATAAACAGATAGATAGGCAGATGGATGGATGAATGGTTGGATGCATGCATGCATGGATGGATGGATGGATGGACGGATAGACAGGCAGGCAGGCAGGCGGGCGGGCGGGCAGACAGACAGAGACAGACAGAGATAGACAGACAGACAGGTTTTTTTTTTCTTGCCTTTTTCTCCAGTCAGTATGTAATCTTCAAGTAGATAGATTTTATTTTACATGGTTGTAACTCCAGCAACTATGCTTGGGACATATAAAGTATTTGATTACTACGTGTTCAACAAATAAAATAAAATAAATAAACGCTCATATAGTAATCTGGGCAGGGAAAAAAAAAGCAAACAAACAAAAAAAGCCAGATCATATTCAAGAGGGCAATTCTTATTACTGATGTGTCTTCTCCAGAATAAAACGCACTTGCTTAGAGACACAGGGGCAAAGAAATACTTATTAAAAGTGTGCCCTGACAATTGGCTTCTAAGTATAATGATAATAGGAATTCACAAGAATGATCAGGGAATACATATGTCCTCCTTGAAAAATATATTTTTGAAGAGATCTAGAAGCACAAGAAGTTAACTAAAATAAAAATCTTAAAACTGAAACCCTGTTACTATTTAAATCTATTTAAATACAGAACTAAGGCTAAGCAACAGTGTAAATTATGGTTACAGAATGAAATGGGAATGTTATAAATTTTGACATTAGGAAAGTATTAATTAAACTAACAAAAAAATTAAGACATAGGGAAGGAAAGGTTGTATGCAAAGGTGCTGATTTCTATCATCCATTCTTGGGAATAAATTGATATTTTCTAAAGTAAAATATGAGGTTTAAATGGCTCAATTTTAAAAAGTTTTCCAAAATTTTGTTCCTTAATTTTAGCAGTACCATTGGGAAATATTATTTTATTTATTTTTTAATTGCTTTCTATGTATCTCAGTTTAGACATCTATTTATCCTTCCAATGATCTATTTTTCTAATATCATTACCTCAGTTTTATCATCTGTGAAATGGGGATAGTAATAGAGAGGATTGGGAGGATTAAATAATTAATACATGTAAAGCACTTAAAATCCTGTCCAGCTATCTTCTATGTATATAACAACAAAAAACGAAAACAAATCCTTTGATGTCGAGTCAATTCCGACTCATAGTGACCCACAGGGTTTCCAAGGAGTCGCTGGTGGATTCGAACTGCTGACCTTTTGGTTAGCAACCTAGCTCTTAACCACTGTGCGACCAGGGTCTCTTGCATTTAACAAGTGTGATAAAAACGATAGTTCTCAGGCTGGCATTTTGATACCAGTAAAAGTAAATCTTTGCTGCTTATTGTTTTTTATATTAGCACCTATCATTTTTTTGTGAATATAAAAGTTTTAAAATATATTAACTAAACAAAAAAGTACAAGGAGAAAAATCACTATTGCAATAAGTGATCATTATGCTCTGGTAATTTGAGATCTCCACCCCCTATCTGTCAGTTTGTCATACTCTGATGGCCTGCATGTTGCTATAATGCTGGAAGTTATGCCACTGGTATTTCAAATAGCATAAGGGTTACCCATGGTGGACAGGTTTCAGTGGAACTTCAGATTAAGACAGACTAGGAAGAAAGACTTGGCAATCTACTTCAGAAAATCAAGCAATGAAAACCTTCTACATCACAACCGAATATTGTTCAACTTACTTGCTTTGGATTCATCATCAGAAGGGATGACTTGCTAGATGAGGATATTATGGGTAGTGAAGTAGAGGGCCAGCGAGTTAGAAGAAGATCCTAGATGAGATGGATTCGCACAATAGCTACAACAATGAATTCAAACATGTGGCGATCGTGAGGATAATGCAGGACCCGGAAACGTTTCCTTCTGTTGCACATAAGGTCACCATGAGTCAGACGAGATCAATGGCAGCTGTCTGTCTGTCTGTCTGTCTGTCTGTCTACCTACCTAATTTGAGATCTATTCCTGTAAAATGTCTGTCATAGGGAATTAAAGCATATTATTGTGTATTTTTTTGTTTCAAAAAATGATTCTGTGAAAACCTACCTAATCGTTTTTTGAAAGCTGATTTTGTACCTCTTTTGCTATTTCCATATTGCTTTGCCCTCTGTTACATAAAATCTAACACAAAACAGCAGCAGACAGAAATCATGCGCCTTCCAGTGTCAGTGGCTTAGCAGCAACCACTCATATTTAGAATATTTTTATTTAATAACTATTAATATAGGTAGAGAAATAGAAGACAGGAGATGCCAGACTGTCGGCAGAGTGACGTTTGGGAAGATTTCTAAAACATGGTGAAGCTACAAGCTTTCAGCAGATTTCCTTTCTCAGAAAGGATAAGAAGTGCGACTCCGACACATGCCCTTTGCACCATTCAACCAGTCTTCCTGGTGATGGTTAAAGTGGTCCCTGAGAATGTGTAATGAATAAATGCTTCTATTTCTTCAAAATTCAATTTCAAATTTACTACCAATATCTCCCATGGTTTTCATGTTATTTTTCTTTAACCAAAAATATTTAGGCATATTTACAATTTAAAACACATAAAACAAATACCTCACCGCATGAACTCATTACATGTAAAATAACGCCTTTTTTAATTTGGTGTTCTGTTGTTTTCTGGTAATTATGGTAACTGAAGAGTAAGTGTTGATTGCAATTAATTAAAATCAGATGGAGTAACACCCATTATACGATTTTTTATAAATGAGATAGTGTTCACTCACAACCACATGGGCATCACAAAGATAAAAATTAATACTCAATGATGCTAAATATTAAATCCATGACATTTATTCATGACAAAGAATAAAACTGGATTTCTCCCCTTGAAACTGCAAATGGACAAGAAACTTGGTATATGTTGCCCTCTAGTGGAATTTTAGAACATAGACCGTTGAAGTATGTTTTTGTGACTTTTCTGTAATCAAAGTTACTATTGCAAATGTTTTTAGAGGCAAATCGATTTTTTTAAAAATAGTAAATATTATAAGAAACATTTTTCATTAATTGTTTCTATTTTATAGGTTTGGCATATTTAAAAAAATCAAGAACCGTTAAAAAAAAAAGTAAATGTCACTTCTAGCTATTGAAGTTCAAGGAGGTGTGCTTCATATAAAATGAAAAGTGAAAACAGAGAACCTAGGCATATAATTTTATGTTCTTTGGATCTCTGCCTCAAATTTTTAACCAAAATGACTATAAAATTGACTACCACAAAGAAAATTGTTTCTCTACACCTAGGATGACTAAAACTATGTTTCAGTTTCTTGGTGGAAAGCAAAAATTTGAAAAGCTCATAATTTTACCAAATAAGAATTAGTGCTCATAGAAATACAAAAGAAATAATTTTACAGAATGTGCATTTTGTGTTACCTTTTGATTTAGTTTTCAAATAAAATATTTTCATTATGCTGTTTCACTATTTCTATTTGACAGGTTGTTTTTTTAAAAAAAAATTCATGAACTGTTAAAAAATGTAAATGTCAATGCTAGCTTTTTTTAGTTTATAATTTCAATACATATTTATTTAGATACATTTTCCTAATTTGCACTATAGTATGATATAGGTGAATGTACAAAACAGATTTTATTTTTTATAGGTATTTAAACTATTACTACAAATTCATCATTTTACATCATTTCTTGATCTCTATTTCAATTTTACTGGTGCTTGCCTTTTATAGGAAACCCCGGTGGTACAGTGGTTATGAACTACGGCTGCTGCCAATAGGTCAGCAGTTCGAATCCACCGGCACTTCTTGGAAACCCTATGGGGCAGTTCTACTGTGTCCTGTAGGGTTGCTATGAGTTGCAATCAACTCAACAGCAATGGGTTTGGGTTTTGGTTTATCTTTTACAGTATCTATTTTAAGCATGGAGCCCTGGTGGCACAGTGATTAAGAGCTTGGCTGCTAACCAAAAGGTTGGCAGTTTGAATCCATCAGCTGCTCCTTGGAAACCCTATGGAGCAGTTCTACTCTGTCCTACAGGGTTGCTATGAGTCAGAATTGAATTGATGACAATGGGTTTAGCTTTTATTTTAAGCATATGTATGTTCAGATTAAGAATTCTTTTCATTTATCTGTGCAGATTTTCTTGCCCTAAAAAATAAGTTTACTATATAGTACCTCTATTGTAGAGAAAATACAGCTTGCAGCTCAACTTATCCAGTGAAAAATTAGGAACTGAATATTTAGTCAACCATATTCATTGTTTACTCAGTAACAAATGCTGCCATTACACAATCTTTAAAAGTAATTTAAGCTAATAAAAACTAGTCAATCAAGAAATCATAAAGTAATTAAAAATTGTTGTTGTTAGTTGCTGTTTAGTTGATTCAAATTCATGGCGACCCCATGTGTGCAAAATAGAACTGCTCCATAAAGTTTTCAAGGCAGTGACTGTTCAGAAACAGACCACCAGGCCTGTCGTCCGAGTCACTTCTGGGTAGATTTGAACTGCCAACCTTTCAGTTCGTAGTGGAGCACCTAATCATTTGTACCACGCAGGGACTCGTGGATTATTTAAAGAATGACAAATATGTCTGTAAAGAATGCTAAATAAGCTAAAATAATTCATAAGGAAATTTGTCCATCTGTTGGTTATTTTTTTTTAATTCTTAAAATATAAATTTCATTTGCATTTTCTATTTTACAATTAAAAAACCAAACCCGTTGCCATGGAGTCGATTCCGACTTAAAGCGATTCTATAGGACAGAGTAGAACTGCCCCATAGGGTTTCCAAGGAGCAGCTGGTAGATTCGAACTGCTGACCTGTTGGTTAGCAGCTGAGCTCTTAACCACTTTGTCACCAGGGTTCCATTTTACAGTGTAATATACTAATTATGAACTAAGAACGCACAACCTTTGCCTTCACTTGTTACGTTTAAAAATGATGACAAGCAGCAAAGTAAACATACAGACGATTAGAAATTTCTTTTGAAAAAGAAAGCATTCATAAATAATGTGTTATGGTAATAGAAGTTTTATCATGGGACATGTAAAATAATGTACACAGGGTACAGAAGCAGTTTTTGCTGGAATTGGCAACTTTTAACTTGTTTTCAGTAGTTGCCTAGCTCTTTTTTTGTTGATGTCTTTCTCATTTTCTGTTTCCTTCACTCCCATGATGGTCCTGGCTATTGTCAAACACTTATCATACATTCCAGGGTAGTCTGCCCTCCTCCATGGCTGACCAGGGCTCTGTATCAACCTATCCATTAAAATCTGACATGCGTCTTCTTCACTAATAATGAATTAAGGATCTATTGTTCAAAGTATCTTTTAGAAAAAAAAATTATTCCGCTAACAAATTTTTAAGGTTGGGGGAGGGGCACAGAAAAGGATAAAATGTGAGGTCTATAGCTCTGGATATGGAGCCCTGATGGCGCAGTGGTTAAGCACTCGGCTACTAACCGAAAAGTTTAAACCTACCAGCTTCTCTGAGGGAGAAAGATGTGGCAGTTTGGTTCGCTAAAGATTATAGCCTTGGAAACCCTATGAGGCAGTTCTTTGGAAACCTTATGGGGCAGTTCTGCTCTGTCTTATAGGGTTGCTATGAGTCAGAGTCATCTCAACAGCAATGGGTTTTTGTTTTTTTTTTTTTTGTATAGCCCTGGGTGGTGCAAACCGTTAAGGGCTAACACAGTTAAAAATCTCCTCTGCTAATCGACAGGTTGGAGGTTCGAGTTTACACAGAGGAACTTGAAAAGAAAGACCTGGCGATCTATTTTTTAAAAATTAGCCATTAAAAACCCTATGGTGCACAATTCTACTCTGGCACACATGGTGTTACTATAAGTTAGAATCCACTCGCAGGCAACTTTTTTTTTTTTTTTTTTTTGGGGTTGCTATGAGTTGGAACTGAATCGACGGCAATGGGTTTTATAGTCAAATAAGCTTGAGAAATCCTGAGTGTTAATCATAGTTTTCTACTTACCACAATTTTTTTTTTTTAATAAAGGCTATATACTAAAGAAGGGTGATGGGCTAATATAGCATCTATTTTAAGATCCTAAGCATTTTAACAAGAGGGCCCTAACCTAGAAGGGGGCTCTAATGTGAACCACATCAAATCATACATGTTATAAATTCAGGATATATTCTGAATGTTTGCTTTCTCTCTCTTCTTATCTCTCCATCTCTCTCTGTTTTTCTCCCTGTCTCTCTCTGTCTCTATTATCTGTCCATCTATCTGTCTATCTATCTATGAATCTACCTATCTAATCAAGTGATCCTTTGCACCTCCTCTTCCCAAAGCATGACGTGTACTTGGCTAATTTTTGGAGTCACTATGACTGTAAAGCAGTTTTTGAGAAACCATGACCTATGGGTCAAATCTAGCTCTTCATCTGTTTTTATAACAAATTTTTATTGGAACACTGCCACGTCCATTTGTTTATGTATTGCATATTGTTGCCTTCCTGCTAGAGTGGCAGAGTAGTTGTGACAGAGAATGCATGGCCCACAAAGTCTAAAATAATTTACTATCTAACCCTATACAGAAAACATTTGACCACTCCAGTTCTCAAGTATTTTTTTGTTTTCCAACCAGTCTATTGAACTCTACATTGATGACTTCTTCACTGACCTGACATACAGTTCTTACGATCCTGCCTTTCATCTTTTAGAACAAGCAGAACAGAAAGTTAGTTCCTGGCATTAATATCCTCTCAGGAAATATAATATTAAGTGCAAATCTGATACCATGATAACTAAAGCTAATAATGCTGATAACACTTAGTACTGAGTCTCTCTACACCAGTCTGTTGATTTGGTCCTTGGACATAGCAGCCCTGCAGATTAAGTTGAGGTGAAAAAGAAGCAATCAGCCATGTTCTCCCCTAGCTATCAGAACTTACAGAATAAACTCAGAAAACAGCTATCATGCACCAACAGAACTCAGTAAAAAGGTTAGTTTTCTTAGCCTATACTCATGAAATTCTTTTTTAGATTGTTGTCAGATCAGTCAGGTAAGAAGTATTCTTAACCCCATCATTAAAAACCAAAAAAAAAAAAGACCAAAAAAACCTATTGCCGTTGAGTTGATTCCGACTCATAGTGACCCTATGAGACAGAGTAGAATTGCCCCATATGGTTTCCAAGGAGCGGCTGGTGGATTTGAACTGCTGACCTTTTGGTTAGCAGTCTTAGCTAGCTGTAGCTCTTAACCACTAAGCCACCAGGGCTCCAAAAAAACCCATCCTGAAAAGATTTTATGTCAACCCCACATCAGACCAATTCAACTTCACTTAATTCCCTCAACATACAGCTTCCAAGGCCACGGGGCTTCCACTTAGGAATAATGATCATTGCCAATTTTGTATATATTCAACACTGTCCACTTTTCACGTCTTTGAGACTAGGAAAAGCATACAGTGGTTTACAGTAATAATGACACTATAGTGAGTTAAAAAGGAAAGGCTGGAATACAGCTATTTGAGTCAGAAAGTTCTAACCTTAACATATATCAGTGTACAGAAAGCACAGTTCTTTCCCTGCCTTGTATGGAATGAGGCTAGTGAGACTCAGGGGAATAAAGCCTAATGCTGTCAAGTGATACAGCAGCTCTCAGAAAACTCGTAGGCATACTGACATCGAGTACCCTTGAGCAAGCTATTTTCACATGTCTTCATTTGTCTCCCCTCCATAAATAACAAAATCATACAGCCCCTTATGGTGGAGGAGAGGGTGTGTGGAAGAAACAAAATGATATAGCTAGATGGAGAAATAAGTGCAAGAGTAGCAACTACCAGAGCAGGTTTGTAACTACATAGCTATCTCTGAGAAATCTGTTTTCAGTCTACTACATAAAATCATAGTAACTAGAAACATGTTTTTCCTATCATATTTTGAGACAATAGTCACTGTCTGGATTTGCCTGTAAAAACTTCTCTCAGATATTGTTACCATCCAGTCAACAGAGACTCCTTTCAACTGGAATAAACTTTGACAGAATGAACATTCTGTGGTTTGTGAAGAAAGTTTTATGCTCTTACTATTTAAATGAATCAGCTTTATTTTACAAGGCACAGAAGGAATTTGCTCCTGGTTGATAGTCCAAAGGTCAGGGCTCCTGGAGGTCCTGTAATATGTGTCCTTATATAAACCTCAACGTACGCTAGTGTTCTAAAAATCCAGAGTGTAGACTGCATTTTTAATGTTAAAAAAGTAACAGAAATTATAACAATCACATTTGAAAATCTGTAAGTTAAATTTAGATGTAATGTTATAATGATATTAAATTGGTTTTATTAATTTGATTGAATATTACGTTTGACAGTAACTTTTATAAATACCTTTTATATCATTCAGCTGGTTTGTCAGATAAATTTTACTATTCTTTGTGCAAAAACTTTTGTAAAAAATATTGTTTGTTGTTTCATAAATATCTGTTAATAAAATGGGAAAAAATTAGTAAATTCCCAGATTGTAGTATAAATATATATTCATAATTGTGTTAGACACATAATTTGTATTTTAAAGGCTAAAAATAAAACAGCTATATTTCCAATAAGTTTTCTATGGAGAATTCATTAAATATAGACTCTACATGGAGCCCTGATGGTGAAGTGGTTAAGAACTGGGCTGCTAAGCAAAAGGTCGGCAGTTCGAATCCACCAGCTGCTCCTTTGAGACCCTATAGGGCAGTTCTACTCTGTCCTCTGTGGTTGATATGAGTCGGAATTGACTTGATGGCAATGGGTTTTTTTTTTTTTTTTTTTTTT
>NW_004443948.1:12277302-12320358 GCF_000243295.1 Trichechus manatus latirostris | reverse complement strand
CTATAAGTTAGAATCCACTCGCAGGCAACTTTTTTTTTTTTTTTTGGTATAGGGTTGCTATGAGTTGGAACTGAATCGACGGCAATGGGTTTTATAGTCAAATAAGCTTGAGAAATCCTGAGTGTTAATCATAGTTTTCTACTTACCACAATTTTTTTTTTTTAATAAAGGCTATATACTAAAGAAGGGTGATGGGCTAATATAGCATCTATTTTAAGATCCTAAGCATTTTAACAAGAGGGCCCTAACCTAGAAGGGGGCTCTAATGTGAACCACATCAAATCATACATGTTATAAATTCAGGATATATTCTGAATGTTTGCTTTCTCTCTCTTCTTATCTCTCCATCTCTCTCTGTTTTTCTCCCTGTCTCTCTCTGTCTCTATTATCTGTCCATCTATCTGTCTATCTATCTATGAATCTACCTATCTAATCAAGTGATCCTTTGCACCTCCTCTTCCCAAAGCATGACGTGTACTTGGCTAATTTTTGGAGTCACTATGACTGTAAAGCAGTTTTTGAGAAACCATGACCTATGGGTCAAATCTAGCTCTTCATCTGTTTTTATAACAAATTTTTATTGGAACACTGCCACGTCCATTTGTTTATGTATTGCATATTGTTGCCTTCCTGCTAGAGTGGCAGAGTAGTTGTGACAGAGAATGCATGGCCCACAAAGTCTAAAATAATTTACTATCTAACCCTATACAGAAAACATTTGACCACTCCAGTTCTCAAGTATTTTTTTGTTTTCCAACCAGTCTATTGAACTCTACATTGATGACTTCTTCACTGACCTGACATACAGTTCTTACGATCCTGCCTTTCATCTTTTAGAACAAGCAGAACAGAAAGTTAGTTCCTGGCATTAATATCCTCTCAGGAAATATAATATTAAGTGCAAATCTGATACCATGATAACTAAAGCTAATAATGCTGATAACACTTAGTACTGAGTCTCTCTACACCAGTCTGTTGATTTGGTCCTTGGACATAGCAGCCCTGCAGATTAAGTTGAGGTGAAAAAGAAGCAATCAGCCATGTTCTCCCCTAGCTATCAGAACTTACAGAATAAACTCAGAAAACAGCTATCATGCACCAACAGAACTCAGTAAAAAGGTTAGTTTTCTTAGCCTATACTCATGAAATTCTTTTTTAGATTGTTGTCAGATCAGTCAGGTAAGAAGTATTCTTAACCCCATCATTAAAAACCAAAAAAAAAAAAGACCAAAAAAACCTATTGCCGTTGAGTTGATTCCGACTCATAGTGACCCTATGAGACAGAGTAGAATTGCCCCATATGGTTTCCAAGGAGCGGCTGGTGGATTTGAACTGCTGACCTTTTGGTTAGCAGTCTTAGCTAGCTGTAGCTCTTAACCACTAAGCCACCAGGGCTCCAAAAAAACCCATCCTGAAAAGATTTTATGTCAACCCCACATCAGACCAATTCAACTTCACTTAATTCCCTCAACATACAGCTTCCAAGGCCACGGGGCTTCCACTTAGGAATAATGATCATTGCCAATTTTGTATATATTCAACACTGTCCACTTTTCACGTCTTTGAGACTAGGAAAAGCATACAGTGGTTTACAGTAATAATGACACTATAGTGAGTTAAAAAGGAAAGGCTGGAATACAGCTATTTGAGTCAGAAAGTTCTAACCTTAACATATATCAGTGTACAGAAAGCACAGTTCTTTCCCTGCCTTGTATGGAATGAGGCTAGTGAGACTCAGGGGAATAAAGCCTAATGCTGTCAAGTGATACAGCAGCTCTCAGAAAACTCGTAGGCATACTGACATCGAGTACCCTTGAGCAAGCTATTTTCACATGTCTTCATTTGTCTCCCCTCCATAAATAACAAAATCATACAGCCCCTTATGGTGGAGGAGAGGGTGTGTGGAAGAAACAAAATGATATAGCTAGATGGAGAAATAAGTGCAAGAGTAGCAACTACCAGAGCAGGTTTGTAACTACATAGCTATCTCTGAGAAATCTGTTTTCAGTCTACTACATAAAATCATAGTAACTAGAAACATGTTTTTCCTATCATATTTTGAGACAATAGTCACTGTCTGGATTTGCCTGTAAAAACTTCTCTCAGATATTGTTACCATCCAGTCAACAGAGACTCCTTTCAACTGGAATAAACTTTGACAGAATGAACATTCTGTGGTTTGTGAAGAAAGTTTTATGCTCTTACTATTTAAATGAATCAGCTTTATTTTACAAGGCACAGAAGGAATTTGCTCCTGGTTGATAGTCCAAAGGTCAGGGCTCCTGGAGGTCCTGTAATATGTGTCCTTATATAAACCTCAACGTACGCTAGTGTTCTAAAAATCCAGAGTGTAGACTGCATTTTTAATGTTAAAAAAGTAACAGAAATTATAACAATCACATTTGAAAATCTGTAAGTTAAATTTAGATGTAATGTTATAATGATATTAAATTGGTTTTATTAATTTGATTGAATATTACGTTTGACAGTAACTTTTATAAATACCTTTTATATCATTCAGCTGGTTTGTCAGATAAATTTTACTATTCTTTGTGCAAAAACTTTTGTAAAAAATATTGTTTGTTGTTTCATAAATATCTGTTAATAAAATGGGAAAAAATTAGTAAATTCCCAGATTGTAGTATAAATATATATTCATAATTGTGTTAGACACATAATTTGTATTTTAAAGGCTAAAAATAAAACAGCTATATTTCCAATAAGTTTTCTATGGAGAATTCATTAAATATAGACTCTACATGGAGCCCTGATGGTGAAGTGGTTAAGAACTGGGCTGCTAAGCAAAAGGTCGGCAGTTCGAATCCACCAGCTGCTCCTTTGAGACCCTATAGGGCAGTTCTACTCTGTCCTCTGTGGTTGATATGAGTCGGAATTGACTTGATGGCAATGGGTTTTTTTTTTTTTTTTTTTTTTGGTAAAGCCAAATAAATCATAAAGAAGGAATTTAAAGCTATATTTTTTTAAACTCGAATATTTGTAAGTAAACTAGATGCAGAATGCTTGCATTTCCCAATGAAGAGTTTATTTGAATAAATCAATCAACAGGTATTACTGATAGATTATTATATTTCAGTACTGTTTGAGGTAACATTTGAAGCACTCATAATTTGAACTGGTACTTATCCCATAATTGTTTTAGTATATTTGAAAGGACAATACAAATTTTGCATATTGACTTCTCAGAATTCTGTTTCAGTTTTTTTTCTTATTTCCTGCTTGCCAGATTAATATTCACAACTACAATAATTTTACAAATAAATACAAAATATTTAATAAGAAAAAGTTGCAGTAGTTGTGTATGTGAGTGTGCCTGTGTGTGTGTCTTGGTTGAGAGTCTGAAGTTCTGGCATAGCTTTCCATATTCAGTAAGACAAATCATTACATGATTATGATAGAAGGCACATCCCATTCTGTAGCTCTTAAAATATTTTATACGTACAAAGGATTTTTTGGATTATTCTTTTGAACAGTCAATCCGGTTACAATTATACTTTTACTTATGCTGAAATGAACCCCTATATAATCCATTGTTGAGGTTGAAATAGTATGAATTTCCTGTATAAGTACTCTTAATTAACTGAAGAATTCATCTGTAGAAGAAGACATTCTAATTTATTAACTTCTTTTTGTGTATTTTCATTTTCCTTTAATTGACTTTATTGTTCTGTTTAAACCTTTTTCATTTTTCTGGCAAAAAGGAAAAAGAATAAGATGGAGGATGAGGAGGAGGAAGAGAAGAAGGAGGAGGAAGAGGAGGAGAAAAAGGAGGAGGCAGGTGAAATTTTATCTCTTCTTAATTGTAGGCAGTGATCTGGGAATAATGATATGGTTTTGGTCAAGCAAAGCAGAAGTACAAAACCATATGTCATACTATCAAGGTTCAGGAAAGCAAGGTGTATTTTCTTCAAAGCACAACAGGTAGTGTGAGCCTTTTTCCTGATTAATTGCCATGCTGTGAGAGAGAGATAGTAGAGGCTTTTCTTTAGCATTCACAGAGAAAGATGAAATGGCTGCCTAATAACAGGGAAAACTACTCCAATTCAGAATAGTTTGCAGTATCTTGGTCATTGACTTAACAATCTGCTGAAGAAAAGACATTAGACGGGCAATAAAGATGAGGAAGAGAGACTGTGTCTACTACAGATTTACTGTCTAGTAGTGTAGATAATACAGACAATGGCAATAACACACAAAAGAATGTTATTAAGTGATGCACACAGTTGTTGGTTTACAGAACAAAGAGATCTACAGTTGTGATGTTAAGGTACAGCTTCAGGGAAGCATAAACACTTGAGGTATGCCTTGAAGGATGATCATGATAATTAGTTATGGGTAAGAGAGGGTTACAGGCCATAAAAACAGTGTGTGCCAATGTACAGCAGTATGATCATACCAGGTATATTTGGAGAGTTGCAAATAATTGAAGTAGAACAAAATATAAGCTATATCAAGAAGTAGAACAAAATATAAGCTATATCAAGAGGGTTACTGGTAAGGCTGCAAATATGTTTAGAGAATAGTTTGAAGAAAGTCTTGTCTGACTGAATAAAGAGTCTGAATCTTATAAAGACCAAAAAGAGTAGTTATAGAGGGTTTTGTTTTCTTTATCACCATCATCATCATTACAGTAGTTTGTAACATGGGAAATATGTGGGAGATTTCATGATTAGAAATGTAGTTTCAGAAAAGCTATCTTTCATGCAATGAGAAGTGGGAAGAATTGAAACAGAAAGGAGACTGGAGGCAGGAATATCAAGTAAAAGAGTGATAAAATATATAAATGACAAATAATCAGTCCCAAAACCTGGATGGTCACATGAGAAAAGAGGGTGAAGCAGAAGTAAAACATACTGAGAGGACAGAATAATCAAAATTTATTGGTCGATTGAAAGTGGGAGAAAGGAAAATAGTCCAGTTATAACCCATGACATGCCAAAAGTAAATTTCAAAGAAAATAAACAGGGAAACAATGAGATGAAGTATCTTAAAAAGAAGTTAATGAGTTTGACTTTAATATGCTAAATTCCAAGTCATGGATGCATACATGTAATTCCTGTACTTAAAGTAAGTGAAAACATGAAAATGGTGAAAAACAGTCTGAATATGTTACCCAAATTATCCAAATATCCAAGCCCGACACTTACTAATTATAGTGTTAATAAGAGACTGCTACGAGATAATTATGTGTCAGGAAAATATATACTGCCAGTATTTTATGGAGCAACATCACCTACATTCTGGTAGTGTCCATCTTCCAATGAATCAACATACATGTATTGAGTTCCCTTCACCCTGGTGAAGGCAAAGACAACACACAATATAGGGGAAATCAACACAACTAAAAAAGAATAGAAATAAAAAAAAAAAATTAGGAAAGTGAGGGAGATGATAGTGCACTATGAGTGTGCCTCCTGTGAGCTAACATGGGGGCTATAAAGTGGGCTCTTTGATAAAAATGTAACTCAGAAGCAGATGTATACCAAAGTCCTTATAGACTCAGAGCAAAACTGTCCAGGGGCCCACAGTGCACACAATGCAAGTTTTCCTGGAGATAGAGGACTGTACCAGGTTTTACTTGATTGTCTGAAAACTACCAATGGACTTTGAGTTATCAACGGCATTGTTATATTTACTTGAAGAATTCCAATT
The DNA here is from genome assembly GCF_000243295.1 of Trichechus manatus latirostris. NCBI lineage: Eukaryota > Metazoa > Chordata > Mammalia > Sirenia > Trichechidae > Trichechus > Trichechus manatus. The sequence goes on along the minus strand of NW_004443948.1, from coordinate 12,314,688 downwards.
ATATTTAGTCTCCAAATATTATAACTACTATCTAGACCAGTAGGAAAAAAAGGAGGGTATTAACCTCTTACATATCTATTCAAATAGCTGAAAGGCAATACTACAATAAAGGATCAGAACAAGAGGATATAATTTTGTCAGGAACTTCCTCAGAAGTTTTCAGCAATCTCTCCAAATATGAATTCCTTATCTTTTGGGAATTATAATGATAGAACAGGGCTTCCGTAGTCTGTTTAAGCATTTTGTCAGTTTATTATATTGTTTGCCATAGAGAAAGAGGTCACTTAATCTTTTTGACTTTGTCATGTGCAAATCCACATTTTAGTTACTTGGAGAAAACACGAGTGTGTTTCTGTGGTGTAGACTAATAGTGTCATTCCCTTACCAACGTTTAATTTTTCTTTACTAAATGTTGCTTAGTAATACTCATGAAGATGTTTTGCCAAAATCCATGGCAACAAAGATAAGGCCTACGAACTGCCAATGCTCAATAAAATGCACATAATTTGATCAAAACTTTTATATTGTTTAAATAAAAGCAATTTTTGCCAAAGAATAGGCTTTTCTATTCCTCCAAAAAGAAAATTCTCAAAATCATGTTCTGATTAAAAATTTTACTGGTATAACAAAATAAATGCAGAATCTCGTATCGGTTTTGTAATTATCTTTAAGGAAAAATTTCAAAATTATACGTAAAGCAATTGGATTCTGCTCAGAAAATGAGTGAGAGTGCATTTAGCCTCTTGTTAGAGGCTCGTCAGTGAATTACACATCATTCTCTTATTCTGTGAACAGCCAGCGATTCATAATAAATGTGCTTTATTGGCATGCACTTACTTGGCTTTCCTTTTGTGACGGTTAAGGTTATTTGTCAACTTGGCTAGGGCATGATTCTCAACTTGGCAGATATTATGTAATCATCCTCCATTTTGTGATCTGATGTGAGGGGCCAATCAGTTGAAAGGGGAGTTTCCTTGGGGGTGTGGCTTGCATCCAATGCATATGGATGCTCTCTGGCAAAGCTCGAACTCTCCCTGATCCTGCATCTGACTTGTCATCCTCTGACATCCAGTTCTTGGGACTTGAGTCAGCAGCTTACTCTCTGACCTACTGATTTTGGGTTCATCAGTTCCTGCAACCACCTGAGTCAGGAGCAGCCCCCAGCGTGATGCCTGACCCATGGATTTGGGACTCACCAGCCTCCACAACAGTATAAGCCATTTCTCTTAAATAAATTTCTCTCTATCTCTATTTTTATATGTATACTTTACTTGTTTTTATTCCTCTGGAGAACCCAGCCTAAGAAATCTTTCTAATAAACCAAATATTTCATTTAAGAAAGAAGTTGATAAAACGAAGTGTAAAGGTCCTAGAATGATGTGGAAAAGAAAACATATTTGAAGAAAAGAATCTTTCTTTTCCAAGGACAGGATATGCATAAGTTTATTTGACAATGTATTAGTAAGACCCTATTTGATAATGTATTAGTAAGACCCTATTTGATAATGTATTAGTAAGACCCTAGCAAAGCAGCTTTGACAATGTAGGGATACATAGTTAATTTATTAGGAAAAGATAAAATGTTACTTTGCTGGAGTTTATTTTGGTCATGGAATCCCAGCTATTTTGAATGTAAAGCAGTCATGAAGACTTGCCTTTTTCTTCTGAATGAACTAGTTCAGCATATCCTGTGATGATGGCTGGTTTTGTTTTACTTATTTTTTTTTACAGGAAGGTAGCCAAATTGCAGGACTAGACAATATTAAGGACTGAATTAAATCTCACTTGCTGCAGTTTAAACACGTTTCTTCTTAAAGTTCCTGTTTACACTCATTTTAAAATGTGATCTCTTGTGTACTTCAAGGCTAGTCCACAGGCTGTATCCTGTCTGAAGAAGCTGCCAGGATTTGTGACTTGTTTATGAGGGGCTTTCAGGAAACTCAGAATTTCACTATTCTCAAAGTCCACTCCCTGCTTGGTCATAAAAAGCACAATCCTACAAACAGTGTTGAATTTTCCATTATTTCAACTCTTCCCCCTTATTGCATATGTCAATTTGTAATTATATATTCATTTATGTGATTTCTTGATAAAATTCTGTCTCAGTACTCCTTGCTTTGCTAACAAGGTTATACAGTTTAATGAATAATGCTAAAGAAACTCTTCCTTGGTCTCCATCTCTCTCCATGAAACACATTAACGTTTTCCTGTGAGAAACAGACTTGAATCATAGATAATATTTTAGTAATTCTGCTTCTCACGAATCATAAATCTGAGTCCCATTTTAGGTTATACACCTCAGATTATTAACACTCTTCCCATTTATTAATATTTACTCTCTGTAAGGCATTATGCAAAGCATGTACCATCACACAAATCTTCTGAGGCATGGACTATTACCATACCTATTAAAAGCAAACAAATGAACAAACAAAAAAAGATATCAGTGTTCAGAAAGGGAAGAAAGGGTATGTAATGCTGAAGACCATACAAGTACGAAATGGGGCAACAAGATTAGAAATTAACCAAAGAAAGAAACAAACAAACCCCTTGCCATAGACCTGATTCAACTAATAGTGACCCTATAGGACAGGGTAGAACTGCCCCATAGGGTTTCCAAGAGTGTAATCTTTACAGAAACTGATTGCCACATCTTTCTCCCATGGATTGGCTGGTGGGTTCAAACTGCCAAGCTTTGGGTCTGTAGCCAAGTGCTTTAACCACTGCACCACCAGGGCTCCTGATTAGAAATTAGATTTGACTAAATCCACATCCCACTACCAGTCTGTCACTTAGTCCTACTGTGGTGGCTTGCATGTTGCTATGATGCTGGAAACTATGTCACTGGTATTCCAAATACCAGCAGTGTCACTCAAACTGGAAAGGTTTCATTGGAGCTTCCAGATTAAGACAGACTAGGAAGGAATGTCTGGCAATTCACTTCTGAAAATTAGCCAATAAAAACCCTATGGATCACAAAGGAATATTGTTCAATATAGTGCTGGAAGATGAGCCCCTTAGGTTGCAAGGCACTCAAAATACACAGTGTCCACAACAATGGACTGAGCATATCAATGATCTTGAAGATAGTACAGGACTGGGCAACATTTAAACCTGTAGTACATGGAGTTGCTATGAATCAGAGCAACTAACAACAACAAAACCACATCCCTGAAATCTACACCAAATTTCTCTGTCAGAATACATGGTTCTTTTGAATATCCTTTCTTCTTTTTTTTTTTTTTTTTTGAGGAGTGGAGTGAGAGATCTCTTAAGCTCCATTATAATCCAGCTACCGCATAGATAATTGAAGTGTTCAGCTTATTTCATTCTAGGAAAATATCTCCACTGATTTCCAAACCCCCGAAGAGAATCAAATGGGCTAGGGGAAAATAAAATCTGTTTAAGGTCTGCAATGTCTATGCAACGAGAGATGTCATGGAAAGGAAAAGTACAGATTATATAAGCTGCTGGTGGCTCAATGCAAAGCTTTCAAGATTTAGGTGGTACTTCATTCTGACACTGCTAGACTTCATGACCATTCTTTCTATACTTTCTAAACAAATGATGCTATGTATTTATTTTGGAATGAAATGAATTAAACAATATGAGAAGTTTTTATGAACTCTTGGAGTTCTCTCCTGTCTCAAAACCACATTTGGGATGCATGCTTTCCTACTTAAAACATTTTTTAAAAAATTCACACTTTCAACTTTTATATGAGACAAGAAAATATTTTTGATTTTAGAGTAAAATGTTAAAAATATTTTAAATCTAAATTTGCTCATTTTAATAGACTAGTTGCTGAATCTGTACGTTAAGAGTCGGGAATAGTTTTCTATCAGGACTCTTCACCTTCAGGTCAAAATTGAATCAAGGTTTAGATAAAAAGAAAAAAATTAAACTTTTAGAAAAATACAAAACTATCAACCCTTTTTTTAAATTAATGTGAAACACGTAATTTTATTCAATCAATACTATAAATTGTAAAGATCTTATTTTATTCAATCAACGAATGTATGTTGCATGCTGAATCTATATCAAGGACTCTCCACGGCACTGGAGATGGTCATGAGGCCAACACCCAAGGTTTCTGCTCTGCTGAACCTTTTACAATATGGGGCAGGGTGATGGCAGAGACTACTCAAGTAAACACCTGAGCAGTTCATTGTACATATGTATATATTTTTATGAACTCACAAATACCTAGGTTAGAATTCCAGTAAATTATCCATTGATATTGGACAATTAACTTACTCTCTCCAAGCCATACATTCTTCATTTTCATCTCTAAAATGCAAATAATTTTAACTATCATGGGACATTAGTTTGTGCATTAAATAAGATAATCTCTTCACCTAAAAGGAGAGAAACTTTTTTTTTCCTTCGGTTGAATATATTAGTAAATTATTCTTCTCATTTACTACTATTCTATGAAGCTATTGGCCTACAAATAACTGGTTGTCTACTTCATTTCCCTTTGAAATTCTTATCATCTAGCTTTCCCATTCACAAGGTTAGCATCTAGACAGTATGCCCAGCTCAACAGGACAGACAGAGCAGCCCATAGAGAGAATATTTTTTGAGCTTCAGTTCTGGGCTAAGCACATCACAAGTCAGCTGGTAGATCAGCCATAGACCAGAGAGTTGAGGGAAGCTCAAAAAGAAGTCTGATAACAATATTTACACATCCTCTGGTGCTACCACATTTTAAAGAACATACTGGTGCCCAGGGAAGTTCAATAATCTTTTTATATCTCACAAATGTTTGGGCAGACATTCATTTATTACAGAGAAGTGATTCCAAGTGATTTTATTACAGGCTATTTACGTGAATACAGCAAAGGCTCACCAAAATCTTACAAACCATGAAAATGAAATTGAAGTAATCCAGCTATATTAGAAATCAATTCTGATACATTTGATATCTAGAATATGTCTGTTTTTGTGATTATGCTTTAACTTTTAAAATTGAAGTACCTTATATATTTATTTTACTTTACACTTTTCAAAGGGACTTACACATATTAATTTAATTGGTTTTCAAAACCTGGGAGGTAAGTGTATGCTGTGCTCTCATATTCAACATGGAGGAAAACAAGGTTCTGAAAATACTGATAATTTTCTTGAGGTCATTCATGATAAGTAGTAACTAAGGCTCTGATGCTAGAATTCTTTACGTTACATCTCATTCCTTTTCTAAAATTTTGAGTCGTTATTTTAAACTGACATTAGGAAGGGAATAAACAAATGTTAACAATAATTTCCTCTTCCTAAACATGGAACACTTTATCACATAGACTTTAATTACTATCATCACAATAGAATAATGTATTCTGATACAAAACATTGACATCACACTGATGAAAGAGAAACAAACAAAAGATTGGACTTGCAGGGAGAACCTGCTATTAGACATTTGAGAGATAAACAGTCTGAAACATAAATGATACCATACAAACAAAATACACAGTACAGGAATTTAATCCAAGCTTTTCAAAGTTTTTCTTAGAAAAAGATGGTTTGTCTCTCTTCAATAATGCAGAAAACAGATCTGCCCAGTTAAAGTACCCATTATGCATAAAAGAAGAAAAAGAGAGAGAGAGGAAAAAAAAAGAAGGCATGATTTAAAGGGACTGAAAGCTGATATTTTATCAGGCACTATGAATCAACCGTAACATGACCTTCACATGGAATATTTAATATCTAGCAAAGGACTTCAGCTTTGAACATCAAAATCTCATTTTAGATTACTGATCTGTGAAATTCTAGAAGACATTAGAAAATCCCATGGAAGATAACAAATAACCAAAAGGAACCATCAGAAACAAACCAGCAGTGTGTTTAATGAAGCATGAGAAACCTTTTTCAAGTGTTCTGACTGATCTATAACCCAACTCGTTGTTGTCAATTCCGACTCATAGAAACCCTATAGTTCAGAGTAGAACTGCCCCATAGAGTTTCCAAGGAGCACCTGGTGGATTCAAACTGCCAACCTCTTGGTTAGCAGCCATAGCTCTTTACCACTGTGCCACCAGGGTTTCCATGTAATAATATATCTATGTATGTCTTTACATACAAATAAAAGTATTTTAATATATTTTCTTAATGAGAAACATTTAATGCACAAAAATCTTTTAATAAAATAATTGTCATGTTTCAAGAAACACTGAGTTATAAAACATTGCTCTAAGATAATTACAATGAATTCAAACTACACCTTCAGTTACAGCAAAAGTAATTAAATTACTGTTATCAGGCAAGTTCCCTCTCCACCCCCATCCTCTGGTAAATTCATAACTCAGTACATAACTGAGAAGTAATTCAATTTATAACGACATCTTTATAGAGCAATTAAGTCATTTTTTGACCCACATAAGCTGAGGAGAATGCTGTCTTTGTCAGAGTCAGCATTTACATTGAAAAAACTTAAGAAAAATAACCTGAATTAACCACGGTAAGGAAGAGAAACTTAGTTCTCGTGAGATTATTTATCATTGGGTTTGTTGATGCGTCAACTGAAGTATAGTAGTGATTTTTAAAGATAGTATTATTGCTTAATCTATATGAAATTTAAAAGTGAATTTCAATACCCCACTGGCAAAATAATATTGCTAAAGGAGCACAAAGAAATGAGATTTGTATGGTTGTATTTCAGAAGCTTTAGCAGAAAATAATCCTGGAAAATATCCTGCAGGATATTAGATAAAAGGCGCCCTTGGAACTGATTTCTGCTGATCTCCCTAATGAAAATCACTGTGATCAGAAACTTTTTCTTCTTGAGGCTACTACCTTCAGCTATTACTTTTCACCAAAACCTTTAATGCACCTGCCCCTCACTTTTTTGGGTAGGGGTCCATTCAGGGATGTGGGACTAGAGGATGTCAGGGAGGCATCTCTCTAGGGTGGGAGCAAGGCAAGAGAGGGCAATAGAACGAGGTAGATCAAGGCTGTTGTCTGCATTCACAAAGACCCATCTGCTTTTTTTGGAGAAGAGGGGAAGAAAACATATGTTTATTTGTGGCCTCAATATTAAAAGATACGTTTAACTTAGAGATCCATATGGAGTGTGTGTGGGTGGAAGGGTCAGAGGAGTTCCTGTGATGTACTTACAACATGGTTTATACTCTGATCCTTTTAAGGTGTTCTTTGAAGGATTTAGATAAAGCAGAAGTGGGTTAAAGATGTAAAATCAAATGATTGGACATGATTAGTGTGTTGCAAATTTTGTTTGGCCAATGCTTTTTCCTATTGTTAATTTTTTCTTATCTTTACTTTTTCTTATTTTTAATTGAATACCTTTGGGCAGGACAGTCTCCAGTTTGCTGACGTCACAGTGCTCTCTATTGTTTTACATTAGACCTTTCAAAGGGTTTGAAGGCATGTGAGTTTTCAATCCCTTCTTCGGAGCACTGGGTAAAGAGTCTAGTGTTAGAGATTACTAATAGGTTTTCCAATGATACATCACAGGTTAACTTACTGGGGTGTGTGTGTGTGTGTGTGCGTGCGTGCGTGCGTGCGTCCGCGCGCGAGAGAGACAGAGAATGATTCTGCAGTGATTTCCACGTAATGTTTGAGGTGTTTTTTCCCTAAAATACATTATGCTTAGCACTAAAGAATGAGAAGTGAAATTTTTAGTTTAATCTGTATATTCAGCAAATTCATAGAGAATTTATTAAACTCTTGCAGAATAAAATGTACACTTTTAAGGTATACACATTTAATTTTAATTATTAGTAATTTTAATTATTGGGTTTTTATGGAATCTAAAGAAACATGCTTTTGTTCTTATAGTACCTTTCTTGGATATCAAAAGAGCCTCATTATTCAGAAAAATTTAAAGTTATGGGTTCACATATTTAACTGCATTTTCTCATTTTAAAGAAATGTTTTCTCTATAATTCAAAAGAATGATTGTCCTCTACCTTACTATCCCTTTTTAAGCATTGTTTATTGCACAAGCAGTTCACTACTAAATGCAAAATTTACCAGGCCATTTTCTCATTTCTTCTTCCAACAGAGCCTGGAAGTGGGTGACTCCATGGCTCATGGCAGCATGCATGCTGTCAACATAAGAGGCTGAAAAATAGCCCAAATCAGTCTTCCCCCAGCACCTTCTCATGTATTATTAAAGCAAGCAAGCTTCCTGCATTGCTGAACAATACTGGCCGTCCTCCACCAACAAATTCAGTCCGCAGGCTTCTGAATGTTCGCCAGTGGTCTGTGTTGTCTGCACATGGCAGATATAGTTGGCAAAATGAATGAAGAATTTCCTATTCTTACTAGGCAGTATTCCAGACAGAAGATAAGGATAGCCTGAATAACTGAGCTGGCATATGAAAAGGGTTCTGCTTTTCACATAACACTTATTATGAAGATGCAAATTTCCTCTGAACCAGAAAAGATATTGATGGCTGCTCAGCAGACATTCCTTTAACTGTTAAAAAAATTGGGTCTACAGTGTCTTATTTTTAAATATTTTTCAACTCCATTTTGAGACTATATAACAGCATTGTCTCAGAATCTCCATAGACTTACATTTATAAATATTTGCAACTAGTATCCTTGGTATTTTTATTACTTAAATATTCAAAATAGTATATCCAAGTACATGTTCTATTCAATGTTCATTTGGCTGAAACCTAGCTTAATAAAACTGTATATAGCCATTGAATCATACTCACATTTTGATTAGGCAATATTCCATATATATAGGTCATACATGCACATATGGTTTTAAAATAACCACAAGGTTTTACAAGGAAAATAAAATTTCTGTCCTACATTTGACTTTCAGTCTCCAAGTTTCTTTCCTCCAGTATTACCAGATGTCTTAGTTGTCTAGTGCTGATGTAACAGAAATACTACACGTGAATGGCTCTAACAAACAGGAATTTATTCTTGCACAGTTGAGGAGGCTAGAAGTTCGAATCCAGAGCACTAGCTCTAGGGGAAGGCTTTTTCTCTCTGTTGGCTCTGGAGAAGGTCCTTGTCTCTTCAGCTTCTGCTTCCTGGTTCCTTGGAGATCTCCATGTGTGTTGGCATCAATCATTCCCGGGTCTAGGAGGTTCTCAGCGCAGGGACCCTGGGGTCCAAAGGATACACTCCTCTCTTGGCTCTTCTTTCTCCATGGAATGAAAGTCCCTCTCCTCTTTGCTGTTTCCTCTCTCCTTTTATCTCCCCTAAGGCCAAAGGTGCGACTCAAGCAATGGTGTGACTTGAGTCAGGGTGTGACTTGAGTAAGAAAGTGACTTGAGTAAGGGTATGACCTGATTAAGTGTGGTTTGACTCAAGATACACCCCACCCTAATCCTGACTCATTAACATACAGAGGTTAGGATTTACAACACATCACAAAATGGAGGATAATTACATCAGATCACAAAATGAAGGCCAATCACACAATACTGGGCATCATGGCCTAGCCATGCTGACACATATTTCTGGGGAACACAATTGAATCCATGACACCAAATCATTGGATTTTCTTCTAGAAATGGTCAATGCATATAAAGAAAAAATATACACTATTATAGCATACTATACATTGTTTCTATATCTTATTTTTTTCATAGAAAACATTTGTGAAGTCTGACAATTAATAAGCAGGTTGTCAAGAAGATTTACTATTAGTGTAATTACTAAATTTTAATTTATTATTAGATTAAAATAAAACAACAAATCTGAATACAGTGGACACAGAAATACTATTCCCTCATTCTTGAACTCACTGCTCATTCAGACCACAATACGTGTTGCATACCAACTATTACAAAGCATTTTACTAAAACTGCAGTAACACCCAGATCTTTTTAAAACTATAATTTATTTTATTTTACGTTGTTATTGTTGTTGAGAATATACACAGCAGCCCATACACCAATTCAATGACATTGGTTACATTCTTCAAATTGTGCAACCATTCACACCCTCCTTTTCCCAATTGTTCTTCCTCCATTAGCATAAACTCACTGCCCCCTAAGTTTCCTAACTAATCTTTCAAGTTGCTGTTGTCAGTTTGATCCATACAGATAGTTCTTAAAAGAGCACAGTGCAGCTTTTGCCATCATGGACCTCATAGCCAGACTTGCTACCGAGCATACCAGATTTCTTGTGGTCATGTAACCTCTCTCTGTCTCTCCTTCTCTGTATCTCTTTCTGCCTCCCTGAGTGTGTGTTCCGCTCTCATCCTTGGTTTGTCTTTTTCCTCACAGGGGGGTGTTTACTCCTTTTCTTTGTCTCCTTCTCTCTCTTCCTTTATGTCTCTCTAGTTTGTTTCCTTTCTCTCACTCCCCTTAGCTTTCTGACCACCCTCTTCACCCTCAGTCTTCACTCCTATACAATCTCCTTGTCCTCTTATCTGTTTCTGCCTCCAGCTTCCTTCTCTCTGTCCTTGCTCTTCTCTGCCTCTCTCTCCCTTTTCTTTGCCCTTGAATATTCATATGCTTGGCACATTCCTGTCCTCCTATTTACCTGGTCTACTGCTACTTACACTTCATGACTCAGCATAAATGTTACTTGTCAGAAAGCTCTTTATCTTCCTTTAGTAGATTAAATACTTTTTATGTATAATATTCCATAGTCCCTTTCAATTTCTTCCTCCATAAACTTCCTTCTTTCAACTCACCTATAATTATGTTTTAAAAATGTATTTTTAAATTTCTAATATGAAACATATATAACTTTAAAAGACTACAAAAAGTTATGTAGTAGAAAATCTCTCATCCACGTCTATATCCCACTAGCCCAGTTCCACATAACCCTCCCTACTGCCATCCTCCATACACAAGTTACCATTATTTTTAGTTACCTATGAAACTTGGAAGCCTGGTGGCATAGTAGTTAAGAGCTACAGCTGCTGATCAAAAGGTCGGCAGTTCAAATCCACCAGCCCCTCCTTGGAAATCATATGGGGCAGTTCTACTCTGTTCTATAGGTCGCTATGGGTTGATTCAACTCAGTGGCAACAGGTTCGGATGAATCTTTTCATAGTCTCTTTATGTATACATAAATAAACATAAATATATTCTGATTCTATTTTCTTTGTACACAACATGACAACAGGTGATACAAACCTTTATGTGTTTTTTAACTTGATATATCGTGGAGGTTTCCCTATACCAGTATACAGACAGCTTGGTCATATGTTTCTTAAAGCTCCATTTTATTCCATTGTAATTTTATTCCAGTGTACGTATGTATCATAATTTAAACAATTCCCTATTGATGGATATGCTAGTTATGTCTTGTTACAAACAATACTGAAATAAATACTCTTGAACGCACACCTGTTCACGTGTCATTTTACGTACATGATAAAGTTCTAGAAGCGGAGATGCTGAATCAAAAGTTATGTGCACTTTTAATGAGAAAGATATTGCACTATTATCTTCAATGGGGCTGTAATAATTAACACTACCATGAGCAATGCATGACGATAACTGTGTTCCTGCAGACTTACCGAGAAAATGTGTAATCCAGCTTCAGATTTTTTGTCAGTCTAATGGGTGAAAAAGTGCATCACAGTGTATTATGCCCTTTCTCTACCATACTTAAAGACCCTTACTCTCTTTTGAATTATTTCCCTTGGTCTTAAAACATGCTCAGTCTTTCCTTACTTTAAATTAAGAGTATCTTTTCCTAAATCCATTTTATCCTATAGTTACCATTCTCTTTCTCTTTTTCCTCTACTGCTTCACTTGTGAGCCCATTTCAATCTGACTAGCGCCTTCATCACTCCACTGATAATGCTCATTATCCGCCCTAACTTTACACATCCAGTGGACACTTTCTGTCCTCACCCCACTTGACCTTTCTGAAACATTTGACATATGACCAACACTCTCTCCCTCCTTAAACCTCTTGCCATTGGCATTTAGAAAAAGCTCTCCCTTCTGATTTTTCTATTAACATTTCTGTTGCTCTACATCAACCTACCTGGTAGGCTTCTTTTCACCCCACTGACCCTTAAATGTAGCAGACCCCAAGATTTATCCCTGGCTACCTTCTTACTTTAAACTCTTTCCTGGTCCATCTTATTTACACCCATGGCTTAAAATGCACTAATCTGTAGCAATAATGACCCTAAATTCTTTATCCTTAATGCAGATCATCTTCACATCTGTTTAAACCTGGCTCTGCTTATTTATATAATATAAACAGAGACAGAAGAGATTGAAAACAAGAGATTAAAATCTGTTAGGATTTTTAGTAAAAATCCTAGGACTAGGTATGTAAAAATAGTTTGTATAAATTATATTAATAACAGGTAATGCTTATTGAATGCTTGTTATGTGGGAGGCACTATGTTAAGAGTTTTATAGTATTATTATTACACAGTGAAACCAGCTCTGAGCTCTCTAAAGAGCTGAAGCTATTCAAGCCTTCATTTGCTGGGAAAAAAATGAATGAGGAAACAGTAAAGGATTGAATGAAGGAGTTTTTGGTATTCTAGGAAATGTTAATTGGATCTCTTGCATGAAATTGAAAAGAAGATATTCTGGAAATAGATACTAAAAAAGATCTCTGATATTACAGTTTCTTGACCAGGTTGGAATAGAGAGCCACCTGGTGGTAAGAGAGTAGAAATAATATGTGAGGAAAGGGGAGCTTGCACTGAGTCTAAAATCATACTACATTGGGGCTTCCTATTTTCTCTAGACTGGCTAGGGCCAGAAAACCCTGGTGGTGTAGTGGTTAAGTGTTACGGCTGCTAACTGAAAGGACAGCAATTCAAATCCACTGGGTGCTCCTTGGAAACTCTATGGGGCAGTTCTACTCTGTCCTATAGGGTCACTATGGGAATTGACTTGATGGCAGTGGGTTTTTGGTTAGGGCCAGAACAATTAGGATCTAACCTAGATCTCATACAGGATTCTATTGCTACTAGGTCTTAACCCTAGTTGAATTTGCTTATACATTTGAAAATATGCCTATTGTTCTATATTGGGCTTACTTACATTACCAACCTGGTAGCAGATACTCAGAACTGGGAGAAGAAACGTGCAGTAGTGAGGGACATGAAAACAAAACAAAAGAAGATAAAAATAAAGGGGAGAGAGGTGAGGCAGTAATGGCACATGCTGCTCCCAGCCTTCCTCCCTCCTTTTCCTCTTTCCACAATCTGAGGTGGTCTCAGAGTGATTATTTCCTAACATATGCAGCTTCTTGGCATATGCCATAAATAAGTTCAGAATTATCCATGAAAATACAGTGAGTCATATGGTCAAGGAGCATTGTTTTAAAGATTTATGAATGTGAGTGATAACAGAAAACAAATAAACACAATATATAAAGGTTTTACTGTATTATACTGAGGTAATAGACAATCTCCAAATCTCAGCGGATCTCAGCAACATGCGCTTCTCTTTCCTATTTCATGCCCATGGCAGCATGGCTCTGCTCCATTCCAGAATGGAATGCTTCTCATTCCAGAACCCAGCCTGAAGGACCAACCCCATGTGACACCTGCCTAGCAGAGGGAAAACAGCAAGGGATATCTAAGTCATTCCTGATGGCTTTTAAAACTTCTACTCAGAACAAACATACATCTCTTTTCCTCATCCTTCGTTGGAGAAACATGTCACATGATGAAGCCTAATGTTGATGGAGACAGAAATATATTCTCACTAGTGACATGGCACTTAGATGCAGATTTATACTAAGTGTAATGTAATTTATTGTCTAAACCAGGACAAGGGTGAGAGTAAAAGTAGTTTTAATAATTAAACCAAAACCAAACTCATTGCTGTCGAGTTGATTCTGACTCATAGAAACCCTATAGGACAGACCTGACCTACTGACCTTTTGGTTAGCAGCTGCAGCTCTTAACCAAACCACTGTGCCATCAGGGCCCCGTTTTAATAATTAAGACAGGTCAATAGGTGTAAACCGGAACTATACTGGCAAACTTGGATATATTGTTACCCTATTATAATCCTTGGAGCCCTTGTGGTGCAGTGGTTAAGAGCTTGGCTGCTAACTACGAGGTTGGCAGTTCAAATCCACCAGCCGCTCCTTGGAAACCCTATGGGGCAGTTCTATTCTGTCCTGTAGGGTTGCTATCAGTTGGAATCGACTCCATGGCAATGGTTTTTGTTTTTAAATTATAATCCTCATACAGGGAAAGGGGACAGGCAATTAAAAAAAATTTAGTTGATCACAAGCTTCAATTAAGAGCCCTTGCATACCCACATAGGTATAGTAATAATGAGGGAAGCAAGGGAAAACAGGTATGCTGAAAGACTAGACCAAGTGTTACAGAAAGCTGGATACTAACCCTTAGACTCTGAGACCTCTTCCAAAATACAAGTCAATACAACTGATAAGAATCTAAGACTAGCTTGATTTCAATGATGTCCTGCACCTCAAAAGGTAAGTTGTTGTGTGCCATGAAATCTTTTCTGACTCATAGTGACCCCATGTGACAGAGCAGAACTGCATCATAGGGTTTTCTTGGCTGTAATCTTTACAGAAACAGATTGCCAGGTCTTTCTCCCACAGAGCAGCTGGGTGTGTTTGAACTGCCAACCTTTTGGTTAGCAGTCAAGTGCTTAACCACTGTGCCACCAGGGATCCTCAAAAGCTAAGTAATAGTGAGAAAAGAAGACAGCCTGTACTCCATTTCTCTGGCCTCAGTGACTGAGTCACATGCACTAGGTCTCAAGATACTAGTGGTATTAGAGACGGCAAGAAAGAATAAGGATCCAATTTTGTTAGTTCAGCAATTCCAAGTATTTTATATGTAATGTAAAGGCTGATTCAGTTATATTTCCAGATGGGGGGTATTGGAGTAATTTATGGATAAATCAGGAGTCTGTGGTCCCAACCCCTGTAAAATAGGAGGTACGTACAATGGTTTGTAACAACAAACGGGTGCTACTTTGTGACGCATATCAAAACATAATTATTATTACTATATTATTATGTTAAAGATATTTTAGTGTACCTGGAAGTGTTTCTTTAATGCTTTTTATGCAAAGAAATGTATGCTATATGCTATATACTAAGACAAACATTTGACTAACTGACTTTAGATACAAACCATGTTTCGACTTAACGTAAAATTCGACTTAATGACAGACTTAGGAATAGAACTCATTCATAATCTGGGGACTGCCTGTATATATCATGGTGTTTGTACAACACCCAAATCACATAACATCCTACTTCATAGAACATATCATGGATGTTAAGCAACACATGACTTTGTACAGAAAATCAAAATATTTTAGGGCTAAGCATTTTTTTAAGTTAGGAACTAAAAATAAAACAGAGAGATTACATCAATAATCGATCGAGCTGTATAGAGTGGAATAGTGGCTGAAAGCCACATAAGAGAAGAACTATTATCAAACAAATCGGAAGTTAATTTATATTTCTATTTCAAATATTTTATTTCAATGAAACTAATGTTTCTTTGCTCAAAAATACTTTTAAAGCACTAATCTAAAAGTAATATTCAGCTTCTTAAAGAGAAAAAAAGTACAATTATTGAGAAAGATACCTTCAAGTAAGATGAAAATCACTCTTTATCATTTAAAGTATAGGTCAAAAACACTTGATATAAGAAAAGACAATCAGTTATTTGTTAAAACTCTCTAGACCACAATTCATAGCGCCTAAGGAGATAATACACATTTCAGATTTTCTCTAGGCATTAACATAGTCATTGAACAAGGCAAACTTTTCTCTTAATGCTGCTGCTCCATCAGTTTTTGACCTCACTCAAAAAGCAAATCTCAGAAAGTGGCAGTGAGGTCACTTAGGAAAGCATCTTCCATCTTGCCACAATTGATCATTTATTGATTGTAATATAAGATTTACTTTTTTTCTGTCATTTGCTTTTAACAAATTTAAGCAATTATAGCAAGCATCATACTGCCTTAAATATCTACATATTTATTAAGGAAACATAAAAACAACTAGTGCTTATAAGATTTTTATGTATGGAATATTGTAAATTATTTTCCTGGGCTTTAAGGGTATTTATTTGTTAAGTTGTTGGTGAAATGGAAATTTGCTGTTCTAAGCACTAGGTGGCAGAAGAAGCTAGGAGCTCAACATGACTTTACCAATCACACAGGTTGCTTTGGTATTTACTTTTATCTAATTCAGATGACGGTCCTGGACAAAATGCACTATTTTCCCTTTGTTAATTCAAACACATGTGTTAGGCGGGTGACTACATAAATAAAAGCATTGGAAAGAAGTTAAAAAGGCTGAATACTCTTCCATATCTTCAAGGGGAACTCCATTCAGAAGTTATTCTAAAGTTGATTTCTAGTAAATATTTGAGTTGGTTTCAAGTGAACATTTTCTTTTACCAGATTTTTTTTTTTTTTTCTGAAACACTGTGACCACATTAAGGAGCCCTGGTGGCACAGTGGTTAAGCACTTGGCTGCTAACCAAAAGGTTGGCAGTTCGAAGCCATCAGCCACTCTGTGGGAGAAAGATGTTGCAATCTATTTATTTAAAGAGTTACAGCCTTGGAAACCCAATGGGGCACTTCTATTCTGTCCTGTACGGTCACTATGAGTTGGAATCGAACAATGGCAATGGATTTACAGGTGACCACATTACCCTTGCCTTGTAAATCCAGAGGACTTGTTCTCTCCACTGGCTGTTTCTGAGATCACACAGAAAATACCCGGGGAGGTGCCACTAATGGATGTATCCTGAATGTGCCTTGAAGATCTGTGCCAGTAGAGAGAAGCGATTGCTTCCCTCCTTCTCCCGCACTGCGCATGTACATTGGTTATGGAAACATAAAACATTAATTTATCTTGTTGAATTAATCCAATGGAAGTAACATTGAGGTATTAACACTATAAAAGAAATTCTATATTTCATCATAACCTCCCATATGGTTAAATGTATGAAGCTGACCAAAAAAATAATAAATAAATGAATAAAATCACAGATTCAAGATCAGAATTGAGTAACTGTTTTTATAGAATAAGTGTTGATTTCTGTATTTTAATATGGTGTCGGTAATTGTATTGCTAGAACACGATGCAGATTTCTTAGAATGACGTTCAAGACCTATAATGATCTGTTGTTCCTCAGCAACAATGTTCTATCTTCATTTAAACAGACCGTGGCTCTTTATACCACTGCCTTTGACAGAATAACAGCAACAAAAAAAACCAAAAACAAAAAAACCACTGCCTGTCGAGGGGATTCCCACTCTTAGCCACCCTACAGGACAGAGTAGAACCGCCCCGTGTGGTTTCCAGGGAGTGGCTGGTGGATTTGGACTGCCGAACTTCTGGTTAGCAGCCAAACGCTTAACCACTGGCACCACCAGGGCTCCACCTTTGCCGAGGCTGCTGCATCTTTTTGAAATGTCCTCTTTTTCTCTTTCTGGGAAGCTGACATTTCTACTTCAACGAAGAAACTCAGAGATCACCTCTCTGAAGTTTCTCCTGAATTCTGGAGAATAAGCATTTCCTTCTTAGAGATCTTAGAATCATCGCTTCAGCTTGCATCACTCGGGTCATTCGATTTTGCTTGCATTTGTAGACTTGTTTATCCCAGGAGACACTACAGGACTTTTGCATCTTTAATGTCCAGTTAGGATTTTGAACCAGAATGGGTCCTCAATACTGTGGTGAAGGAAAGGAGTCAATAATGCCCATAAATACATGCAGTGCATATGTTAATGTATTTCTTCATCATTATTTCTATTTAAAAAGGACATTATATTTGAAAATGAGTACTTTTTTAGGGTTTGAATTTAAACGATTTATTTTGGTATTAAATTCAGTGAAAAACATTTGGATTTTGTATACATTGAAGGGTACAAACTACGAGTCCATTAGCCTTCAATGCCTCACATTCTCTGGGAAGACATATATATATATATATATAGTTATATATATATATATAAATCCATCCATCCATCCATCTATCCGCTCAACTATCCGAAAGAATTCAACATATTAAAATGGAAATTGTAATAATACCTCCATGGGGGACTATTGCTTTGAAGTACAATCCTGATTTCTTTAATATTTCAAGTAAACAAAGCATTTATTAAACATATAAAATGTTAAAGGTGCTCTGCCATGCGTATCTTAAAATTAAATAGATGACATTTTGTACTTATCTCATGGACAGTAGAGCTGACCTAGTTATTTTAAGAACAAAATTATCTGGCAGTTATTTGTACGCTTAAAGCAATAGGCAATCCCTGACCATTATGAGGGCTTTCACAAAGGCAAATCAAGTCCAATTTCCTCCATACCTCATATATAGAATCTTTGATCTTTGAATAAAACAAAACAAAACAAAAACTCACAATAGCATTCACGGACTGAAAGGACGGACCTTTTGTTTTTCATGCACAAGGCATTCAGGAGTGACATTCTACCGACAGAAGGACAGACAACTGATTTTATGCAAACAAAAAAAATTACTTAGTGTATCAGTTCAGAACTGAGAGGTAGATTCCACTGTCCAAGAAAATGGTAACTCTCATAAGCTTATTTCTGTATTTGGGGGATATTTGGGAGGTTGGTTGGTTTGTTTTTAAATTTCTGGGGGATTAATCACTTTGACAAATTAATCTACACCATGAATGGGATCACATACTTTCCTGAAAACAATTTTTGTTGATAAGAAGGAAGAGATGCCTAAAGGCAACTAAAGGGACAGTGTTTTGGAATCAGTATGGAGAGCCTAGGCCAGAATAGCAGAATAGGTTGGGTTCTTGGCCCCACACTTCCACTTATTCTGCATTTGAGATTCTGTGTATGTGTGTGCGTGTATGTGTGTGCACGCACGTGTGTGCGTGTGCGTGCATGCGTGTGCGTGTGTGTGTGTGTGTGTGTGTGTGGTGTGTACTGGAGCCCTGGCAGCACAGTGGTTAAGATCTCGGCTGCTACAAAAAGGTCGGCAGTTTGAATCCACCAACCACTCGTTGGAAACTCTATGGAGCAGTTCTACTCTGTCCAATAGGATCACTATGAGTCGGAATCGACTTGATGGCAACAGGTTTGATTTGTCGGTTTGGTGGTGTGTATTGAATACTATTTAGAATATTTTTCTATTGTGGTAAATGACAAATTGTGAAATTCTTAAGCAGAATTTTAACATTGTAGTTAGAAAGTATACTTGTAGAATATAAGACTCTACAACATATAAACATCTACATTGTCTTAAGTTAACTTTTTAATTTTCAGTAAGCCCCAGATTAAGTTTATATTGAAAGAAGAAAAGAATTAATACATTGTAGTTGATTCAGACAAAATACAATCATAAAAGTGGAAAATGTAAATAGTTGTGTGGGGGGGGGGTTGGTGTGTAGCTATAATTTGTTGCGGGTGAATTCTTTTCTATATATTTCACTTGGTAAACATATTTCTCAAGGAACAATTCTAAGGATTTTCTAGGTTTTTTAAAGCTCAGAACAGCATTTGTCTAAATAAAACTGGGGAAAAAACCAAAAAGAAACTGGATTTTTATGTTAGACTAACTATATTTTATTGAATTGATCTATGTATGCTTGTTTGTATCTCCTATACTACACTTGAAAGCTCTGGTACATAAAAGCTGGGTAATATGTTTTTAATTGAATTGAAAAAAAACTTAGTCCTCCAATGTCACTAAAGGCACAAGGTTCTATTATTTCTCTTATAGTAGCAATACAGTGTAGAAAATCTATTTTATATTTTTTAAGCACTACATAGGTTTCAGACTAGTATCTATTAAATAGTTGGAAATTTGTCATAAAATTTTAAAACATTTGAACAATATATTACCTTACCCTATTGTCTCCATTTTCTGCCAATGAAATCACAATTTATTTTATGAAAAAAGCTCATATTATTTAGTTTACAACTATATACCATTAATATAAAATAATTAGAGAAAACAATATTAAATGTAGAAATATTCCATTAAAATATCCACTAGAAGGAGGTAGTGTTTAATTTTTTAAGCCCCCAATACATTTCATATAGTGAGTGGGGTTTTTATTAAAAAAAAAAAAAATTCACAATTTTTTTTAAAACTTCATTTTAGAGACTGTTACTGAAATTATCGTGAGAAATAATAGTAAAAATTTCCAGTTATTACCATGCAGACACAATATTTATACTCTTGGGTATGCATATTTTTATGATAATTTTCTACTTGGATAAGGTTTATTTACATATCTATTTTATCAATTATTTTAGCATATAGTTTTCATCAATTTATTTTCTTAAGCATCCAGAGAAAATTCTATATTGAAATATCAGTCTTTTTATATTTAGCTTCTTTAGAAATCCATGTTTATTCCAAGGCTTTACTTTCTAAGTTAATTTTCTCTCTTAAATATAAGAGTATGCCACTAATAATAAAATTGGCTACATATGTTTTAATCATATATTTATGAAATCTCAGAGATCGTATTAAAAAGTACATTTATTAGCATTCAATTCCCTTTGGAAAATTTATATTCAGAAACTTAAACAGAGTAATGAGTTGTATCTTCTGATGGAAGAACTTACATAAATTCAAAATGTTTTAAAATATTTTGAAATTTGACATTTTCTTTAAAAAAATGAAACGTTTAAAATGAACATTTCTATTAAAATATATATTGCAGAAGGAACTAAACAGAAAGGAGAGTAAATATCCTTTATAGAGTAGCGATGCCAAGATAATCCTATGGGGCAGTTCTACTCTGTCCATTTGGTTGTTGTGAGTCAAAAATCAACTCAACAGCACCTAACAACAGCATGCTACTGGGCAATGTGGTCGAGGAAACCGTCATACATGTGTGCAAAAATGGCTTTGTTACTAGCTCTGTGACCATGTGGCAAGTAGTTATATGAGGTAATAGAGGCTCAGCTATGTTATTAATTGCATACAATGATACTTACTTGTAGGAAGGGTTGTTTTGTTCAAAAAGAACGTAAGTAAATTTCATAGCACTGTGCTTGCCAAATAGATATTCAAAAAGTGGTACCAGGTGTATGCTTTCTGTTAACTGAATGCATATGTTATGTCTTTCAATCTCAACAACCACCCTTTGAGTACAAAACTGTTCAGACTGAATGGCTTTTTGCATCTAATAACAGATGGATATAGTCTTTGAATCCAGGGGTGTGTGATTTAAAGTCTGTACTACTAACTCCCCTCCAGTTCATGACAACTTAATTTTTGTCTAACTATTCACTGATGAAGTAACTTAGGTAGCTTTTTCTAATTTTATGGGTATTAGTTGTCAAAATCAGAAGATTTAATTCAATAGCTTTTTATAATTTTGATTCTAAAGAACTAGGATTAATTGGAAGATTAAAAAAAAAAGACATTAAAAATATATGCACCAACATAAGATTTCCCATTATACATTCTAACAAGTTGTCAAAATGTGACAGAAATGTTAAGCCCTTTAGCAGTATGAATGAAGTTTATCACAGTTTCTACACAGTGAAATCAATTTTACTCTGAATCCACCGGAGGCTTCCATGCATAACTTAGATGAACTCTAATGGCAATTATTTGAAAAAATCAGCTGTATAGTTGCTTGAGAATATGTTTCAAAATTGATTTAAAAAGATATATTATTTCATTTTACTCAAACAAATCCATTAAACCAAATCCAATATTTTTCTAACAAAGACAAACTGAGATCTATAACTCTATGTTTATATCATTATTTTCTTTTAATTTAAGATTACATTCTCAACAAATTTTGGAATGTCTCAACCAAGAATTAAAAAAGAACATTTTGCTTAAAATACTATTAAAAAAAAAAACAAAAACCCATTGCCATTGAGACAATTCTGACTCATAGTGACCCTACAGGACACGGTTATTAGATGCAAAAAGCCATTCAGTCTGAACAGTTTTGTACTCATAGGGTTGTTGTCGAGATTAAAAGACATAACATATATAAAACTGTTCCACAGAGTTCCCAAGGTGAACATGGTAGATTCAAACTGCCAACCATTTGGTTAGCAGCCATAGCTCTTAACTACTACGCCACTAGGGTTTCCACTATACCACCAGGGTTTGATTCAGATTTGTTAATACAATGACCAAAAATAATTCAGCAGCTACATAGTTTACCAACTTTACTCTTAAATGAAATTCTTTCAAATATCCTATGATTAATACTATTTGTAAAACAATAACATCTAGAACAATAATTTAATATATCTCATACGCAGAAAATTCTTCCTTTCTTACTTTCAATTCATCTGTATTTCAAGGAGATATTATTTCAGTGACAAAAGAAAGGATTACAGTCTCTTTGGAATTATCAAGGTCTTTTTAGACAGCTAAACTCAGCAAAATCACTAGTGACACAGAAACACTATCAACTTTCAAACCAAAAATTTCAAAAAAATAATTTGGTATGATCATTTCAATAAAAAGTGTACAAATTGTAGTAAACAGCTAAATACTCCTTTATATTAAGAGATAACCAGTATGCTCACAGGAAAAATTAAGTCACTTGTTCTGTTTTAAATCTAGCCTTTCATAATCTGCAATAAAGAGATACTGTGTTAATATCTGCGAACTGGAACATGCCACAACTTGATATTCTGGTAATTTCCTGAAAATAGAAATTTGCATTAAATTGGTAGTAAAACAAAGCATTTTGACAGAAGGTAGGGCACTTTAGTAAAAAGAAAAGCAGAGTCGGTGTAAAGAGATTATATACATAGTTTGACAGATCAATAGATTGTTAGAAAGCAATAAATTGAAAGGCAGGCATATAGCTAATTTAATTTCCTGGAATGTTTCATGCTATCTTTTTGTTTAAACAGCCACTGACATCCTGTCACCCATTTACAACATACCATGAAATTTTGTTAAAGAGAAAAGAGGAAGAAATAATTAGATTGACTTCCACAAACATTCTAAAATTTTGGGGTCTTTCTCTACAAAGATTTTTATTCTTATTCTGATAATCAATATCCATAAATATAGCATGTAAATACGGCATATTAGAAATTTCTCAAACTTGGAAGGGCTTATTAAAGTATTGCATACTTGTAAAATTGGAGAAGATAGTTGTGATAGCTGAAGCATGCTTAACGTATGTATATGTGTAATTTGCAATATATATTGCAAACAAATAAGAAAAAGTACAGTACTTGCATCTCATACAGCAAGGAATATAATACATATAGAATG
Source organism: Trichechus manatus latirostris (assembly GCF_000243295.1). Lineage (NCBI taxonomy): Eukaryota > Metazoa > Chordata > Mammalia > Sirenia > Trichechidae > Trichechus > Trichechus manatus. Next base: position 12,291,551 of record NW_004443948.1, on the reverse strand, counting down.
TGATACTCATAGTCTCATTTATGTCTAGGAGATGAGAATTTTACGTTAAGAACCTACCTGGAAATTTGTGAAGAGGTAGGAGAGAACAAACAACTCTTTAATTTTAGTAGAACTAAAGAGTAGCTGCAATAGTGTCTTGGAGTTTGAGCCCACAGATCAGAAAAACAACCAGGAAAAAAAAAAAAAAATCAGCATAGATGTACAAAGGACAATCAGTAATGTGACAAAGGTTTTTGTTTACTTCTGTCATTTTCTTCCCTCTTGAAATTAATGTTTTGCTTTAGGAGGAATCTAGATACAGTAGAGAGGAGTCTTGCTTTGATGGGGCCTGGAAATATCCATTCTCTAATCTACCAAAGCGAAGAGTTAAACCACTAACAGATGATAAGAAAAGACTACATCCTTCAGTATGAATTACATCTGAACACAAAGAAAATGAAAATCCTTACAACTGGACCAATAAACAACACCATGATAAATGGCAAAGAAACTGAAGTTGTCAAAGACTTGATTCAATCAATGCTCATGGAAGCATCAGTCAAGAAATCAAACGACATACTGCATTGGGAAAATCTATCTGCTGCAAAAGACTTTTTTAAAGTGTTAAAAAGCAGAGATGTCATTTGATGGCTAAGATGTGCCTAACTCAAGCCATGGTCTTTTTAATAGCCTCATATGCATGCAAAAGCTGGACAATAAAAAAGGAATACCAAAGAAGAATTGATACATTCTAATTGTGGTGTTGGCAAAGAACACGAAATATACCATGGACTGCCAGAAGAATGAACAAATCTGTCTTGGAAAAACTACAGCCAGAATGCTCCTTAGAAACAAGAATGGCAAGACTTTGTCTTGCTTACTTTGGACATGTCATTAGGAGAGACCAATTTCTGGAGAAGGACATAATGCTTGGTAAAGTAGAGGGTCAGCAGAAAAGAGGGGGCCCTCAGTGACATGGACTGACATAGTGGCTAAAACAATGGGCTTAAACATAGCAACAATTGTGAGGCTGGCACCACCTAGGTAGTATTTCGTTCTGTTATACATAAGGTCACCATGAGTCAGAGCCAATTCAATGGCACCTCACAAAAACAACAATTTCCCAAAAAGTGTCAGACTTACCATAAAAATTCAGTCATAAGGGAGCTCAGTGTAGATGGATTTAGTGGTTTGTCCCCAATAATCCTGTCCCATGCCAAAAGCAAAAATAAATAAATAAAGCAAAGGACCACTATGACATGTATAAATGGTTTAATACTGTTTTATTTCTCCAACTCAGCCATATTTGCTGCAACTTCTCACCTCCAAAATACAGCCATGAAGCGTATTGTTCCAGATGAAGAGAGTGTGGTTGAAACTAGTCTTGGTTTTTTGGTGAGATTTCTTACATTTCTTTATTTTCTTCTCCAGCCCATCAGGTATTAAGTTGTCAGGAACTCAGTTTAGAATAATCCCTAATTTAATGAGGAGGAACATCTAGTCTTAGCTAGGGTCAAGAAGAAGAATATAATGCAGGGAAAGGAAATAAAAGTCAAGTTCTTTTCTGTTTCTAAGATTATATGTTTGTTTAATAAGACAGAGTGGGGGCACAAAATAGATATGTGTCCGTAGATTTTCCTATTTGGAGCTTAACCTCAGAGATGAGAGAAATAATTTGAAGACGATATGCTTGTATGTTACAAAACTATGACACAGGTACCTCAAAGGAAAGGCAGTTTTTCAGGCAAAGGGGATCCCTAAGTTTGACTTTCCTAAGCTGTCCTCAATCGCTTGTGACACAGACACTAGCTGAGAATCTGTAGGCTTGCCTTGTGTCCAGCTGAAACAGAGCAGGAAGCCCACTGGTCATTTGGAAGGTGGGGCAGACACACTTATCTATGAATAAATTAATCAGGCTCTACTATATATTGTTAGAAAATACGGTATATGTGAATACTGACTCTCAAAAACCAAACTGAAAAGATATTTTACTGTCAAAAATGTAAGAATAATAATCTGATTATAAGAGTACAGATTCTGTTTCAGTTTTTTATTAAAGAGTGTCTGTAGATTAGATTATATAGACCTTTCTATCCTGATATGTGAATGGTATGTCTCATTATTACTATATTACAGCATATTAATGATAAAAAAAGAACACAAAATCATTTTGTCACATGTATTAAAATAAGCAAATGAATAGCAATAAATGTGCAAAATCACAAAGCTCATTTGCTTCCTATTTAGTAACCAGACATTTTATTAACCTGACATATGTTTTTATTTTTGCTTTGGTTTGTTTGTTTTAACTGATATACTTTGAGGAATATGCTTTCTGGGTTATCATACAACATTTTATTTTCATAAAATTGCAATAAGACTTTTATTAAACAAATCCACATGAAAATGTATTAGCCCATATTCCTGGCAATATAAACACCATTGCAATTGCTTCATCTACATTTTTCACTGTTTAGAATACCTTAGGTGGATGGCAAAATAAATATGCATACACAGATGTGATTTTATCAAAATACTGCACATTCAGACATTGAAACTGCAATGGTTATTATAGCAAAGCAGCTGAATCCTTCAGTCTGACCACTGAAAATCTTTCATGTTTTTAACGGGAATTTGAGACCAAAGATTAGAATTTACGAGCCTCTATGCAACGTTTGAATCACCATAACAGATACTGTCTGTAGAAATAAATGAGGCTACTGGTCCTACATAGCTTCTTATACCAAATGACAAGATTCAAACTGATGCTCATTTATAACCACACAATTTAAAAGTTAAAAAAAAAAAAAAAAAAAAGCACCACATTTTGCTCAGGATTCAATTCAATGTCTCTTAGAAATACTGTCAGTGATACAGTTGAATACCTTAACCATAGAAATTTGTGGAAATATTTCAATATCATAAAGAACAAACTACATCTTTCTGGAATATTCTATTTAAAAAACAATTTGCAATAAGACTTCTTTACACTTGATGTATATATAGATACATAATGCCTCCATTATGTATAAATAATGCATACAATTATTTCTGCAATGTGTACTTGAACGCAGTGACAATAATGTCAATTTCACAACATTTTTGTTGGTGTTAGACAATGTCTTATAGGACTCATTCATTGTTAATATTCTATAGTTTCTATTTATGCTTCATATACAGCAACAAACATATTATTTAAATAATAATAATGTCTTGCCCTAAAGATGGTTTGAGAAAGGTCAATTCTTGTTAGGAATATTATTAAGGGGAAGAAAATAATTCAAAGACTTGAATAAGCTTCAAGGGAATTTGAGTAATGGATCAAAATGAGTTAACTGAACAGTCTTTATTATTTCTATAAAAATCAAGTCAAAGTAGTGAAAATTTATTATTTAATTTACATGTAATATGTAAGTAAATGTATTAAAATATTCCAATATCAAACTTAAAAAAAAATGGACCCATGATATACTTGTTTTTTTACATAAAAAAAATGCAACAGTGTCTACGCTTCTAAGGTTTAAATAGAGAAATAAGAGAAACTGAGAATCTTGCCTACTCCTACAAACATTGTTTTTGTTGCTATAAAGGTAAAAATCTCACATTATAAAATCACTTTAACAAAAATAACCTAATATTTTCTGATTCATAATCACATACTATTTCTAAAACAGAACTATTTCAATATTATGTTTTGTTACTGTCAAAGTACTTATAGCAACTTTTTTTTTTCTTCTAATTCTACACTGTCTCCGAGGTGATCATATTAGTAGGTATGGCATATGGGTCTACCTACAAATACATATATTCAACCAATACTTGTCTTCTTCGTTTTAGAAAATGTGTTTATTTTTGCCAACTGCCTGTTTAACAATGCTAATTGGATTTGACATTCTGAATGCAACATGCCTAAACCAAACTCATGATCTGTCATAACTTCATTGAGAATAACATCACTATTTATTCTGTAACATAGAAACCTTCAAGTCATCCTAAAACTTCTTTATTACTCCCCATTTTCGTTATCAGGTGTTGTCAAGTCTATTTTTCACTCATAGTGACCCTATGTGACAGAGTAGAACTGCCCCTATATGGTTTTCTAGGCTGTAATATTATCTGAAGCTGATTGCCAAGTCTTACTCCCACAGAGCTGCTGGGTGGGTTCGAACTGCCAACCTTTCAGTTAGCAGCTGAGTGCTTACCGTTGCGGCACCCAGCCTCCCCACAACTAACGATAATCAAGGCTTGTCAATTTTGCCTCCTAAGTACTTTTCAAATCTATACATTTAAAAAAATTCTGCAGTGACTATTCTGGTGAAAACTGGGCCATGGTTATAGCTTCCTAGCTGACTTGGTGTCTGCTCTATCCCCTACCATGCATTCCTGACCAGCAGCCAGAAGGATCTTTTCAAATTGTAAACAAGTTAAGCTCACCCGAATTCGTTCTGTGACACCCTCCTTACCCTCCACACACATCCTTTACCGGTTTCTTAGAATAAAGGCAGGAATTCTTTACATGACCTACAAAACCCATTGCTGTCGAGTCGATTCCAACTCATAGCAACCCTATAGGACAGAGTAGAACTGCCCCACAGAGTTTCCAAGGAGCACCTGGTGGATTCAAACTGCTCACCTTTTGTTAGCAGATGTAGCTCTTAACCACTACGTCACCAGGGTTTCCACATGACCTACAAGCCACTGCATTATCTGTTCTCAACTACTCTTTAACCTCATCTTGCAGGATGTTATCTCTCACCCTCTGGGCTCAGCCACACCAGCCAACTTTCAGTTTCTTAAAAGCGTCATTCTTCCTTTAGGTAAATGTTACTGTGCCTGCTGTTTCCTCTGCCTGAATATTCTCATGCTAGTGCCATCCAAACTTTTTTTTTTTTTTAAATAAATTTCTTCAGGTTAAATTTCGTTTCTCCAGGAACACCTTCCTAGATAGACTTCTCTTATTGTATTTTGTTTTCCACTTGCATATCACCAGACACATTCCTTCATAGTATTTACCATACCATTATCTGACATCAATTTGTGTGATTTACTGATTAATAACTGTATTTCCATATTTCCTAAAATTCTTAAAAAGCAGGAACTATGTGAGTGGACTTAGTAAACCCATTGTCATCAAGTTGATCCCGACTCACAAGGATCCTATAGGACAGAGTAGAACTGTTCCATAGGGTTTCCAAGGAGTGGCTAGTGGATTTGAACTGCTGACCTTTTGATTAGCAGCAGAGCTCTTCACTGCACCAGTGAGACAGAACCCCCACAGTGCTGTATTCCTTACCTGGCTTCCTCCCCTACAGTGTTGTATTGCAAATTCTTCTCCTTTGCTGAGCTCCCCCCACCTCAGCTTTGCATTTGAATCCTGCTTTTGCTTGGAGGTTACATGTAAACCCCATTGCGCCTGCGTAGTATGATTAAGAATGTTGCTGATATAACTTGTATGGACTCTGTACTCGTAAACCCCTTTAAAAGCAACCTGCCCGCCCACCCTTGGAGAGCAGTCTTGGCAGCAGTAAGCACCAACTGACTCCTTGTACAACTTCCTTATCCAATGAAATAAAGGTGCCTTTTTGTTCTCCCACCTTGGTCTCTTGTTTATTGGCCAGTACTAGTCATGCCGAGTAAGAACCTGGGTTTCCACCCGGTAATACCACCAGGACTCCTGTGGATATAGTAGGTACTCAATAAATTAAATTAATGAAATATTATAAGCAACTATTTAAGTGCTTGGCACATAATAATTGAATTGAAATAATATGATTTTTTGTGTGTTCTAAATTTAAACACACACAGCATAAATCTATCTTAGAAACCCTGGGAAATACAGCAAATTCATCCATGAACTCCTTGATGGAGTTTTGGACAGGAATTTATAAACCCAGTATCTAGTTCCAGTAAGCTGACAAAGTTAGACACTCAAATTTTTTTCCAGTAGGTAAACATATTAAATATGGTTGTTGCTGCAAGGATGGCATATTATGTCAGGAAAATCAAACCCCAAGTGTGAAATATTAATCATGTTATGAGTTTGAAAGCAGAAATCAAAAGTCACTCAGAAAGAACTAATAATCATCAGATAATAACTGTACAGACAATAAGAACAGGAGAATTGAGAGGAAGTAGGAAGAATTAAAAATTGAGACGTCATGTAGCAGAGAGAATTTGAAACATGTCTTGAAACATCAAGGTGCATAAACTGTCACTGGACTTTTAGGCAAACTTGATGGTGTGTGAAAAAGAAGATCTGACTGGAGCGAACGTTAAGGTGATGTTGGTTAACTCTAGAAGGGAGCGTGAGTGTTGTAATTTGGCTTCGTCTGGAAGGCAATGAGAGGTTTTCCGGGAGTTCTGGTTTGGATAGAACAAACTAGAAGAGTGAGACTGGCATGAGGCTATTTCACTGTGAAGTTACTGTGACTAATGCTTGGCAGTAGGAATGAAGAGGGGAAAATGGAAGAGCTTAGATGCACCCAGAAAAGGAGAGCGGCACCTACTTCTCCCTTGACACACAAGTGGGCTCCAAATGTTTATACTATTTTCATTTCTATAAAGATAAATAGAGGTCAAAGAAAGATAAATTTAATCCTAGATGTGTTTAAAAATAACAAGGGATAGAAACAGAACTGTTCAACAAGGAACTGGAAAAATGAGCCCCAAACATGGTTAAATAGTACAGGAATGACTGTGTTACTAAATATATATATATATGTGTGTATATATACATACGTGTGTATATATATATATGTATATAAAGTCAATCTGAATCCAGAATTTATTGAAACGATAGAACTGGTAAAGAGACAAGAGACCAGGTAACACATATTTAAACCACTGATTATTTTCTCACATATGGCACAAACATATTCAAATACAAATGTACATTTCTAATCATCTCTGTATCCTGAACTATGGTAATTTCTGTCACTACAGTAAAAAAAAAATCCTTACAACTTTTAAAGAATTTATGAGATCAGAGATGAGGAAAAAAGTGAAGCAAAAATCAGGAACAGCCCAGTAAAGGGCTGGCTCCCAAACAGGACAGCCTCAAAATGTTTCGTTCTCACTGCAGAACCCATATGACACCATTTTCCTATAGTGCTAGAAATGCTCTCATTCATGGCATCACTTGGATAAATCCTTTTAAACTGAACTATGTTTAGAAAACTACCAGTCAATCATTATCATGTGACTGCTTTCCTCTTATCATTTAATTAAGTCCTTTAGAAAGGGATTGGGCCTTTTAATTGGAAGTAAGTGGAAAATGTTCCTGTAGTACAGAATACTGCCTGGTGCCTACACAGATGTGGGGCTGTGGAGGCAGCTTAAGGAGCAGGCACTGTGATATTGTGGAGGGTGCAGGAAAGAAGCCGAGGGCGAAGGGAACCAAACACATACTCTGCAATTTAAATCTTTGTTTGGAGCCTGCAGCGATTTGTCCTTCTGAAAAGTTAAAACATTTTCTATACCATCCATAAGATCATTAATTACACAATGCCTAGTGGTTCCTTTTGACTTGCTACGTAAAACAACTTAAAAAAAAACTTACCATTTTTTCACTTTTCACATAATTCCTAATTCGATATGATGACTTGATGGGATAAGATTATTTCATTTTTCTCACTTAAAATAATTTTCTCTTAAGTCAACAGCTGAAATGATATTAAATTACTAATAAGTATTTAACCTTACTTATGAGAGTAATATTTCTACTGCTCTCTTTGTACTGGACTTTTACAAATGACTGGAAGCAAATGATACTTTCGTGGGCTCCGGAAAGATGAGGTTGAGGATTGAGTCAATTTCGAAGTTCTTTTCTGCGTCGAAGTACATGACACGATGCTGAAGATATATAATGGGTCCTTCATACCTATTAGCTTAATTGAATTGAATATATTTTGCCTTTGGTCCTAATGATTAATCTTTTTTAATCAATATGCAGGCTCTTTTGAAATATACATATTTTTAAGTATTAGGACTCTACCTACATTTACTCTATTCAATCTTCAAAACAACGTACAGAAGGGATATTCATATTGTGGCAGTTTTCCCACTGTGGTAGGCAGGGAGATGGGACTACTAATTCCTGTAACCGGCAAATACGTTACACTAAAAGCAAAGGGAAATTATGTAGCAGACGGAATTAAGGTGCCTAATCAACTGACCTTAAAATAGGGAGATTAACCTGGATTATTGAGGTGAGTTAATGTAAGCACGAGGGTTCTTAATGTGAAAGAGGGAGGAAGAAGAGTGGGTGTCAGAATGATGTGATATGAGAAAGACTAAATCAGGCGTGGCTGGATTTGAAGATGAAAGGGTACCACTGTCCTGTGGGCAGCATCTAGAAACAGAAGAAAGCAAGGAAACAGATGCTCTAGTACAGCCTCCAGAAAGGAAGATGTCCCTGCTCATACCTTGATTCCAGCCCACTGAGATCCATATTGGATTTGTGACATACAAAACTATAAGATAATAAATTTGTGCTGTTTTAAGCAACTAAGTTTGTAACAATAATAGAAAATTACAACAGTAATAGAAAGGTAATACACTCACCATCTCTATGGAGAGCTAAAGGAATTCTAGTAACTTCCATAGTTGGCACTGATGGCCTGTTCCCTGCAGTAAATTCTCAGATGCCCTTCCTAGTTTTCTCTCTGATTCATTATTTGCATAGTTGTAGGACAAACTGTTCCATTTCTCAGCTGATAACAGGTAAGTCAAGCCTTTCTGAATATATTGTTACATTCAGTCCTTAGAGTCTTAAAATCTCTGTAACTCTGTTTTAAAGAAAAGACGAATATATGTAACTTCTTGGTGCTTTCTCTGAAGTAGGAAATCTTAATCTTTCCTTTTATATCAGTGCTTTTATTTTGGATGGTTTTCAGAAGAACCAACTGTACAACACATTCAAGCTTCAGTCCTCAGTCTTGGGGACTCCTGTTCCCTCATCAAACAGCTTATCCATCTACTGACAGATTTATTAAGGCTATTTTAAAAATTAAGGCTTCTAGATTTCCTGTCTCCAAATAGAATTTGAATCTGATCCTGCAGGCACTCACCTGACCTCCCCTTGAACCTCTATCAGGGGCTTCTTATTCTCTGCATTTGACTTCCTCCATCATGCATACTGTTAACTGCAGCTTTACCTCTGACATACAGGTTTAGTCAGTTCTCTGCTCGGTTTGTCTTTTGTTACTCATAATCCATTGCAGTGCTTGCTTATGCTTTCCCTAGAGTTGAGTTAAATCATCTTCTACATGATTTCTCCTTGGAAAACACTTTATAGAAAAAACTCACAAATCCCCTAACCTGAGACCTCCACCATTTTCCAGAACTAAGGAATAATTAAGAATGAAGACTTACACAGAAGACTTCCATTTTCTCATTCAGAATACTTAGGGGAGTGTACCCTTTCAACAATCAAACTCAGTGATTCAGTGGGTAAGTATGGAATATCATTTTATGAATACTGAGACATTGATGCAAATCAATTGGGGCCCATTTTTATGTGAACTCCAATAATAACGAGAGCCCTGGTGGCGCAGTGGTTAAGCGTTCAGATGTTATCCAAAAGGTCGGCAGTCTGAACCGACCAGCTGCTCCTTGGAAACCCTATGGGGCAGTTCTACTCTGTTCTATAGGGTCACTATGAGTTAGAATCTACTCGAAGCCAACAAATTTTGTGTCAGATTCCTCACTGTAGGCTGCAAATATCCCTTCTCTAAAAGTGTGTGTAGCTTATGTATCACTGTTATTTAGGACACTATAATTCCATGGGAGCTTTAAAAGCTCTGGTGTGTCTTTCCCCTAAGTGTATAGAAGTAATGAAAATGTGGCAGACAAGACTGGTAATCTATGTGCTAGTGATTTCCTTATTCCTCCTTTCTGGTTTGTGCCAATAGAAATTGAAATTTCCAACTACTTGCTTTTCTGCTCTTTTTTTTTTTTCAGCAAAGTAATGACTATGTCACCAATCCTAACCAATGGGATTTTAGGAAGGTGTGTAGGAGATATCTCCGAAAGATTTACTTTTGTTTGTTTGTTCCCTGTAATGGAAGAGATTTGGAAGATTTTTACCTGGCCCTCCTTCGTATTTAAATAGTGACATGTAAGCACCTGATGATTGGGGCTGTGGCAGCCAATTATGGTGACCGTGAGGGAAATTCATTAAACAGAGAGGCAGATCCTCAGCTCTTGACTTCACCCTCCATCAATCCCAATCCTACAAGTTTAGGGGTATTTTTTCCCCAGGTTTATCTCAATATATTTGCATGCATTTATTATATATGTACAAATACTTTTTAATATAAGATTATAAAATATCTGTCATTCTAACATTCTCTACCTTGCTTTTCCTACAAACAACATATTCTAGAGCTTTATCCATTTATCTACACACTTTACATTTTTAAACTGTTTTATAATATGTCAAAATAACTGAATGTACATATATAACAAAATAACTTTTTTAGTATAGATGAGAATTCCTTTTCTTTGAGGATTGTTCTCTGCCTTGATTTCCACATTTAAGATAGATACACACACACACACACACACACACACACACACACACACACACACACATATCCCCATTTGCTGTCAAGTTGATTCTGACTCATAGCGATGCTATAGGACAGAGTAGAACTGCCCCATAGGGTTTCCAAGGAGCGGCTGTTGGATTCGAGCTGCTGACATTTTGATTAGCAGCTGAGCTCTTAACCACTATATATATATGTATGTATATCCAGTCTCCTAAAGACATTTCTATTATTTATGTATACACACACATATATCACACACATATGTACACATACAAATACATATATATCTAAAGTATTCTAATCTGTTACACATCTGTTGTCTATTTTGATGCTAATGCCATGCACTGTAGCTTTATGGAGTGTCTCTGGAAGAGTGTCATTCTGATGTTTTCTCCTCTGTCAATAAAATTAGTGAATTATGCATTTATTCATCTAGATAAATTGAGTAATATTTACCTTAAAACTCTATTGGGAGTTCAAGTGGAATTATATAAAATTTATACATTAATTTATAAAGCATAAATTTTTTAACTCATAAGGGTGTTTAGAAGTAATGAAGAATCGCAAAACACCAAGTGTAATTTTACAATAGCCTGCTGATTTATCAAGTACAGTTTTATCTTACACATATACCAGTGCTGTTCTGAGAAGCCATCTTAAGAATTTTCTGATGTAAATTTTCTCAGCTGAAAAAAATGATTAATCTTTGCTGTAATCTAAAATACTTAAAACTCTATGATAAAACTGCAGGATAGCAGAATAAATATAGGACTTGGGATCAGACTACTCCCTTCAAAATGTGACTTTGCCATTAACTCACTTTGAGACCTCAGGCAATATACTTAAGTCTCTGTCCTTTTTTTCTTCAGATGTGAAATGAGAAATCATTTGAGAAATATGATTTCTCATTTCACAGAAGTGCCATGGGATCTAATGAGTTGATGTATTTAAGCACTTGGCAATTAAGCAAGGACTTAATAAATAAATATTTAATGCTGAAAATAACATGAGAATTATATGGAACAAAAATAGCCACTTGCCTCAGTGGTTTTAATTAACTTCTCTTTCATTTTATCTAAATAAAGCAAATTTATTAAATCTCCTTTATAAACTCTCATCAAAGTCAAATGAATAAAAGACAGAGATTAGGCATGTTATGTAATTTTGGGCAACATTCATTCTTAGATTCACGGCTGAAAGTCTTTTAACTTTGGCTCTAGCTAACAATTTTGCTGTCTAAAATAGTTAATACAGATTTACTCTATCTTCCCAATTGATAAAAGTAACACAATAACCAAGAGTGCCTGGTTCACTTTACATAGAATTCTTTTCTTTGAGGATGTTAATGATGAAGGCATTGAAAAACACTTTCCTAAAAACATTACAAGATTCAAAACGCATAATAGTTCCTTTGAGATTGTGAAAAAAAACCTAAAAGTTTCATCTACATGCAAAAAGTTGGGCACATTATAATTGATACTGCCACAAAAGTGCATACCCCAAAGTATAGAGTTGGGTTTGCTGTGCTCAATTTAGGCTGTTATTTCCATGCTTCTAAAATGTCTACTGTTGGTCAATTGCCATCCAAAATGTACATTGTTAACTCTGCTACATCAATGATAGCAAGGCTAGACACCATATTAGCAAAAGTTTATCTGATAGGTTTCTAAGATATGCTCTTTAGAATTGTTAATATTTTAGATAATTGTTTTCTTTCCTTCTTTTTCTTTTTCCCCCCTCCCTGTTTGGTTAAAGTGCTTCATTGTTTTAGAAATTGTTGTCCTCACTGGTGAAATGTGTTTCATCTCTTAAATGCCTAAAACCTATTAGTAATGTTTTCTTTTAGAGTTGTATGTAAATGGCATGTTATATTTTATTTTTTGTAATCTCTTTAATCAGAAACAAGGGAATTAGCCAGCTGTTCGGAACTCATGTTAAGATGTAATTAAACATCTGATTGAATTTCCGTGCATATCAAATAGCAGGGGCTGGTGTTGGTACTCAAGGCAGAACACACTGGTTATAATAAAAAAAACTCCTGACCAGATGACAATGATGGGGTGAGAGTGGGAGGTTTGTTCCAAAAGTCTGCGTGACAGCATTATCCTCCCCGCTCCACTCCCCCAAAGAAAAGAAATAAATAAAAAAAGGAAATACATAGACTGGCAAATAATGTAGCATCACATGCACATAATGACAATCAAATTCTTTACCAACTGAAACATATACTTCCTTTATAGTCTGCTACCAATGATTTTTCTATCATGTCATGTTTTTGAAGGAATTTTGAACATTCTGTAAAATTTACAAAATGGAATCGAGATATTTTGCTATGGAAACATGCCTTAATACTTCTTGCACTTTAGAGTAGATATTTAGAAAAATGTAAATAACAATATTTGAAAGTAATTTTAGGTTTATATATATTAGTTGTTTTTTAATAAAGATAAATAGTTTGTGTTTTTTTGTTTTTATTGTTAGATTTTTGATGAATAGACTGTGTGCAGAACAATTATAGAATGGTTTAATATGACTATGTCTTCTTCTATAGAACCATGCCTGAATAGTTCTTGCATTTTAAAGTATATATTTTGATAAATGTATATGAAAACATAAAAATTTCACTTTGATATTATTATATATGTTAGGAATGTTAAATCTTTTTTTAATTGATTTCATGATCAGAAAAGTCAGGGCTGATTAACTATTTAAATTATTTGCATTTTGGAAAAAATATAAAAACTATCTTTTAGTTTTATATTAGGATTTGCATAGTGGATCGACTATTAATACTTTTCATTCACTGTCATAAAGTGGACAATTTTTCATGCTTAAGAAGAAGGTAAAATTCTCCATAACACATATGCCCAGTCGTGCAATGAAATCTTTTCCTGGACTTCTTCAGAGTAAAAACTGTCTATTAATCATTATGTTCGATCTTACATTGTGGACTGTTGCCCAGAGGAATTCTGCAAAGATCTGAAGATTAATTTTACATGTGGCACCAAGTTGGACTTGAATCCAGACTTTGAACTTGTAATAATTCTTTCACTAATATAATTATTTTCCATAAGTCCATGGAGATTAATTATAGTACATGAGTCAACATTGTTCGATAAGTTGCAGAAATGCTATATTTTAGAGAACTGAAATTTGACACATTTGACCAGGATTTTCAATCTAATATTGTGCCACTAAATAAGGTTATAACACAGCAGTTCAAAAAATTCCTATCTTATATTTGTATTATAAAAGCTCATGGTACTATAGACACATCCAAACTCCCTGAGGGACTGAATTGCTGGGCGGAGGGCTGTGGGGACCATGGTCTCGGGGAACATCTACCTCAGTTGGCATAACATAGTTTGTAAAGGTAATGTTCTACATTCTACCTTGGTGAGTACTGTCTGGGGTCTTAAAAGCCTGTGAGCAGCCATCTAGGATACTCCACTGGTCTCATCCCTTCAGGAGCAAGGGAGTGTCAAGAGAACAGGATACAAGGGAAAGATTAGTCCAAAGGACTAATGGTTCACAGCTACCAAGGCCTCCACCAGACTGAGTCCAGTACAGCTAGATGGTGCCCAGCTACCACCACTGACTGCTCTGACTGGGATCACAACAGAGGGTTCTAGACAGAGCTGGAGAAGGATGTAGAACAAAATTCTAACTCACAAAAAAAAAAGACCAGATTTACTGGCCTGACAGAGATTGGAGAAACCC
>NW_004443948.1:12228083-12277070 GCF_000243295.1 Trichechus manatus latirostris | reverse complement strand
AGGGTTGACACGCTGTGGGGTTGTTAACCAATGTCATAAAACAATATGTGTACTACTGTTCCATGACAAACTATTTGCTCTGTAAACCTTCACTTGAAGTATAATAAAAAAATAAAATAAAATAAAAGCTCATGGTACTAAGAGTTTGACAACATCCTTTGCAGTAGTTTCATGAAACATGATTTAGCTTCTAGGCCAGAATTTAGTTACATATGTTCACTGACTGTAAGTTTAAAAGGTTGCGCAAAGAATCTCATACACATTTTGTTGGTAAAAGACATAGTAACTGAAATTCTTTTTTATTTGAGTAGGTAGCATTAAGCAGTCTTAAAGGTAAATGTTTTCCAAGGTTTTTGGTATCTTCTAACCACTGTGACTAATTCTATATTTCGACATCAGCCTTAGGCCCAAAAGCTACAGTAAGTATACTTTAGCAATGACATTAAATGATGTCTAGGTAAGATCATTATTCTAGTCCTTCTAGTTCTTCAACAATAAGGTAATATAAGTTCTTGGACCTAGCTAGTTAGTTTTGGACTAGGTTGCCCTGGGAAGACTGAAGGTCAAATGAGGACTGTGTTCCTGACCAAATGCACTCCACTGAACTCTGCAGCTACGTCCCACATTAGATTTCAGCAATATTAATAAGCTGTACCAGGTCAGATTTTATGGGCTCCAGCACTTACCTGGACCAACCTACGTATCTCTGGGCTTGAGAGGTGGATGACAATTGACCTTTAGCAAGGTCTAGTGTGTCCTGTCTCACTCAGGAATGTTATCTGTGCTCAATAGCGAGGCAAGGAGGAGGAAGCAGGGATCTCCCTTAAAAAAGGCAGCTGATTTCTTTTGACTACACCTATTTCTTGACTGCATGTCTCTAACTTCCTTATGTGTAAATGTAGTTTGACGTACCCATGAGTTGTTTGTGTCTGGTCTCTTAGTCTGGCTTATTATTGACATTTGTCATTGTAGTGATTTTGTGCCAGCTAAATATGGACAGCACTCAAATCTTGCTCTCTGGCCCTCTTCTCTTTCCTGAGTGTGAATGTGTGTGTGATTGATATATGTATGTGTGTGTACATATATATACATACATATATCAGTTTTTATTATATATACACATATATATTTATACATATATACACATCTGTATGTATATACATATATTAGAAAAGCAAATTTAAATTTTAAAATTTCAAAAAGTTAAGAGAACTGTAATATGGAACTTTATCCACCCATCACTCAACATCAGTAATTATGAACTCCTTACCCAGTCTACCACTTCACTCCCCACCAAGACTACCATACTCCAGACATAAAAATCTACTGTTTGATAAACAAATGTATTTCAACTGTTCCTTAGACTAATCTCTCTGCCTTAAATGCTTTTAACACCCCATTTCTTCATTTCCAGTTGAACCAACTACCCACTGTCTAGTGTCAATTTTATTTTCTTTGAGAAATGTGACCTGAAAACCAAGTTTCTTCTCTAATATGTCCTCACAGCATTTTGGAGTTATTCTGTCATTTTTAAACTATATTTTTTGCATGCATCTGTATTTTTTTTTTAATTAGATTAAGCTTGGTTAAGGGCATGAAGGTTATCTTTTCAGTATTATCACTTTCTATGCGTAACTCTCAGTACTTAAAAATGTTTGAGTGAATACTATACAAATTTCCCATAATATGCCGAGCTCTTAATCACTGTGCCACCAGGCCTCCTCCCATAATATTTATTATGTTTTCAATAAAAATGTATTTGAAAATTTCTACTACCTTTTTTCTTTAGACTTCATGGATGAACTGCACTCTTATTTGTGTACATTTCTGGTAAGTAAAGATATTATTTTCCATCTCCATAGTCTGGCTACCATAAAATTTTAAAAGAGTGTCAACTTCAGATTGCTTATGAAAATACATAGAGACTCATACTGCATAATATTTGTCTCACTTTAAATCAAAATTTATTTTTGAAAATTGTACTAAGTCTAAAAACTGCATCAGCAACAACAGTTACACAGCCCACTCATGTTAATCCATGCATGTTCGCCCACATTTTACTACCTGGTATATAGGGGTATTGAACTGCTCGCTGTAATTTAAGTAAAGTGACAGGTCAATTCAAGCAACTGATTTGACCTTGTTTCAGCTACTTGATTTTGACTGAAATGATCCACAACAATCCATGTTTTGACAGTGAGTTGAGATCCCCACCTCACTCAACACCCGCCCCCCCCAATGGCTTCTTGGGCACAGAACAATGGTAGAAATTCAGAGGTCTGTTTGTATGTTTTTTGGGGAGATGGGGTATATTAGTACTTTCACAAACTTAAAATAGATACTGTACTTATTTTAGGAAAGCAAAATTGCCATTGTTGTATACAAGTGTATTAAAGATGCTTCCCTTATAACTTGTCAAATTCAGAAATTTGGGTCTAAAAACCCACCAAAATATTTTGCTGAAATCTGTCAACTTTCCATTACCCTCAAAAAATCTAGCTGTGCATTTTCGGGATGATATATATCTTTCTATGTGATTTCTATAAGGTATCTAAGATATATAAATTTAAATATTAGCATATATATGAGTGTATTAGTTTCCTAGGCATGTAGTAAAAAAGTACCACCAACTGGGTGGTGTAAAACAACAGAAATTTATTCTCTCACAGTTCTAGAGGCTCAAAGTGTTAACTCAAGGTGTTCGTGGGGCTATGCTCCCACTGAAGGCTCTCCATTGCCTCTTCTGGCTTCTAGCTGTTACCAGCAATCCTTGGCATTCCTTGGCTTGAGGACATATCACTCCAACATCTGCCTCTATCATTCCATGGCATTCTCCCCATGTCTCTTTGTCTCTGTCTTTTCCTATAAGGACACTGGTGATTGGATTTAGGGTCCACTCTAATCCAGTATGACCTGGTGGTACAGTGGTTAAGCGTTGGGCTGCTAACCAAAAGGTCAGCAGTTCGAATCTACCAGCCGCTCCTTGGAAACCCTATGGGGCAGTTCTACTCTGTGCTATAGGGTCGCTAGCAGTCAGAATCAACTCAACAGCAAAGGGTTTTTGGTTTTAACTTAACTACATCTCAAAGACCCTCTTTCCAAATAAGGTCACATTCTGAGGGTTCAGGTAGACATGGATTTTTAGGGGACCCTATTCAACACAGTTCAATGAATTTTCTTATTGAAAGTAATTTAACCAAAAGAATGATGATTATTAGTGATTGGATTTTTAAATTCCATTTTACTCTAATAGAATTACTAAGCACATTAATCAACCAGGTCATCAACTCTGATTTTACAGGGTTTGCTCTTCAGTTAAATTATATCATCCACTGATGAGGAATAATATTTTTCTGCAGCCACTGGGGCAAACCTGAAAATACACTGATCTTTCATCTCTAAAGGACTGTCAGTAGCAATTAACTGGATTTATTATTAAAGTGTCTAAAATCACAGATTCTAATTTTCTGCTTCAGTGTATGAGTCTGCACTATTATATTCGCTCACAAATTTCCATAATTTAGAAGTTTAAAATATTCCTAAACTTCAAGTATTTAATATCTATCAGATCTGTAATTTGCTTTTCCAGGTTGTTACAAAATTGTGGCAAGAAAAAGCCTAACTGTAACTTTCTGAATACCGCTATAAGTCAGAAATCCATTAGAAAAACACAGACTTTTTTTAAGCTAACTCTAACTTATTAGCATTAACAGATTTTCATTTTAAGGATCACCCGTGTCTCCAACACACAGTATATGTTTAGAGGTTTGCAGTGAATTCACATTTTAGAAGTAAATGACATTACTGGCAATGATTCACAATTTGATTTAAAAAATTAAAATCTCCGTCAACAATTAAATGTAGTGTCACAATTAATCCCCACAAAATCTCTATTATTTACATTTAATGGACAAGGAAACTTAGAATTAAAGAGATTAAGTCCCTACTCACTCAGCTAGTATGTTGTTAAGCCAAGTTTCAGATGTTGCTCTGGTAGTGTAGCTTGCTTTCTTCCCCACTCTTTTATTTGCCATAGTTAGGGTGGCGCAGGGGTTGAACTTTAAGGTATGTCAACAGGCCAAAGCATCACCTTTAATATATCGATATGCTTTAATTACAATAAAATGTCTTTAAATATAGCACTTCAAGTGGAACAAGTTATATCATACAGTGCAATAATTCATGAGATTGCATATAATAATGATGTAAAAATGGGATTTAAAAGTTTTTAATATTTATTTGATTAAAATACCAATCTTTACGTGTATGTATTTCAACAACAAATTGAATAATGTGTCTGACTTTCCTGGAAAGGCATTTGTTCATACAAATGCAGGAGGAAGAGAAGCTAATCATTAGCTGTCATCTTCCTAAGTAATTATAAACTGTACAACATGCTTGGAATCACTTTGGGGAATATTTTTCTAGAGGGAGAAAAAAAAAAAAAAAAAAGACAAACGTGCTTATAACAGCTAATTCATCCTAAAGGTAAGATTCTCCAGATTTACTTTTCTTCAAGGCCTTAAATTCAGTCTTAGAAACTGACATTTCTCCTGTTCTGCATAATCTATGGCATTAAACCAGACATACTCTTCCTTTCAAGTTGATTTGTGTTCCTGACACATGGGTATAAAATTACTGTGGGGCACCCTGCCTTGGATTGCCTGGGAGAATCATAAAATTGGTAAAGACATAGTGCCTCACTGGAGAGCCCAACGGAAAGCGCAGAGCAAGACCATTGATTTGACCTGTTAAATGGATTATGCAAGCTGCGTGTAAAATTTTCTCCTATTTTTGAGTTGTCACCATATTGATTTATGATTAATGCTAGGTGAACAGTTCAGAATAATAAATCTGGACTTAGTCCATACAAAACCATATACATATCTATTTTTTTTCCCAACAGAAGCAAGACCTTTTTTATTAGCTGTGTTCAGATCTGACTCAAGAACTCTTTCACTCTAAACAACTTACAATTCACAAAGAGAACTCATCTGATAATTCTTATTGTATTCCTGCAGAGTCCCCATGGGATTTTCTAAATGCATTTGTGGAAATAGACGCTAGGATTCAAGGTAGTCGTGTGTATGCAAATATGCTGGTATATTATACAGTTTCATCACCTAGTCCCTCTGTATATTTGTTGTCTTTCCTTTTAAGCTTAGCAGAAGCAGGAATAAGTAAAAATTAATAGAATAAAAGAAAAAAATAAGAAATGATTCCAGGAATCATTTGATTTCACACTATAAAAGTGAGACCCTGGGGTACATATTGCATAGAAGGATTTTAATACAGTACAATACAGTATTCAGTCGGGTTCTCATTAGGTTTTACCAACTGAGGACTGAACAATATAATCGATATTAGTGATTCAAACAAATAAACAAAGATTTTCGTATGTAAAGTAAGACCTTTATTTTTCTTTAGCTGACTTACAGGTTGCATTTAAGTGTAGAAGCATAAAGAATTTTTTTTTTTTAATTGAATTCTCCTTAGGAGTCCTTCATCTAGATGACCAATATAATTTTTTTCTAAGAAGAACATTTCATGCGTATATTGTAGTTTTAATCTATATCATTTTATGTTTTTAGTCCTCTAGATTATTTTATTTTTATGAAATTTGAATATTCACAGTAATGATTTAAATATTCAATTTATAGTTAGCAATTAGTAAAATTTACCCAACTTTTAACCTACCAAGTAGTAGATTCATTTGTATTCTAAAATGATTGGAAACTAATTAATTAGATAAAGTGGTCTCAAGTAACAAAGTATTCTACATTTGAGTGACATCACAGACATTAATGTTGGTGTGAGACCAGCACGTCTGCAAACCTTTAGGAGCGGCCCTGCAAAAGTTTTGAAATACTGTACATTTTTTATATTGGACATAAATTATAGTAAATATGCATTCTAAGCTTTTCTGTATATGCTTTTTTCCTGACCAAAAAAGCAATATACTTTCAAGCTGACTGAAATTTAATCCTAAAAAAAAAACCTCCTGGATATTGCAAATTGTATTTTCTCATTCAAAAAATATGCATTTAAATAAGCATCCATATTAGAGTACAGAATAAACATTAAGGTAGGAATCATAGTATATTTAGCCTTGGACAATGTATTGTTGATTTCTTTTTATTTATAAAATAATATGATATCTATCCATCTTACCTAACAGGCTTTTTTCTGAAACTCAAAGGAAATAAGATGATATTTGTTCATGCATTTTTAAAAATCTGTACAATGCTATTTGATGAAGATTTCATAGAAATTAATGTTTAATATTTTCCTACCTGACACAGATATCTGTATAGCATCTCTGTATAAATGGATGAATTAAAGCAAGTACTACTCAGTGAGCATCATGTACATAAATTAAAAAGTCCCAAGGAAATTCCTTGTGGACACTTCATGAACTCACTTGGGCCTGAAATAAGGCAACAGTAACTGAAAAATGTGACGCATGGGGACAAACACGTGCCATTAAGGTAGACTCTATGTTGAGGAGGCAGCTGTTTTCCAGCTGTCTTTTGAGTGCCTTCCAACATTTCATTCTGTTATACATAAGGTTGCAATGAGCTGGAGAAGACATGATGGCAATTAACAACAACAACATCTATTCACCGCCTTCCTTGCTACTCACAATAAAATACAAATGAATGTACTGTGGTTTCTAAGGTCCTACAGGATTTAGACTCCAAATGCCTCATCATCTACTCCTCTCATTTTGGCTCGTAGAGTCAGCCCCTCTGGCCATATTTTGGTTCCAGGGAACACAGGTTGATTTTTCTACCTTAGCAACTTTGCATGAGATTTTCTTTTGCTGGAAACACTTTTCCCCAGGCCATGCGTGCCTGGGCCCATTCACATCATTTAGGTCTCACCTGAAACACAACCTCCTCTATCAGCCTTCACCCAACCTCCTCCAGGCACTGTCATATCACACTGTCATCTTTTCCTTTCTTTATAGCACTTACATATATCTAAATCTAGCTAACTTATATACTGGTTTACTCACTTGGTGTCTGTTTTCCCTCATAGAATGAAAGCTCCATGAAAGCAACCTGTATCTCTGCCTCATTCTCTTTCTTTTTCTCCCCCAATGCCTGGCACATAGTAATGACTCAATATGTATTTACTGAACAAGTTAATAGGCAAACAACATACTTATTAATGAAAAAACAACAACCTTCTGGACCTGAGAATTTTAAACTGGCTTCAAGCCTATTTTCCTCCCACATTTTCTTAAAAAGTAAGTAATGAAGCAGTAATTCCTACACCTTCAACCACAGCAAGCATGGTATTAACAATAAAGGGGCTTTAAAACAACAAGATTATATTCAGTATACTATCAGAGTTTGTCTATTATGCAAAACGAAGTAGATTTTCTTATTGGTTGATAATATCAAGCTTGCCATTTTCTTGTGAAGATGGGAAAAGAGGAAAGAAAAAAAACATCTTCTTGTGAAGGTGACAAAAAGTGAAGAAAAAGCAGAACATGGAGAGAAGGAGAACAGTGCTTTTTTAGTGCTGGGAATGATAAGAATGGATTAGTGGGACTGCAGGTTCCCACATCTGCAAAGTAAAGAATGAGCAACAAAGAAAATACTGAAACCTTAATTGAGGAAGGAGGTTGCAGAAGACATCATCCTTGTATCTCAACATGGCCATTCTTGCCACCAAGGAGAGACTATGGGCTCCAGAGTCAGACAACACTGGCATCAGTGCCAACTCCACCAAGTACAAGCTATCTGACTGGGTGACATTAACCTTCCTGAGTACGTTTCCTCATTTGCAAAATGGAGATTTTATCATGGAGAACTACCATAATGAACTACAAGCCCAACACTTTGTAGTATTCAGTAAGCGCTTGTTATTATCTATAATATTCAAAAAATATGTGAACAAATAGTAGGGAAATAGGCCTTACAAAACTTGGGAAGGTAGGTTTTTCTATTGCAAATATAATACTGTCACAAATGTTGAAAGAGGTTGTTAATTTGTGTATTTATCTTTCTACTTTCAGAAAATATCTGAATTCATGAAATCAAAGCACAGTATGGTAATAAGGCCTGAATAATGGTTTACAGAGTTAGGAGGCGAGGCAGAATTAAGTATATGATAGAACCATCCTAGGACTGTATACAGTGAAAGAGTTCATTCGTCCTTTAGGAAAAAGGCAAGAAGTTGAAGAGTTAAAACAACAAGAACAAGAACAAGAACAACTTCCATTTCTGTTCAGCAATGGCACTTTGAACCTAATTCACAAGAATAAAATATTGAAAACTACAGAGTACTGGCAGCATTCAGGTTAATTTGCCATATATGTTGGCAGAGCTCACAAAACAAACAAACAAAAAAAGCTGTTGAAATTCTTTAAGAATTCTGAGTGATATAAAGTCCCCATTATCTCTTGGAATAAAGCTGGTGGAGGGCAAAATATACTGGTTGGTTTATTCAGTAGTCAAACCCACTTTTTTATTTCAAACTATGGTAGGCAGAACAGCCCCTTCTAGTTGTCCACACTGTAATGTCTGGAATCTGCAAATGTGTTGTATTATACGACAAAAGGGAATTTACAGATATAATTAAGGGATATTATCCTGGATTATGCCAGTGGGCTAAATTCTAATCACATGTGCCCTTAAAAGCAGTGAACATTCTCTGGCTGAAGTCAGAGAATGCAGTAAATGAAGTCAGAGAGATGTGAAGAGTAAAAGGAACTTGGTTCACTGTTGCTGGAGAGAGCCACGTGAAAGAAAAGGAGGAGGATAAAAGCTGTAATCTTTAGCAGCAAACACCAGCCCCAAGCTGACAGCCACCAAGGCAACAGGGACCTCGGTTTCACAGTTTTAAGAAGCTGAATTTAGCCAACAATCCGAATGAGTCTGGAAGCAGATTCTACACCAGTTGAGCCTCTAGAAAGGAATGCAGTCCTGCTGACACCTTGATTTTGGCCTTGTGAGACCCTAAACGGAGATCCCTTTCAAAACCATCCTGACTTCTGACCTACAAAAAGTATGAAATAATAAGTAGATGCTGTTTTAAGCCACAAAGTCTGTGATAACTTCTCATGGCAGCATATAAACTAATATGTAAATTGAGAAATTATATTAGCACAAACAGCTGTTAATAATAGCATTCCAGAAGGCATTTTTATGTTTTCTTTTTTTTTAAATTGTACTTTAGGTGAAGGTTTACAGAACAAATAGTTCCTCATTAAACAGTTGGTACACATATTGTTTTATGACATTGGTTAACAACCCCATGACATGTCAACACACTCCTTTCTCGGCCTTGAAGGACCTTTTTTTTTTCGGTGAAAATATACATAGCCAAAGATACACCATTTCAAAAATTCCTACGTGTATAATTCAGTGACGTCGATTATGTTCTTCCATTTGTGCTGCTATTCTACTTCAGATGAAGGTTTACAGAAAAAAAAAGTTTCTCATTAAACAGTTAGTACACATATTGCCCTATGACAATGGTTAAGAACCTCAGTACATGTCAACACTGTCCTTACTCAACCTTGGGTTCCCTATCACCAGCTTTCCTGTCCCCTTCTGCCTTCTAGTCATTGTCCCTGGACTGCTGTGCCTCATTAGTCCCATTTTGTTTTATGGGGCTGTCCAATCCCCGGCTGAACAGTGAACCTAGGGAGTGACTTCACCACTGAGCTAAAAGGGTGTCTGGGGGCCATACTCTCGGGGTTTCTCCAGTCTCTGTCAGGCCAATAAATCTGGTCTTTTTAGTGTGTTAGAATTTTGTTCTACATCCTTCTCCAACTCTGTCCAGAACCCTCTGTTGTGATCCCGGTCAGAGTAGTCAGTGGTGGCAGCTGGGCACCATCTAGCTGTACTGGACTCAGTCTGGTGGAGGCCTTGGTAGCTGTGGTCCATTAGTCCTTTGGACTAATCTTTCCCTTGTATCCTATTCTCTTCATTCTCCCTTGCTCCCGAAGGGGTGAGACCAGTGGAGTATCTTAGATGGCTGCTCACAGGCTTTTAAGACCCCAGACACTACTCAACAAGGTAGAATGTACAACATTGTCTTTATAAACTGTCTTATGCCAATTGAGCTAGATGTTCCCCGAGACCATAGTCCCCACAGCCCTCCGCCCAGCAATTCAGTCTGTCAGGCAGTTTGGATGTGTCTATGGAGCTTCCATGACCTTTCCTTGTACAAGTTGTGCTGGCTTCCCCAGTATTGTGTACTGTTGTACCCTTCACCAAAGTTACCACTTATCTATTGTCTATTTAGTATTTCCCCCCAACCCCTCCCATTCCTTGTAACCAACAAAGATTGTTACTTTTTGTGTGTGAGCTTTTTCATGATTTTTTACAATAGGGGTCTCATACAATATTTGTCCTTTAGAGATTGACTTATTTCACTCAGCATAATGTCCTCCAGTTTCATCCATGTTATGAAATGCTTCATAGATTCATCATTGTTCTTTCTTGTTGCATAATACTCCATTGTGTGTATGTACCATAGTTTATCCATTCTTCTGTTGATGGGTATCTAGGTTGTTTCCATCTTTTTGCTATTGTGAACAATGCTGCCATGAACATGGGTGTGCATATGTCTATTCGTGTGACGGCTCTTATTTCTCTAGGATATATTCCTAGGATAAATTTTACTTCTGAGAATGGTTTCACTCTTCTACTCATCTCATTTCATGCTATAAAAAAAGGTCTGTCTTCACCAGGTTAAGACTGATACATCGTAGCAGGAGCAAGTAAATCAGCAAAAAAGGCCATATGAGCCTTTCATGAAAAATCATTTTAGGTTGATTTCCAGTTTGGGGGGACATCTAATTATTTATGTGTTTTTAATGGTATCATACATTATTTACTGCTTCCAAAGCTCAAACTAAAATATACTGAAAACATTAGAACTTTTATTTCTTTTTTAATTCTAGTAACTTTTGGTACCTTCACAGACCACGAAGGTATCACGTAAGCAGAAATATTCTCTTTCCACTCTTTAATTAAAACCTATATAGGTTTTAGAATGGGCATCATCCATGCTTAACACAGTGATGAAATGGTGAGGACGATTCCCTTTTATCCCCAGCCCCAAACAGATCCAAAAAGAGATAGGAATCAGTGCAAACTCTCAAGAAGTGTCTGTGACCAATCGTGTAGATGATCCTGAACAAATAGCGCTCTGAGTGGGAATGGCAAATCAAAGGATGCTGACAAGTACAAAGAAGAAAACAAGTTTAGGAGAAACGGTGCAGGAAAGCCATCTGGGAGAAGCTAAATGTTTAGAAAGTCTGCATTGTTTCATGTACTGTCTCATGAACAGGAGCCCTGCAGCTGCACAGGGTACGCTTCACTTTTTGTAAAAAGAGAAAAATGACTGAAAATCTTGCTGATAATGGAGAACTCTTCTTTGAAAGCAAGTTCCAGGACAATTATTCCAGACTATGTCCATTCAGCATTATATCCTATCGATAGCACATTTTTGTAACTGGTTATTTAATGATGGCATCCAGTCATCAAGAAGAGTTTATGCTCAGTACACTCTATTTAGAATAGTTACGTTTAGAAATGCTGATCAAAAGCAATTATAAGAGGAAATTGTTGATTCTTGAAGTTAAATCACAAACAATAATCTTGACAAGGTTTTATTATACGTTATAGTATCAGTTGCTGTCAAATCAATTCCAACTCATGGCAACCCCATGTGTGTCAGAGTAGAACTGTGTGCTGTATGGTTTTCAATGGCTGATTTTTCAGAAGTAGATTGGTAGGCCTTTCTTCTAAGGCACCTCTGGTAGGACTCAAACCTCCAACCTTTCAGTTGGCAGCCAAGTGCATTAACTATTTGCACCACCCAGGGACTATTAAATTAATTGTAAGTAAAAACAAAACCTGTTTAGAATTAAGGAAAGGAACACAGCAGTTAATTATGGAGGATATTAATGTGGATTCAGAAAGCAGTAAAACCATCGGTGATGGGATTTGAACTGTGTTTGGAGGAGTCCATAGTGTTTATATAAACATGTGGAGGAAAATAAGAACTAAGGTTATTGAGCATTAATCTAGGTTCTTCCCAAAGGTTCTCACATTTATTTTCTTTTAATGCTGATGTAGCTGCTTTTAATCCCATGTTACAGAGGATGAAAGTGAAATTGCAAAATTTTAGGAATTTTTCAAGTATATACAATCTAGACTGCCTGACTGCAAAGCTCACATTCTATACTATGCTGTTTTTAAGATCAAGGTAAGTGAAATATTATGAGATAATATTTGGGAGCGAATGGGCAGTAGCATGCAGACATGACTAGAGAGGAAGACATATATTGGGGATTTAAGTGTAATCTTTGATGATTTTGGAGGATTCCGGGAAAGCCCTATAAATATTTAAAATTTTTAGAAAAAAAAAAATCCTCTCCAGGATGGTGAGGATCCAAGGAAATAGGAATTTAGTCATTAATCTCTTCCCCTTAATTAATGCTTTCTAATGAAAAGGACATGCCCCCCATTGTACCCTCCCAGGGATATACAGCTGTTTTAACAGAGGCAGAGTGCAGTGATGGGGACTACTACTTAAAATGTCAAGATGATAAATGATCTAGTGTGACTTTTTTTTCCCTCTAGAGTTTCCAGTAGGGAAGATGCTTCCAGAAGAAAAAGCAAAGCAATCTCAGTGATGTTGAGGACATATGGTGAGCTCCCTGATACCAACCTTTGAGGTTTCAAGGAACTCATAGTTTCAAGTACCAAATGCAACTCTTAATTACCAGCAAATAAAGAGTGATCAGCAAATAATCTGAGAGAAAAGCACTCATTAGGAGATAGTAGCATAGAAATTTCTTGTCCAGAAACAGAAGGATTCCCTAACCTCCCTATAAATCAAAATAAAACAAACCCATTGCTATCTAGTTGACTTTGACTCATGGTGACCTTGGGTAGCACAAATGGTTTGCTCTTGACTACTCACTGAAAAGTTGGCAGTTCAAACTCACCTAGTGGCACAGGAAGGAAAGGTCTGATGATCTGCTTCTGTTAAAGATTACAGCCAAGAAAACCCAATGGAGCTCAGTTTTACTCTGTTAACACATGGGGTCACCATGACCCTCCTGTACTGACCCTCACTGTGCAAGTCCATGAGCCTATGACACTGAGAGCAAGACTCAGCTCAGTGGACAGCACGGATCCATTCTTTGTTGATCTATTTTCCTTTAATTAAAGTTCTTTAAAAATACTGTAATAAGTAGTTATAAGAGGGAAGCACTCCACCATGCAGTAGGTAACCAGGCTCTGGATGGAAGACCAACCCCATGAAGTATTAATACCTATCATACAGCATATATTAAAGAGTTTTTTCTGGGTATAAAAAGTCTACCATCAAGTGTTACATAAAATTTGATAACTAAAGTAGAACCACACTGTGGACTTTAAAGAACGAGAAGCATAACATTGATATGAGCAGAAAAAACACTTGCTTAATATAGGGCTATGGGGATATTAATCTAGTAATAGGCAACAAAAGAAAAGTGTGTATTTTCTCATTAATAACTTTCAATAAAACAAAACAGCAGAGATGCTAAGACAACCTTTACAATAGTAGGTTCAAGGTCATTTGATATGAATAGGTCTGTGTGTATTATCAGCATTTGAGCCTGTGAAAAGAGGAGGCAGCACATTCTCCAAATACAATATGGCCACTCCTGAACATGACTTCCTGCTACTCTCTGAGAGCACTGGCCAGAATTAGATGCCAATATACTCTCTTGGCAGCAACAGGCTTTTGAATCATTCACTGTCTGCCTCCACCATTGAATAGCAAGCATTCAGCACATTGAGAATACTGGTTAGGGTATAAGCAGGAGAAAAAACTCTGAAAGAGCTCTCCTGATGCTCTCCTGAAAGAGCTCCCCTTCTTGGTAGGGGATCTGGGTTCATTGTCAGTGGATGAATAGACAGGAGTTTGTACTCAGCGTTAGAGATGGAATTGTTTCTTCAAGGGCATATATGCTTTAGAAAGGATTCTGGTCTTCCTTTGGCTGAGGAATCCTGTAAAAACAATCATGTTCTACCAAAAGAAATGTTTGAAGGGGAAAATAGATGCTTCAATCACAGTAATTTTGAGCAAATTGATTTTACTTGTATTAAATTCAACAAATTCATTGCATATTTAGTTAGTATTATCTATACCTCAGAAGGTCCCTGAGTAGTGCAACAGTCTGTACCTGGCCATTAACCTAAAAGTTTGTGGTTGGAACTCATGCAGCAGTGCCATGGAAGAAAGGCCTGGTGATCTGCTTCTGCAAAGATTATAGCCATTGAAAATTCTATGGAGCAGTTCTACTCTGCAACACATGGGGTTGCCATGAGTTGGAATTGACTCAACAGCAATGGATTTGGCTTTCAGTTTTGGTTATTCATGCTTCATATATGAAAATAATGGGTATGGGGCAGAATAATGGTATTGCCTTCAAGAAATTTATTATATATATATATGTATACACACACACGTGTGTGTGTATACATATATGATCCCTCTTTGATACAGACACACACATGTATTTATATATGTATACACACATACACAATAAAACATTTAGAAATGCACACAGCATGTTTGAGAGCACTTAGGACACATGACTAACCCATACTATGGAGTTCTGGAAAGCATCTGAACAGAAAATGAGAGTATCCCTTATTACATATTTTTTAAAATATGTAATATGTGTAAGCAGATTTTCTCCTGACTTCATGTATAAGAAGTACTACAGCTCAGTTAACATCCTTCTAATGGTAACCCAGCTTCACTGAAAAGCTATTACTCCCAGCATCAGCAGAGTTGATACATAGTCAAAGTATATACTAAGCAAGGTTTTACAAAGCTCTTTCAGAGTCTAAAGAGAATGAGAAGCACTTTAGTAAATGGCTCTACACAAGTCCTACAATGCTATTTGGAACTTTAAACATCTCAAACTTTATTCAATATCCAAGTTTAAGCCCATGTAACACGGACAGATGTAATTGTTTTAGTGATAGAAAACCACCATTCTCCTAAGATTATGGCTTATGCTTGGTCGTGGGATGAATACTGTCCCCCCAAAATTCACATTCACCCCCAATCTCAGAATGTGACTTTATTTGGAAATAGGGCCTTTTCAGATGTAATTAAGGTAAGGATTGTGACGAGATCAGAGTATCCTTATAAAAGGCAGGGAAAAAAAAATAAAAGGCAGGGAAAAAAAAATAAAAGACAGAAATATAAAGAAGGCTATGCCAAGACGGAAGCAGAGATTAGAGTGATGCATTTACAAATAAAGGAATGCCAAGGATTGCTGGCCATCACCAGCAGCTAGGAGAAAGTCATGGAATAGATTCTCCCTCAGAGTGCCACACGGGGCTACCTTGCTAACATCTTGATTTTGGATTGCTGGCCTTCAGAACTGTGAGATAATACATCTTTTGATGTTTTAAGCCATGCTTTCTGGGACAATTTGTTATGGAAGTCCTAATATATAGGGGATAGGAAACTAACGTATACCTTGACATACACTTTAAAAATCTGAATAATTTATTGCATAATGGTGAAATATTGGGGAGAGAGAATTTCCAGTTTTGGTAAAGACCAGCATGAATACGTACTTCAGTCATTTTGAAACAATGACTCTCGGGAGGAAAAAAAAAATTAGTGGAACACATAATAAAATCCCTGTAAATGAGATAAAGGCATACAAATAACTTCCATCAAAAAACTGGAACATGGAGATAGGGGTGGCAAAGAGGAGACCTTTTCATGGGAAATATATTTACTTTGTGGTTAAAAAGTACAGGCTATACTGGGTTTATACTATTTTAAGTTTTTTTGCAATAAAAATGTGTTGTTAAATTTTCTTTATTCCCTACCTCTACTCAAGAATGGAAACCGTGAAGAACTTTTTGACAAACTAAGAAAAGCCAACGAAGGAGAGAGAAACAAGATACTCATCTAGGCAAAAAACAGGTTCTTCACTATTCAACAGTCATGTCCCCATTCAAGTGTTAGCTCTCTGCTAGCAGAAGTGCAAGGTGTTGGCTGACTGCGATATTCTCTGGGTGGTACTTCAACATTGGGATAACG
The DNA here is from genome assembly GCF_000243295.1 of Trichechus manatus latirostris. Taxonomy (NCBI): domain Eukaryota; kingdom Metazoa; phylum Chordata; class Mammalia; order Sirenia; family Trichechidae; genus Trichechus; species Trichechus manatus. The sequence goes on along the minus strand of NW_004443948.1, from coordinate 12,260,975 downwards.
TAAGTACAGAATTTCATATGAATCTGGAGGTAGAAGACCTTTCCAAAGAGGATCTTATAAAGCCTCTTTCTTCAGGCACATAATGTAGAATAGATAAGAAAAGGGTACTCAGGAATTAAAGTATTTGCCTTCCTTTTGCACCCATATGTTCATTTGAGATTAACAATATAAGGTGGATGGAGAACCCCTCTATCTCATGTTCTATATTCACTCTGTAGACCAAAAAAGGATGGTCTTGGAGCTATTTGGCTATGATTCTTGATAAAAGTGAGAAGAGAATAGTCTTCTTTCATACTAAAGCTGCAGCTTGGTTCTAAAGGTTACCTGCTGGAGTGAAAAAGTTATCAGACAGTGTTACCCAAAATGTGTTCTGCAGAAGAATAATCATGCAAACACACACACACACACACACACAACTAGACCTTTGGTCAAATATACTTGGACAACATACTATGCCCCTTGAAGAGTCATTCATAATATTAACATATTAAAAACTATGAAAATATATTAGTTTCTTATGTGGGTCAAGATGTTTTCAGATCCATACATGTCATCTTTAAACTAAATGCAGCCTGCATTCAATCTCACATCATGGTTTTGCCTTCCTATTACTTTTGCAATAAAACAACTCATCTCCTTACTCCTAAATCAGTTCTCATCCATTTTATTTTTTTCAATTAAATGTGGAAATAATGGGGAGGCTGTCATGATATAAAGCTTTATGGAAGCAACCTTTATTCTCTTGCAGAATGGAAAATTCACAAATTTAATAGAAAAATATGCATGGATTTCTAATATGTAAAGTATAACCATGTGGAAACATTTCTAATGTTCATTCCTAACTGAAGTTCTCTGAACCAACACAAATTATTTTCCAATTTAATAGTTCAAGCTACCCAGTCATTATCTTGGCATTGGAAGATAGTTAGCAGTTTATACAGGGAATAAGAAGCAGATCATTTCTGTTAGTTAGGCTCCAATACCTGTATGGATGTGTTAAATCTCAAGAAAATGCAGCAATATGGGTGTTTTGTAAACTTACATGCTGCAATTTCCTATGGCTTCTGGTATTTTATTACTGCTATAATCAGTTCTCTATTATTAGATTATAATAGCTGATTGGGGTATTAAGTACATATATTGAACATTTGCTGTTGCTAAGGCCATTATGGATCACATAAACAAATGGAAATAAACCTTTGTGTATTCTTTTTCTAGCCACTATAACCAAAAAACAGACTGCTAGATCAGTAGGTGTGAAATTCCACTTTAAGCATAAGCTACTCTAATTTCACAGTTGAATCGTACAGTTGTCACATAGCCCCATTGAGTACATTTTGCATTTGCATGCATTCAAGTCCGTTACTGAAAGTGATCAAAATGAGATTCGACACCTCCATTTATGTGTTGTCAAGCAGTGGGTTTTAAAACTGAACAAACTCTAATTGTGCTTATTCCCCAAACAAAGTAGGGTGATTTCAGTCCTATCTTGACTTACTATAACAAAATTTCCACTCCAAAAACACCATCTTTCAATAATTCTAATCTTTGATCAGGTTTCTGACTCAGTATTCCGACACAGATATTCAATTTATATCATACCACATAAATACACAGGATACAGTTTTATAATTTCATGTAATTTTCACTGAGAAGGTAATAATACGCTTTTTTCATAGAAGTATGCACAGTAGTCTCATTTAAAAATGAATCTTACTATCAACTTCCAGGAATATAGAACAATATTTAAGGGAAGTGTTCACTCTGTCGTTGCAAAATGCTATATATGAGATATATATCAAACTTCATCTTTTAAAACAATATGATGGATGATGCAGAGTTTTCAATAAGAAAGTAACTATTATTCAAAATTTTATTTATTATACTCTACACAATAACTAAATACCATACAAAATTAAAAGAGTAATTTCCTTTTGAGTGTAAAAAATAGCTACAAATTTCTAATAATATATATGATCCAACTTAATTTCACATATTATAATATTAATTCCAATGAAGATTTCCAATAATGCAGCATGCATCTGTGATGTATGGAGTCAGCACAGGCATACTTCTTATTACTTTTTTTCTCTGTGTTGAGAAGGGTGAAGGCTGTTGCTTTCTGATTATTTTAATGTAAATTAGTTCTTACTCCATGTATTTATAAAGCATCAAAAATGAACTGATTTCCCATCACTCGTTATAAAGTTTTATGTTGAGTTGATAAGTAAACAGTGAACTGATGGGTAGAAACTCAATAAATCAGTGGCTTCCATATTTTTGGTGGCATAATGATAATGGTTATATAATTTCCTACCAATAGATTTTACAATTAGCCTCATTCTAATCTCAGTACTTTTGGATATTAAATAATCTATCACTAGCTCAAGTTCTCAATACATAGATTTAATTTCAGACAAGGCATTTTCTATTCCAAGTAAATTATTGGTTCCATGAAACTTCATCATAGTAAGCTAGATACCATGGGACTTAGAAAGGGAAATAAAACTTGTTCTTAAAGAGCTTACAGTTCAACGGATGATAACTTATAAATATAAAATCTATATTTCTAAGTAACATAGTATTAAATATCACAGGCACTGAATAAATAAAATACTTTGGGACCTCAGAAAAAAGAGATATCACTACCTTCTTAAAACAAAGATCATGAGGATGGCACAGGACCAGGAAACATTTTATTCTGTTATACATAAAGTTGTCATGAGCTGGCAACTAACAACAAGGGAAAAGCAAAAAGTATTGCAGAGAAAATGAATACTTGGCTTGTGTAGTAAAGTTCTGTTAAAATTTAGATCTAGGGAGATATGCAGAGGGGTTCCCAGGCAGTGGGAGTGGCACTGACAAAGTCATGGAAGCAGAAAGACATGGGACAAAAGTAATTAATCTTGAATTGCTCAATTTGGCTAAAGCTTAAGATGCCTAGAAGAAGGTAAGTTTGGAAAGATATGTTGATCAAGATCCTGGAAAAATGGAATGACAACATAAAAAGACTCAATTTATTCAAAAGGCTAAAGAGTTAACTAAGAAAAAAATTTGAGCAGGTCGTCTGATAAATTGGAAAGAGCATTGGACTTGGAGCCAGAAGATGTGTATGTCAATCAGCTTGGAGATATGGACAAGTCCCTTAAAGTTTTGAACCTCACTGTTTTGATCTATAAAATGGAGCAATCACTATTTACTTCAGAGCTTACTATGAGAAATAGCTGAAAGAATAAAGGTGCAAGATTCTAACAAGGGGTATGGTACACAGAAGATACATATTTGTTCAAAAAGTGTAAGAGTTTAAGCTCAGAACAACTAAACTGACCTAATACATGGAATGACTGAACGTGGACAGAGAAAAAATGTTGAGTTAAACTGGTCCTAAGCTTTGGAGTGGCAATGGGAAAAGAACATGAAAACACCACTACTGTGTGTCTACAAAAGGCTTTTTTTAACCACATACTTTCATGTTCAGATTTAAGAAAGGTAACTTGTTACTAATTATATTTTGTATATTGTCATTTGAAATATCGTACAACTGTTGAAACTATAAATTAGAGTGTATTCTAGATTATTCCTCATATTTTCTGGTCTAGTCTCAGACGGCTTGTTGAGCTCATCACTTTGGTTAAGAGGAGACCAAGAGACCACCACATTCTTTATGATCCTGACTGAAGTTATTTGAACCAGGAACATAACGGATACATGGCCAGCCAAACTACAAGGACAATAGGATTAATTAAACTGGTCAGATTATTCCTATGAATTTCCAGTATGAGATACAGAGTGTGTTAGCTGGTAGGAAGAGAAGAGCAGAAAGACAGAGAAGGAAGCAGAGAAGAGAAAGTTGCTGATTGACATTAATGGAGCTGTAGAATGGCAGCGAGATAAGCTGATTGCCAAAATTCTGTTAGATCCAGAAGGATCTCGCAGTTTCTGAACTGAATTTTCAGTAGACTTGTGACTGGTAAGAACTGAGATTCCTGCCTTGTTATGTAGCTTTTCTTGGTTGCCTGTGAGGCTTGGTTACACGGTTAAGATACCTTTTTTCTTTACTGGCATGCGTTTCTTTTGAGTAAAACCTCAAAGATTTTATATAACTGAATAATTTCTTTAGCAAAAGAGCCTAACCAACAGCAAAATTATAACTCAGCAAAACTCATTCTATTACAGTATCTACAGTGACAGAATGGTGATGTTAGAGCTAATATATATCAGGAATGGTATATAACCTACAATTTGTCTGATCAATGGGTATATCCAGAGGAGTGTGCCATGCATGATAATGTGATTTGCCATGTGTGTTGAAGCAGAGCAAAAGATGTGGGCTCTTTGTTATATAATTTTCTAGGAATTAATCTGATTGTTTAGCAGATTCATGCAAGATGATGTAGTCTATATTTGCTTCCATAAGATTACATATCAAGTCAGAGCGTCTTTCAGTATTGTAATCCATGCTTTTAAACTTTAATCTTTTATTCCTTGAATGTATGGAATCACAGAACCTAAGGTTTTAAAGGAATTTTTAAATAACTTATTTCATCAAATATAACACGCCATTATTGATAAGACAAATTATTTTATGTGTAAGCTCCCCAAAGCCAACACCGACAATGTGCTTATTAAAGATACCTTGATGTCAGAAATGATAATAATGTGAAACAATGTGGATCTTAGAACTGTTGAAAATTGTGTAAATAAATCATCTAGTTGTGCAACATTTTTGTTTTGATAATGATAACAACCACTATAGAGAGTTGCCTGGATTGCTAGTTACTGGCAATTACATAGTCAAGCATAAATTCCACTCACTATATTGCATAGAATTGTAGTTAATCCACACAAACAATGAAAAGAGTAAATAATTATTTTTATAACTTACTGCAGTAAATTTAGGCATATTCTTCCATTTATTTATTCATTCAAAAGTCATTTATTAAGTATTTTATTGTTTGTGTGTGCATATATATGCATATACACATATATGTAAGTGTATATATATATATATGAGCATATATATTCACACATGTTGATGCAAACCTGAGTAAAACACGATTTTTCCATCACTAAATGACATGCCGCTTCTCACTTTTATTGATAGTTTTCCTGTCAGACATGGATCTATTAACAGAATCCAATGAATAAAATGTAGAAAAGAGAATACAAATTTCACTAAGTTGTAATCAACTCCTCACTTTGCTCCATGCACATAAGATGTAATAAAATTCTCTTCCACAATTCCTCTCAAATACAAGTTTTTAAGAGGAAACTCTCATGTGTGTGACCATATGCCCTTTTGCTTATCTCTGTCCTATACAGAAAATCAATCTTCTTCATACAAATATTTTGCCACTTAACTCACTCCCTTTACTCTTAAATTCCTGCCTATCACTGTTAATTCAAAGAGTTTCAGTGGTATTTTTCCGGGCATTTTTAGGGAAGAAGAAAGTACCTATAGCTGAACTTAAGATATTTTATCCTGTGCTTAAAACTGTAAGAATAAATTTAAAAATTTATAAAAGTTTTCCTGCCTTTACACTTTTTATTATATCTGCGTGATATAGAAAAGTTTGGTCAAGGGATTTAAGCTTCAACTATCATTTTAAAAAATATCTAGTAAGTGACAAAAGAAATACTAAATTCAATGGAAATTTATTTTGAAAAAGATAAAATGACAGTAAACCTGTTGCCATCGAGTCGGTTCCGACTCATAGCGAATAATACTAGGAAATACTTATATAAAATGAAGCAAATCTTAATTTTGAAACAGTGTCTTTATACATACATTTGTTAATCTATTTGATGATCTTTTTGACTAATGTCTTCATTAGTCTAAAGTCTGAAGTAGATATAATGAAAAACATACACATATAAAAAATACATTTCCACTGTCACCCTTATTCAACTTTGAATTTATTTAGATATGAATTATGACTATGAAACCTTATGATACATAATTAAACATTATGATTTTTATTACAACCTTGTCTATATTCTCCATTAGACTTGAAAAGACATTATTGTTTTTCTATGAAAAGTTACTTTCAGAGCCCCTCAGCCAGTGACAGCATGACAAATTAAGAGAAAGATACACAGGTCTGTTAAAGCTCATCTTTGAAAAACAGTCCATGGGGCTCATGCTTTGAATCTGTAAAGTTTAACAGATCTTGAGAGCTTCAATCAAGTGTTCAATCAATGTATGATTCATTGTTATTTAGCTCTTATGTATTAATAAGCCTGAAAAGTAAATCCTGTCAAATTTGTGAAATGTGTCAGTGGATTTGTAGTTAAATGTGCTCTAGTATTATTTTTTAAATAAACTCACGCCTGAGGAGAAAAATTGGATTTTTAAGATGTGAAGTACATTAGGCATATTAAAATGATATGGCTTCAAAATTATGTGACTGTGCTCCTCTATTAAAAATATTATCTTGGGTTAAAATAAAACTATATAATACGGTTATTTATATATTATTTTAAAATAAAATATAATCATACTAGCATAGTATTTGCAAAAGAAAAAAACATAATTTCTTAGTATAAATAATATATCTTTGAGTTTTTTTTTTTTAGTGAGACCTTTGTTTGGCAAGCAACATAAAAACTTGTATCATCAAAATATCAGTTGGTCATGTTATATTATAAACATTAGCATACCAAAGAACCATGATATATCTTTCAGGAACCTCACTAGAGGGCAGAAAGAGTATGGGGTGAAATACTCTTGGACTAGGCTTGAACTAGGTTAATCCTGGCTATCCCACAATTCCCTGATATGTAATTCGAAGGCAGAAACACTTCTATTAAAAATTTTTGTGAAAATCAAAAGGGCATGATATGTCTCTACTATAAACATCGTACCCAGCAGAGTTCCTTGCCCACTGCAGAATTTAAAAATTATTCGCTGAGAGAATTAACATGTAATATCATATGAATAATTCAATAGGTTAAAAATATACACTAATATTACTGTACTCGAAGACATTCATATAGAATATACTTTCTTTACCTTTGTTAAATAGAATGTTACTGGCCTATTCAGGAATAGCAATGAGCTTTTATCCTTTCTGCTAGTGCATTTGATTAATAGAAGCTTTCTGGAGCAGCAGGGAAAGAACACCAGGACCAATTAGAGATGTCTGTCACAGGTGCGGCAGAGGCAGTGAATCAGCCATCCTGGGTCTAGGGGCCTACCTCACCTTCCCACCATAGTTCTCACAGCGATAGGGTTTGAGATTGTAAAATTACATTTGGTCCTCTCTCCTCATCAGTAGGAGGTGAAGCTAGGAATAACGTGTCTATCACTTGTGAAGGGAAAAATGAATGATTCTGTTACAAAGAAAAGACAAATCGAATCCTTTGTTATCATGTGGACTTTACCACACAAATATTAGCTTGTCATCTAAGTTGCCATCCCAGAAAAATGTTAACAATTTTTACGATCTATGTATATCATTCACTATCTTTGCTCTATGCTCCCAAATCCTTTCAACACTGTTCAGCAATGACTTACAATCTGTCTTTAATTTTTTTCCAACTGATTTTTGACTAATAGCAGGCTTTTTGTGAGAGAGCAAGACTCCTCCACTAGTCAAGCTGCAAGCATTTTCTGGATTATTCCGAGACTTCACACCATGGCGACAATCCTTTTGCCAGTGTTCATAAGAGGTCTCACCAGGGAAGGAAACACGACCTCTCCCCATCCAGTCCTTGATCTGGCTTTTTCATTTCTCCCGAGCCTTTCTATTAAAGTGGAATCTCACTGGCAAATAAAGCATGGCCCTTGCCCTCGAGAAGTTTTGAACCAGTAGGAAAATAGATTTTGACTAGCTATACAGACTTTGGGGTATTAAAGAGAAATACTCAGTTGTGTAGACCTCCTAAAAGGAGGGATGAGGTTTATAATAAGAGTTCCTACAGTAACAGATGTCTAAGATGGTTCTTGTGACACTGGAGCCGTGGGGAAGGTGCTCCAGGCAGAATATAAGAGTATGTGAAATCTAAGAAGTGAAAAACATGAAGTCGGATTTGAGGGAGTCCACTAACGTAGTGCTGTCGGAGCTTGGATTGAAGGAGGAAATGAAAGAGGAAGATGTAGATTGAAACATGTAACAGATTATAAAGGACATTGGATGCCATGCTGTAGACTGTAAATTTTATCCCTAAGATTTTGGGAAGCCATCAAGTTTTTTTAAATAGGAAAGTACCCTGGTCATATAGTTGTTGTTTTAGAAGAACAACTGTGACACTGTTTGGAGGAAAGGCTGTAGTTAAACAAGACTGTTGGCAAGTTACTCTGTTTTCCAAGTAAGAAGTGATTAAAGAGTAAGGCATACTAGTAGCAGTTTGGACAAAGAGAATTGGACAGATTCAGACAGAAACCATTACATTCAACAATAGCCAAGTTGAAGGCTGCAGGGTTGCAGCATAATACAAACGGCTGGATTTAAGAATTCTACTGGGCTACTATTAGACACAAAATGCCTGAGGTAAGATAGCACAAGGATGATTCCTATCATCTTAGGGTTATTGGTTGTTCTCCTGAGGATAAATGCCATTTCTATATGATTGGAATTAATAACCCCTAGGCGACAACTGGTTTTACTTTGTATCTTCCCAATCTAAAGCTTTATATATTTGGCCTCTGCAGATAAACTCAGCAATTAATCTTTATCCTTTGACAAATGGGTACTTTTTGACAGCAGGTTCACAAACAAAGGTCAGATGCCAAAATGTTCTATTTGTATTAGTCTATGAACTATGTAATGAACTGCTGTCATGAAGATATCACTTAACACTAAGTAGAATTCACTTTGGCTACTTTGTTTTTTTTTCTAAAATCATTCTCATCTTTAATGTGACAAACACTCCACACACATACACACACACACACAAAGTGAGAGAAAGAGACACAGGAAGTGAAGAAGAATAAAAAAGAAAACAAGAGCACAACAGGAAACACATTTATTTGAATGTTGACTATGATATATTTGTATATATCATGGAAACATCGTCTGCCAAAGAGTATTATGATTTTCTCTATCCTGAGGTTCAAGCGAGATCTAAGTTGAAATATGTTCAATAGAATGCATTTAAGACTAGATGAATGCATTTTCTATGCTAGGGGATCAATATATTCAATTAATATGCAATTTAGTTAAATAGTGAGGTGAAACCAAAATAAACAGTCATGAAATCAAAACATGTTGTTTCACCATATTACTAAGTTGGTTTTAGCCAGCCAACTTTATTTCTCATTGTTTTTCTCAATATGATATGGTAAATCAAGAACCTAAATTTTAATTGGAAACTTCATACTAATACAAAGTGATACTCACTTCAAAAGCAAAACAAAACAAAATTTGCAGTGGATTTGCTCTCCTAATATACCTCAAATAAATTATTTTTTCATACAAATATCTGAAGTAAATTGAGCCTCAGTGAAGTAAAGAGATTCTGACATGTTTGAAGATACTTGGGTAAAAAATAACAAAGTTATAAAAGTGTTTGAAATTGCATTCTCAGTATCCAATTTATTTCATCAGTGTGTGGTATCTAGTGTTTCAGACCCTTTCCCCTGGGAACATGTATATGGCTGGAGTGAAATACTAAATGTCAGAGTGCGATCATCTATGAGCAAAAACCGTCTGCTTGGGCGTTCCATGTCTTTTTCTGTTTGGTGTGGCTTGCTTTGTTCTAGTAAACTCCCTTCTACTTGTGGTATACAAAACTGATCTTGAGATATATGAAATAAGTTAAAGAAAGTTGGAACCATGGATGAACTTTCATAAAAATGAATGTAGATTATCAGGTCACAATTTCTAAAGAAAGGAGAGAAACTGCAAATACAAATGGCGTGATGCAATTGGAAACGCCTCAACAAAGCAAGTCTGTCCATTCATCCCCACTGCCTCACTTTCTCTTCAGTGTTTACTGCTTATGTCTTTGTTTCTAGTGATTTATTCTCTTGGTGTTGAAAGGTCAGCTTGGTGATAAGTGTGCTTTTATTCTTATACTACATGCCTTGGATGGATAGAGTATGGAAAGCAGTTTTTACTATCTCCATTCAAAAAAATAGCTATGCTTAGGTAGACTCTCCATCTATATGATGCAAATTATTATCCAATAATTCTTGAATAAGGAAGAGAAGTAGCCAATAGTTATCAGTTATAATCTGTTAAGATATCCAACAAGAAAGAAATGATTTGTATGCGATTTGGTGTTTGATTTTGAAATCTGCAAGATCCTTGAGAGAAAATAAAGTATCTTTTTTTTTTAATGCTTTAAAATTACTTGAATTTCAAATGTTGCACAGTGCATCCCTATGGGGCAGATGGAGTCTGTCACATGGGGTCATTATAAGTCGAAATCAACTCGAGAGCAACTAACAACAACAACACAGTACGTCATGAAGCCAAATTTGTAAGATTTTACACAAAAATGTCTATCCAATTAAAACATACCATTTAAGCTGACATTTAATTTTTTGCAAAGAGCTATAGCTAAAACTTATTGAGTAAAATATGCTTTTCTGTAATAAACATTAATGGGAATATTTATATTTAATGAAATAAGGTGTATTTTGACGTGTATGCTATAGACAAAATTGGAAAAAAAAGTAAACAGATGTTTTTTCTCAGTCAAGGGACATGATTGCTTTAAAAAAATTAAAACTTATTTTTCTACTTGTCAAATTTTTGAAACACCATGATAATTTGCACAAATCTCATCTGACTCCATTCTTTCACTCAACAATCTAATATTAAGAAGAATATTAAGAACAAGTGTATGTATGTGTGATTTAGATATTACACGGGATAAATCTTAATAGCTGTAGCATAGATAGTTTACTTATCTTCCTTATTTGTACACTTTTAAAATTAAGATTATCATTATCTAAATTTATTCCATAATATAGAACTTAGGAATTTAATATCAACATCAAAATGGTACTGATGTAGCAGCCTAGCCACTATATAACAAGAAAAAATGAAACAGAGAAAAAAAAAAAACGTAATGAAAGATGGAGAAGAATTTGAAAAGGCTCCAATTCCAAGGTACACATGCTTAAATGGAAAATTGTATTGTATACAATCAGAAAATCCAGATTGGCCCACAAAAGTTAAACCAAAGGTGAAGAAAATTGTACTTTTCTGCAATGTTTCACATGCATAACACACTTCTAACTCAAGTTTTTTTTTGTAGCAATCTGGCCCTGTCACTTTCCACTTACTACCTAAGAGGGTATGCCATCCATGGTTTAGCACAGAGCATGTGGGCTTTAAGTATCAGGCACGGTTCGCCGCACTGCATGATACTGTACCTATTTCAGGAAACAGTAATCGTATGTCATCCTGTGATCTACTGCTATGTTGTGCTACTGGTTCCATAAATAAAATTGAGAGGTCATTTCCTCCATAAATTTCTGTTTGTCAGAACTTTTCAGTCAAAAGAAAGTATGTAATGGAGTATGGAAGGCCAAAGTCAAACACTAATTTATCACCAAGGTGATCTTTTGTATGTTTAATGTTGGTGAATTTTATGGTGACATTGCAAAGAATGTACCAGAAGTATTATTGTTATAATATTGTTATTTTTTAATATGTGCTTTCAAATAGAGTGATTAAGATGCCTTTGCGAGTATTTTATATCACTTTTTTAAAAAAAAGTGTGCTAATTTTTATAAGAGAGCTAATTAACTAAAAATATACTGTTAAAAGTTTGATGAATTAATATTCTAAATTAAGAAAAATCAAGATATTAACTTTGCAGATAAAAATAAGATTATCTTGATAATGTTTCTGATCATAAACAAAATATATAGAATTCATGTGATAACCCAGGGTATGTTCACCTCATGTTTTTCAGTACTTTTTTAGTATCAGTGAAAATGGAGTAGTCAAGTAAAATCCTATCATACATAATTCAATTTAAGTTGCTAAAAAAAACCGTTATATGTCTTGTTTAATCTCCACAATGTTCATTTTATATGAATGGCAATCAAATATAAATACTCTAAATAACTGCTGAACTTTAATCACAGGGTTAGTATTAACTGTAAAAAAATAATTACAGAAAGAGACTGAAAAATTTCCAAATTCTTGAATCCTGCTCATAAATATATTGACTCAGAATCACAGTTAATTGTAGAAAAGAGCACTGCAAATGAATCTTGTTCTCCAACACCAATAATGGGAGCTTGGGAGGCACATGAAGTGCAGTGGATTTATATATAATTACAGTTATGCTAATTATTAGGTGATGATCCTGAAATGAAAATTTTGAGGTAGATGAAGTGTAGGCTCACAAACCCACATGTGCCCAAACTTGCTTCTTTCCTTTAGAGACAACTCATAGAGAATAAACCTTGAACTTCCTTTCTTATTAAAGACCAGATAAAAATGAATATAGCTAAAAAAAAAAAAAGGGGGAAAGACACTGTTAAGATTATATTAGACTCACGAGAGTGAGAGCTATTCTTATCTTTGCTCTGTTTGGTACACGTCACATCAGCAGAGAGGGTCCGAAGGAGTGGGCAATACTAAGACCCAGGCCGAGGCACTATAAGACTTATTAATTCCAAACGTTTGACTCTGAGAACTTTTTCCAGTATATAAATATTTCACAGGGCCTCTTTTGTTATAAAAACGGTGGTGCTCTTAGTATCCATTAATTGAGAAAACTTTAAGCATACATTTCCTATTAATTGTTACCCTTTTAAATAAATACGTACTAACATGCGTGTTCAAATATTCATTGTTTAGTCAAGAGTCAATGTTTGATGTTCATGTAGTTCCACAAACCATTTAGGTAACTCTAAGACCCCCCTTTTCATGGAAACTTTGCATTTCCTTATCGTCAATATAGAGCAGCACATATTGCACATCCTCATAATTAATTGGCACCTACTACGGTTTCCACTGCTAATAGGAAACATTCTGATATGGGGACATTTTGGATTTCTTGATAAAATGGAAATGATACTTCCCTTCAATTTGTGCATAATGCTAGAAAGAGTAAACTGAGAAGACATTAGGAAAACAAAACCAGATAAAATTCTTGCATCAAGGAACTCTTGACTCAGCGCTTGTCTCTTGGTTCTGCTGAAGTAGAGATGAATCCCTGGGTCATCTTCAGGATTCAAAAAATGTTTGAAGTCTACAGAGCACTGTTTGGCTCCGAATTTACTCATGAATGAAAAAAAGAAAAAAGAGTTAAAAACACTGAACAAAAACATTTAAAAAAAAATTTCTCATCTGCAAGATGATCAGAAACAATTTAATGTTAGTTATAACTCAGATAACAGGCTGTCCACTGTCACTTAAGATTAATGTGGAATTATGTATCTCATAATAGATCTTAACAGCTACATATTTAGAAAATTGTTTTTAAGTAGATAAAGAGGAAAGCAGAAAGAAAATGTAAGTTATATTAGTTTTTCAGTTCAGCTTTATTTGTTTTAATAATACACTAAACTAGCAAATGTATTTGCCAGGTCTGAATTATTTACGATAATAAATCAAAAACTATTTGGTTTAAAGACAGTAACAAGTGATTTCGAAATCCTATTGCAAAAACCATCATCAAAAGGAGAACTGTCTAACCTCGATGTAAATAAGTGTTGGGTGGCACAAATTCAGGGAGAGTATACTACAGTTATATTTGGACACAGTCTTCTAATCATGAAGCATTTTAAAAGAAACAAACTCAGTCATCCAGGAGTTTTTAAAAAGGGAAAAAATAGTGACAAGTATATTTTGTTCTCAGGGTCTCCTAAAATACAGACAGTATTCCATGTTTACTCATCAGAAGCTGAAATACTATATTTTTGTTGTCTATTTATGCAAGGGCAATCTTCATAACTCCTTCCTCATGTTAATTATTAACTTTCTCCATCATCCAAGAGAGTCCAGTCAATATTGTTCTCCATTTTCCTCTAACGGTGTCACTGATTTGGAAGTTTTTATCATGGAAAAGAAAGTCAGTATACACATATAATATTTTCTGCACATACAAGTGTACTTGACATAATCAAATGATATTCTTGACACTTTAAAATATATAGATAAACTAAAGGGGTTATTTTGGTCCTGTCTTGATTTTAATTATTTTGATTAAGTCTATAAATTATTATAAATTTCTGAGAAGCCAGAGCAAAAGCATTTTGTTGCACTCTACCACGTCTCATTTCGAATTTTTAAATTAAGAATCTAATAAAATATTGATTTCTAGATAATTGTGATTTTTTTTTATACAAGATACACACAAAAATGAAGTGGCCAATAACTTCTTTTGTAGCTAATGAAAACGCAATATTCTTTTGGAAATCTGAGTTTTGGTGTAGTGAATAAAATGTTGATTCCCTGAAGTATCACCAATCTCACCTCTCTTTATTGATGCACTTTGAAAAGCAGACAGATCAACTCAGATGTCAATGTTATTATTTTTAAAAAGGAAACTGATTAATCTGCATTTAAACAGAAAAAAAATAAGAATTTTAAATAATTAATGCACTAAAAATTAAAGCAAAGTTAAATAATTTCCTATGGAAAATTTCTTTTCAACAAGCAAAGTGGATTCCAACTAGATAGAATACTTATGTAGGGACAAGAAGAAAACTGATTTGATTGTTTTAATGGACCACAAACAAATCTTCTCTTTCTTTCCATGTTCAAATCTTCAAACAATTAGAAAGTGAAAAAGTTGGATTTGCTGATTGTCAACGTCTGAATTTCAATTTCAACCTTGACTAATCAAAGTTCTTTATTTTCTACATGAAAAAAGGCCAATTGATTGAATATATCCTTTTTTGTAATCTTGACTCTTGCTTCTTCTCTGTGTTGACTACATAAGGGGTCCATGGATCAATTTTAGATCAATCTCTAATCCTCCTGAAATTATATGCAAAATGTTGTATGTCCATGCACACAGGCCCTTTGTTCTGGGGAGGAGGATCCCAGTTTTCAGAATTCAAGTGGAATCACAACCCTTCCCCCATGTTACGGTGCAGATGAAAATTCTAAATAATCCCAAACAGAGAATTACTTTTTTAGTAAAACAGTTACGAGTATAGTATGGTACACAAATATATATCACATTCTGAGTTTTAAAAACAGAAAAATCCTGCACAATCTTAGGAAAGGAGTTTATAATCTACTTATAATTTTATTACACATTATGTGCTAGATTTAATGTTGGACCATATAACACACCAAGTGGTAATAAACCAAAAACCAAACCCATTGCCAACAAGTGGATTCCAACTCAGAGCCAACCTATAGGACAGAGTAGAATTGCCTCGTAGGGTTTTCAAGGAGCTGTTGGTGGATTCCAACTGCCGACCTTTGGGTTAACAGCTGATTTAACAACTGCGCCACCAGGACTCCTAGCTGTGACAGGTACCCACATAAACAGCTGTTAACTATTTTAGAAGAACTTAGCATCACCTTTTTAATTTGTCCTCAGTAGATTCATGTTTGGTGATCTAAACTCTTCTTTATTAAACACACACAGGCACAGACACACACATACACACTGACAGACAGACATACATTTAATTACTGTGAAAGAAGAAATGCATGTTGGGTTTTTTGGGAACCCTTTTGGTCATATGTTTTAATCAAATAATTCAATTTGTTTAAACTAATTTTCAACTAAAGTTCTAAATAATCTTTAGAGATATTGACCCCTTTTGTTGACAGTTTATTAAAGATATGTTGTCTCAAAGAAATAAAACAAATGCTGAGCCAAAAATCTTTTTTACTAAAGCTAGGAACTAACATAAATGGAAAAAAGTTGAAAGGAAAGCTAGCAAATATTAAATCACTAATAATAGACTTTTATATTTATTCTGACAAAGTGATTAAACCATTAAAAGTCCCATAGGATAATAATTCAATTTACAATTTATTTATATTTCTTCTATGTAAAATTAAGTTTCTAAATTATCCATAGTGAATTCACAGTGGCTATATAAAGTCGTACATCTTTCCAATGTGCATGTTTCAATGTTTACATGTACAATATTTTGCCCAACACCTAACATATTAATAAGCCAGTTTAATTAAAAATGAAATATGTCAGTGCAATCAACGAGAAAAAAAGTAAATATTAATAAGATCAAACCAACTCACCTGAACGATCTTTTGCAAACAGACACTTCACGAAGCTTTAGTTTACCAGATTGCTTTGAGGTAGGCTGAAAACTAAGGATGCATCCCCAAAGGATGGTAAGCACACACCTCATCTAGATAGTGACATTCGGTGTTTAAATAGATGAACAATTCCCTATTACCTCTAGGAAGCTGAATTACTGAAGTGTGTGTCTATGCCTATGGGGATGAAACTGATTGAAAATTATAGATAATAGGATTAGGATTACAAGGTAGAAAAACTATTTTCTGATTGTACTTATTATGACATTTGTCCTTGGTCTCCCAAGAGAGAAAGCTTCCATTTTTCAACCACGATCATGATCTTAACAAACTGTGGATTACTAGAAGTACTTTCAGATTGTCAAATATTGACTGTCATAACACCCATCAAAAAAGCAAATGTTGAAACAGATGAATGAAGCATGGACAAGAGACTCTGACTAAAAAGATCAGTGCATTTGTGTATAAAACGAAAGAAAAATAAAAATTTCAGAAAAGTGGATGGTATGAAATGGTGAAGATAAATGATATTAAAATACATTAGTACACATAATGTGTATCATATGTAGTTTTTGACTAAGAAAATTTGATTCCCTGATAATTGAATCATTAAGTATAGTCAGAATCACTATTTTTTTTAATGTTGGTGATATTCCTTAGTGTAAATTGTATTAGCTTGTGCCTCATTTTATTCTAAACTTACACTACTAATTATTTATCTTTTTTTATACTACACTTTGAAAATATAATAGTGATTCATTTTTAGAATCATTTAAATCAAAGAAAACTTTAGATTTGCTTACTACAGTAAAAAATCATGAGTTACTACTCCAGCCTTAGGGAGGTCTATCCAAGTGATAAGTGGGCTTTCCATCTATAAATTAAAGAGGATTACAAGAAGGCTGAAAAAAGATCATTCAAGCAGAGTCTTGTTTCATAAACACTACCACAAGCTGAGCAGTAATATCACATGCATATTATTGTTATGTCTGTGATGCTGGGTGATAACAATTTTGACTGTAATTCATGGTGTGTTTTAGGATGTAGAAGCAATAAAATATTGATCATCAGCATGTCCTTCCATTATTTAGAAGATTAGATCAATTTATGGAAGACAATAACTTGCAAAGGAGTGACCTTCCAAAGGCCAGAGGTAATTCCAGGGTGACATCATTGCATATCTAGAGCTCCAGATGAAACTCAGAGTTACTAGAAGTCAGATATTGAAATTAAATATAGTTTTCAGTGCAAATCATGTAATAAAATTATTTGGATACCACTGCTCTACAAATGTAATATTAAAAATACTTCCAAAAATTAAAACTTCCAGTCTTTGATGTTATGAGTCGAAAGCTAAAAGATGTATAGGATTTTATTTCTGGAGATAAACACCTTTTTAAACTCAAAGAGGCAAAGACAGAGCTAAAAAAGACAAAGTTTTCAATACACCATTTAGTGTGATTCAGAGTCAACTTGTAAGTTTATAAAGAAAAGCATTTTTTTTTAAAAGTATGAAAACAAAACAGTTCATCTAAAATGTAGATGGGACAATATAGTGATACAAATGTTCCCTACACGTTCATTCAGTGCAAACTTAAGTTTAAATTGGTTAATCAAACTGCGGACTATATTGAATTGTAATTAATTCACATGTCTATATGATATATCCTTGACTCCTGGGAGTAGGTAAGTCTATTTAACTTGTAGCAACAACAATGACCACAGACAGACAATTTATTGAATATTCTGGAAAATTACAGAGAGTTTTTAGTCTGGGTTTTCCAAATTTAACAGAGTTACCTGGGGCTTTTATATTGCTGTTAGAGATCAAATGGCTCAATATAAGTATGCTGATAAATATATATATATATATCTGGATTTCAAGAAACATTTTAACATGAAGTAAAACTGTAAAATGAAATATGCTACTTTCATTTCAAATCCATTCTGGATGAAAGTAAAAACATTTACAAAAAAAGTCAAACATCATATATTAAACACTAAGAGCTTTATTAGAAATAATGTGATATATCAAATAGAAGAAATATGCAAGATTGACTGAAATATCTCCTTGACTGTCAGTATGTGTACACATACAGCAAAATCCTTTCTGATTAAATAAAATAGCTTATTTTGATGCATATAATTATAAATAAACTAAACGTTCATGCCATATAATTCTAGAAATGTTAAGTTACAGCTGTATGACACATATTTTAATAGCTATGTAGACTATTCTAAAGAAAAACTGAGAAAAACAATGATTAAGTAATGAAAATTATCTAATATATATTTATTGTCCATTTACAGAACCTTAGCTAAAACTATGCTGATCTTACTTTTTTTAAAAGTTATTTTAAGGTAAGCATGCAAGGGAAAAAGTATGGCATTCTGAAATGATGTAATGCAATCTTAAATCAATCCTAAGTTTGTTTTTTCTTTCAATGACATGTATATATGACATATGCTTGGTAAAGTAGAGGGTCAGCGAAAAAGCAGAAGACTCTCAACGAGATGGATTGACACAGACTGGAAAAATGAGCTCAAGCAGGATCGGGCAGTATTTCATTCTGTTGTACATTGAGTTGCTATGAGTTGGAACTGTCTCAGTGGCATCTAACGACAACAACCACCTATAAGATATCCTCAATTATAATATCCATTTTCAAGATAAGGAAGAAGTAGTAAAACAAAAAGCGTTAAAGTTTAAAAAAAAACAACAACACAGAAAGTTAGAAAAATTACAAAAAGCAAAAATAAATAATACTAAAGGGCCAAATCAAGTAAATTTGATCATTCAATAAAAAATATACAATTAGTTTATTATCTAAATCTCATTAAAACTCCAAATAGCTTCATAAAAATGTGATTAGGTCAGTGGCAATTCTCTCTGTCAAAATATTATTGTAGTCATTTTCTTTTATTTTTTAAATTATCTACTTTAATCAATCAGACTATATAAACATATCAATGGTTCTCACTGTATTTTATTCCATTTTGTTAATATCTTTTAAGTTAAAATTGGTGTTTTTTTGACTTTTACATCAAGTTAGTCCAATCAGATCTGCCACATAATACATCTAACTGAAAAACTGTAATTCCTAGTAAATTAGATTTTATTTTCCAGAGGGCAGATTTATCCATTTTGTTTAAATCAGAGTGTATTATGATATAATATAATAGTGAATAAAATTTTATTTCAGTCGAATTCTTCCAATAGTCACCATGGACCAAATACAGAAAGGTACATACACAGTGATGAACAGACAAGAGAAAACTTAAAATGTACCTCACAACTGACAGCATTTGACCAAGCTTTTCCTTGGCCAATTCTAGTAAACATTCCAGCATTTTATTATATGTTTCTCTAGCTTCTCTAGATGAAGGATTTTCAAATATTTTGATCCATCAGCATACACTTTCTTTTTGTGTTTTCTTAAAAAGGAAATGCAAAGAATGAACGGTGTATGCATGAAATCTCTTGTAAAGTACTTCAAAAAAGCAGTACAAAAATATGAAAATCCTTTCTTAAATTTATATGCCTAATGTTAACTTTTTTGTGGGCATCCTTCTGTGTGTTTCATGGTATACTTCCAAATACTAAAGTTTTTGTTCACATATTTGAAAGGTTTAAAATTCTCATCATGCTAAACAATCCAGTAATAATTATATCAAAATCACTATTGCAGTACAAAAATATCTCATAGCGTTTATAAAAGCTGTCACAATTATCACACATTTCTCGTTTGCCCTGAGGCATTTTATCACTGTTTGAGTAGAATTGTCTAACAGTGATAACCTGACTTTCTTACATATTGATAAGACAACTTCTTACATATTATGTTAAATTTGAGTTATTTTCTTTAATTTGGGTGTGATGTGATATTTTGTCTTTGTCACAGCAAATTACTCTTCTCTCTACTACTTAATATCATCTGATCACCAAATACTGTGGCTGACATTACCCACTGATCATTCTGATGGGACATCTGGAGTTCAAGGCTCTGCGTATGAATCACTATTTTCAAATCTATTACTTACATTGAAATCTATTGTTCTATACCATGGTGTCTTCTTTTCTTACTCTCCCACGAATCTGAAATAACTCCCTTACCAAACATTCTTGATTTCAGTCATTGACACCATCATCCAGAGTCAAACCACCAGGTAACTTTTGATTTGGCTACACATTTTCTGTCTTATATTTAAGTCCTTCCTAAATTAATCAATATTCACTTGAGTCCTCTTTTAAGATTCAATATCCCATCTCTCATTCTTACAATTTCATCATTAAATCTACATTAACAGCATCCAAGTCCAAGTTGCTCCAAATAGAACTACTGAATTTATCTGCTACTAGTCCCATGCATGGAGCCCTGATGGTGCAGTGGTTAAGCATTTGGCTGCTAACCAAAAGGTCAGCAGTTCAAATCCACCAGCTGTTCCCTGGAAACCCTATGGGGCAATTCTACTCTGTTCTCAACGGCAATCTTTTTTTTTTTTTTTTTTGATTAGTCCATGCTCTAAGACTCTGCACACTTCTAGCACTACACTTGTTTTACAATTTTTGCTTTCACCATCTCAGTCACATACCCTATGTCTTCTCATAATACTGTTATTTCATTTAACTGGCATTCAAAGACCTCTGAATTAGACTGCTGCAGGTTATTTTCAAAGATTTTTTAGCATAAAACCTTTATAAGAAAACCCATATTCAATAGGCACATTGTGCTTATTCCAGTTGTGAACTATTTGATTCTCCTGAAGTCAGTCAAAACACAACCCCATCATTTAGGGAAATATCTTCTCCAAGAATCCTTGGATGACTACAACTATTTCTCTAAGTATCTATATTATATTGTACTTTTGCCACTGAAGCTTATTAATCTACATTTGCATTATATATTTTTTATATGGAAATAAGAGAAAATGATACCTGTCCCCTTCATATTTCTGAAAGCTCACTAGTAATACGTTTGTTTTCTAAATAATAATAAATACTATTTCTACCATCTGTCAGTTTGTTATACTGTGGTCACTGGAGTGTTACTATGATGCTGGAAGCTATGACACTGGTATTTCAAATACCAGCAGGGTCACCCATAGTGGACAGGTTTCAATGGAGCTTCTAGACTAAGACAGAATAGGAAAAAAGTCCTGGCGATCCACGTCTGAAAACCTTACGGAACAAACAGGACATTGTTGGGAGATGATCCCCTCAGGGAGAAAGGCACTATGGATTGACATGATAGCTGCCACAATGGGCTCAAACATACCACATATCATAGAGATGGGGCAGAAACAGGCAATGTCTCCTTCTGTTATACATAAGGTCCCCATGAGTTGGAGCTGACTCAATGACAATTAACAACAACAACCACCACAAGAAAAATCAATGGTTTGAACTTACCCAAGAGAAGCCTCTGAAGACAAGCCTGGTGAACTGCTTCTGAAACGTTACAGCCTTGAAAACTCTATGGAACAGTAACTCTGCACACATGGGGTCACCATGAGTTGGAATTGACTTGACCGCAACTAACAACAATGCACCAGGCATTGTATGAGACACTTCACAGTCTTCATTTAATCTTTACAACTATACCACAAAGTAAATATTGTTTCCTTTAAGAAGACAAAACAAAACAAATAGTGCAAGTTTCCCAAGTTCTCACATTCCACACAGGTGGTAGATAATTCAGGTAAGTCCGGCACTAAAGCTAATGCTTTTGATTAATATCAATTTATTACTACAAATAAAGCAACCTTAAAATTGCTGATCTTTATACACACTTGGAGCCCTAGTGGCTCAGTGGTTAAGAGCTACGGCTGTTAACCAAAAGGTTGGCAGTTTCAATCTACCAGGTGCTCCTTGGAAATCCCATGGGGCAGTTCTACTCTGTCCTATAGGGTCGCTATGAGTCAGAATTGGCTTGATGGCAGCGGGTTATACACACTTGAAAAAAGCTTACAAAAATGAAATGGAGTATAAAAAGTAGGTCATCATTAAAAGAGGCAGCAGGATACAAATAATAAGAAACATGAATTGAGAGAAAGATTAGTTTTTTTTTTCCAATTTGCTACTCTCTGTCTCTTTATTGGTGCATTTAGTCCATTAACATTCAGCGTAATTATTGATAGGTATGAGTTTAGTGCTGTCATTTTGATGTCTTTTTTTGTGTGTTGTTCACAGTTTTTGTTCCACTTTTCTGTGCCGAGTCATTTTTCTTTATGTATTTTCATCTTTTTCATTGTTGTTGATTTTGTGTTTGCTGAGTCTTTGTATTTTTCCAGTTTTTTATTTGGACTTGTAGGATTGTTAGTTTCCTTTGTGGTTACCTTAATATTTACCCCTATTTTTCCAAGTTTATACCAGTCTTTTAAATGTTTATATCGCCTTAGGTTTTTCATATGGAGAGGAAGCCATGTCTACATTTTTTAAGTCCCTCTTTTTTGTTTTAATGTTGCCATCTTTTACACATTGACATCTGTTTCCTTATTTTCAGTGTTTCAGCTTTGATTTACTTTTGTGACTTTCCTATCTGGGTTGATATCTGGTTGCTCTGTCCTGTGTTCTAGTCCTGGATTATTATCCGATGTTACTGATTTTCTAACCAGAGGACTCCCTTTAGTATTTCTTGTAACTTTGGTTTGGTTTTTACAAATTCCCTAAACTTCTGTTTATCTGGAAATGCCCTAATTTCACCATCAGATTTGAGAGACAGTTTTGCTAGATATATAATTCTTGGCTGGCAGTTTTTTTCCTTCAAGGCTTTATATATGTCATCCCATTGCCTTCTTGCCTGTACGGTTTCAGCTGAGTAGTCCAAGCTTATTCTTTTTGACTCTCCTTTGTAGACGACTTTTCGTTTATCCCTAGCCGCTCTTAAAATTCTCTCGTAATCTTTGGTTTTGGCAAGTTTGATTATAGTACGTCTTGGTGACTTTCTTTGGGATCTACCTTATGTGGGGTTCGATGAGCATCTTGGATAGATATCTTGTCATCTTTCATGATATCAGGGAACTTTTCTGCCAACAAATCTTCACCAATTCTCTCGTATTTTCTATTATCCCCCCCGTTCTGGTACTCCAATCACTTGTAGGTTATCCCTCTTGATAGAGTCCCACATAATTCTTAGGGTTTCTTCATTTTTTTTAATCCTTTTATCTGATTTTTCCTCAAATAAGTTGGTGTCAAGTGCTTTATCTTCAATCTCACTTATTTTGACTTCCATTGCCTCAATTCTCTCCTATGACTTTCTATTGGGTGGTCTAATTCTGAAATTTTATTGTTAATCTTCTAGATTTCTGATTGCTGTCCCTCTATGGATTCTTGCAGCCTGTTAAACTTGTCATTATGCTCTTCTCTGATCTTTTTGATTTTCTCTATTGCATGTTCTGCGTTTTGCTTAATTTCCTTCCTAATTTCTTGAAGAGTTCTGTATATTAATCTTTTGTATTCTGCCTCTGGTAATTCCAAGAAATTTTTCTCCTCTGGAAAATTTCTAGATTCTTCATTTTGGGAGCTTGCTGAAGCCATCATGGATTGCTTCTTTATGTGATTTGATATTGACTGTTGTCTCTGAGCCATCAATACGTAATTATATTTATTTATTTTATGTTTGCTTACTGTGTCCTAGCTTCTTGTTTTGTTTTGATATCCCCAAATAGGCTGCTCGTATGAGCTAGTTTGATTATTGGCACCTTTGAAGCTCTAACATCCTGTCACCAGGTAGTTAGATCTGTCACTAGGTATGTGAGCCCAGGAATCCGCCTACTCCTCCTGTATGGATTCAGGTCAGGTGCCCAGGTAGATAGCCACCAAGTGTGTGGTGTTGGCTCTCACTTACAGTCCTAGACAGGCATGGGCAATTGGTGTAGGCACAGGCATCTGGCTGCAGCAGGGGGACGCACTCTGAACAAGGCAAGGAACTGACGGCCACCCCTCAGTGTCCAGGAGAAACGCGTGTCCCTGTTTCCTAGAGTGTGTAGGTGGGTGGGTTTTGCAGCCGGACTATGAGCACCTAATGCTGTTGGCTGTAAGGACTGGGGGGCAGCTCTTATTCATGGGCCCCTATTGCAGGTGGCTAGGTGGTGTGAGTGGAGCCACCAGTCCTCAGGTCCCTGATGTGGGTAGGTGAAGACCCTGCTTAATGGTCAGAGCAGTGTCAAATGTCAAGAACATACCACTTCACAGCTGAAACAGCTGAAGTTAGACTTCCAGTATATACCCCTTTGTACTGCAGTAATGAGGGCCTACAGTGTTGAAATGGGCCCACACAAGTCTATGCAGGCAGAAAGGCACTCAGAGTCCATGGATCCCTTATACCCGTGCCTAGGCAAAGCAGCTGTACCTACCCTGAGTTCCTGGCTTAGGGGAGCCAGCAATTTTTTTTTCCCCATTTGTTATTCTGTTCACTCTCCAAGGCCGGGAGAATGGCTCAGGGCATGTGACGGATCCTACTTCTGGCCCAGGGGACTCAGCAATTGCTGAAGCTGGTCCAGGACCCAGTGCAGAGCAGGGAGCGGGGATGTAAATGGGAGAGAGGTTTTTCCCTAAAAGGGGGTGTTTTTGATCCATGTGGTAGGCCGTATGCAAGTACTTATATTTCGTCAATCCAGGGCTGCTTCTTACTGGTTCTGGGTGGCCTTGTAGAGTCTGGTGCTGGGTCTCTCCCAGTGTGGAAAACGCACATTCTGAGCACTGCTGCTTGCCTGCTTCACCGCACCCCCGAGCTGATTGGGCCTGAAGGGCTCAGGCTCTCGCCGGGTCAGGTCTGGCAATTCCTCGCTGCTTCCAAACTGTCTCTCCCTCCCCCTGCTGCTCAGTCCGGTTCCTCAGCTCTGCCTTTGATGTTCAGGGCTCCCAGACTGCCATATATAATCGATTCACTTGTTTCTTTGGGTCTTTGTTGTAAGAGGGTCCACCGGAAGCGTCTCACTACTCCACCATCTTGACCCTGCCTCCAGAAAGATTAGTTTTAAAACTTGTGGTTGAACTTTGAATAAACTATCTATGCTCTGATCATTAACAATTAGCTTCCAGACATTCCCATATCTGTGGAGATGCTTCTGTGTACACCTAGAGCACATGAGATTCTTGAGTCACATGGGCTTGTTTCACTCAAATAACGCCAATGAGGGTGTCCTCCTATGCCTTTTGGACTCCTGGTTTCTTAAACAACTATCTTTCCTTTTCACATTAAGTTTTCTCTGGTCTTCCGTTTCAATCTTAATTTTATTGTCCATTTTTTTTTAGCTGCATTTAATATTTTAAGATGAAAAAATTCCTTTTATGATTAGATACAATATCATTTCTAATTAACTTGTAAATTAAATTATAACAATTTTATTGTTAACTTAATAAAATTATGGAGCACTAGTGGTGTAGTGGTCAAGTCCTACGGCTGCTATCTGGAAAGGTCAGCAGTTCAGATCCACCAGCCGCTCCTTGGGAACCCTATGGGGCAGTTCTACTCTCTTCTATAGGGTAGCTACGAGACAGAATTGACTCAATGGCAACAGGTTTGGTTTTTTTGGTTTTGAAAAAATCATATATAACCTTTTTCATATTTGATTATGATTTCATTTATCAGTGTTACAGAAAATATTCTTTCCAGTATCATCTCTCTACATTGAAGGCATTATATTTTTGTTAGTTGGTGTCAAGCCAATTCTGACTCATGATGACCTCACGTGTGTCACAGTAGAACTGTGCTCCATAAGATTTTCATGTCTGGAAACTTTTGGAAGCAGATAGCCAGGCCTGCCTTCCAAGGCACCTCTGGGTGGGTTCGGACAAGGGGGTATTTTATGGTACATATTAAAATAAAATATATTTTGTTATGAAGAATATAACATATTTAAAAGTTATTGGATGGAAAAACGCAACAAAATGAGTTATGACAGCATGATGACCCCCAAAGGATTTAATGAAATAAGTTTCACTTCACTGGCAAATTTATTTAGTCAATGCAATCAATATATAACTTAGTTATAGGTTGATTAAGTCTAAAATTGCTTTCTAATCAGTCTTAGTTAATAGTTAGCAACTACTCCTCTCTGTACATAATTATGTCTTTGCAAATTTTTGAAAGTAAAGTCTGTTCTTGTTATTGAAGTGATACTATTTAGAATCTAGCAAACTTGTGGAAAAAAGATCATAGTATCTACTGATGCTTCTTATTTTTTGCTAGGGACCTCTGTAGGAAAATATTAAAAAGTGTTGTAATAAAGAACTATAATACTCATTTCAGCCCTGTCGATATTGCTTAGAAATTTCAACTATTAATATGGTAGTAAGATTCCAAGTGAGGAGATCTGGTTTTCTGATGAACAGATTTCTATATGTAAGAAAAACACTTCCATCCAGAAGAAAAAAATTAGGCTGATAAATGGATAGATTTTAACTGTACTTGCATTTTTATTATACAATTTGTTTTACGTTAGCCAATTTTGAGGCTTTAAATAATGATCTACTATCAAGAAGTGGACCAATAAACAACATCATGATAAACGGAAAAAATACTGACTTTGTCAAGGATTTCACTTTACTTGGATCCACAATCAACACCCATGGAAGCAGCAATCAAGAAATCAAATGACGCATTGCATTGGCCAAATCTGCTATAAAAGGCCTCTTTAAAGTGTCGAAAAGCAAAGATGACTAAGGTGCACCTGACCCAAGCCATGGTGTTTCCAATTGCCTCATATGCATGCAAAAGCTGGACAATGAATAAGAAAGACCGAAGAAGAATCGATGCCTTTGAATTATGGTGTTGGCGAATAATACTGAATATACCATGGACTGCCAGAAGAACGAACAAATTTGTCTTGGAAGAAGTACAGCCAGAATGCTCCTTAGAAGCAAGGATGGTGAGACAATGTCTCAGATACTTTGGACATGTTATCAGGATGGATCAGTCCCTGGAAAAGGACATCATGCTTGGTAAAGTGGAGAATCAGCAAAAAAGAGGAAGACCCTCAATGAGATGGACTGACACCGTGGCTGCAACAATGGGCTCAAGCATAAACGGTGCAGGACTGAGCAGTGTTTCATTCTGTTGTACACAGGGTCGCTATGAGTCAGAACTGACTGGAGGGCACCTAACAATAACAAGAAGAATAGGTTTCCAGTGAATATTTGTATTTTTACATAAAATAGCTTTGAGGAACGTGGGGACCCTGTCAGGCTCAATTTCCCTCAATATACTATATTTCATTGATTCAAAGACACTTTTTTTTTCTGTATTTTGACTCTGAATTCTTACAGATGATGGCATCTTAAAATAGCTGCAAGCCGGAAAGTAATTTTGATGGAACTGTCATTGACTCTGATGTGATCACTTGGTCGTAACTGTTCATATGGTTGTAATTTCATTTGAGTTTTATGCATTGTTGGGAATACATGAGTTTAATTACCATTTAAAATGTTTTCCATGATTCTACTGAGTATTGTCAGTAAATGTTATTGTTATTTGAGGCTTAGAAGAAAATTCAGGCATAGATTTTACATTGTTGGAGGGATTATCTATTGTTGAAGCAATGGTTATAGATCTATATTTTCATGAAAAAAATAAGTTTTAAGATACTAGGAAAAGAAGATAATCTTAGAAGAAGGTGTCTACTTACTGAGAAAATTCAAATATTGTCTGTTACCTACTGTCTTAGTTAACTACTGCTTCTATAACAGAAAAACCACAAGTGGAGAATTAATTAATTATGACTAATTTAATATATCATGCATTAATTAAAACATTAATTGGTTGGAATTTTTTCTTAGTAATGCAAAATGGCATATCTTACCATCAATTGTACCTTATATCTGATAAAATGTAGATTACTAAATGAATGTGAAATCAGCTATATAAATTGTTAGGCATAATACTTCCTTTTCTGTAACTATGTAAGTATCACTTTAGACATAAGGTTTTCACTATCCTACTTTTTCAGAAATAGGTTGCCGGGTCCATCTTCCTAGTATGTCTTATTCTGGAAGCGCTGCTGAAGCCTGTCCACCATGAGTGACCCTGCTGGTATATGAAATACTGGTGGCATAGCTTCTAGCATCACAACACGCAAGCCACCACAGTACAACAAACTGACAGATGAGTCGTTAAAATTGTTTAAAGAAAACAAGTTGTTAAAAGTGTTAAAAAGCAAAGATGTCACCTTGAGGACTAAGGTGTGCCTGACCCAACCTATGGTATTTTCAATCACCTCATATGCATGTGAAAGCTAGGCAATGAATAAGGAAGACCAAAGAATTGATGCCTTTGAGTTATGGTGTTGGCAAAGAATATTGAATATACCTGGACTGCCAGAAGAAGGAACAAATCTGTCTTGGAAGAAATACAGCCCCAAAGCTCCTTAGAAGCTAGGATGACGAGACTTTGTCTCATATACTTTGGACATGTTATTTGGAGGGACCAGTCCCTGGTGAAGGACATCATGCTTGGTAAAGTAGAGGGTCAGTGAAGGAGAGAAGGACCTAAGCGAGATAGACTGACACAGTGGCTGCACCACTGGGCTCAAGCTTAACAACGATTGTGAGGATGGTGCAGGACCAGGCAGTGTTTTGTTCTGTTGTACGCAGGGTTGCTATGAATCGGAACTGATTCGACGGCACCTAAGAACATCACCAAATGTAAAAATCATATTTTTAAAAACATATTTGAAAACAGTGAGCTAAAAAAAAAAAAGAAAGAAAAAACACAATATATGTGCAATGGAAGAGACAGGAAGAAGCTATTAGAGTTACGAGTTGCCCAGTGAGCAACAACATGTTATAAACAAGAACAGCAACATGAGGCTGCCTGAGTCCCCACTTTTTGCCTATAATAATAGGTTTGCCATGCTTATGTCTGTGATCGAATGGCATGTCAACATATGAATGAATATATAATGGATACAACACTAAATAAAGGTGAAAAATTAACTACCATTTAGATAGAAACACGAGAAAGTATATTAGATACTTCTACAGAATTATTTGCAAATACAAGGAATCCACTCATTTGTGTAGATGCATCATCCTGGAACTCTGGTCATTTACAGAATGACTATTAATACTGATGAAAAAAGATGATAAATCTTATCTTACTTTAAAGAGGATTAAAAAATGATGTTTTTCCTCCATATCAGCTGTGGATATTAACCAGACCTGTACAAATAATTTAGAATAAAAATACAGTTTTTATACGTGTAAACACATATTTAATATATACAGACATATTTAAATGCCACGTCTTCTTTAAAATTTTCACAGTAGATTCTTTTTGGAGAGGAGGGCCAGTTTAACATGGTTTTATACTTTCAAGGCCTGTATGCATTTAAATTCTCCTTGTGATATTTACGTATTTCCTACGTTAACAGTCCAAAATACCCATTTTACTTATGAATTATTGGCTCAATAAAGGACATGATTTTTAAAACACTTCTCCTATGTGAAAACATCATAGAGACCAGGTCAGTTTATAAAACAAGGGACACAGGCACGTGGACAAGGGAAAGATGTAAGTAACAAGAGAACGCAGAATAAATGAACCCTAAGAAATGGAGGGAAAAATAGTTGAATGAAGTAATGGAAGTGTATCAGGCAAATAGTTCTTCTTTTTAACCAAACGCTTTCTCCACCCTCAGGCACAATTACAACAGCTGTACCACACATAGCCTCTATCAGTCATAATCTAGAATAGCGCCTCTTTTTATTAATCAAGCAATAGAGGAGCAAAAAGTACTTATACCAGTCCATATGAGGCACTCTGTTTGCTGCAATGCATTCTGATGGCTTAATTAGGTGGACTGTGTGGCACATGGGGTTTTTCAAGCCAGGTTCATCACAAAGGCCGTATCATCAAATCAGAATGGTGCTAGACTCTACAGCTGGATTACACATAGGAGTTTTCTTCACTGAGTGTCTTGTGGCTGACTATGTCTGTTAGTTTTCTTCCATCCACTTAAACAATTAAATAAAGCCTCACACTAGAAGACCAAGGCTAATAAAGAAGCATGGAAGTGAAGTACAGCTGGCAATCTCTCTAGTTATTAAGAGCTCATATTCGACTGAGTGACAATCGAGAAAGGAAGGAACTTACGGTTGATTGTTTTTTTGTTTTTTTTCCTTAAGTGTTTGTTATCTTTCAAGATGTGACACTTCTATTGATAAAATTCTCAATCCTTTGTAACACCCACAAGCACAAAAATATAATAAAGTGAACCAAGGTCACAACACAATGTCAAGACACCTATAATAATCAAAGAACTTTAAAAATGTGTCCGTCAGTACAGAAAAAAGGGAGGAAAGGCATGAGCAACACAATTACACTGAGAGAATAAATGATGTATACAAGATATATAAACAGCCACTTATTTCATAGTTTGGTTATATTATTAACTTTATAAATGTCAATTTCAACTTGGTTAATCATCTAGAAAAATTCTACTAGTGTTAGTATGTATATGAGACAAAAGAAAAATTTATATACCTATACACACACACACACACATATATATATATAAAAATCTATGCATAGTGACTAAATAGAATTTCAGTTCATTATGAATTTAAGTTTAGCATATGCTGGTTCTAAAATCAAATTGAAATATATTATGCTCTTATATTTTGTATTTGATCTTTGTAAATAATTGCATATTATAAATCATCTAAAGATATATGCATATCACAGTGTGGCATTCTGTGTCTGCCTTATTTCATTAAGGATGCCACCACTGACCGAACCTCCAAGAATGAAATATTGGGGTCATCTTTTACCCTCTTTTTCCATTTCCCTTCTCCTGTCATCATCACACAGTTTCTATGACTCTGCATCCTACATATTTTTTTCAAACGTGTGTCTTTGCAATTTCTAATGCTCAGTCATTAATGAGGTCCCTGTCATATTTTTCTGCAACCTCTTCCTTTCCTTAATTTATTCATTTATCATTACATATTTAGTAAATAATTTCTATTAGGTATGGTTTTAGGAATGGAGAATACTTTTGAACACAGCCAGGAGTTTTTTTTTCCTCTCTCCTATGATAATGATAATTTATTGTAATTAAAAAAGTAGAAGTGTAATTATTAATTTTTAATATTTTTCCTCCAGAGAAGAAAAAAGAGATACCAATACTGCCTTACTCACACTGTCTTCTCTGAACTTATAATGGTATGTTGCAGAACAAATGCATATTTATGATAATTTTTTTTCAAAAAGATCAACAAGGGAATAGAGGGCCAGAATGACACTATAAACCAACCAGACTTACCAGACACATATGGAACACTCCACCCCAAAACAGCACAATATACCTTCTACTCCAGTGCACCTGTATCATTCTTCATGATAGACCACATTTTAGGTCACAAAGCAAGTCCTGATGAATTCAAAAAGATTGAAATCATACAAAGTATTTTCTCTGACCACAGTGGAGTGAAGCTAGAAATTAATAACAGAAAAAACCTGGAAAATATACAAACATATGGAAGTTAAACAACACACTATTAAACTTCCAATGGGTTAAGAAAGAAATCAAAAGAGATATCACAAATTTCTTAAAGTCAAATGAAAATGAAAGCACAACATACCAAAACTTTTGGAATGCAATGAAGGCAGTACTCAGAGGGAAACATATAGCAATAAATGTCTACATAAAAAAGAAGAAACATCTCAAATCAACAGCCTAACTCAACAACTCCAAGAGGTAGAAGAGAAGAGAAAACTAAGCCTAAACCTACCAGAAAAAGGAAATAACAAAGATCAGAGGAGAAATAAATAAAATCAAAAACAGAAAAAAATAGAATAAAATCAGAAGTTGGTTCTTAGAAAAGATCAATAACATTGACAAATCTTTCGCTACAGTGACGAAGAAGTGAAAAGATGGAAATAACCAAAATAATAAATGAAACAGGACATTACAGCTGACTCAGGAGACATGAAGAGAATTATGACAGAATTTTATGAACAATTGTATGGCAACAAACTAGATAACCTAGATGAAATGGAAAAATTCTTAGCAGCACATAACCTAACCAAAATGACTCAAGAGAAAATAAAAAGTCTCAACAGACCCATTACAAATAAAAAGACTGAATCAGTGATCAAAAACTTCTCAACAAAAAAAACCTGTGGACCAGAAGGCTTCCCTGGGGAATTCTGCCAAACATTTGGAGAAGAATTGACACCAATACTGTTTAAATTCTTCCAAAAGATAGAGAAGGAAGAAATATTCCCTAATTCATTCTATGAAGCAAACATAACCCTGATACCAAAACCAAAGACACCACAAGAAAACTACAGGCCAATATCTCTTGTGAATATAGATGCAAAAATCTGCCACAAAATACTAGTTAACAGAATCTAACACCATATTAAAAGAGTCATACATCTTAGCCAAGTGGGATTTATTCCAGGAATGCAGGGATGGTTCAACACTAGAAAGTCAATTAACATAAGATAACTTTTAATTAAACTTGTTTATTCCTTAATGTTGGTCTGACCATTGTTAACAAAACTCTACATTCTCTCTCTTTTTTTAAATTTTATTTTGTTATTGTTGAAAATATACACAGCAAAACATACACCAGTGTGGGGCTATATGCCATTTAAACATGGCTGCACTATTGACAACTGCAGCCCCCACAGGCCTCTATGCTGCACAGCATGTTGAGACTTGTCCCAAACATGTTGAGACTTGTCACGACTTGTTTTCCCAAACCTATTGTCCCTTTACTGATTGG
>NW_004443948.1:12221970-12223813 GCF_000243295.1 Trichechus manatus latirostris | reverse complement strand
TATCCTCCCTTTGGGAAACTTAAATATCTCCATGTGTCCATAGATACATGTTCTGGGTTTCTTTATACTACAGCCCTTTCTGGGGAACGTTCTACTCATGCCTGTCATCATTATACCCAAGCCATTGCAACTATGGGATGACCCAAGCTCTTAAAACTGATAATGGGCCTGCATATACTTCAGCTAAATTTCAACAATTTTGTGCCACTTAGAATATTCTTCATTCCACTGGCATTCCTTATAACCCTCAAGGGCAAGCCATATTTGAACTTGCCCATCATACTCTCAAACAGCTCTTAAATAAACAGAAGGGGGGAGATGACGGGTCTAGAGTATGTGACCAGAATGAAAGACTTGCCAAAGCTCTCTTTACTTTTAACTTTTTATTGGTTGCCAAAGATGGTTGTACCACTGCAGAACAACATTTTATCCCCCCTGACACCCGACCTTGCCCACAGGTCCTCTATAAAGATCCTCAAAAACCCTCTGTCTGGCAAGGATCTGTAGAATTATTAACCTGGGGGTGAGAGTATGTGGCTGTTTTGTCTCCTACAGGTCCACTTTGGATTCCCACTCTGGCTGCGGCGCAGCCCGTGCTCCATCCCTCCTGTGGTGCTCCAAGCCCAGTCCTGGGTTGCCGCTGTCCGGGCTCAGCCCGGTCGCCTTGGGTGTTGCCGTCCGGGACAGCCCCGCCTGGAGGCTCTGGGCAGGCAAAAACAGGCTCTGCGCTCCGGCCTTGACTAGGGGTCCCAGACACGCCCCGCACTGCGGCTCCCCCGCACGCTGGCACACTCCGCCCTGCACCTCTGCCCCTTCCCTTCTCGGAACCGCCGCCACCGTCCCTGCTGCAGCTGCTGGAGCCACCATCCGATCCGACTGCAGAGCTGCAACTGACACCAGCACCCCTTCCCCCGGGGATGAACACTGAAGGGCCGCCATCCGACCCGAAATCACCCCTTCCCCCGGGGATGGACACTGAACAATGGAGATCTGCAATACCGGTAACATGGGGAGGTCTGAAAGCCCTCTCCTCCAAAGCTGAGCATATCCTCTCAACTGCAGGTGCCCCACTTACACCTGAAAACCTGTTTCTAGCTATGGTTTCCCTCATGACAATCTATTCTCAATAGTCATCCTATATTATCTTGTTAATCAGTAATTTGTTAATCAGTAAGTTCCCAGTGAAAATTTGTTACGTGTAAATTCCTCTATATTTTCTGCTTTTCCTAGTTAGATGCTTCTCTATAAATAGATTTCTAAGTTAGATGATTCCTTTCCAATTGATAGTGAATTTGTGTATATCAGTGTTTGTTTGATTGTTAAATTTGTTATGATGTGTAATTAATTTCCTAATGGACATTTGTTATGATGTGTAAATTGCCCTTCCTAGTGATTCTCTTCCAAGTAATAGTGAAGCTGTGTAAATCATTGCTTGTTTGATTATTAATGAATCTTTGAGCCTTTATAAATCTTTAAGCCTTTAAGAATAATAATTTCAGTGGATGTTAAAAGTTAGTGTTTAGCTTACAAAATGAGAGTCAGAGGAAACCCATGGGTCCAACAATCAGGATATTACTAGTGCAGAGGATTATATTATACTCATAAGATCATCGTCTATTGTCTTACACACCTGAAAGGCACATTGAGTCTGCTCACTCCGGCTATGCAACTGATAAGAGCATCGCTCTTACTTAGTAACCTGGTGAAGAACCAGATGGTATCCGGTGGAAAACCAGCACCGTGAGTTTAAAGAGCCTGCTATGGCCGCCATCTAGGAGACTAAGTCCAGGCATTAAGTAACAACCTGGTGAAAAACCAGATGGTATCCGGTGGAAAACCAGCA
>NW_004443948.1:12148245-12221554 GCF_000243295.1 Trichechus manatus latirostris | reverse complement strand
TGTCCCTTTACTGATTGGCTTGTTTACCTGAATTCCTTCTCCCTTGCCCGCACCCAAAGCCCATTGTTCTGTTATTTGCTTCACTGCTTGCTGTATTGACTATAAATAAACTCCTGGGACTGAAGCCGGGGTCGACTCCTCAGAGTGACCCTCCTGGACCCACTTCTCTGTAAGAGTTGTGTTTTGTTACTGTTTCCACTGTCCCGACAACCGTCGCCACTGCAACACACCAGTTCAACAGTTTCCACATGCACAATTCAGTAACATTCTTTGATTTGTGCAACCATTCTCATCCTCATTTTCTGACTTGTTCCTCCCCCATTAACATAAACTCACTGCCCCCTAAGATTCCTGTCTAATTTCTTGAGTTGCTGTTGTCACTTTGATCTCATATAGGTAGATCTTAAAAGAGCATAATTCTCAAGGCAGACAGTTTTTCCTGGCTAAGCTAAACTAATCTAGTTTTAAGAAGACTTCAGGGGATATTTTTGATTTAAGTTTTAAAGATTATCTCAGGGCAATAGTTTCAGGGGTTCATCCAGCCCCTATCATTCCAGAAAGTCTATAGTCCATGAGAATTTGAAATTCTTTTCTGCATTTTCTCACTTTTAATCAGGATTCTTCTATAGACTACTTGATCAAATTGTTCAGTAATGGTAGCTGGGCACCACCCAGTTCTTCTGGTCTCATGTAAAAGGAAGCAGCGATTCATGGAGGCAATTAGCTATGCATTCCATATCTTCCTCCTTTTCCTGACTTTCCTTCCTCTAGGCAAATACAGTCCAATTGTCATGCCTTAGATGGCTGCTTACAAGGTTTTAAGACCTCAAGCACTATGCAATGACCTAGGAGGTAGAACAGAAGCACTAAATACATTAAGCAACTAACTGGAATGTCTCATGAAACCATGACCCTAAAGCTTCAAACCAAGGAACCAAATCCCATGAGGTTTTTGGTTGTACATAAGCAGCCTTAGCAGCTACTCTTTTTTTTGTTATTGTTGTTTTTGTAAATATATCTATTACACAACTTTTGCCAGTTCAACTTTTTATAGGTATACAACTTACTGACAGCAATTACTATAATTGGCTGTGCAACCCTACCCTTAATGCAATTTTTCTATCACCATTAACTAACCTCCTTTCCTCCTCCCTTCTGCCCCTGGTAACCACTAACAAACATTGGTCTCTATACATTTGTCTTTACTTGTCTTTTTACATACGTGAGGTCATACAACAAAAAGACAAATAACCCAATCATAAAATCGGCAAAGGACTTGAATAGACATTTCATCAAAGGGAATATTCAAATGGCCACTAAACACATGAAAAATACTCAATGTCATTAGCCATCAGAGAGATGCAAATCAAAACCACAATGAGATACCAAATCATTCCCACTAGAATGACTAATAAAAAAAAGGGAAATAACAAACATTGGTGAGGATGTGGGAAAATTGGAACCCTTATCCACTGCTGCTAGGAATGCAAAATGGTGCAGCCATTGTAGAAAACAGTGTGGGGGTTCCTCAAAAAACTAAAAAGAGAAATACCATATAACTGAGCAATTCCACTCCTTGGTTTATACCCAAAAGACTTGAAAGCAGAGACTGAAACAGAGACTTGTACACCAATGCTCATTGTAGCACTATTCACAATAGCCAAAAGGTAGAAACAACCTAAATGCCTATCAACGGATGAATGGATAAACAAAATGTGGTACCTACACACAATGGAATACTACTCAAGACAGTAGAAGAAATGAAGTCTTGATATATGCTGCAACATGGAAGGAGATGGAAAACAGTACGCTGAGTGAAATAAGTCAACCACAGAAGGACAAATATTGTATGACTCTACATTGTCTTTTTAAACACCTATATAGTGGTAGGCAAAGATATTTTGAACCAAGGAGTCCAAATATCATTTGAAGTTACTGTTCCACTACAAAGACATAGGGCAGACAAAGTCGGTAACATCCATTAACAGATAATAATCACTGTATTATTATCAATGTTAGCAAGAACAAACTCAATAGTCTTCACAATGCCCCAAGCTCTTTCATTATTTTATCTATAACCCACACTCAAATAACACAAGTTAATTCTAAATTCTTCTAATGGGTAAACTAATCCACAGAGATTAAATTTATTGACCAAGTTAATGCAACTAATGTGTAACAGAGATATTGTTTAATCACACACCTATTAAAACCAAACCCCATCTTTTCTCCTTTATGACAGTCTGATATTGTCAATGTTTCCTAAGTAAGTTTTCTTTCTTTTTTGAGGGAGATGGGTGCATTTTTTTAATTTATTATTTCTCTAACATTAAAATGTGAAAAGTAACATTCATTAATAATTTGGTTTCTCTTGTTTTATGGTTTTCTTCTACGTTTCCCAAAAGCCTATAGAAATGTGTAAAACTAAG
This sequence comes from Trichechus manatus latirostris, assembly GCF_000243295.1. NCBI lineage: Eukaryota > Metazoa > Chordata > Mammalia > Sirenia > Trichechidae > Trichechus > Trichechus manatus. Next base: position 12,219,125 of record NW_004443948.1, on the reverse strand, counting down.
GTTGAATTATGTTTATTTGTAGCAAATATTGTTTTTAGGCATTGTATTTGGGCATGAATCACAAATACATACTTTGTCTTCTTATGATCCTCGGTAGAGATGACTAATCCTCTGGACACAGTAGGCAGAGTGTGTGGCCCACAAGACATTTAGGAGCCCATGGAAATATTTTAATGTCTTTTAAATTCAGAAGAAAATAACTCATACAAATCTTGATGCCAACAGTTTTAAAATATAATTTTTAATATTATATTATGGAGGAAAGGGTTCAGGAAAGCAGAAGTGCTTAGGGCTCCCATAAGTCACAATGAAGCCCTGGTTCTTAGCTTTTTTTGTAAAATGTTTGCATAATTGATATATTCTAGTTTAGTTATAAATTTCCAGTCACTTAATGTCTGAGTTAATGCTTTTTTAAGGCCTAAAAATTTTAGGAAAAATTGTACCACTAGGCAAAGATGAAACAGAATTGTGTAAAGCTATTTTCAATTATATAGATCAATTTTCACTGATCTATTTATTAGTTCAGTGGCTTTTTGTCTTGAGCTAATGCTTTTCCTGTCATGTGAACAATTATATTTTGAAATCTATAAATTTTACTAAGAGACGAAAATAGCAAAAAACAAAGAAAAATAAACCAGCAGTGGCCTCAAGTTGGATTCGTCAAGTCTTGCAATATATAAAACAGAAATATTTTCAAATCCTTTATCCTTTTGTTTTGAAAACCTTTCTTCTGGGAACAAATATTCTTTAAACATACTCAACTATTTTTTGACTCAAACTTTGTCTAAAGCAGTGATTCTAAAATTATCTGTGAATTAGGTTGATTTCATGTACCATTAACCTCAGACCCTTGCATTTCAAATCCAGGCTCTCTCTTTCAGTGATTTTTGTCAGGAGTCTTAGGAAATTTTAGTTTTATTTATTTTTTTGTTCTTTAAATGAAGGTTTACAGAGCAAATTAGTTTCTCATTAAACAATTAATACACATATTGTTTGGTGATATTGGTTACTAACCCCAAGACATGTCAACATTCTCCCCCTCTCGACCTTGTGTTCCCTCTTAACACTTTCCAGTCCTCTCCTGCCTTCTCATCCTTGCTCTGGGGCTGGTGTGCCCATTTAGTCTCGTTTTGTTTTATGGGCCTGTCTAAACTTTGGCTGAAGGGTGAACCTCAGGAGTGACTTTAGTACTGAGTTAAATGGGTGTCCAGGGGCCATACTCTCAGGTTTCTCTAGTCTCTGTCAGACCTGTAAGTCTGGTCATTTTTTGTGAGTTAGAATTTTGTTCTACATTTTTCTTTATCTCTGTCCGGGACCCTCTGCTGTGATCCCTGTCAGGTAAGTTGTTGGTGGTAGCTGGGCACCATCTAGTTGTGAGGAAATTTTATTTTTAAACTTCTCAAGTTGTTCTGAAAAAGATAATCTATCTAAGCCATGCTAAGAAATGATTCTCTATTCATAAAGATTTATCAAGTAGCATGTGAAATCAAATCAGTTTTATTTATAATAACACCTTCATCAATGCATAGTACAAAAGTTAAATAAGGTGCTAAGGTATTTTTAACCTGAAATATTGTGTTTTAACAGAAGAAATTAGTAACATTAATTTTTTAATTTTTTTAAATTAATTAATTGATTCATTACTAAATAATCAGTTAAAGCAAAAGCAAACTGTTTGCCTATGAACAATCTGTGTAGGTTCTAAATAATGTGCATTTTCCTATCACTGCCCATGAATACTGTGCTGTAGAAACTAATCACAATTTTGGAAAAACCATTCCTGTGAATAAAAACCTTTGTACCAAGCATATATGCATTATTAAATGAAGTACTCCAAAAGGAATGTTTCAAGATTCTGTCACATTGAGATTTCAGAAATTTACTTTCAATTTTTTTCACATTAGAAAATTTAAAATTTCAGATAATTCCCTGAATCTATTCAATGTCTGTTGGGCAAATAAAAACTAAAAACAATAAAAAGAAACATATTGGATGTGTATATGTATAAATATTTATATACACACACACATATATATATTATTTCTAGTCATTTACATGAGGAATTTTTTATTTAAAATGTACTTTTTATATGTGGATGATTCAAACCCAGATAACACTTCGTCTCTGGAAATCATCTTCCTTTGGGTATAACAGCAATGTACTGAAGGGGAGGCGTACGAACAGGAGGGGCGGGTAAGCAGTAAATCACTTCAGATAATTTCACACTCAAGGCTTGTTGACATGAGGCAGGGCAAAGGAAATAACCCTGTCAGCACCTGCATCATTAATGAAGGACAACATTGTTGCACATTTCGAGAATGGAGAGGAAAAAAAATAAATCATGTTTAACTTTAAAATAGGCTGTCTGATCTATTCAAATAGAAACACAACCTGGTGTTGTTATTGTGGTTGTCATGCATTTCCATTAAAAATACTGAAATATAAACCTAGAATTCAGTATTTTTTTGCCATGATGTTCTTCAAATTTTTAGCTCAGTTCCACTATACATGGAATTTGTACTTTTGAAACATATAATTTAACATTTGTCTTTCACTGTCTTCCTGACATCAGTGGAAATCAAAGGTGGATGCTGAAAATGTAAAGATGTGTATCTGTCAGATTCCTTTCTAGTACAGATTAAATAAATATGTGGCATAGCCCAGATACAGCATGCCTTAAGAGATAACCCCTATTGCTCTAAGAGTATATTTTATATGTGAATTAGAGATGAGAAAAATTGACAAATGACTTCAGCAGTGGTTTTAATTAGAGGGGGCAGGTCTGAATCGGCTCTACATGCAATGGAAACAATGACTCAAATGGCTGGAGAAGCCCAATCATTCCAAAATCCACTTCTTTATTATTCCTTTTCTCTTAAAACTGATTCTATTTTCACCAAGAAGAATATTTATTGATTTAAAATATTACAAGAAATGTCTAGTAACCTTCCAGACACACCAACCACTTCATCTGCAATGTGGTAGCACATAACAGCAGTTCTGAAAATGTATTATAGGGAGAGACAAAATAGAAAATAAGAAACATGGGCGGGGTAATCCATCAATTCCAGACATTATATTCAAATGATGTTTTAATATTTAATTACACCAAGTAACCTAGTCACAGCTTGACTGAAAATCACTTCATTGCTATAGTAATGAAATAATCTGCATTATGACAGTTATTTTAATTGCTCTTTTGTTTTGTACTGAGATACCTTGTTCCAGTAGCCACCTCTGCTAATGATCACTCACAAAGTCAAGTTCTATAGAACATTCACTTCTCCCTATTTATTCAGAAGCACATATTTTTTTCATTTATCTTACTTTGAAGTAAATATCTGAAGAAGGAGGATATTCCTTTTATAAAGAAACGAGTGGAAATAAATCAGTTGGATGAGAAACTATGATTTTTGAAAAGTCACTGATAAAGCAAATTCTATATTGGCTCCCTCCGAGCTATGCTAAACTCACTCCAGGTCCAGAGCTTCTAATGAACGTAATAAAGCTAGAAAACTACCACTAAAAACAGCAAAATCAAGATAAAGCTTCAGATATTTATTCTGAGGTTAATTTCATAGAGGTAACATTCTCATTCCCTAGAGAAGGACATCGTGTTTAGTAAAGTGGAGGTTCTGCAAAAACAAGGGAAATCCTCAATGAGGTGGATTGACACAATAGTCTCCACAATGGGCTTAAACATTTGACAGGTCAGAGAGAGAGCGCAGGACTGGGCAACTTTTCACTCTGTTATACATAAGGTCACATTCTAAGGCCAACGACTCCTTTCAGTAGGTTTTCCAAAACCTCCCTAGCCTGAACACAATGAATGATCCTAGAGGGCGGCAGTTATGAAAATGACTTCCAATCTGCAGATGTTCCTTTTGAAAAGCTAACAGCATAGAAGAGCTAACAGGTAAATTGTTTTGAAATAATTCTTGAATTCTACCGTCCTGAAGAAAGACATTTAACTTTATGCACACTATTTTTGGGTACCAATTTTTCATTTTAAGAAAATGTTGCCCCAGAATGGCCCCTGAGTAAATAATCTGTACGGTATTTTAATAAAAACTGATTGATAACAAATCTATCACCTTTGTAACCAATTTACATATTATATGGGGCAGTAAATCTAGGTACTTTAAGCTGTATTTGGATTTTTAAAAAATTTGCATGTAAGGTACTAACATCAAAGTTTTGACAATTTTTTGTCTTCTCTGAAATTATAGAATGTCTTCCTGAAGGAATAGGTAATTTTTTATGTTCTCTTAATACACCTTACCACCACACACATGCATGCACTCCTTTTCCCAGATACTCAAATAGAGATTATTCAAATCTCTCTTGACCATTTTGAATTTTGATCATTTTCTCCATTAACAGATCATTGACCAAATTTGTTGATCAGGAATAGTTTTTAGCTGGCCAGATGGTTTAAGATAATTATACTTCAACTACATATATGTGTGTATATATATACACACACACACTTATTGTAGTTTTAAAAAAACTTTTATATAAATATTCTACTTATTCTGAGAATTTGTAAGACAATGAATTAATCAGTACTTACATTTGCATTTTTCCATATATATAAAACATACGGCATTTTTCAGCATATTGTAATTTTTGATACCTGATTAATTCAAAAAATTTAATTTGCAACAGAGTAGTGGTTAGAGAAATGAAAGTATGAACAGGTAAAAAAACAAAACAAACAAAAAGCCTTGGAGTGATTTCAGTGTTAACTAAGTTAGTACAAAGGAGCAAAGTGCACTTTGTTCCAGCAGACTTCAAATTTTCTGTTTGCTTTAACCTAATGAAAATGTTTTTAATGTTTATCTATTTATATCTCCCTCACCCTTTAGGTCAAAGTGTGACCCCAGTAGTATTTGTATATTCAAACCTGTGGAGTATTTGAGAATACTTAATGCCGAATTTGTGTGTGAATACACAAGATAAACTACATACAGTTGCAGAATATCTAAATAAATATAACAATAAAATAAAGAAAATTCAAGTTACATAACTTGAGCTAATAAAACACCATATGCCACTCTTTTATGAATAAATTGACTAAACCGTGATGACACGTTTAATATATCTGGATTAACTATAATTTGTTTCAGAGTTTCATTTGAGAGGAATGGTGAAATTATATTTTGACTAGACCATCAACATATTTTTCTGTTTTCCTCTACCATGACATTGGGTTAAGTTAATTTCCCACAGAATAGTTTAAGTAAAGGATTTTCCAGCAATGTTATTCTAGTACCATTAATAAAATCACGACCTCAAGCAAACAGGTTTCTAACATCACCAAAAACAATGGTAACTATGGTAGCAACACAGGAGCATACTGCATTTTTATTCTATCTTTGTTCAGCCTACTAATTAGCATGTCAGTACTCTATGAATTTCAGTTTTAAGTGTTTCACTTTCTTTGTATTTCTATGCTACTGACATGCATTGTGACTTTGTTATTCTTTTTGTGTTACACATTTTTCCCTACGATTATTGTTGTTTCACCGCACTAATTCATTCAGTTAATACATGTATTCGTTACATTTTTCAGTTAACTGTAAAGTTTTCTCAATTTTCTCTTTTCTGGGGGGAGGGGGAGTGATTAATAAGCTGCTCTGTATTCAAGAATTATCATTTCAACCCTGAAATTTATCAGCACACGTACTTCAGCAACCATTCACACAGACATACAAATTCCAAAGAAAAGGAACAAATTTGATTTACAACGTAGAATAAACACGAATTTAAAGCAAAGAAGGAAAACTGGTTAAATATTAATAAAAAAAAACTCAAGTCACTTACCTGGAATAAGCTGTGCCAGGAACAGATGGTTTTCTGACAAGCTGAGGAGTGATATTATGACCAAAAAAGGAAAATGTTCCCATTTCATGTTTGCCCCTTCCTTGCATTACACCAGGCCCGTGATACAGATATGTTCAATCTTGGAGGAAAAAAAAACAAAACAAAACAGAAAAAATTATTTTTAAACAGGTCATGTTGAGGAGAAGGTTAAACATATTTTGTGAAAAATTATCACTCCAATGAATTTAAAAAGTTATTTTCAAAATGATACAACATAAAAATTAAAATGAATATGATTTGCTCAAGATATATTTTAAGATATGCATTTTATATAACTGTGGTATTTATTCATTTTAAAAATTCATTTTCAGTCAGATATCAATAGTAAATGATATCTTGGTTTTTCTCTACCCTACAAGGGATTCCAGGTAAACATTTTTACTTCAATTTCCACCAATTTGGTTGGAACCCTCTCAAGTCCAGTAAACCCTACGGTCATTCATCCACTAAACAAATACTGGTGAACTGCTTCTAATGAGTCAGGCACTATGACACTTTGGGTATACAGTAGAAAACCATTTATTGTCTCTTCCTCAAGGAGCCCTGGTGGTATAGTGGTTAAGAGCTTAGCTGCTAACCAAAAAGTCAGCAGTTTGAATCCACCAGCTGCTCCTTGGAAACACTATGGGGCAGTTCTACTCTATCCCCTATCTTACAGGGTCACTAGAGTCAGAATTTACTCAATAGTAACGGGTTTGGTGTTTTTTGGTCCAAGTACATAAACAACTTGAGATCCCTTTAACTAGAGCAATTCATGAACATCATTTGCAGATGTTCTATTTTTAACAAGGCACTGTGTATCAGTCATGAAGGATACAGAGGAACACAATTTCCTTGTAAGCAACAGAGTTTATAATCAGTGGAGCGTTTTGACATGATAATGACTAACAAATGACAGAAGAAAGCTATAGAAACAAAAATGGGAGACTGATTAATTTTGCCTGGGAGTAGTGAACAAACTGCTCCTGAATAAGCAGCTTTTCAGATATGAGATGGGTGTATTTCACTGATACGCCCCTAGGTGGCACAATTTGCTCTTGATTAGCCCTGGTGGCGCGGTGGTTAAGAGTTCGGCTGCTAATTAAACAGTTGGCAGTTGGAATCTACCAGTGCTCCTTGGAAACACTATGGTCCAGTTCTGCTTTGTCCTATAGTGCCCTTGTGAGTCAGAATGAACTCGACTGCAACGGTTTTGTTTGTTTTTTAACTAACTTAAGTGGCACAGTGGTAAAGAGCTCGGCTGCTAACCCAAAAGTCGGCATTTCGAATCCACCAGCCATTCCTTGGAAACCCTATGGGGCAGTTCTACTCTGTCCTATACGGTGGCTGAGTCGGAATCGACTGGGCAGCAATGGGGTTTTCTTGTTGTTTGTTTCTTTCCTAACTTAAGAAAAGCCCTGGCTGCGAAGTGGGTAAGCACTAGGCTGCTAACCAAAGATCACGCGGTTCGAACCCACTGGCCGATCTACGGGAGAAAGACGTGGCAGTCAGCTCCCGTAAAGATTTATAGCCTGGAAAACACTACAGAGCAGTTCTACTCTGTAATACACGGGGTCCCTATGAGTCAAAATCGACTTGATGGCAACAGGTTTTATACAGAATGAGAGAAAAACTTAACCAAAGACTCAAGGTAAAAACAATAATAGATGATAGATAACTAGGTAGTTAGCTAGCTTGGTATGTGTATCAGTGGTACATTGGTATACTCAGAACTGTAAGGAGAGTTGTTTAGCTGGATAATAGGGCTTCCCAAGATATGACTGTTGTTGTTAAATGCCGTTAAGTTGGTCCTGAGTCATGGCAACCCCAAGCACAAGGAGCTATATGTTGCCCGGTCCTGCATCATCCCCACTGAGATACACTCTCAGGTTGTTTAAACAATACAAATTTATTTATTGTGGTGCACACACAAGCCCAGGTTGTTCGCTGAGTGATCCCTCCTTAAATGTCACCCCCTCTGATCAGAGACAGAACACACACATTGCTCCCAGAAAGCCGGCACATGGAAAGTCAATAGCAAACAACACACAGAAATCAATGTTCACTTCTAAAGGTCAATATTTACTCTTAAAGTCACTGGGCGGGAATGTCTTAGGAGTCAGCAGGTGCTCTGTCCTCTTACCTGCTGGTCCAGCTCTCACCCAGCAGCCTCAGACAGCCCTGGGTGGGAATCACGACAACTCTGAACGCAGATCTGCTCTGAGAGTAACCCCTGCGTGGGGTGCACCCAGGCTCGGCAGGCAGGCCCCTCCTTGTGCTCCAGGAGGGGTTTCTGCTGCTGCCACCACCATCTCTGTGCCTGTCGTTCTCAGCGAGTTTTCTGTTTGTGGCTGCCCAGTGCTCGTGGTTTCCACTGCATCCAGTGAGGTGGGAGCCCTATGTGCATTACCGTTCTCGGCCTCCTCCTCTCAGACCCTCAGCTGCCACCTCTCTGTTCAGTGGACGCCGGCTTCGGCCTTCTTCAGGTCTCTGCTTCTGTTTCCCGCAGCTCTGCCTTCTACCAGGTGCAGGGTTTCTGCTGTTTCTGCAGCCCGTCTCTTCAGAAGTATTTTCCAATCTCTTATCCACCCCCCCACCCGCTAACATCTCCACCCTGGGACAAGGACTAAGGGGTGACAGGGGGTGGGATTCTTCAGTACAGAGCCCCTGAGTCATGCGCTCACTCCTCTTCCGAGAGCTGAAGGGTCACACTCTCCAATCCAGGAAGTTCCAGTGAGCCTCTTCCCAGCTTTTATTGGCTTCAGCAGGGGCTCCTGAGGCTTAGTCAGCATTGGACCTCAGGTGATCCCTTTTAGTCCAGCAGGCCTCTACTCATTGGCCTCTCCTGTGGTGCTGTGACCCTAATACTCTGTGACATGTTTTCTCCTTTTCAAAATGGGCAATTGAGAGCTTGACATAACTAAGGCCATAATGATACTCTAAGTAACCTGTAAGTTTTTTGTTTGTTTGGTTGGTTTTTTTACTACACCAGCTGCACTGGTCTCTTCTCAAAGAGGTATGGGGACTTCTCTGCTCCTGCGGCCTTGGTCTCCTTCCTTTTCTTTGTTCTCTTGGGGGATGGCCTTCAGCCTGCAAGGCAGCAGCTAGGAAGGCTGCCTTGCGCTTTTGGTCTGCAACTTTCTTTCTTTCTTGCTCCTTATCTCGGTCAAAGTAAACTTGGCAGGCCAGTTTCACTAGCCAAGAGATTTTATATAAGTTTTTTGTCTGTATAAGTTTTTTTTTGTTTTGTTTTGCCTGTCTTCTCCTTTCCGTATGCTTTCATTAAAGGCTTTGTTTTGTACAGTTTGGCCATCTGTAACTTCTGACATACAAACATAAAGATTAGACTCCAGATGTCCGGCATGCGTATCTTTAGTCTGATAAAGAGTTTCTTGTAATTGTCTTTGATGTATCCTCATCTGACCATCTATGGGCTACATGCCTGAAGACACTATGTAACCCTTGCAAAAATGATATATAAGCTCTGATGTAGAAATTGCCTTTTGGGAGTCCCTGAAGACAGCCAACGTTGCTGTTGGACTCCTTGTTGGTGTCACCTCCTAATAAACTTTCTCTTTCTGACTTGGAGTACGTTTCATCAGCTCAAATACTCCAGGGCACAGACCCTAATCAGCAACCCTAACCAGGACCAAAAGGCCAAATTATCCACTGCAAAGGGGATCCATACCTCGCACCCATGGTTGGTTAATGATCAGCTGTTGTGAGCCATAGAGTTTTCATGAACTGATTTTTAGAAGCAGATCACCAGGACATTCTTTCTGGTCTTAGTCTGGAAGCTCTGCTGAAACTTGTGCAGCATCATAGCTACACCATGCCTCCATTGACAGAATGCTGGTGGTTGCCCATGAGGTGCACAGGCCAGGAACAGGGCCAGATTACCCAATAAGCAAGGTACCAAACCAAACCTGTTGCCGTTGAGTGGATTCCGACTGATAGCCACCCTATGGGACAGAGTAGAAGGGTTTACAAGGGGCAGCTGGTGGATTCAACCTGCTGACCATATGGTTAGCAGCTGAATTCTTAACCACTGCACCAAGAGGGCTCCAAGCAAGGTAAACACAAGCCCGATTGTACCTTCCCACCAATCCGCAGTGCATAATTTCACCTGTTCCCCATCACGTTAAAGATGTAGTGAAAGTCATATGAAATTGCTAACCACAGATTAGCCAGTAAATACAATTAATCCCAGCATACATTGCCCAATGCAAGCCAGTCTGTGCTATGTTTACTGGTTAATCCACCCCTGGCCAGAAATCAAATCTGAGTCTACAACATGGAAGGTGAGATTTTTTTACTACTGAACTACCAATACCCCTTCTTTATAATATGAAAGGAAACTAAAAAATAAAATGAGGCAGATCAACACAGATGATGAGGAACGACTGTAGTGTTTTATAAAAGATGATAATAGGATTCACGCGTCTGTCAGTCTGTCATACTGTGGGACTTTCGTGTTGCTGTGATGTTGGAAGCTATGCCACCACTATTCAAATACCAGCAGGGTCACCCATAGCAGAGGGGTTTCAGCTGAGCTTCCAGACTAAGAGAGACTAGGAAGGACCCCGTAATCTACTTCTGAAAAGAATTAGCCAGTGAAAACATACAAATAGCAGTGAACATTGTCTGAAATAGTGCCAGAAGATGAGCCCCTCAGGGTGGAAGGCACTCAAAAGACAACCAGGGAAGAGCTGCCTCCTCAAAGTAAAGGTGACCTTAATGACGTGGATGGAGTCAAGCTTTCAAGACCTTCATTTGCTGACGTGGCACAACGCAAAATGAGAAGAAACAGCTGCAAACATCCATTAATAATTGGAACGTGGAATTTATGAAGTATGAATGTAGGAAAATTGGAAATCGTCAAAAAAGAAATGGAATGCATAAACATGGCTATCCTAGGCATTAGTGAGCTGAAATGGACTGGTATTGGCCATTTTGAATCGGACAGTCATATGGTCTCCTATGCTGAGAATGACAACTTGAAGAGGAATGACATTGCGTTCATCGTCAAAAAGAATATTTCAAGATCTATCCTGAAGTACAATGCTTTCAGTGATAGGATAATATCCATACACCTACAAGGAAGAGCAACTGTTATTCAAATTTATGCACCAACCACTAAGGCCAAAGATGAAGAAATTGAAGATGTTTTTCCAACTTCTGCAGTCTGAAATTGATCAAACATGAAATCAGGATGCATTGATAGTTACTAAAGATTGGAATGCCAAAATTGGAAACAAAGAAGGATCGGTAGTTGGAAAATATGGCCTTGGTGACAGAAATGATGCCAGAGATTGCACGACAGAATTCTCCAAGACCAATGACTTCTTCATTGCAAATACCCTTTCTTACCAACATAAAAAGCAACTATACATGTGGACCTCGCCAGATGGAATACACAGGAATAATCAACTACATCTGTGGAAAGAGAAGATGGAAAAGCCAGTATCATCAGTCAGAACAAGGTCAGGGGCCAACTGATGAAAGACCATCAATTGCTCATATGCAAATTCAAGTTAAAGCTGAAGAAAATTAGAACAAGTCCACGAGAGCCAAAGTACGACCTTGAGTATATCCCACCTGAATTTAGAGACCATCTCAAGAATAGATTTGATGCATTGAACACTAACAACTGAAAGCCAGATGAGTTGTGGAATGACATCAAGGACATCATACATGAAGATAGCAAGAGGTCATTAAAAAATGGGAAAGAAAGAAAAGACCAAAACGGATGTCAGAAGAGACTCTGAAACTTGCTCTTGGATGTTGAGTAGCTAAAGTGAATGGAAGAAATGATGAAGTAAAGGGGCTGAACAGAAGATTTCAAAGGGTGGCTCGAGAAGACAAAATTAAGTGTTATAATGACACGTGCAAAGAGCTGGAGATAGAAAACCAAAAGGGAAGAACATGCTTGGCATTTCTCAAGCTGAAAGAACTGAAGACAAATTTCAAGCCTTGAGTTGCAATATTGAAGGATTCTACGGGGAAAATATTAAACAACAGAGGAAGCATCAAACAAAGATGAAAGGAATACACAGAGTCACTACACCAAAAAGAACTGGTCGATGTTCAACCATTTCAGAGGTAGCATATGATGAGAAACCGATGGTACTGAAGGAAGAAGTCCAACCTGCACTGAAGACATGGGCGAAAATTAAGCCTCCAGGAATTGATGGAATACCAACTGAGATGTTTGAATAAATGGATGCAGAGCTGGAAGTGCCCACTTGTCTATGCCAAGAAATTTGGAAGACAGCTACCTGGCCAACCGACTGGAAGAGATCCATATTCATGCCTATTCCAAGAAAAGGTGATCCAACTGAATGTGAAATTATCAAACAATATCATTAATATCACATGCAAGTAAAATTTGCTGAAGATCATTCAAAAGAGGCTGCAGCAGTACATTGACAAGGAACTGCCAGAAATTTCAGCCAGAATCAGAAGAGGACATGGAACCAGGGATATCATTGCTGATGTCAGATGGATCCTGGCTGAAAACAGAGGATACCAGAAAGATGTTTACCTGTGTTTTATTGACTGTGCAAAAGCCTTCGACTATGTGGGTCATAACAAATAGTAGATAACATTGCAAAGAATGGGAATTCCAGAACACGTAATTTTACTCCTGAGGAACCTGTACATAGATCAAGAAGCAGTCGTTTGAACAGAACAAGGGGATACTACATGGTTTAAAGTCAGGAAAGGCATATGTCAGTGGTGTATCCTTTCACCATACTTATTCAATATGTATGCTGAGCAAATAATCCAAGAAGCTGCACTACAAGAAGAATGGGACATCAGGATTGGAGGAAGACTCTTTAACAACCTATGCTGTGTGGATGACACAACCATGCTTGCTGAAAGTGAAGAGGACTTGAAGCACTTACTGATGAATATCAAAGACCACAGCCTTTGGTATGGATTGCACCTCAACATAAAACAAAAATCCTCACAACTGGACCAATAAGCAACATCATGATAAACGGAGAAAAGTTTGAAGTTATTACAGATTTAATTTTACTTGGATCCACAATCAACACCCATGGAAACAGCAGTCAAGAAATCAAAGGACGCATTGCATTGGGCAAATCTGCTGCAAAAGACTTCTTTAAAGTGTTAAAAAGCAAAGATGTCACCATGAAGACTAATGTGCACCTGACCCAAGCCATGGTGTTTTCAATCGCCTCATATGCATGTGAAAGCTGGACAATGAATAAGGAAGACGGAAGAAGAACTGACACCTTTGAATTGTGGCGTTCGTGAAGAAAACTGAATACGCCATGGACTGCTAAAAGAACAAACAAATCTGTCTTGGTAGAAGTACAACCAGAATGCTCCTTAGAAGAAAGGATGGCGACTTCATGTTTTCAGGAAGGATCAGTCCCTGGAGAAGGACATCAAGCTTGGTACAGTAGAGGGTCAATGAAAAAGACTGGACTGACACAGTGGCTGCAACAGTGGGCTCAAGCGTAACAAGAATTGTAAGGATGGCACAGGATCAGGCAGTGTTTCCTTCTGTTGTACACACGGTCACTATGAGTTAGAACTGACTCAATGGCACCTAAGAACAATAACAATATGATTCAAATGATTTACAAGACAACTCTGGCAGTGATGTTAAGGATAAAGTAGTTTAGAGGAAAACTTAAATAAAGAACATATTACTAATACAGCAACTTATAATGAATGCTTACAACAGGACATTGGCAGAGCAAATGGAGAATTCACTGGTGTTGGGGTGGAAGTCTAATATGTGACACTATACAAGTATACTTTACCACATTTGGTAATTGATTAGATTTGGCCATTTGAGAAGCGATTTATTTATTCATTCAACAATGAATAAATGATTTTATTCATTCAACAAAATATTTAGTCAAAAATAGACAAATGGATCTAGCACAATATAGAAACTAATTTGTTCCAACTGAAAAAATTCCATCATTCATTTTTTTGTGACACTCGAGTGGCAACTTGAAAAATAAAAATGACCACCTTCATTCTGTAGGTTTATCTGTACATATCTACAGGTAGTCCCCGACTTACTATGTATTCGAGTTATAACAAAACAGAAACACTTTTACCACAGTTCCTTTTTTTTTGGTATACCTTACTGTTAGTAGTATGTACTACATACCATGTTTGTTGCAGCATACCTTGCTGATGTTACCATTTCCAGATGTGATGTGTCCAACCTCTAAAGACAAATAACCATTGGATTTATAAAGATACTGATAATAAAAGGCAATAATAATGAAAACTAGAAAAAAATGAGGTACATGACTTACGTCAGAACCGACTTAAGACATAGTGTTCAGCAGAACAGAATCAGTCGTAAGTTGGGGACTGCCTGTATTGCCAATTTGTCCACTTGGACTGAGTTGCCCTTACTTTATTACTTATCACTGTAGACTTAATTTGCTAAGTTTTCCTTTAGGAGAACCACCTAATCCTCCTGCCAAACAGTTGCACTCTTCAGATTCCACCTGAAATATTTAGGGATTATTTTTTTCTTTCTCAGAAATTCTGCAAACAAGTCAGGTCTGTGCCAGAGCCTCGCTTTCAAAGAGATATTCTTGGTTACTATAGTTTTTTTCTATTTGTCTATTTTTCTTGTCTTGGGTTTAATGTTCTTGTAACTTTCCTTATCCTCATATGTCACTGACAAATGACATCATACACCACAAATATTTTCCCCCAACACATTATCTTTCACACATTGTCTGTTTTAAGTGTCAAATAATAGTAGAAAGTAGATTAGATTTAAAGATAAACACAAATATATACGAACAGTTCTACTCTGCAATTTCATACTATGCAGTTTTTCCAGAGGCTCCTTTTCAGAGTTTTCCATTGAATATTTTGGCTTATAGCCACGTTTCTCACTGAAATTCAAATGATTAGGTCTTCCAGAGAAAATGGGTAAGTATACTGCGGTTTCTGCTTGACTGGGTTTTCATATAATATTTGCCCTATCCTCATGGTTTCTGCTTGCCCAGAGAGTTGCTCAAATTTTTCCTTTCTTTAATATTTGATTACTATGTACATCTAAACAATAGATCCTTTGTTTTGGAATAAGTAGTTTTGCTTCAGCTCTTGATGTAAATAAAAAGGTGTATGAATTTAGAGTTTACCTATGATTTATTTATGACTTGCAAATTTAGAATGATTATGCTGAGTTAAATGATAGTTTATGACATGTGTAAACCACAGTTTTCATACCTATAGTTAATTATATTCTAACTGTATTTCTTTAACAATAATATACAATTGATTGGCAGCAGACAGCTATTGATAAAAATAAAGTTCTTTATTAAACCTATACATTCTTATTTTTAAATGAATGCAATCATCATAAAAAAATAAATCTGAAAGTATAAATATTTATTATAGCTGATTAAACTCCAGAAAGTATGTTATTCAACAAGGAATATATTATTTCAAACTTCTGTAATGTTTTAGTATGACTACTCATCAAATCAGTATTTTTTCAGCTTAGTGGTTTCCTCTTTATTGATGTGCCTCCTACCTTCTCCCCACAATTTCAGTCTCTTCCGTGTACCGACCCCACCCCCCAAAAAAAAAGAAGGTAGTGAAAGGAAGGGATTTTGGGACTTCTGAGCCTCTGGGTAGTTAGAAAGGGAAGAGAAACCAAAACAATCACTGGATGTGGGAGAGATTGACAACCAAGAAGTCTGAAGAAGAGTGGGAAAGACGGCAGAGAAAGGTGAAGAGGGAAACATAAAGGGGAGGTACTAGGGGACAAGTCAATCTTTATTAACTAAGGACAATTCTGTGAATTTACATAGTAAATGCCTATTAATATAACTTGATTTTAAGGTAGTACCCAAATCAAAAATGGCAACTGCATTTTTTGCCACTGTACTCTCATCACTTAAATATCTTAAAAGTTTGACCTTCAAGAATCCTTTCTCAAAATGAAACAGTCTCAAGGAAGAATAAAACCTTATTAGCAAATAAACTAACGCTTTATAAATAAATCATATTTTTGACCTATTGACAACAGCAAGACAATTGATTTTAGTGAAAAATATTTTATAACTATATTTAGATGCTCTCTGAGCATTAAAACATACTAAATGCAAAACCACCACCACAACACCCTATGAATATAAACATATTTTTCCCCATAGATATGTACATACAGTGCCTAGTATCAAAGTACTAAGAATATATACACATGATTTTGAATTAAAGACACTAACATGTGATATGAAAAAAGTGATAAAAAGTTACAATATCCATTTCTATTACGGAATATTAGGTTGAACATGAGAAGAGTATGAAATTATCTAGTGTAATGCATATAGTTTAAAGATATCATACACTTGTGAATCCTAAGCACATGGAAGTTACACAGTGCAGTGTTTCAGAAGCATAGATCTTCAAACCAAACTGCTTAGATGTAAATTCGAGCTCCCCCACCGAGAAGTTGTTTGACTTTGGAAAATGATTTAACCTTTCCTTGTCTCATCATTCTCAACTATCATATGTGAATAATAATAACTGCAACCTCATTGGGTAAAAAAAAGAATGTATGTAGAGTGCTGTGAAGAGTCCCTTCTCCATCTACTAACATCATATTTTATATTGCATAAAGAGTAATGAGTTTTTTTATTTTTTTTTAATTAATGCCTTAAAATAAATTTTCCTTCATAGAATTACCAGGCTAAACATGTGAATATATTCTGATTTTTCAAATCTATATTTTCAAATATCTTCAGAAAGGGTTGCATTAATTTCTGTCTTCCATTGAAGAAACACAGCAGATTAATGCATCCTCATCAGCTCTGAGGGATGTCATTTATCCATTATTTCTTCATTTTACCAGTTTAGTATTGATTTTTTAAAACTTTGCACCCTGATGATTACAATTGTTACTGTTGCAAGCCATCAAGTCAAGCATTTAATTATTGTGCCATCAGGGTTCATTAATGATTACTAGCAATGCTTAATATTTCCTATAATTTAGAATAGTATTTCCTGTGTATTTTCCAAGTCTTTCCTCCCCTTTTCCATTTACTAATTCACACCCATCCTTTAAAACCCACGCTCTTTGAAGACTTCCCTGATCTCCTAATTCAAATTCACTACTCTGGGCACTTCGATGCCGTTAGTACGTGTTTGTTCTTCCAGGTGCATTTATTCTGTTTTTCTTTTTCTTTTTTTGGAGAATAGATTAAGATTTCCTTAAGGCTATGTTCTGTATTTTAGTTACTGTTCACTTCATGCCTTCTAGAATTTCCACTCTACTGGCTGGCACATAGTAAGTTCTCAATAAATTATGTTGAATGAATGCAAAAATGTTAGATTCATGTCTATTACCCAAGATCTTTTCCATGAAAACAGTGGAAAAAAAAAAAAAGATGCTATTTTTCAATATATTAACAAGAAATACTGGAAATACTGGTCTGAATTGGGACATAAAGCTTTATGACGTAGTCAAACAGAGGCAAGGGCTTGTCACACTTTACAAATACTAAGTGTCAGAATCTTATGGTTATTTTAATTATTTATTTATACTCTTTATTGTTATAGAACAGATTTTGTATAGTCTTTCTTGTTATAGAATAGATTTAAGGCTGGATTATAAACATATATAATAAGATCAGATAATATTTAATAAAGAGTGACTAAAGAATATAGATAGAGAAAGGGACAAATGAGACTAGGAGTGACATGATGATCCATAATTGAGCTCAGTAGGTAAAACATATATAAGACTTAGGTCACGGATCTTAAATCAGTATAATAAGGTAATCTAAATAGTTACATATTTCAACCCATTCCTAACATAAACTCAAATCAGTTATTTTGAAAAACTACCATTACTGACACTAGAAAGAAATGTGCACCATGTGGCATAAGGAACAAAGTCACTACAGGCACTTTATGGTATATATATAGACTCAAATATAATGTTTTCTGTATCTTTCATACATACATACATATATATATATATAAAATACACACACACACACTGAAGTACCGAATGTACCGCTCAGTATAACTCAGGAGACCTATTTATGTTGTGGTCCAAAATTTTGTGGGCAAGATATGCAGTTCCTCCCAAATCTAGTTAAATTTAGGATGCATTTTAAATAATACAGAAGAATGGATGAGTTGCATGTCTATGAGGCCATCCCCATATACATAATTTTTCCCACCCAAACTTTGAAAGAAAACAACAGCAATAACTTTGAGATTACGTGGAGAACCTTGTTCTGTCTCTGTGGTTAGTTGTTTATGTTTCTATGGCATCCTCCTATAAAAGATGATGAACTTGATGAAGAGACATGACTGGTTAAGTCACCGAACACTTGATTATGGGAGGGCTGAAGCTGTCCCCATACGCTGGGGCTAACACACTCCTTAAAAGGTAACTCTGTGTCTGCAATGGTGCACAGATAAAAGGATTTAAGAGCAATAAGGAAGTACCCCTAGGGTGTATTCTGCCACCAGACCATAAAAAGGCATTTTTCTAGAACTCTCTCACTAATCACTCATCCCAGAGCCTGACCTACAGATTCTGGGACACAAGTCTGCAGGCATCTCCAGTCTGTTACCTGACCTACAGATTTTTTACCTGCCAGACCCCCACAATTGCATGAGCCAATTCCTTTCTCTCTCTCTGTCTATATGTATATGTATATATTTCACTGTTTTTGTTTCTCTGTAGAACCCTGACTAACACAGTATGAAATAATGCTATCCTCTTCAAGACATAGTAGGTAATTTATTACATATGAGTGGTAGAAAAGGATTAAGTTGTCCATGGGAGGAAGAAAATGGGGCTTGAGTTGAATCTTAAAGGGAGTATTGAAGTCACACAATTTTAGACACCAGAAAAAGTCATTCAGTGAGGCGATAGGGTGAAATGTGTAAATAAGTATGGCTACAATGGAAGGTTTGCAGAAAAAGGTGAAATTAAATACTACTTTGTATGTGTGCGACACTTCTCAGATTACCTACGTATTAGCCCATCAGATTTAATTATATTAGGAAGACAGGTCATGTTATGGATTGAATTTTGTCCATCAAAAAGATATGTTGAAATTCTAACCCCCTGGATGTAACTTTGTTTGCAAACAGGGTTTTTATTTTATTATCAGTTAAGTCATAACAGAATAGGGTGGGTACTAGTCCTAATGACTTCTGAGTGGTGGATTATAAAAGGGAAGAATAGACACAGGGAGAGAGATACGCAGGGAGGGGACACCATGTGAAGATCCATCTACAAGCCAAGGAATGCCAAGAAATGCCCCGAAGCTGAAAGAAACAGGAAAGATTTTCCCCAAGAACAAAAAAAGAGAGAGCATATTCTTGCCTATGCCCTGAATTCAAACTTCTTGCCTCCAGAATTGTAAGAAAGAAAGAAAAAAAGAAGGGTTCTTTAAAATCACCCATTTTGTGATAGAAGCACTAGGAGACTAAGACAGGTCATAAATTATTATCTTCCATGTGAGGATACAGGTTCAGAGTCTTATTTAAGAGACTCGTCTGTAGAAGCACATAGTTAGCAAATAGGTGAACTGGAACCAGTTCTACTATTTTTCTCAAGATTGTGTCAAAACATCAAAAAATTGAAAGGTCTTGAATGTAAGACTAAGTCAGGGCTTTTTCTTATCAGCAGTGGGATGGTATATGGCAAGTTAGAGCTCACTAAGAATTTGTATAACTTGGAGGTGAAAGTGACTCAAGACAAGAGAAACCATGTAGATTATTATTACCATATTCTAGGATGTATAGTGAGAAGATCTTACCACAGGTCTAATAGGTGGGGAATAAAGAAGGTATATATATTGAAAATATTTCAAAGAAAAGCAACAGATTTTGGTGGTGAACAAGACACTGGAAATAAGAAGAAATGTGTGATGCTATTTCCAAAATTTCAGTTTAGGAGAGCTTAATAAGGAACTATGCGTGTGTGTATTTGTAGATTTTACAAATATGACAGGCTAATCTCCTATTACAGAGTTCTCTAGAATAATAATATGTATATAATTGTATAGTTAATTCTACCAAGAACTTACTACTGCTTCTGTTTCATTGGGGGTACATTTCATTTAAGGTAACACATCAGAAGTGTAAAATACCTGCTGAAAAAATGCAGATCTAATGTTTTCAAACAGACAAGGCAAGCCAAAAAATTACAAACCAAATTTTTGTTAAGTTAGAGCACACTATCACATCTAATATAAAGGGTGTATTACTTGAAAATAGCATTGTTGTTGTTGTTAGGTGCCTTCGAGTCGGTTCCTACTCATAGCGATCCTATGTACAACAGAACAAAATACTGCCCAGTCCTGTGCCATCCTCACAATCGTAATACTTGAGCCCATTGTTGCAGCCATTGTGTCAATCCATCTAATTGACGGTCTTTCTCTTTTTCACTGACCCTCTACTTTACCAAAACCTGATGATATTCTCCAGGGACTGATTCCTCCTGACAGCATGTCCAAAGTACGCAAGACAAAGTCTCACCGTTCTTGCTTCTAAGGAGGATTCCGTCTGTTATTCTTCCAAAACAGATTTGTTCATTCTTCCGGTAGTCCATGGTATATTCAATATTTTTCGCCAACACCATAATTCAAAGGCAACAATTCTTCTTTGGTCTTCCTTATTTATTGTCCAGCTTTCACATGCATATGAAGTGACTGAAAATACCATGGCTTCAGTCAGGTGCACCTTAGTCCTCAAATTGACATCTTTGCTTTTGAACACTTTAAAGAGATCTTTTGCAGCATATTTGTCCAATGCAGTGTATCCTTTGATTTATTGACTGCTGCTTCCGTGGGTGTTGATTGTGGACCCAAGTAAAATGAAATCCTTGACAACTTCAATCTTTTCTTTGTTTACCATGATGCTGTTTATTGGTCCAGATATGAGGATTTTTGTTTCCTTTATGCTGAGATGCAATCCATACTGAAGGCTTTAGTCTTTGATCTTCATCAGTGAGTGCTTCAAGTCCTCTTCACTTTCAGCAAGCAAGGTTTTGTCACCTGCATATTGCAGGTATTTGAAATAGTGGTGGCATAGCTTCCAGCATCACAGCAACATGCAAGCCACCACAGTATGACAAGCTGACAGATGCTTGGGTTGAAGATAGCATACTACCTATAAAAGCAGATACGTAAAGCATAGATTTAGAGCCAAATTGAGTCCCTGTGTGGTGCAAATGGTTAAATGATCAAAGAGTAGCCATATGGTTGGTAGCTCAAACCCAAAAAGAGGCACCTCAGAAGACAGGCCTGGTGATCTGCTTCCAAAAGGTTGCAGCTTGAAAACTCTATGGAGCAGTTCTACTCTGCATACATGAGATCACCATGAGTAGGAATTGGCTCAATGGCAACAAACAACAAGAATTCATTTATAAACCTTAAAAACACTTGTCTTATAATTCATTTATATTACATCTGGCTTCTCATATATTTAGAAAACCTTTTTTCATAATAGCACGCAAATACTATGTACATTTAGTCAAGTGTTTAAATTATCCTAAGCCCCAAATTATTATGTCCCAGACTTAAAGTGGAGCCCTGGTGGCACAGTGGTTAAGACTTAAGTGTCATTATTAATATTTTGAATTACTGGATATTATAAAAACAAATAAAACATTACTAACAACAAGCTTTTTGGAAAATTAGTTTGAAATCAATACTGCAAATACAAGATATGAATAGGAAGTACAGAAGTGAAGACAAGCCAAAGACAAACCTGGAAAATTGGACTGGAGAGTTCATCAGAAGTAGCAGAAGTAAGGTAATTAGCAAGATTCTCAGAGGTTTGTCACCTAGTTTCTCGAAGATTCTGCATATGTAGGTACGACTACATAAATATTCACACATCTGGTTTTCTTTGGATGGGTCATGGACTCTATGTCACATTAAGCCCCCATTCATTTCACAAAAGACTAATTAATTCTCATCATATTTTCCAGGAAACACAATCGTTTTAAATATACTGTCAGGAAACCCAAGGCAAGGCCATAAACCTCAGGCTGTACATGAAGAATGAGGTAGTTAGAGATTGGTAGTCTATAGCCACTATGTGCTAAAGCAGTCGATCAAATCAGAATAAAGAGCCAAGGAAATTAGCATTTTTTATACATTACTTAATCAGTCCACTTAAAATAGTTCATCTATTATTTCCAGATAGATACATATGTTAATATCAATTAATAATCACAAATTAGATAATGAAAAATAAACTGAGACAGACATCCTTTTAGAATTCTTTCTCCTCAACCAATATCCAATGCAGAAAAAGTCAACCTTTTGCCAAATGGAGCTAATGTTAATGCCATAAATGTGCTATAGTCCTAAAGACACGCAAAAAATGTAAACTTTGCTTGTTCTGTATATTTCACTAATTAGAGTATTCAAAGATACAGCAATTGAATTGGTTACTAATATATACATACATATATATATTTAAAAAGGAAAAACTTAGAAAGAAATAATATCCAAGTACAATAAAAACTAAGCACACCAACTAACCTATTATGTTAAATCACTAAATATGTTACTGATTTACAACTTCAGGGGAATCATCACAAAAAAAGGACAAATATTGCTGCGAAATGAGAATCTAAAGCATCAGATGGTTCTTAAAACCATCTGCACATGGAATACTTAAAATACTGACTGACATCTTCAAAAAAAGTACAGTCGAACTAATGAAATACTAAAAGTTCTGCTAAATGTTTGGTCTTCTTTCAGCATGTTGAAACTGGCATGTCGTCTGTGGTTTAAAGAAATGCTAACATGGTTTTTGAATTGAATTTACATATATATGTGTGTGTATATATATATATATATATATATATATATATATCTCAAATGTATTCCTAGAATTCATATATGCATTTCAGGATTACAATATAAAATCAATAAGATAGTAAGATGGTTGTCAACCACTGGCTAGACTATGTTATCAAAATGATGGAAAAGCAGCTATGCACAAAAATAAACATAATATGCTATCCACAGGGCCTGATGAAGATAAACACCAGTTTGTCTACTGTAGCTACCATAATCATTAAAGAATCAATGGCAAATTAAACTCCACAAATCCTTGGGGGGAGAGGAGGGATACAAGAGCACAGCAGTAAATGCAGAAGAGCTCAAATCAATTTTTCACCTAAACATAGTGAGGTTCATTAGTATTGCTTACACAGAGGCAAAGGTAAAGGCAGCAAAATGGAGATGTTTATCTTCTTTTCACTTTAATTATAGGGTTGCCTCAGGCAGAGCTAGTTGTCACCCTCGTTATTAAAAAAAAAAAGACTGTATTCATATATGAGTGCAACTGTGTTAAGAGTAAATAAATTAAAAGATGATTTAATATAAAGAAATGACATACTCTACCAGAATTTTTTTTTTTGTAGCTAAAATAAAAACTGTCTATATCAGGCACTTTTTTTCAAAATGAATGAAATGAATGCTCGAATTCACAAGGACGGTTCCTTAAAAGTAGACTCATGTACACAAAGACAAAAAGAAAGCAATTTTCGAACAAAAGCAATTTTCAAAATGCGGTGCTCACACTAGCTCAGTCAGATGAATTCCATGCCCACTTGACCTTCAATCATATTGTTCTTTTCATCATTCTGACAAAAATTAGAGGGACATGTGATGTTTGGCCATCCTAGCTGAAAGTGAATCCAGTTCCAGGCATATTTTTCTAAACAATTTTCATCGTCTGAACAAGTAAACTAACATGAAAATAAACATCAATAACTTCACTGTTCTACTGTTCTAAAAACAAGTTCTGATAACAAAAATAAAGGAAAGTGTCTGGATGTTGGTTTGGTCAGAGGACAGTTACAGATGAAGCTGGTCTGGCTTGACAGGTTGAGGGGGAAAAATGTGGAGTGGGAATGGGGAGAGAGTAACAACACAAGAATGAGAGAAATTGAAAGAAAACAGAACAGTTGATTTAGCAGGCATGTTCTGCTAGCAATTCCTGGAATTAACAACAACCCAATTATACAGCAAGTAGGTTAGTTATCTTCTGGATGTCCTCTAGTTCCAGAGTACTGCCCTGATCATTCTCTTCTCTCTCTTTAGTCTAATTGAAAATAAATGTCTAGTGACTTATTTTTTTTTTACTGTAGAGACCAGGACGTCCATTGAAGCCAGCTATACTGCAAGTGAAAGGTGAAAAATTGAAGTGCTGCTTTTACACTTCAATAAATACAAATATCTGCTAAGCTTAAAAAATAAATTAATGGAACATGACTTCACTATACGACTATCTAAAAACAAAACAAAGCAAAACAATAACATAAAAATATACAAAAATGACTGTATTTATGTGTTTACACTTCATTCATTTAATAATCTTTCTTTGAGAACCTATTACATGTCATCCTAAGACTCAAAAACAAACACTACGCACTGCTTGTATTATGAGAGTTTACAGGATGGCAAGAGGAAGGCAGCCCAGATAAGATGTTAAATTTAAGGTGGTAATAAGAGTTCTGGTGATCGACTCCTGAGAATTAACCAAAGAAAATCTTATGGATCACAACAGAATATAGTCTGATACAGTCCTCGAAGATGAGCCCCTTAGGTTGAAAGGCACTATACAAATAGCCACAACAATGGACTCAAATGTACCAACAATCATGAAGGTAACACAGGACCGGGCAATGTTTCATTCTGTTAGACATAAGATCATCATAAGCCGGAAAAACTAATGGCAACTAACAAATTTCTACAACAGAGTATAAACAGAGCGCTTGCTATGGAGTCAAAGAGAGAACAAAACAACCAAGTGTTTGGCAAAGTTTGAAATGTATATTACACGTTTGAACATTTGAGATGCATCTTGAAGAAACAGCAGTTTTTGATCAAGCCAACAGAATTTACCTCTGGAGAGGAAGAGGGTTGTAAACAAAAGCACCAATTGTACAAAGGCATGGAGGAAAGAGTCTGACTGTTGGAAGAACAATGTCATCATTAGGATAGCATTTTGGATGGCAGGTCTGTGTAGGACTATGCTTGGAGATGAAGCTGAAAAAACAGAATGGGACAAAATGTAAATGGCTTTGTGTGCAAGAGATGTTTAAGCAGAAAAGTGCGTTGAACAAATGTAGGTTTTAGAACAAAAGCTTTGTGAATCCTAAACCTGAGGTGGGCAAGCTTGGAGGCCATGAGGCTACACTGGTGGCTACTGCAATATTCTACAATTGTAACACCATGCCTGCCATGTCGCAAACACTCAACCTTTGTTAACTAAAGGATGGATGAATTCACACATTAATATGAATATGAGCTAATGTTCTTACAGAGGAGATGGAAGTACACCAAAGCTGTAATATTCGTGAAATCCACATATCTTTGAAGATAGTAATTACATTAGGCAAGAAATCATGGGTATTAAAGACAGAGAAAGCTTACAGAAACACTGTATCTACCAATATTAACGGGAGCAAAATATACTCAGTTTTCACTGTTATTTGGTTTTATCTTCTAAACAAATTAATTTCAAACACGCAGCGTGAATGTGTATGGAAACTTAAAATTGGTTCAGTTCTACTGGGAGCTGAGTCACAGCATCATTTTTAAATGGATGTGACATTTAAATTAAAATCCATTACTTGGGGTTGGAATTTTTAGTATCTAAATAACATGTTTTTTATAGCTATTCATATTAAAACTTAATATTAATTTATAAACTGTGAATAGATTGCACATTAATACTTACATGAGCTGCAAATTTTTAGATTTCTTAAGAGCAAACAGTTCTAGAAATATCATTATCCGAAATGTACATACAATCTTGGCAATTGCCTTCACTTTTGTTGGGTTAGTTTATGAAGATATAGCAGCAGGCTGGGGACAAAACGAGCGAGCATTAAATTTCAGACAATTAATAATGCTGTAGCAAGAAAGACATTAATGAAGTAACAGAAGAGCAGGGCAAAACTAATTTTAATATGTCAACATGCACCAAGACTCACAGCAAAAAGATTCACACACAAAAGGCTGTGCATGAAAGGTGGGGGAAAAATTCTCTGACTGGCAATTGTATTGCATGCATTCTGGAAGGCAAGCACTTTTCAAAGGCATTTAGCTTTAAACCACTCAGTGTCCCTTTGAATGTCCTCAGCAGGACCAGAAACGGAGGATTCAATTTTCAAAGATAATTGTGTCAGATAACTGTCTGATGCCTTTTCAGCAAGAATCTGATAAACACCTAATTACTGGAGAAGTGATTTTAGAGCTACACAGCTGGGCTAGAGAGAAGGCAACTATGAAAGACTTAGCTGTCCAATATATCAGGAGGGAAGTGCAGTTGCATTGCAAATTAATTTCATTTATTAGGCTAATTAAATCTTACCAACCATCCTGCGGAATAATTTATTATTTTAACAAAAGAGCAGAAATGTCAACGTAAAATAAATGATAGCCACAAAAATAAATGGTTCCCCTTCTCACTACAAGTCACCTAAAACAATCTACGGAAAATAAATATAGGTTCGGCTGAAATTTCAGGCAGTTTATTTTCTTGGGACAGCTCTGTGTAACTATACTAATGGTATCTATTACGCTGGGAAAAGAAAAATTAGCAAAATTTTAATATTTTTGGATGTTAGAACTTGTTTCAGCTCTTTTTATAAAGGGATTAGCCACAAATGTGTGGCTATTGATCTTTAAATGTATACATATGTACACTCTGCTAGACTTCTAACTACTTCTGAATGTGAGTCTCTGCCACTTTCCTAGCCTTGATCTGCTGTGGCCCATTCTCCATTCTATGTTGAGATTGTTTAAAATACAGACTTGTCCTTTCTTTAATTAAATATGCATTTTCTTCGTGTATGTGCAAGGTGACTTCAAAATTGTGATATCTGGAGGGGCAAATAAAATGATCGAAAGTTCTAAGCAAAAGACTTTACTATGTCACTGAATAAGACAGACTGTAAGAAATACGTTCCCCACTTCTCTCTCATAGTTCCTATTAGCTTAGCTGGTATACCCGAAAAGTTTAAGGACGTAAAGTGAACAGCGGAACATACTAATCAAAAACAAAAACAGTGCACTCCATTACTAAAGGGCAATCAAAAAAGAGATTCATCTACTGAACAGTTAAAGAAAGCTCACTGTATTTCAGCAAGTTATACACAAGGGTCTTCATCTAGGAGTTGTTCTTTAAAAACAAAACATTTTCATTTCAAAGATAAGAGGATGACTATTTGACAGAGGCAATTTTGTTTTCTTTTCATTGCTTCTGCATTCTGCCACTCACTATTTATTTGCCATGATTTCAATTTCTTTTTTCCTTACGTTACCCCTCTTTTTAGCCAGCTTGATAAGATCAGAGACAAAAAGCCTGATCAGGGTAGAGTAGGAACAAAAATCAAAACAAAAAATAACAAAGGTAAGCAGAAGGAAAACAAACAACATTTTTCCCTGCTAAAACTGGGAAATTATTATTATTTGAAGGTAATTATTACATGCCTTCACAGTTATACATTATATTGAAGCCATCTGAGATGATCATCAGCTTTTAAAATTAGCGAAATACTTTAAATACTCAAGGTAAGATAGTTAATTTTAGTAATCACAAGATCATAGAAATAGTAGTTATTTGGCTACTTGTTATTCTATTTTAGTAACTTTTTAATCCAGGAAATTATTTGAGCTTCAAGATAAAGAGAACATTTTTATTGCAAAGTAAATGGTTAAATAAAATTGGCGCAAATAAGTTTCAAATGTGTCACCCTTTCCTGATAATTAAATCAAAGATTTTAAATCATGTTCTAAGTGATACCCATTCTCCAGTACTAGATAGAAGCCATTACTTCCCACCTTCTTCGTCTTTTGCATGGCAGAAATAACACCAGAAAAATTATATTTAGCCAACTTATTTTATGGTTCTTTTTCTAGAAAACTCTGTCCCAAAACAAATAGTTTTTTCTCCTTTTTCTCACGCCAATATCACCATCTATTTTTTGTATCTTTTCCTCTCAGGTCAATTATTTCTACCAGTTGTCAAACATGGGCTATAATCTCACAACTTCAAACACAATATAAAAGAATAAACAACAGCCAAATGTATTTGTTGCTTGAATCCATACCATATCCATATTCAAGTTTGGCCTTATTTATTTTTAAGCTATTTTGTAATTATGTTTCTTTGAAAGAGTTACCTCAATTCACTGTCTTTATAGCCTTAATTTCCCTTCACTTTTCTTACCATTCTTAGGTGACATCTACTCCCATCATAGAACTGAAGTTTTTCTTATGAAGGTGGCTGTCATGGATTGAACTGTGTCCACCGAAAATATGTGTGTCAGTTTGGCTAGGCCATGATTGCCAGTATTGTATGATTGTCCACCATTTTGTCATTCAGAAGTTCCCCTCCCTTTCTAGTCAATTTTCCTCTCCCTCATCTGAGGAAACTACTATTCTGACATCTCTTTTCATCTATTAGTTTTGTCTTTTCTTGAACTTCACATAAATTAAATCATATGTACTCACTGTTTATGACTTCCATTCCTCAACATAATCTCTGTGAGATTAATTCAGGATTTTGAGTAGTGATAGACTGGATTTTATTTTATTATTACATAGCAGCCCGTTGTATGAATATAATACAATTTATTTCTTCTATGATGGACATTTGGGTCCTTTCTAGTTTTTGACTGTTATGAATAAAGCTCATGTGGCTACTCTTATATAAGACTTTTAAATGAGCTTCTTTACTGGCCTATATATATCAACATATATCCATCTTGGGAATTAAGGGAAATCTTAAACCTTGCTTTCATCATGCCATTTTCTATTCACAAACTTTTAACAGTGGCCTTTAAATGCTCATGTCATTAAGATTAAACTTGAAGGCCTAGTCCAAAAGTCTCCATAATCTAAATCTGCTTTATACAACCACGTTCATTTGTCACTACTCTTCAATACGGATCTTTCGTCCATCAAGCCATATTTTTTCCTTCAGTCTCCTATTTATTTCACTTATTTCCTTGTAATATTCCTTTGTTCTGTCTGTTCCTTTCCTTTAGAATAACCAGTGCATCACCTCTTTGCTTATTTAATTTATACTATCTTTTAATTGCTTTTGTATTTCCCGCAAGTCACACTTGCTTTGAGATAATTCCTCTGACTCAACCTGGGAAAACACCAATTTTGTACTTGATTATCTGCTTTTACTGTTTTCTATTACACAATCGATCAACTGGTAAAGCTAGATAATGAGATCGAACTAGTATTTTTTTTTTTAAATGTTAGAGAACTCTCCCAATCAAGTCTATCATTTAATAACACTTTGATAATTTTAAGATTACACCAGTATGGCAGCACAAATTTTTAAGCCTTAAGCTGCTAACTGAAAGACTGGTGTTCTAACACACCCAGTGGCCCTGCGGGAGAAATACCTGGCAATCTGCTTCTGTAAAGATTACAGCCGTGAAAACTGTATGGGGCAGTTCTACTCTCATATAGGGTCGCTATGAGTCAACATCAACTCCACACCACCTAACAACAACCACATAGTTTTATAAGGAGCCCTGGTAGCACAATGGTTAAGGACTCGGCTGCTAACCAAAATGTCAGCAGTTCAAACCTACCAGCGGCTTTGCAGCAGAAAAGACCTGGCGATCTGCTCCATAAAGATTACAGCCTAGGAAGTCCTATGGGGCAGTTCTACTCTGTCATACGAGGTTGCCATGAGTCGGAATCTACTGGACAACATACAACAACAATAGTTACAATACGACTGAAAGCTACATCAACCAATATGGTATCCTTTTGCGACTGAGCACGTGCTTTTCATTCTTGTATTTGTTTTTTAACCAAAGATACAAATCCCGACACTGTGGTGTCAGTTCTAGCTCATGTGCTAAGGAAATAAAATGAAGGATCTAGAGATACGTCTCATCAGAGTGAGAGAATACAGGCCCCCTGAGCAGTGTTAGGAGAATTGAAGACACTATAACCACGGAGCTTGACCGACCAGAGGCACTTAGGGACAAGCTGTTAAGATGGCTCCTTTCCCCTTAATAGAACTGTGAAAATAGGGCAGACATGGGTTTTTCACCCAGAGTTTACGTATGTCAAACACCATCATCACGTTCCCAAGAGCATCACTGCCTCAGACTCAACAACTATTTCATGGCCTCCTTCTTTAACCTGGAGACTTCCTCTATATACCCTTACTTATATATTAAAAATAGGTAACTCTTACCAAATTCTTTTCTAAAATCCTGAACATTCTTACAAATTTGAGCCTCCTCTCACCTCCTCAGGATAGCAATCCTCCTTTACCTAAGCTACAGTCTTTCCTAAAGGCTCAGCTCCCTCGTATGTTCTCATTCATGAAATAGTCCGTGTTGAACGCCCTGGTTTATGAATCTAAGTTGCTCTGGCACAGCCTGATCGTGAACACTCCTCTCCCTGCATCAGTTCCTACCATCCTGAAGCCAGCCTGGTCTGCATGAATGAATTCCTTAACCTGCGATCCTATCATACTGCTGCCAATTGTGTCAGCCCTATGACCCCCAGGTTAGCCTTCGTCACCTCTTGTCCACTGAGAACATATTAATAGACCAATGGTCACCTTTGATTTCATGCTTGTCAGATTTTTTTCTGGCTTTTCAACCACTTAGAGGCTGTTGTTCTTATTCATATCAATATTATTAAATGTTTCCAGGTTTAAAACAATTACAACTAAACCATTTCAAAGAAAACATATTTAAGGATAACATTTAAGGATAATCATTGATTAAGGATAAGGGAAATGAAACAGTATCTGAAATATACTGAATTTTTGAAATAAGATTGCTTTACTCACTGCACTGTATTTATTTCAGTGCCCTCAATGAAATAAATATCAAAGATTT
This sequence comes from Trichechus manatus latirostris, assembly GCF_000243295.1. NCBI lineage: Eukaryota > Metazoa > Chordata > Mammalia > Sirenia > Trichechidae > Trichechus > Trichechus manatus. The sequence continues at coordinate 12,188,353 of NW_004443948.1, read as the reverse complement.
TAATATAACAACCACCGCTATTAGTGCTTGAAATTCCATGATTGATTACAGGTAGTAATTTCTTTAATAAATAATTCAACATATTTAATAGTTAATTTTATTATTGCTTTTATTATTTTTAAATAATAATCATCAAAGAAACCCACAGTAGAACCTAAAAATGCCCTTACCTTATAATAACATTGGAAACTGCTATGCTTTTAGTATATGAAAACAAGGATATCTTTTTCACATTGTAAAGGTTAAAAAATTCAAATTTCTTAAAACAAAGCCTTATCCTATGTAGAACAAATTTATTCATAATACTACGATTATTAAATAGGCAAGTGACATGAAAATTTGCATTTGGCAAATTTGTTGCTCTCATAGACATTAAGTTGTCAACTGGATATCAATATTTTCTTCATTTGATGACTAGTAAGTTTAATTAAAAATAATTGGAGAAAGATAGGAGACAAACTGATGCATATACTTAGTATATTTTAAAACATTAACATTAAAGAAAAATTCCCAGATATTTCTTTTCCACTAAGTGTATTACAAATTTAGCTTCAATTTAAAATTTGGAATTTGTCTTCTCCAAGGCATTTTATTTTTATGATTGGACAAGGCATTTAGCTGCATCCATTTTGTATTTTCCCCTAATGCGTCTAGAATTAATTATTTTCTGATGACAGCGAATTAAGATAAACATGACAATTTAAGAAGCTGGAAAACGAAATGATTTTAAATAGCTTTTAATTTCTAAATTAAATTCTTCCTCACTCAATATATCTGCTCAGATGCATACTCTCATACACTACTCTCCCAGGAGAGGAAGCATCTAACTGAACATGGTATTTTACAGCCCAAAGACATGTCTGTCATAACTGGAATGCTGAATATTTAGTCATGTAGAAGTTGATGTGTGATAAAACTCTCAGGGGTTTTAAAACGAACCAGAATCTTGAAACTAAATCACATTTATGCTGTATCTATGTGGCACTCTATTGATCGATCAGTTAGTGTAATTTGATCAAATAACTACGAGTCATATTTACAAAATGTGAAAAGAAATACACACATTGTCAAATATAGACAGTTCTCAATATATACCTGAATTATATTAGGCAGATGTGCTTATAAGTTGGTTATTTGGGAAATTGCGTTATATTTTCCTGTAGAAATTATGACTAGTTTTACGGTGCGGTCCACAGAAGCCTCTTTAGGTTGTAACGATTAAGAGCCTTTCATCCCCTCTTTGATATTATGTTTATTCAAATTCCTACACTGCTCAAGGCACTGAAATTCTCTGGCCCTGAAACCCTTTAATTTAAAGCCCCATCCCTTTCAAACATGGTCATTTCGAGTTTTATACGATTCCTTTGATACCCTAGAAAAGAGCCTACAGTAAGCCTGGAAGTGCAGCCATGGATACAAGAAACGACATCGCCACACGACTCTCTTATATTTCAGCAGCAGTGATAAGGGGAAAGAAAAGGGTTGGGTTGGGTAAGACTGAGTTGGCAGAGGTTATGTGTACATACAGGTTATACTGAATAAGTAATGCATAATATGATATCTGCCTAAATAGATTTTCACTGTTTTTTTTCTCCATTAAATTAATCAGCTGTCTGACTGAAAAAGCTAATTCAGCTGCTGTTTTGGCGTCAGGTAAATAGGGCCACAGTCAACAAATTTTCTTTATGATTCCAACTCTCTATGTGCTTAATGTAGTTAAATGGTCCCTAAGATATTATTGGTATCCTGCCGTAAATTTTATAATTGAAAAAGGCCCTCTTCCCTCAAAACTCGCAATCTTCTTCCTCAAACATTATTGTTTTTATTGCTAGCAATTTCTAAGGGTTAAAAAATGAATCTAATTATCAATTGTTGTTTCTATGTCAATCCATCACTTTGAGGATCTTCCTCTTTTTCTCTGACCCTCTACTTTACCAAGCATGACGTCCTTAGATTGTTTTAATAATATGTTGCTAAGTTAGGTCATTAAAAAAACTCTGGATGATCAATACTTAAGTGGATTGGAGGTTTTTTCCTCTGAAAATAGAGACATTTGGATTGAGTAAAACTTTTTAAATATTAGACCCAGATGAATTTCCTATGAAACAAATGTCGCATTCAAACCCTGAAAAAAGTTTACATTTGAACTACATAGAGCTTTGTAAAGCACTGATAATTTTCAGTTCACAGCACAGAAGTCAAAAAAGTGTTAAATACCCATGCAGACAGTAGGATGGGAAAAACATCAGGGATCTAACAACAATATATGCTTCCCTCTGAATTCTGGTTTCATTCTTCTCTCTCTCCACAACTGCTTTCTGCACGTGGCAGAAAATACAGCCACTAACAATGGTTGGTTTATTATAGTATCTCCAGCACTTGAGAGGTGGGCCAAATTTTCCTAAAAACAAAAGTCCCAGAGAAGAAATTCATTCACCTTGCTTGGGTCAGGTGACCACCTTTAAATCAATCAAACGTCATCAGGGTATGATGTTTTGTAAAAATTTCACACTTTCCACATGGATAGAACAGTAAAGAATGGTGGAGGTAGAGGGGCTAAGCTGAGCAGACAAAAGTGTACCTATTTTTATTTCTTTCATTTTGTTTCCTTCTGATCTCAGGGAAGCTACAAGGTTGATTTTTTGTCAACCTTGAATAATATATAAAACCAAAAACCAAACCCGATGCTGTTGAGTCAATTCTGATTCATAGTAACCCTACAGGACAGAGCAGAACTTCCCCACAGGGTTTCCAAGGAGTGGCTGGTGGATTTAAACTGTCAACCTTTTGGTGAGCAGCCAGGCTCTTAACCATTGTGCCACCAAGGTGCTGGACTAATGTAGATAGGCATCATTTAAAAGAAAATTCTATAGTTTTTCACAGTTAACATAAAGTATATTTACTATATGTACGAAAACACAAACTCATTATGCTTATAACTCTTAAAACATAAACCAGCAATTAAAAATAAATACAAAATACTAGAAAACCAATAATATTGAGATTAAAGGCATTTGATTTAAATTAACTAAATGAAACAGATGATGTTATTTTTCTGTAATGCAAATATAATTCGCAATTTGAATGATTCTGACTGCAATGAAACGTTTTTCAATTTTCATGCTTATACTCCCATATACACTGTGATGACAATTCTCTTATGAGTATTATCTTTTCCAAACACCGCAAAACTCATTGCTACAGTGTTCTGTGTTTGGCCTTCACTTCATTCATCATTTATACATAAAGTCGTCCTCTATTACTTTCACTTTGTTCTGTGATGATTGAAACGATCCTATTTGTCACTGAGAGAATAAAAAACGAGACCATGAAAATCACATGGTACTACACATTTATAAGGTTGATTTTCCAGATTACCAGAACATGGATATATACTTTTAGATGATCATCAAAATAAAGTCATAATATTAAAGCATTATAGCAGAGAATCCATGCCGTTAGCTTGAAAAATACTGAAATAAAACTATAGACAAAAGCAAAAAGATGGCTGGATGCAGAGCCTGGGCTTATATTTTTCTATGGGTTACAGTATAGTCTGAAGGGCAGAGTCATGCATATGTAAGAGAAGGAACAATATCTTCCTTATTTGGCTACACTATGTGATTTGAAGAGTAAACTCATCTTTAACCCTTTCTTTACCGAATTATTTTTTTGTTTGTAAGATTTTGTAGATGCAATATTTTTTTCACTAATGGAATGCATGCTGAACCACTGACTATTTTTAATTTTCTGTTATGTATGATGGATTTTGATAAATATTATGTGGGACACATATATCCCATTGGACTCTGGTTTTAGGATAGGTGGGATGAGGCATGGAAAAAATTGTTGTATCTTAGCAATTTTATTTTATAGAATGAAACTTTTAAAACCATGAGGTGACACATAAAGGTACCCTGCACTGGCTGCTTCTTCTTAGTGCTGTATTCCCTGCATCTCCTTCTGGTTCCCCTGACAGGTAAATAAGTGATTTCCAACCTGTTGGAGCCATATGTCATTAGGCACCCCACTGACTCTTCCTTGTTCTTGTGAAGAAAGGAGGGTCTTCCTTTCTTTTGATTTCCCCGTCCACAGTAGGATGCCTAATGAGAGTGATCCTGAAGGACAATCGATCACATCTGGCCCTACTGTTACAGTTCCATATGATAAATCTGTTTACAATGACAAAGTCAATAAGGAAGTACAGCAATCAATACCACCATCTGACAGAGTGCCTTGCTACTGCATACCTTTCACGCCTCTGGTCAACGCAGTCCACTCCTCCCATAACTGCATTGCATTCTGCAACTGCTCTTGGCAACTGAGGAGGAACTGGTAAAAAAAAGTAAGTGGTACTTATATGTACCATGAAGGAAGTCAAGGAAGTGTGCTTACACTGTATTGTGCCAGAAAATAACTTACTCACTTGAATATTATCTAATCCTGAACACTGCACCTTCTCAATAACACAGAGAAAACAGTAAATATACTTACAAGCCTTATCTTGTTGTACAGAAGCCCAAAAAGACAAAAGTTTTATACAATCACTCCTCCAGGATGCATCATCTCATACAATAACCTCTCAACACAGCAATATGGCACCAATGAACTTCCTTCTGTTTTAATCAGTTACACCAAGTCCCCGTACCGATGCCAGCATGTACTATATATGGGGAAAAAATGCCTCCCAAGAAATCCCAAAGGCAGAAAATGTAAGTGGTACTTATATGTACTGCGGATAATGAAAGGGTAAAATATACACTTGTTATTCTTAACAGATGTATTGCCTACTAACTTTACCAAATTCTATATTCTCATTAATAATGCATAGCAATTGTTTTTAGATGAATATTAGGTAGGACGTCTGAATGGAAAAGAACCTCTCTTTCTAAAAGTATAAGATTGTGACCTGTTTTTCAGATGACTGAGAAAGTCATCCCAGATTACCCTTATCATCATCATGTATACATTTTGGCTATTTCATAAAGTACACTAAAAGGTAATTGACTAATTATTTACTAGTATCCAGGTACAGTGAAATATCAGATAAATCTTCTTTTTCTGGTATTTTAGCTTTATACTTGCCTCACATTGCTTGGTAAATTCAGCATCTTTATCATACTGGAACTGATATTTTTATCATGTGATTCACTGATATAGTGTTGAACAATTCCTACACCTTTTCTGGAATAGAATATAATTAAAATCCTGGGAAATGAGAATGCAAAGGGAATAGTAACCGTAAGTAGAACAGAATCCATCATTTGTTTAGTCTACAGTTTGCAACCAATTTTTAGTGGGCCATCACTACTTCTGATCTCTGCTAGCAATATTATATCTTTCCATGATTATGCTGAGGAATCTAAGACTCACATTTAAAATCATTATTGTAATATCGTATGAAAAGAGCATTTGTTTGGACGCATATGTATATGTGTGACACTCAAGCCTGATTTTTTTACATCTAATCTTTCTAGAGTTTACTTCCAAAGCATAAGAGTTCAAACAAAAAAAAATACTGTATCTCTCAAAAATTGAATTTATTAATAAGTCAGGGTATAGGCACATGGGAGGAAGGGTAACAAATGATGTGGAAGCAATTATCATCAAACGGTTGTCTTACAGTGCAGTTATCAATGTTCACTATCATACTAAATGAGAGCAATGTAGAAAAGGCTGTCATGAATAAGAGTAGAACCTTAACCTAGTATAGTGAAAGTTTTATTTGTGACAGGCATCAGATGCTCACTAACTTCTGTGATCTTATGTGAATCCCTTATGAATATATTATTGTTACAAACTATTAAACATTTGAAGAGGGACAAGTAATTAACAGAAAGAATCAATAGATTCAAGCATACAAAAATTCACGAATTATAAAATAAATTAATTTTGAAATATCAGATTAATTGGGAACTCCTTTACAGAGGATAAGGAGCCCTGATGGCACAGTGGTTAAAGTGCTCAGCTACTACCCGAAAGGTTTTCAGTTCAAATTCTGCAGCTGCGCTGTGGGAGAAAGATGTGGCAGTCTGCTTCCATAAAGATTTACAGCCTTGAAAACCCTACAGGGTAGTTCTGCTCTGTCCCACAGGGTGTCTATGAGTCGTAACTGACTCAATGGAAATGGGTTTGATATTTTTTAGCTTTAGAGAGGAAGAGAAAACAAGTCTAGAAAACAACAAATGATTTCAAAGAATAAGTAGAAGTAAATATTCTTAAAATATATAAACAAGTATGACTAAAATATAAGGAAAATAGTTTTTTCCTGTAATCTACATAACTTTTTTAAAAATGGTCTCAGTTATGTACAATGTAATAAAAGTGGTCACGGGAAAGGAGGTTAAAGAAGGAATATCAAAATTATCTTGGTTATAGAATTGATATAAAAACAGAAATCCATAAATAAAATTATATTGTTATGGAAATACTAAGAATTTGGAAACACTTCGTTTTCCCTATGCAAATATTTTCTAGAACTCAGTGAGCACTGTTTTACTTTCACTAAATCTTAGACAAAGAGAACAGATAAAGGAATCAGGATAGTTTCCTTTTGGACTCTTCATGTGTACCCTTGGTAAGTTGAAATAAGTGTGGTAAATGAATCTATGTAGATCTGGTGAAGCATCATCTGTTTTTTGTGGATTTTTTTTGGTAAAAATTTGGAAATGACCTCAAAGAAAGTTTCCTATTTATTGCTGAAAGAATTAACTTATTCTTCAAATTAATTCAAATAATTTTTTTATGAAAAAAGATCATTAAAGGTCTTGTAATTTATCATAGACATAATGTTACTAATCACACTGAGAATCATTCATGAGAACTCATTAACATAGAATAATAGAGATGATTTATGCCCTTAATTTTAAGAGTATGACATTTTTTTGGACATGGAGAATTTTTAATATTTACATCATATATGTGAATATATATAACAGAATTTAGAAGCGGACTGAAATAAGTTAAAGATGTTAGCTTAAAACTTGCCAGCACTAACAAAAAATAAAACAGAGTACAACTAATAAGCCTATTTTTTTTTGTTGTTGTTGTTGTTAGTTGTCAGTTCCAACTCTTGGCAACTCTAGATGTGCAGAGTAAGAACCACTCCATAGGGTTTCCAAGGCTGTAATCTTTTGGAAGCAGATTGCCAGGCCTGTCTTCCCAGGTACCTCTGAGTGGGTTCAAACAGCCAGCCTTTCGGCTAATAGTCAAGTGCTTAACTGTTTGCACCACCCAGGGACTCCACAGTAAGCCAACAGTAAAAATAAAATGTAATCATTAAAACCACACAATTAATCTAAAGGAAGGAAGGAAAACTTGGGTAAAATAGAACACATCTAGCCAAATGGTAGATATAAGTTAAATCATATCAGTAATTGCATTAAATGTAAATAGTCTAAGCACTTCAGTTAAATGACAGAGATGGTGAGATTGGATGAAAAAGCAAGACCCAATTATATCACATGGTATCTATAAGAAACTCAAAATGAATATGACATAAATAAATAAGTTAAAATTAAAGGTTGGAGAAATATATTGTGCAAACACTAATCAAAGGAAATGTGGAATGGTCATATTAATATCAGACAAAACTGACTTCAGACTAGGAAGTATAACCATAAGTATAAAGATAATAATAAAAGGATCACTTCATTAAGAAGACAGAAAAATCCTAAATGCTTGCAAACTTAAAAGAGTTTCAAAATACATAAAGCAAAACTGATTAAACGAAAGAAAAGAAAAAGCTGCAAGTGGAGTTGAAGAGTTCTCTTTCAATAATTCATAGAAAAATAAAGAGTATATCATTAACAGTATAGAAAACTTGAACTACACCATCAATCACCTTGACCTAATTGGTATTTGTAGAACAATCTACTCAATAGAAGCCAAATACGCCTTCTTTTCAACTACACCTGAAGCATTCACCATGACAGATTTTATTCAGGGCAGAAACCATACTCCAAATTAAAAAAGAACTAACATAATACAAAATTTATTCTGTAAACAGAATAGAGTTTAACCTGACATCACCAAGATACCTGGAAAATACCCAAATATTTGGAAATTAAACACTACACTTATAAATAACCCATCTTTGACTGAGGCAGGTTTTGGTAATTTGTTACTACAGAAGAAAACTTTCTATATTAGTACTGGTATTCAGCTCTTTTTTTTTTAAACTATAATACTCTGTAGTTGATTTTCTAAGTTACGACTAAAAGAGCTCTAACTGAAGTAAAAACTTTTCTTGTTTGGTAAAAGTTCCAGCTTCGGCCACCAAAGCTGTGTCCATCACTGTGGTCTTTATATATCTGGGTACAGTTGACATTCCTGTTGTCAGGGCCTACTGGACACAGAAGCTTCCTTGGTGACACTCATACAAGGGAAAGAATGAGCCATGTATGGCAAGCTTGGCTTAGCAACGTATCTAGTTATTGGGAGGGATAAGAGAGTCTGAAAGAAGGTATGAAATGTTATTGAGCTCTGACTCAGATCCACGGAGCCTGGGCCTGTGGAAAGAGAAGGCTGTTACTAATAACTGTGAAACACTCCGTGGTTTACTCCAAAGATTGTTTTCTACAAATTTCTCTCATTTTGTCATGAAACACTATAGTCTTGGTATGACACAAAGGTTCAAGGCATGCACAAGAGAGGTGGCAGTACACAGGAAAAGTGGCAGCAGTGCCCAGCAAAGGAATATGGTGTTCAATGGTCAACGCTCTAACCAGCATAGGGGGAACATAGCAGGAGAGTAGGACTAGTATGGGAAGCTTCCTGGACTTATTGATGAGCAGATGAGACACCTCCTGGACTTCCAGTATTTCTGGGATCTTCAGAGGAAGGAAGTCTCGCATCAGAAGGGGGTGACACAAGAAACTAAAACAAGTTACACTTGCTAATTCTGTCAGCAGTTAACACTCTTAACCTCCACCACTTTCGGAGATGTAATATCTCATTTTCTTAGGTTCTTTCTTTAAGAATCAAGCAATTTTCATATAGTCTAGAGAAGAATGGATGGGGAAAGTGATAATAACTTCTTTTTGAGAATCTTTTTATGAATTAATATCCTGTATTTATTTTCAATTTTGGCCTAATTTTTAAAACATAAAGAAGCACGATATGATTTGTATCTATGCATTAAAATCCACCATAATAAATTAATTTAAAATTATAAACAGGTTGAAAAAAGTGCAGCAGTCCTTTAATTTCCTGTGCAATACTTCACCTATGGGACTGTGTTATTAAGCGGGAAAAAAAAAAAGAAACACATGCTTTGTGTGTCTTTAATAGTTATAATGCAGCTATAATTTAATCATGTTTTGCCATTTGATAGGAGAGTCAGAACATCAGAATATAAGCTATTTGTAATGTAGCCTTCCTACACATTTCTGAGAGAAAATAATAATAGTGCTATATGGCACATAATATATATCAGATACTGTTCTAAGTAATTCACATACACATATTCCTTTAATCCTCATAACTCTAAGACACAGAAATACATGGAGTTGTTTGAGAATTAACCAAAGTGCTGGACTTCAAAAATCTTTTCTTTAAGCTTCTTAATTTTTAAGACTCAGATACGTGAGTATGGAATTAAATAGAACAGGTCCCATTTACATATTGCTACCTTTAACTGACCTGTTTTAGAGTGCTTCTTTTAGTATTTGTTACTAACTGTGTCTTGGCCGCTAAATTACACTCTGCAGCTACATGCATGACCCTTAACAGCAAGTCCAAATAGTAAATTTAAACAATATGTAAATTTCATACATTTGGAAATTTTTTTTTTAATTTCCAATACATAGTATAAAATTATACACATAGAACCATAATTTTCAGGTTCCTATAGTCAAAAGAAATCTCATTATTATAAGAGAATCTAGTTGATATACCCTCTTTCTTGCCAGAAAATAGATGCTTTAGAACTTATATTTTAGTTAGCAAATTTTGAAATCACATAAGGAATAAAATTATTGAACATCATCTCTCCTAACTACTTAAAGCAAATATTCTTTTTGAAAGCGGAGAATATTCTTTGAATTATCTTCTATTCAACTCTGTGGGAGTAATTTCCTTTCTAATATCAAACACGGTTATTTTAACTTGGATCATTAATAAAGACATTGATTATTAACAAAGGTGGTTAAATTCAAGTGTGTACAGCAGTCACATGAACTACGTTTTAAACCATAAAGTAGAGGCATGCAGATAAAAAGGAGTGAAGGAGTGCGGAAGGCAGAGGTGGAGTGGGAATGTTTGAGGTTCTTCATTATTGAACTTAGTCTTCTGGTTAGACAGCATCACTTCTAGACCTACTTCCCTATAACTAAGAGAAATATACAGTCAATAAATAAATGCCAATTGAGGTATATGCACATGATTTATCTTTTTGTTTCCATACATTTTTCCCTCATTTATTTTTGCCATTATTGTCACATTCATTATGCTAGTAGTCCTACCTTCTATTTTAATTATCTACCTGGTTGAAATCTTTCCTAATTTAAATATGGAGACCCCTTAGAATAGATTATGTATTGTGAAATGAGTACTCTCTACTTAGGGGTTGGGATGAACTGAAGCAGAATTTCAACATAAAATTATTTTCACACTTTGTACTTTAGCTTCCTTTTAAAACTAACGACTCTGGTATTATCCTTGGAACTGATGTTAGAAGCTGTGTAGTTCATCCTCCCACTGAATGCATGAATTAAACCATTGCAAGTTACCCTTGAATTTATTCATAAGTGAATATGTACTAGAGAAACAACAAAAAAGCAGGGCAAAATCCCTTGGATTCAGGTTGATTCTGCGAAGAAGTCTTGTTCATATGAATTTTAATAAGACCCTGATTAGGTATTCTTCTCAAAGTTCATGAATACATTGATTTGCTACAGGTTTTCTTCTCCCCTCTCCATAAATACACCATAATCCCTGAGGACGGCACAATGCCCTTCTCAACATCCTGTCATGAAATGATTCTTCGAAAGTTTCCAGCAACAGCTCTTCACTTTTTTCTTACTGCATTATTGGACAGGTGTTCCTGGTTTAAGACATCCACAGACCAAGGCTCGCCTTACATACACTTTTTATCCCAACCCTATAAAACCCTATCTTGAGAAGAATTTAAACCTCACTGGATAACACAAGTAACAGCAAATGATTTGCTTTTGACATGGGTACGGCAGATACTATTGCTGGCTTCAAAGGAAGATTGGAGGTGGCAGTAATTATGCTACTGAAACACCTTTTGCACGACTAGGATTTACAGGGATGACTGAAACATGTTAGCTAGATAATAAAACCTCAGACTATGAAGGTAGAATATTTTATTCGAGCTATGTGAGCTCACTACTTCTTAACAGATATCGAAGTTTCATATATGAAAACATATGGAATAAGAAGATCAGCTTTGTTAAAGACAATACATAAGGGTTATTCCATGAAAGGTATGAGTTTGTGGCTACTAAAACAAAAACTAAATAATATTAAAAATCCAATAAAACTATCAATATTTCAAGAGTTGAATAGCCACATCCAGCTAGTTGCTATGATACTGGACAGCACAGCAGACCTTTCCATCATCACAGAAATTTCTGGTGGACATCACCATGTAACTAACACAAAATAGACTTTTCCAAATTTTGTGCAGCAATCTTGAAAATGTATGCACTTATTTATGAAGTAATCGAAATGATCACAAGCGAAGTCAGTGATTTCAGTGACCTATTGAAGTTGTCAAGGATTTCATTTTACTCAAATCCACAATCAATGTCCATGGAAGTAACAGTTAAGAAATCAAACGATGTACTGCACTGGGCAAATCTGCTGCAAAAGACCTCTTTAAAGTGTTAAAAATCAAAAATGTCATTTTGAGGACTAAGGTGTGCCTGCCTCAAGCCATGGCATTTTCAATCAATTCATATGCACGCGAAAATTGGACTAAGGAAAGCTGAACAAGAACTGCTGCATTTGAATTATGGCGTTGGTGAAGAATATTGAATATACCATGGACTGCCAGGAGAATGAACAAATCTGTCTTGGAAGAAGTACAGCCAGAATGCTCCTTAGAAGCCAGGATAGTGAGACTTTGTCTCACTTACTTTGGACATGTTACCTGGAGAGACCAGTCCTTGGAGAAGGAAATCATGCTTGGTAAAGTAGAGGTCAGTGAAAATGAGGAAGACCCTCACGGGATGGATTGACATAGTGGCTGCAACAATAGGCTCAAACATAGGAACACCTGTGCAGATGGCACAGGACCGGGCAACATTTTGTTCTGTTGTACATAGGGTCACTATGAGTTGGAACTGAGTCAACCTAAAACAAGAACAATATTTCTACAGACTGAACAATAATTTTTAGAATATTGCATACTGATACAAGGTCAGTGAGACTGGGGGGAAAAACACATATAATTTTGAAATATTTGTATTCTAAAGTTTTTTGTTGTGTTAGCAAGTGATTCAAAATATATATTTCACCTTAATTTTATAGAAAGCAAAAAACAAAGTCTTAAAATGTGACCCTCCTTCACAAACTCCAGCTCCTGAGCACTTTTAGAGTAAAGTTTGTTTGACGGAATTTTACACTAGAATAGAGCCTCTGAGGATGCTTCCAACTTTTAATATGTAATGTTATAAAAAAGTTTAAAAATATATGTTTAATAAAGCAAAAGCAGATGATATTGTATGATGTTTTAGTCTTATTTGTGTTTTCAATTATAGAGTCTCATTTTCAGACAGTAATTTTAGTCACGCTTGCTGTCTTTTTCTGTAAAAGATCTCTGTAAAGAAGACTGGGCTGTGATCATGTAGATGGTTTAACATATATTATAGTGCTTTATTATTATAGCATGACTTTAGAATAACTCCATTTCTCAAGGATGATAGGGCTGTCTTTGAGTTATATTAGCAATTCTAAGTAAGAGGCAATAAAAGACACTATCAAGCACTCTGTTTATTCCATAAATAGTACAGTAGTTTTCTAGCTTCATTTTTTAAAAAAAAAGATTTCCAACTTGAGTATATTTTAATGTTTTTCTTGATATATACGTCTCAGCTGAGAAAAAATGTGGAGTTTTGTCTGAATTATTTTACTGTGACAGCAAAAATGAAAAGGGAAGAAATAACCATTAATTTAACAGAACCAAATGCAAGCAGTTATAATAAGGTGTTTTCTAATTTTGGTCTAGAAATTTCAGAAGAGCTCAGTAACTCAGGCTACCACAAAGGAAATGTAGGGCTGAAACAATGGAAGGGCAGCCAATGAAATCACCATATGACATGCAACAGAGGATTAGTGATATTTAACAGAATTTAAAGGAAAAAAACAGCCATATTTAATGCTATAAAATATCCAGTATCAGACAAGCTTCATCTGCCATGTTTTTTTTTTTTTTTTTTTTTAGTAAAGAGAGGAAAATCAATTCACTTTTCCCTATACTAATTCTAACTTATTTAGCTCAAATCTTAGTTTCTAACTTGCAGAAATACTTTCATACCTATCCTTGTAATTATATCATGATCTGATGTTTGAACCACAGCAAGCAGATTACTTTCTGTATAAGGGGATAAATCTCATGTTTTCCAGGAAGAGTCAAGGACAAAAATAAGGAAATATTTTTCAATTTTAGAGCATGACTGACATTGAGAAAAAGATCCTTCCCATTCCTCACCCTGCAGGAAAACTCATTCAATAGGGATGGTTCTTTTCCAATCTTCCTTCCAATACTGTCCCACAAAACCTACTTGTGGCACCTTGGAAAGAACCATGGTCTCTAAAGCTGATTGTCATTTTATTCCAGATGTGTCTAAGACTTTCTTGACTTTTAAGAGGGTCACTATTGTGACATCTACTATAAATTTATCTTTGTTAATTTAAGTTAAAATAACAAAAAATCTGGTAATGTAAAACCAAATAAAAAATAGTGTATGAACAGGAAATGAACAAAAATAATGTTCACTGAGATAAAGTCAATGGCATCCAGAAGAAAATTTCTAAATTTTAACTGTATATGAAACAATAATTTGTTTTCAGATTTCATTAATAATTCTACAGGTAATATTGTTGTTGTTAGCTGCCATCCAGTTGGCTCCTCCTCATGGAGACCTTACGTATTACAGAACAAAATGTTGGTCTGTCATGTGCTATCTCCATGATTGTTGGTGTATTTGAGTTTATTGTTGTGGCTATTGTCTCAATCATGTTATTGAAGGTTTCCCTCATTTTCTCTGGCCTCGACTTACCAATCATAATGTCTTTTCTAGCGATTGGTCTTTCCTGATGATGTGTCCAAGGTAATCCAGCTGAAGTCTTGTTATCCTCCCTTCTAAGGAAAATTCTGGCTGTATTTCTGCTAAGACTGATTTGTTTGTTCTTTTGGCAGTCCATGGTATATTCAATATTCTTCACCAACACCACAGTTTGAATGCATCAGGTCTTTTTCTGTCTTCCTTTTTCATCATCCAACTTTTGCATGCATATGAGGTGATTGAAAAGACCATGGATTGGGTCAGAAGCACATTAATCTATGGTAATATTTATAGATAATGGTGCAAGCAGTTAAGCCCTTCACTACCAGCTGAAAGACTGGTGGTTCGAACCCACCCAGAAGTGCCTTGGAGGACATGCCTGACCATCTCCTTCTAAAAGGTCACAGCTCTGAAAACCTTGTAGAGCAGTTCTATTCTGCACACATGGGGTTGCCATGAGTCAAAATCAACTTGATGACAACTAACAAGTATACACCACCAAGTGATACTCTTGAAGTATGTCGATCACTTAGAGATATCACAGCTAATTTAAAGGTTTTATCCAGCCAGTGTCCTTGGATTTCCATATGAGGAATGTATTTTTAAAATTTGTCTTGATGCATTCATTTCTAATTTTTTTTCTTCAAGTGACAGGCACTATTCTTTTAAGAAGGATACTGTAGTACAGGTTTGTTTTAAAATGAGTACAATATCCATGGCAAATAAGTACACAGAAAGAAGAAAGAAGAGCCCTGGTGGTGCAGTGATTAAGAGCACAGCTGCTAACCAAGAAAGGTCAGTAGTTCGAATCCACCATCTGCTCCTTGGAAACCCTACGGGGCAGTTCTACTCTGTTCTGTATGGTCACTATGAGTCGGAATCGACTCAACAGCAACGGATTTGGATTTTTTTTGGAAGAAGAAAGAATATGTTTAAAAAGGCAACAGCCAGTGGTATATAACAACTAGTTTAGGGGAAAAAATCTATAAGCAAATGGTAAAAATCTAATTTATTGTAGTTTTATTATATAAAAATAAAAGTGATTCCATTGGGTTGGTGTTACTTCCTCATAGGCTCATCTATCAGTTTATATTTATCAGTAAAGTATGCGTACATATTTAAGGAAAGAAAAGTTAGTCTCGGGATGAAAAGGTGATTGCTATCTAGTGCTCCTTTTATTACTATGACATTGCTATTTGACAGGATTTCTAATTTCTCCTGAATTATTGAATGATTTTTATAGGATTATAATCCATGGTTCCAGAGATTTTGTGATGTGATTCCTTAATATTTAGGGAGAATCTGCATCAGTAGCTTTTAAGAGTTAAAATGGATATTAAAATTCTCTTTGCTCCATCACCAAAGATAGGGAAGAGCAATACGTGTAAAAAATGGGTATTCAGTCGGTAGTTTTAATAGGATTGCCATTTCAGTAACAACACTATAAATTGAGTCTCCTATCTCTTCCTTTCCATTTCTCCTCATTCTCTCGCTTTTCTTGCTCTCTCTCTTTCAAGTTATTGAGAAATCAAGAGAAAGTTAGGGCAAGGCAATTTGTGAAGGGGGAAAAAAAAATAGAACTGGGGAGCATATACTTGATTACTCCATTTTTGAATGTGATAATAACATGTGCTTAATGATAGCTTAAATACTCATTTGCATTTGCATTATTCATAAGATTAGCTATTTCCTTTAGAATCATTATTAGTGATTGATTTTACTTGCGGTGCCTTCAATCAGTATAAACGTAAAGTAGTAAAATAGCATTTTCAACAGTCCAAGATTAAGAGTAGAAACTCTATTCTCCTCTTGCTTCTTATTCAAACATAAATTGCTAGTTAGCTCAAAAAGTCCCCGCAGACACCAGAAAAATTCCATAGTTACAGAAATAGAAAAACAAGAGTTGTTAGAGACCGTGATGGGAAATATTTCTGAAGAAAGAGAAAAAAAATATGGCCTTTAAAATTAATTTAGAAGATTCTTGGTTTCTTTGTAGTTTCATTTCTGTTTTGTCATTTACTAACCCATCTTAGGGAAGCCCTGATGGTGTAGTGGTTAAGAGCTACGGCTGCTAACCAAAAGGTTGGCAGTTCAAATCCACTAGGCACTCTACTGGGCAGTTCAACTCTGTCCTTTAGGGTCACTATGAGTTGGATTCGACTCAATGGCGACAGGTTTGGTATTTGTTTTTTATCCCATCTTAATTCTCAGTAGCTTTCACTTTGGAATCGAAGAAAATGCAAACAAGGCAAATGATACTTAAAAAAAAAAAATTTTGTACTATATCTCTCATACTACAGAGAGCAAAACACTCTGTACTTACCCCTGTGAAAGGTTTATAAGACAGTATCAGCAAAGTGCTTGGATCTTCTCAAAAGAGAGATAATCTATACAAAGCATAGTTAATGTGGGTTCTGACATTAACATTTGAAATCTTTTCTCTTGAGAAGATTGCTCATATTATAGAAGCAAATTAATGCATTGGGGTGAATTCCTTGGCTTCTGAGTCATTAGTCTGAGACTTATCTCAAGTGAGATACTTTTAAAATGGGGATATTTGTCCCAGGCAATCAGAGAAGTCATCATGATGACTCCAAGCATAAACTGATGACCATTTAAAAAATGCTTGGAGTGTTTGTTACTTGGATTAATTTTAGGATCAATCCCTTAACCTACTTCTTTCCTTCCACAGCTTCCCTGTATCTAGTGACACTTCTGACTTTTATCCTATCCCTGTTCTCCAGCTCATAACTGCTTTTCTGATTTCACTTACAAATCCACTCAGTGGTCAGTCATTTCAAATGAATGAGTCATCCTTAAACATCTAACTCATTTATTTCAACTTCAAGGCAGCCTATCTTTAATGTTATATTTTTACTCAGCTCTCATGGTTATATGTGGCACTATCTATTATTGATCATATATTATTTCCTATTGTGTTTATTTCTGTAATTATCTCAGCCCTCTACTGGATTGTAATCATGTTGAATCTGCTATGATAGCTCCCATCATGGAGTTCAACATGACCTATGCCATTGTGTTTTCCCGCTTCCTATGAAGCACTGGCATTGAAAATGGACAAGTCATAACACCTGAGCTCAGTACAAATTCCCAAGTCTAACGTCAACTGTACTTTTGCATGCTTAGCGTTAGCACCCCTCAAGCTTTTTTTGCTGAGATGACTGAAATTGTCCCCAGTAACTAGAACTAAGCCTGTCTTTGCTCTTGTTCTGGTTGAATGGGTGTACAGAAGATGTACTTACTTTCATCCTGTATGGAGTATTTATGAGTGGCAGCCTCACCTTCTACCCATGGCCTCAACAACAAAGGGAGGTCAGTAGAGATTGTAGTGTGATGAGTGTACTCATGGGACAACCAGAAATAATTTCCTTAAATTTTCCACTCTCCAAGAGTTATGAGGGAGGCATCTGATTAGACATTTTGTTTTTCCATGCAATTCCTGTTGCTAAGAATGCCCTTTTCATTTTCCATTTTTATAAGTCAAAATCTTATTTATGTTTTAAAACAGAGATTAAATGGCATCACCTTCATTAAACTATTACTAGCCAACCTTTTCAAACCAATTTCTTTTAACCCCTTAGAATACTTCCCTCAAATATGTAGAACTTTTCCCATTTTAAACTATTTTCTATTTTTATTTTTAATTTCACTGCTTCATCATTTCCATTAGAGTGAAACAATAAAGTATATTTATTATATTTTAAAACATATAATAAAATTTCTGACATACATTGGATTGAAAATTAATGAATGAAGATTCATAATACGTCATGACATGATAGTCAATTAAGGAGATAAATCAACTACCAATGTCTTTGCCATTGATAACATCAATTTAGTAGTCATAACTGGAAAATGACAATATCTATGAGCCTGATTGTGTTTCCTATAATCCAATTAGACAATCGACAAATGGTAATTGGTAAACAAGGAATAAAATCATGGTAATGGGCTAAAAATAGAGGAGTTCAGCTATTTATTTGATTGTAGTCACAAAGCTTGCTGAAGGCTGAGCCAACATTTAGAAGCCAGTTTATTTGACTCTCCAGCTGTACCCCATCACACTACACAGCATTTGATGGATTGAAAATAGATGAACACAGGTGTTCTGTGTACTCATGCTTTTCTAGATACAACACCAGAATTACTTACATATGCCATTAACCTATAGTTAATACTTATCTTTTTGGTACATTATTTCAGATTAAAAAAAAAATTCAGAATTCCAGTTTCGGCAATATGAAGTTCTGAGACAGGTACAATTAAATACATGTCAAGAAACATAAAGGTGAAATTGGAGAGGTCTAAAAAGAGGTGGTACAGTGGTTAAGCATTAAGGCTGCTAACCAAAAAGTCAGCCATTGGAATCCATCAGCTGCTCCTTGGAAACCCTATAGGGGGCAGTTCTATTCTGTTCTACAGGGTCGCTATGAGTCAGAATCGACTCAACAGCAAAGGGTTTTAAGAACAGGTAAGAAAAATTTAAAAGCAACCACAGAATTAAAGGCAAATGTTAACCAAAGAACAATTATCCTAACTGCAATTTTCTCAACAGCAATAGAGTCATATGTTGTTTAATGTCCACACTACGTTCTGTGAAATAAGACATTATGTGATTTGGAAGTTGTGCAAACATTATATTGTATACAGGCAGTCCCCAGATTACGAATGAGTTCCATTCCTAAGTCTGTCTTTAAGTCGAATTTGTACATAAGTCAGACCAGTTAGGTATGGTTCATACCTAACGTCAGTTAGTCAAATGTTTGTCTTAATACATAGTATATAGGGTATCTTTCTATGCATAAAAAACATTAAAGAAACACTTCCAGATACAGTTAAACATATTTAACATAATAACAGTAATAATAACATTTTGATGAGTATCGCAAAGTAGCATCCGTTAGTTATTACGAACCATTGTATATACCTCAAATTTTTAACATAATAGGCTTTATGGGGGTTGGGACCACAGATGTATATGCGGTCAGACATGGCCTGAACAGACATTACCCGGAGCGTGACTGTACTAGATAGCAGAAGACAATGCAGTATCTTTATAAGGCATAAAGAAAGTAACTGATAACCTGGAAATCTATATCCCGAGCAACTAAACACATTTTCAAACTTTTTTTTTTTTTTAATGTTTCCAAAAGTTCCTTGCTGAAAGGACTACAAGGGCATGGTTCTCAACTTGAGAGACTTTTAACATTCTTGGTGTCAGCTCACACCCCAGACCAATTAAATCAGGATCTCTGTGGGTGGGACTGAAGCACCAGTATTTTTTTAAAGCTCCACAGATGATTCTAACCCAAGGATGAAAACTTCTGGATTTAACAAAATACTTTACCAAGAAAAAAGAAACCCAAAGAAAGAAGTAAATAAGAAATTGGTAAACAAGTGATTGTTGAATTCATAACAATGACAGAAGTAATAATTATTATATTTATGTT
Organism: Trichechus manatus latirostris; assembly: GCF_000243295.1. Lineage (NCBI taxonomy): Eukaryota > Metazoa > Chordata > Mammalia > Sirenia > Trichechidae > Trichechus > Trichechus manatus. The sequence goes on along the minus strand of NW_004443948.1, from coordinate 12,168,627 downwards.
ATGCATATATCTTTATATAGGATATTTATACAAATACATATTTCTCTGTATGTATTTATCTTATGTATATGTAGATAAAGAGATAGAAAGTGAGAGAGAGACAGAACTATACACAGATCATCTAGCAAAACATTAGAGAAAACACGTTTTTCAAACAAACCTAAAATATTTTAAAATAATATCTATCGTCCATGAATTATGCCGAAAAGTAAATCTGAAAACATGCTAAAGACTTGCCATGTATAGATCATGTTTTCTAACTGTAACGTTGTTGTCTGCCATCGAGTAGAATCTGACTCACGGTGACCCTATATGACAGAGTAGAACTGCCTCATAGGGTTTCTTAGGCTGTATTCTTTATGGGAGCAAACTGGCAGCTCTTTTCTCCCGCAGAACTTCTGGCTGGTTCAAACCACCTACCTTTCTCTTAGCAGCTGAGCACTTAACCATTGTGCCACCAGGGCTCCTTTCTAAATGTAATAATTTAATTCAAAGTTTAAAAATTCACCCATAATATCCATATCTGAGAATTTCAAAAGCAGTATCTAAATACTCATTGATCAAAAGACGACGAAAAGAGAAAACATTTAAATTACAATGATAATGGAAATACTATTCAACAAAAACTGTAGGATGCATTTCGAGTGGTACTTAAGGGAAAACTTAGAATTTTACAACCTTATATTTGAAAAGAGATAAAATAGAACACTATTGATAAACGTTTCTAACCTAAGACGTTTAGAAAAATAAAACAAAAGAAATTAGAAGAAAGAAAATAATATGGAAAAAAAATTAAGGAAATGGAAAAGAAATAAACAATAAGCTGGGTTTATAAAATTCAACATGTTCTCTGAAAACACCAACAACAAATACAAACCTTTGACACAACTAATTAAGAAACATTTTGAATAAATGTCAATAGACTCTATTAGGAATGAAAAATGCAGCACCCTAACCCGAACCAAACCCACTGCCTTCAAGCCAATTCTGACTTTTAGCAACCCTACTGGACAGAGCAGAACTGCCCCAAGGGTTTCTAAGGCTGTAAATCTTTATGGAAGCAGACTATCACATCTTTCTCCAGGGGAGCGGATGGTGGCTTCAAACTGCCGAACTCTGTTAGCAGCTGAGCACTTAATCACTGCTCCCAGGGTTCCTAAAATGCAACACAGTACGTATATAATAAAATACATAATTGTATGGAATATTCCTATAGATTAAATTGTGCCCTCCCAAAATATGTCTTGAAGTCCTGGTCCCTGTCCCCGTGGATATGATCCTGTTTAGAAATAAGGTTTTTCTTTTGTTATGTTAATGGGGTCATATCTAAGTAGGATGGGTCCTGATCCTAATCACTTTTGAATTATAAATAGAGCAGGATAGACACAAAAACACATAGAGGGCAAAGAGGACACATGAAAACAGACATGGATGCATGTACAAGCCAAAGCATTCCAAGTACTGCCTGTTAGTAGAAGCTGAAATAGACAAAGAAGCAACTCCCCCCAGAGCCACTTCCTGAATTTGGACTTCCAGTCTCCTGAGCTGTGAGAAAATAAATTTCTGTTCTTTAATGCCATTCACTCGTATCTTTTGTTACAGAAGTAATAGGTAAGCAAGACAAATATAAGTAAACAACTTTGTCAATAAATTTGCAAGCTCAGATAAAGTAGGAAATTTTCTAGAAACAAATGCAATTTTCTCAAAATTCACTTAAGACAAAACAGTTCAAAACAAATCTATAATTATTAAATAATGGAAAAATAATCTCTGAAAAATTCCCATAAATTTTCACATCCACAGTGATGTTAACAGGAAAGTTTTAACAATCAATATATCAAAAATTCTGACCTTAGTTTAAACAAATAAATCTCAAAAGAATTAAAAAAAAAAAGTTACCTTGTGCCCCAACTCTTTTTTGAAGTCAATAGAAACTTGCTACCAGATACGATTAATGGTCAGAAAAGCAAGTTGTCACAGGCCCCGAGTGTCCGCGTATGTTCTAGCTAGGTAAGCCAAAAATACAAAGCCCTGACCATTCTTCATCCAGTCCATTTCCCAAGATTGTGTTTAAGTGAGTAACCTTGAGGGATGAGTTAACATCTTTCCCTGGGCAAATTATTTCTTTCACTCTTTACAAAAAACAGTGACTCTACCAAGTTCAGCATGCCTCCTTTGTAATACAAAGAACTGCTTATGCAGACATACATCCAGGCCTCGCTTGCATCATCCTCATGAGACTTAGGAGGCACTGGGAATTGGCACAAATGTGAAGCTCCGGCTATGGCTTTTGCTGTGAGTAATAAAGTCCTTTGTCCCTGACCCAGGAGTCTCATGTAGTCTTTCAGCACCTATAAAACAATAAAACAGGCTAGCATATTTGCTTGTAAGTAGGGGTAAAATCTCAGACTATTCACAGTTTTTGACCATAAGTTCCAGAGAGAAACATTACAGAAGATATAAGTGGATCATTAAAAACAATTTCATGAATTATTGAAAATAATTTTAAACAAAACTATAAAATCTAACCATGGATATAAATAAAGTATATCAGGAGTGTAAGATAGTTTAACATTAAAAAATATGTTAATGTGATTCAGCCCATGAAGTGGAAAACTATCTCCATATTTTGTGTAATATATGTGATGTTGTTGTTAGATGCCATCAAGTAAGTTTCAACTCATAGCGACCTTATGCACAACAGAACAAAACACTGCCCGGTCTTGCACCATCCTCACAATCCCTATGCTTGAGCCCATTGTTGCAGCCACTGTGTCAATCTATCTCCTTGAGTGTCTTCCTCTTTTTGGCTGACCATCCACTTTACTAAGCCTGATGTCCTTCTCCAGGTCCCTCCTGATAACATGTTCAAAATATGCGAGACAAAGTCTTGCCATCCTTGCTTTTAAGGGGCATTCTAGTTGTACTTCTTCTAAGACAGATTTGTTCATTCTTTTGGCAGTCCATGGTATATTCAATATTCTTTGCCAACATCACAACTCAAAGGCATCATTTCTTCTTTGGTCTACCTTATTCATCGTCCAGCTTTCACATGCATATGAGGCAACTGAAAATACCATGGCTTGATCAGGTGCACCTTGATCTTCAAGGTGACATCTTTGCTTTTCAACACTTCAAAGAGGTCTTTACAGCAGATTTGCCCAATGCAGTGTGTTATTTGATTTCTTGACTGCTGCTTCCATGGGTGTTGATCATAGATCCAAGTAAAATGAAATCCTTGACAACTTCAATCTTTTCTGTGTTTATCATGATGTTGCTTATTGGTCCAGTTGTGAGGATTTTTGTATTCTTTATGTTGAGGTGTAATTCATACTGAAGTTACTGGTCTTCATCAGTAAGTACTTCAAGTCCTCTTCACTTTCAGCAAGCAAGGTTGTGTCATCTGCATAATGCAGGTTGTTAATGAGTCTTCCAATTCTGATGCTCCGTTCTTCTTCATACAGTCCAGCTTCTCAGATTATTTGCTCAGCATACGGATTGAATAAGTATGGTGAAAGGATACAACCTTGATGCACACCTTTCCTGACTTTAAACCATGCAGTATCCTCTTGTTCTAATGGAATGACTGCCTCTTGATCTATGTACAGGCTCCTCATGAGCACAATTAAGTGTTCTGGAATTCCCATTCTTCACAATGTTATCCATAATTTGTTATGATCTACACAGTTGAATGCCTTTGCCTAGTCAATAAAACACAGGGAAACATTTTTCTGGTATTCTCTGCTTTCAGCCAGGATTCATCTGACATCAGCAATGATATCCCTGGTTCCATGTCTTCTTCTGAATCTGGCTTGAATTTCTGGCAGCTCCCTGTCAATGTACTGTTGCAACTGCTTTTGACTGATCTTTAGCAAAACTTTACTTGCGTGTGGTATTGATATCATTCCATAATCTCCGCAGTGGGTTGGATTTCCTTTCTTTGGAATAGGCATAAATATGGACCTCTTCCAGTCAGTTGGCCAGGTACCTGTCTTCCAAATTTCTTGGCATAGATGAGTGAGCACTTCCAGAGTTGCAGCCATTTGCCGAAATAGTTCAATTGGTATTCCGTCAGTTCCTGGGGGGTCTTGTTTTTTGCCAATGCCTTTAGTGCAGCTTGGACCTTTTCCTTCAGTACCATTGGTTCCTCATCATATGTTTTCTCCTGAAATGGTTGAACTTTGACCAATTCTTTCTTGTGCAGTGACTCTGTGTATTCCTTCCACCTTATTTTGATGCTTCCTGAGTCCTTTAATATATTCCCATAGAATCCTTCAATATTGCAACTTGAGGCTTGAAATTTTTCTTCAGTCTTTCAGCTTGAGAAATGCTGAGGATGTTCTTCCCTTTTGGTCTTTGCATATGTCATTATAATACTTATTTGTCTTCTTGAGCTGCCCTTTGAAATCTTCTGTTCAGCTCTTTTACTTCATTATTTCTTCCATTTGCTTTAGCTACTTAACGTTCAAGAGCAAGTTTCAGCATCTCTTCTGACATCCATTTTGATCTTTTCTTTCTTTCCTGTCTTTTAATGACCTCGCTTTCTTCATGTATGATGTCCTCGATGTCATTCCACAACTTGTCTGGTCTTAGGTCATTAGCATTCAATACATCAAATCTGTCATTAGTGTTCAATGCATCAAATATGTTCTTGAGATGGTCTCTAAATTCAGGCGGGGTATTCTCAAGGTCATACTTTGGCTCTCAAGGACTTGGTTTAATTTTCTTCAGCTTCATCTTGAACTTGCATAAGAGCAACTGATGATCTGTTCCTCAGTTGGCTCCTGGTCTTGTTCTGGCTGATAATATTGAACAAGTATTCGTAGAAAAGGTTCTTAGAAAGTAGGTATAAACACAAAGTCTTCAAGTGAGAGACGGAATCAACCAAAATCCTTTAGCAAACATCGAGACTAATGGTATTTAAGAATTACTTCCTTCAGTAAGCATAAGACAAGAATTCCTTTCATCATTTTATCTATCACTATATTTGAAAACTGATCCAGTGCAGTCAGGCAAGGAAAACAATAACTTACATAAATTTTTTTTTTTTAAAAAAAGCTCTCATTATTCACAGCTAATGACTGACAAAATGCAGTGTTCAGTAGCTGGAAGGATAGGCTCAAGCAGAACAATGAGTGTGAGGATGATGCAAGACTGGGCAGTGTTTCACTCAGCTGTACACAGGGTTGCTACGAGTCAGAACTGACTCAATGGCACCTAACAACAACAACAACAATGTCCAAGAAAATATAAGACCTTGACAAATGTATATAATACCAAAATATAGAATTCAATTTCATTCCTATATACCACAAAAAGTAATGTAAAAATAAAAAGTATATATTATTTCTTTTAGCAACAAAACTACAAACTAACAAAATGCACAAGACATCTAATATCATAAAATACAAACTTTATTCCAATGCAGAAAATGTCGTACTAATGTAGATAAACATCTTGATTGAGAATAAGAAGATTCAGTATACAGAAGTGTTCTCAAGTTAATCTACAAACTCATTGTAATTCCCATTAAAATATTAATTTTTTTCATGGAATTTGAAAGTGTATGATCAATCAAAGGATTTCGGGTAGAAAGGAGAATTTTTAAGAAGTTAGTAAAATTATTATAATTTCATGGAATTAGGATAGTGTGGGATTGATGCAGGCGTAGACAAACAGAAAAAATGCAAGATAATAGAAGGACTAGAAGCAAACTCAAACAAATATTGAAACTTCATATATAAGAAGAGGCACTACAAATCAGTGGGCAAAAAGGTGTCGCAGTAATTAGTTCTCTATAATTGAAAAAATAAAAATTATTATTTTCTTAAACCATATATGAAAAGAAATTTTAGGTGTGAAAAGCAAATTTTTTAAACTTTTAGAAGAAAATCCAGGAGGTAAAATAATGCCAAATATTAATATATTAAACTAAAATATTCAATTAAAAAAGACAATAAGGCAAAAACACAAGCCTTATGAGAAAAAGATATAAAATATTTTACAAATTTATAAGCAAACTATGAGAAAATAAGAAAAGTCCACGGAAAGAATGGAAACCCTGGTGGCAGAGTCATTAAGAGTTTGGCTGCTAACCAAAAGGTTGGCAATTCGAATCTACCAGCCTGTCCTTGGAAACCCTATGTGGCAGTTCTACTCTGTCCTATAGGGTCGCTATGAATCAGAAATGACTTGAAGGCAGTGGGTTTTTCTTTTTTTGGTTTTTAGTAATAGAAACATTGAAGAGAAAACTTAAATGGCCAATATATGATTAAAATATGGCTAATTTCACTAGCAACGAAGAAAATGCAATTATGCTATAATCAGTCTTCTCAGCCATCAAATTGAGAAAGAATAATTTTTGAGACAATACTTTTTAAAAAAATAATATTTTATCGTGTTTTCAGGGAAGTTTACACAGCAAATTAGTTCCCCATTTGACAATTTCTACACAAATTGTCTCATAACATTAGTTACACTTTTCCCAACGTGTCAACATTCTCTAACCATGTTCTGGCTGTTCAATTTCCAGTATTCTATTTTTCCTGCCCCCCTTATCCTCCCATCTTTGCTTTAGAGTGGTTGTTGATATTTTGGTCTCATAGGTAGTTTTTTACTGAACCACTGTACTCACGGGTAATACCCTTTATTTTGTGTGTCAGCTGTTATTTCACTAAAAGGTGAACTCAGAGGATAGTTTAAATAGTCTATCAGGGCAGTAGTCTCAGGGAATACTCTAGTTTCAACTGGTCCATCCAGTAAGTCTGGACTTTTTAAGCATTTGAGCTCAGTTTCACGTTTTTCTCATTCTATCAGGGTCTGTTTATCGTAGCCCTGATCAGGATGATCGGTAGTGGTAGAAACGCACCGTCTAGTTTTTCTGGTCTCAGGGTAGATGAGGCCATGGCTCATGTAGGCTATTTACCCTGTAGACTAGTTTCTTCTCCGTGACTGGTTTCCTTCTTTCTCTGTTGCTCTGGATGAATAGAGACCAATCGTTGTATCTTAGATGCCTTCTCACAAGCTGTTAAGACCCCAGGCACTACTGGGGTGTTAACTTTGTGGTGCCAATTGATTGAGTTGTCCCATGAGACTAAGGTCTCAAGCCTTCAAATGTAGAAAACCATTCTTGCAAGGTGTTTAGTTATATCTGTGAAGTATCTGTGACTGTGTCCTCTATGAATACACGTGTGTGCACACACATATCTGTATGTACACATACTTATAAATATGTCTATCTGTGCACAAATATGTACTCACCTGTACCTACCTTAACACTTATATGCCTATACACCTACATATGTGACCACACACTAGTTTTTTGGTTTTTGTTGGTGTTGTTGCCAAATTATATATGTCATATTCTTTAGCACAAACATACTTTTCTCATGTGTGCTTCTTAGTGTCATGGTCTACTTCAGTCCAGCTATGCTCATTACTCCCACATTCTGTGTTATTTTTCCCATCAATTACTATCTATGATCTGGAGAGTGATTCCCCCCTCCCACCCCTACCCTTCCTGGTAACCACCAACAAACATTAGTCTCATATATGTATCTATTCTTGTCTTCTCATAAAGGTGAGGTCACACAATGTCTTTAGGTAATTGATTTATTTTACTTAGCATTATGTCCTCCAGATGCATCTGTGTTATAATATATTTTGCAGACTCATAATTGTTCTTTATGGATGCATTTATTCCGTTGTATGTATGTACCCCATTTTGCTTATCCATTCATCCACTGAAAGGCACTTAGGCTGTTTCCATTTTTTGGTATTGTGGATAATGCTGCAATGAACATAGGTGTGCTGGGACAATTCTAACTGTTACATGGATCTGAAACAATAGAAACTTCCATACACTAATGATAGGAGTATGAATTTTCCAAAAATTGGGAATCATTTTGACAACATTTAATACAGTAGAAGATGTACATACTCCTCAATGTGGTAATTCATATATATATATATATATATATATATATATGTATGCATATACACAAGATTTACATATATATGGGATTCACATGTATCTATATATCTTAGATATACACCTAGAAGAAATGTATGAAAAAGTTCATTGAAGCATTGATTTTTTTATTAAAAAAAAAAACTAGAAAGAACTTATGCTTGAAACAATAAGAGATTGAACAAATAAATTCTGATTATTCTAGTGATAAAAGACTATACCAAGAAATCAGTTACTGTTGAGTCGATTTGAACTCATGATGACCTCATGTGCGTCAGAGTAGAACTGTACTCCATAAGGTTTCAATGGTTAATTTTTGAAAATATATTGCCAGGCCTTTCTATTCAGGTGCCTCCATGTAAACTCAAACCTTCAACCTTTTGGTTAGTAGCTGAGCATGTTAACTGTTTGCAGGTAGTATAGAATACTATAGAGTCATGAAAATATATTAGAGCTGTATGCAAAAATATAGATAAATCTCAAGCAATAATATTGTGTAAAATAAGTAATCTACAGAAAGAGACATGTAGCATGACAACACTTATAAATTATTTAATAAAATGTAAAACAGTATATACATACACATTATGTTTATATGTATGTATATACATTATTGAGAAGCCCAAGTGGCACATTGGTTAAAGCACTCGGCCACTAACAGAAAGGTTGGTTATTCGAACTCACCAGCTGCTCCTCAGGAGAAAGATATAGCAGTCCACTTCCATAAAGATTAGAGCCTTGGAAACTCTATGGGGCAGTTTTACTCTGTCCTATAGGGTCACTAGGAGCTGGAATCTACTCAACAGCAATGTGTGTGTGTGTGTATATACACACACATACATTATTAAATATATATACATGTAATAAAAATATGGTGTGGCACATCACATCCAAATTTGGAATGGTGATTATCTCAGAGGTTAGGAGAAAGGCATTGGAGGGAGAGGTTCGTAGGAGGCTTTAACTGCGCCCCTAATTATTTATTAATTCAAAACAACTTTTTATATTGATAAAAGTATGGCAAAATATTAGATTTTGGCACAGCTGGCTGGTAGCATAAGAAGTTCATTATATTATTCTGTGCACTGTATAGACTTACAGAAATTACCAATCTCTCTCTTTTTTTTGTTTTGTTTTGTTTTAAGGAGCACTGCTATTAAAAAAAAAAAAAAAAAAAAAAAAAACTTCGACTAAACTTACGTTTAAGTGAGTTTACCTGGGAGCAGCAGCATCTATATAAACATAGTTTTTCAAATTTCCTTCACAAAACTGCAGCAAATTGAAAATCCTCTTCCTAAAAATAAAGTCAGCTGATTGATTTGTGGATCTCAGCCTTGCATCATCTAGTCAGTAACCTCTTAGCCCGAGCCTGCAATGTCAGCACCCCAGGAGACCATCCTTCCCACTGCTTCTCTCCATGTTAGGTCTGGAGAGCCTGAAGCATTCATGGGTGAAATGGACACATATATGCTCTCCTTGGCATGGTTTAATGTTTCATTTGGTACCAAAAGTATTATACTTCCATTCCACTTACATTCTTCATCTATTTGTGCATGACTGAAGAATCTATTAAATGTCCATGAAGATCACTGACAAGAAACTAATATTGTTCAAAATAAAATTTATTTAACCGTAATTCACTGACATTTTTTTCTCCTACTGCGTTTTGATTGAAATCTAGGTCATGGCAGAGTTCAGCTTATACTTTGCAATGCCACATTTTTACAGCTGGCCTTTGCTCAACTTTTTCTCCATAGATTCATTTCACGTGTAAAGTTATACATGTCAATGAAGCAGAAGCCCTCAAGTCTCACATTCAGTATATTAATAATTTAATATTATTTTATACTCAAGCTGATTTGTCCTGTGATTTTTTAAAAATCCACCATAAGTAGTTCCTTAGCAGAGACTGTACAATTATCTTTGTTGTCCACGTAAAATCGGTAGAATTCTCCACTGGAAATTTTAAGTAGGATTATGTAACGTCCCTTTGAGGTAACTGAATACTGTGGGCTCGCGTCAATGATTGTGGAGTATCCTCTTCCGTTTTCTCTACAAACTCTTTCCCTTCCCATATCTCTTCCACATTTTTAGCATCCTACTATTTGCTGGAGGAAATAGATCCCAGTGTAATACTGACTAGATAACCCACAGTGTAAAATTACAGAATTCTGGGGTCTAAAATATAGCCTAAAACCATTGAGATGACCTTGGACCCTGGGGATTTTGTGTCTCCTTTGTTTTGATTTCATACAATCACTCTTGCTTTATAATATAAACTTAATATTATACTACTACACAGGACTTCCATAAAGCCTTAATAATTCATGTAGGCACTTATCCCAGAATTTGTACATATTTTCTATGCAACAGTATTAATTTTAGAAGTGGCTGTGATAATGGTGGTATTCATACTAGTAGCAAAAGTAGTAGTAGCGGCAGTAGAAGGAGTATTTGTTGTTGTTTTAATAGTAATAAGACGATAATAAAAGATAGGAGAAATTGAGAAACGAAGTGAGCCACAAGAAATTGAGAAACGAAGTGAGCCACGAGAAACAAATTCTTCTGTTGTTATTTTACTCTCTGCATTGCAAATTATTCTAAAGATTCCCTTTCAAACATTGTATTTCAAAATGCAGTTTTAAGTAAAGCAACAGGTTATCCTTTTTAAGGAAAAGAATTAAGCTTAGTTCTGTGACCACAGCATTTTATTTGTGGTAGCATTAACTACAATTGGATTTCACTCCAGTACTCTCTAAATATGTTTGCCCATTACGTGACCAAAGAAGCACTGAAAAAAATGTCCCTAGAGTTATTAGGAATTTTTATTATTTTAAAATTTTCATTACTGAAAAAAAATCAATTTCACAACATAAAATAACTTATTGCAGGATTACTACAAAGATTATATAAAATTATTATACATAGGTCTTCCAAAACATTTCATATTTATTATTTCACTAAGAAAAACAAAAAAGAAATAAATTCATTAAATAATAAGCAATAATCTTAATACAGAAAATTGTGCTGTCAGATATAACTCTTGACAAAGAAACCTATGTCTTCTGAAGTCAAAAACGTGTATCTGATATTTTGGGGGCACACTTTGCTTCTCGTTTCATTTCCCAGGAAGCTAAAACTGTTCTCTCCTTTTTAAATTGAAAAATAAAAATGTTAATTTGTACTTTATGTCAACGGATTTTTGTTCACAAAGGGTTTAGCATTGATGTGTATGGTCATTGTAAAAGGTTCTTCAAAGAATCAGACAAAAGAAAATATTTTTCAGGCTTTTGACTAAGGTGCCAAGATGAAATTATTTGCATTCCCATTAGGACACCTTTTCTGAAATGCATAGATCAGTGTCTCCAGTTGTTCAAAGGCCATCAGTAGATCTGCTTTTGTGTAGTGTGTCCGTAGCAGGCCCAAATAACAGGCATTTCCTAGGGTAAGAAATTGTTCAATAATGTCAGATGAATCCCTTGAGTCTTGCACTCTGTCATATTATTTTCTGCTAATGTTGACACAAATGAAATGAGTCTTCTGTTTATATTCATCTATATATTATCATCAAAAAGGAGAGCTGATAGCTATATCAATATGATAATTTAAGTTTGGGAATGTAGTTGGGGGAGAGGGTGCATTTCCCTAAGCTTCTATAAAGTAAAGGTTGAGGAGAGTATATTTTGCTTTTCTTAAAACACAAAGCCTCTCTGTTGAGTACTAAAGTTACTAATTGTGAGTTTAAAAACCATGTAGCAATTGCTTTTGTATTTTTGCCTTCTATGTTTAAGTGCAGCAACAGAGCTACAAATAAGTATTAAGTATGTTGATAAACTATTTCTTACAAGTATAGATGTGTTAGTCCATGAACTTACGGGAGGGTGACTAGAGTTTACAAATGCAACTTGATTATTTAGGAAAAATTCACACTTCCTTATGAAAAAAAAAATTAAATTTACAATTATTTAAGAAAAAAATCCCTGAAGAATGAGAAATTAAATACAACATCACAACCATTACTAACAATTTTGACTAACTATAAAGTAAATCTCTTCAAATGACTATAGTTGTGAGAGATGGGAAGGTGTTCATTTCAGGTGGAAAATCACGTTTCATGGAATCATGAAAATATGAAAGTAAAAGCAAATGTGATGGATATCTATGCCAATGTTCTCATTTTACATATGAGAAAACTGAATGTCAAAGAGAGTGTCTTGCTCTTTCAATATAAAATATATATGTTTTGGTTTCTAGTTTTACCCATGTAACAACCATAATTGGTTGAAACTGTATTCCTTATGCTTGGGAATATTTGTATTAAAAAGTGTTCTACCTCTTCAGCTTCCTTGTAAAAGATACATATAAATATACAAATTTTCATATTTATGCATTTGCAGACTTCCTTTCTAATTTCACAAAATCATTGATGTACGCATTCCATTCTAACTCTTCCTTTTATAAGATTTTTTTTTCTTCTTCCACAGCTCATCCAGGGTACATTTTCTTTTAGCCTCTCTATTATCATTTTGATTTAAATCCTTTGCCTTCTTGAATTGACTGGTTCTGATAAACGATTTCTATTTCATGTGCTTCTGTTTGGTTCTTATGATCCATAGTAATTTTGTAGCCTTTGCTACATCACCACCTCTTAGGTCTGTGTAATGAGGTATGCAGAGACTTCTCTTTTTTTTCCCCTTTATGATTCAATCCTAAAGTTTAATGTGGGAAGTGAGATTGGTATTCTGCTATTTCGGAAACCCATAGAAGTCATATTAATAGCATATTGCTTTACAAGCTGTCAACTGTCATAGGAAAATTTGAGGGTAATTGTTCTTCTATACGTTTAGTTCCTTCCTCTCCTTTAATAACAAACTGATTACTTTAGAATATGCATACCTATGCATATACATTTTATCACCAGACCATAGAAAGTAAACTCCATGACATTATGGAATATTCAAGGTCAAAAGTATAATAAACATGAAGCTTACATAGTTTATTATACCATCTTATGCACAAATGCTAACTATTAAAATTTGCTCGACCCTACCCTCATCATTCCTGACGTTATCAACTGAAACTTTCTTGGTATGAATGACAGATTACTGTTAAGCATAGTGCTGCTCTAACTGAGCATTTTTTTATGACCCAGAGAATATAGAAAATGGCAATCTATCTTCAAAAAGGAAGTTGCAAAGCATTTACTGCTCTTACATGGAAGACTGGCGAAACTCTTATGCTGTGAAATGCATACGTGGAGTATAACAATCAGTCAATTTTCAGAGCTTGGATGAAGTGTTCAATTGAGTTCTGGACAATATTAAAGGCAGACATAAGCTTTAATACATCATTTATCTTAAGATCACTTATCTGGAAACAGCAACCATCCAGAACATAGTTGACAATTAAGAAAAAAAAAGATAACGCTCACTGAGCTCTTAGCATGTATCACAACTTTAAACACATTAAATTTAAGCTTCAAAAGAACCACTTGAGATAGACACAGTTGTAGAAAAATGAAGTATAGGAATGAACTACCCTGTCAACAAACTGTGTAATTAAGATACAAACCGAGGTATTCCAATTCTGAGACCTACTCTTAACCACTACCCTATACTACAGGCAATTAAGTGAATAAGTTGTTTAATTAAAAGTAAATTAAATACATGTGAACATGTATACAGAGCTAAAATAAATGCTGAGATCTCAGAAGAAAAGTTATAAATTTCTTGCACTAAAATGTTTACCCTTTCCACAAAGGAGCCTTGATTCTACTTAATTTCCTGGTTTATCCTTCCCACTCTCCCCATTTACAGCATATACTTCACATTACAGCCAAGTTTAAGCTGTGATTACTTGAAAACAACATAAAACTGCTGTAATCATTGTAGAGATCATTTTTACCTTTCCCAAGACTTTTCGGGGTCAGAAAACAAAAATGCCCATTGACCTACATACATCCATAAAAATAATCCACTCTAAGGCATGGGCTTAGAGAACTGAGAAGGGAGGGGTGGGGCAAGGAAATGTCTAAAATCACCTGGGCTGTGTTTTTCAAATTTTACGTTCAGGGAAAATTCTCCTTTCGCTCTGGTCCCTAGGTAACTTAATACTATCCACACACTTTATCATTGTCTCAGAGATTCTGAGAGCCCCATATTTAACTCCCAATTCTAAAATTTTCTATAAGTAAATGTGTATATGTAGATATATATATATATATATATGTCTTTGTAAAACATAAATTGTTGTCAGTGGTTCTTTTCAATTCTAGACAAATTCCAGATGCTCTCTATGAGCATCCTGATGAGCAGTTGACCTGGTTCCTCACAAAACAACAGAATTCTTTTGGGCAAACACTTCACCTGCTCTTATTCTGCTCCCCAAAAGCTCCCAGAATCCCTGCATCTTTTATATTCCCAGAAAACATCAATAGCAAGTTACTGCTAATAAAATTTGATTTTTTAAAAAAATTTCTCAGCCTGAAATTTATTAAAGGAAGAACTGAGTGTCTATGGTATTAAAATTTATGAAGTAGGAACATTTATACTTCTTATCATGATAATCAATTCACTTCATACAACCATTTAACTTTATAGTTGCCTCTCTTCAGCTGTATTTAGATTCTGTTGCAATATTCTGCAACGTTTAGGAAACCGGGCATGAAAACATACACCCTTCAAGAAGATGGCTTAGTAGCTGCAACAGAGATTTTCTGGAATATGGTAGCTATGACCAGTAACTCCTAGGAATTTGCTCATAAGGGTTTGAGATTGATTGAAGAGGTCTTTCAGTATAGGTAATCAATTTCTCAAAACCTAGAAATATCCCAGCTATTCTCATAGCTCAGAAGAAATCAGTGTTTATCAGACAGCAGGTCAACTGATGATGATAATGATGGTGGGTAGAATAATGGACCTTCAAAGATGCCCATGGTATAATCCCCACAACCTGTGAATATGTTACCTTACTTGAAAAAGGGAATTAAAGATATGACTAATGCTAAGGACATTGAGATGGGGAAATTAATTTCAATTATCAGAATGAGCACAACTTAATCATGAGTCCTTAATTAAAAGGGAAGAACGTTTAGGAGATGAACTCAAAATCAGAGGGAGATGTGACTAATGAAGAGGGGAATCAGAGAGATGACAGCATGAGAGAGAGATTCAACATTTTTGGGTTTGAAAATGGATAAAGGGAGCCACAAGTCAAGGAATGCAGGCAGCCTATAGAAGCTGGAAAGGCAAGGAAAAAGAGTATCCCCCAGATCTCTGAAAAGGACAGAGCCTTGCTGACATATTGATTTAAGCCAGTGAGACTTGTGTCAGATTTCTGACCTATGGACTGTAAGATAGTAGATCTGTATTGTGGTAATTCCTTCCAGCAGCAATACAAAATGAGTATCATCATAGTGATGGATTAAAATGTTAAATTAGGCTCAATATTGCCCACCTTCATACTTTAAAATGGAACATGTAACAATTTTGTTAATGAATTCTTAACATAAAAACAATAAAAAATGATAAGTTTGTTTGGTTAATAAGTTTATTCAAGTGGATTGTTTTATTAGCCAGAGAATCTAGGTTGATTAGGCTTTACTGTTCTTTTATTAGTTCTCTATTCACAATACCTTTATAAATTGGATTAAATAGAATATTTCCAATATTTCTTTCCCAAAGCGCTTGGCTTACTCACTCTTCTGTGTTCTTTGTCCCTGTGGAGTGGACAGAAAAGCGATATGGAAAGAACAGCTGGAGAGACCTACAGAAGAGCCTCACTCCGCCTCTTTGCTCTTATTAGCAGCATTATCCTGGTAAAGTGCCCTTAACTTTCTGAGCATCAGTTATTTAATCTACATAATTCATCTAATAATTAAAATAAAACCAGAAACTCGTTGCTATTGAATCAATTCTGATTCATAGCGACCCTACAGGACAGAGTAGAACTGCCCCACAGGGTTTCCAAGGAGTGGCTGGGGGATTCGAACTGCCGGTCTTTTGGTTAGCAGCGGAGCTCTTAACCACTTTGCCACCAGGGTTCCATAATTACAATAGTGCTAATACCTGCAGAATCAAATGGGCAATTATAGTCAAAGCCATTGGCATATAGTTGGCTAAATATTATGCCCTCCCATTGTCTCCTCACAGTAGCCCTAGTGGCGCCGTGGTTACAGCAATCGCATGCTAATGAAAGGCTGGTGGTTCTAAACCACCAATGGCTCTGTAGCAGAAAGATGTGGCAGTTTGCGTCCACAGAGATTTTCAGCCTTGGAAACTCTATGAGGTTGCTATGAGCTGGAACAGACTTGACTGCAGTGGATTTTTTTTTAAATTTTTTTATTGTCTCCTCAGTTTTTTATAGGCTATATCATGGCATTACCTATTCTGTTTTCATTTTCTACACAGTGAAATCTAAAAGTACAAATGCTTGTTAATACTACAAACATTGTATGTAAGATCTAGAATTTATTGTATACATTCAAAAAAAATTCATTTGGAAGTTTCTTAACTTTGCTACTCTGCAGTTTGGGCAATATTAAAACAAAGACAGTTTTGGGGTGATGGAGAGACCAGGGGCTGTGCTTTCCAGGGCGCATCCAGTCTTAGTCAGACCATTAAGTCTGGTCTTCTTACCAGTATTTGAATTCTGCATCCCATTGTTCTACTGCTCCATGAGGGACCAGCTTGCAAGCGGCCATCTAAGATGCATCAATTGGTTCCAAGTACTTGGAGTAAAGGAGAATGATTTGTGCTACCCAAGATGCCTGCTTATATATACTATTAGGAAGCAATATAATGTCACTGTTGTGTTCCCTGTCAGGACGTTCATTGGTGGTAGCCAGGCACCATCTAGTTCTTCTGATCTCAGGCTGATGAAGTCTCTAGTTTATCTGGTGCATTCTGTCTCTCGGGCCAATACTTTCCTTGTGTCTTGCAAGCTTTTAAGACCCCAGACGCCACTCACCAAAGTAGGATACAGAACATTTTCTTAATAAGGTTTGTTACGCTTTGTTATGCCAATTGATATAGATGTCCCCTGAAAGCATGGTCCCCAGACCCCGCATCCCTGCTACTCTGTCTCTCAGAGTATTTGATTGTATTGAGGAAACTTCTTAGCTTTGATTTAGTCCAGTTGTGCTGGCTTCCCCTGTAGTGTGTGCTGTCCTTCCCTTCAGCTAAGATCATTCTTATCTACTATCTAGTTAGTGAATAACACTCACCCTCCCTCCCCACCCCTGTAACCATCAAAGAATGTTTTCTTCTGTGTTTAAACCTTTTCTTGAGTTCTTATAATAGTGATTTTATACAGTATTTGTCCTTCTCTTCCTGACTAAATTCACTCAGCATAATAAGTTCTAGCTTCCACCCAGTTATACAATTTTTCACAGCTTCATCATTGTTCTTTAATGTTGTGTAATATTCCATTGTGTGGATATACCATAGTTTGTTGATCCATTCATCCATCGATGGGCACTTTGGTTGCTTCCATCCTTTGGCTATTGTGAACAGTGCTGCGATGAACATGGGTGTGCATATATCTATTCATGTGACGGCTCTTGTTTCTCTAGGATATATTCCAAGGAGCAGGATAGCTGGATTGTATGGTACTTCTACTTCTAGCTTTTTAAGGAAGCGCCAAATCGATTTCCAAAGTGGTTGTACCATTTTACATTCCCACCAACAGTGTATAAGTGTTCCAGTCTCTCCACAACCTCTCCAGCATTTGTCATTTTGTGTTTTATGGATTAATGCTAGCCTTGTTGGGGTGAGATGATATCTCATTGTAGTTTTGATCTGCATTTCTCTGATGGCTAATGATCGTTGAGCATTTCTTCATGTGTCTGTTAGCTGCCTGAATATCTTCTTTGGTGAAGTGCCTGTTCATATCCTTTGCCCATATTTTAATTGGGTTATTTGTCTTTTTGCTGTTGAGGTTTTGGAGTATCTTGTAGATTTTAGAAATTAAACGCTGATCAGATTTGTCGAAACCAAAAATGTTTTCCCAATCTGTAGGTTGTCTTTTCACTCCCTTGGTGAAGTCTCTGGATGAGCATAAGTATTTGATTTTTAGGAGCTCCCATTTATCTAGTCTCTCTTCTGGTGCTTGTGCATTGTTACTTATGGTTTGTATTGTGTTTATGCCATGTATTAGGGTTCCTAGCATTGTACCTATTTTTCTTCCATGATCTTTAGCGTTTTTGATTTTATACTTAAGTCTTTGATCCATTTTGAGTTAGTTTTTGTACATGGTGTGAGATATGGGTCTTGTTTCAGTTTTTTGCATGTAGATATCCAATTATGCCAGCATCATTTGTTAAAGAGACTGTCTTTTCCCCAATTAATGGACTTTTGGCCTTTGTCAAATATTAGCTGCTCATAGGTGGATGAGTTTATATCTGGATTCTCAACTCTGTTCATTGGTCTATGTATCTGTTATTGTACCAGTACTATGGTTATTATTTGATGAATAAAATCATAACACACTTAAAGTGGGAGTTAGCAGGTTTTGTGGAAGAAAGGAAAGACCCCAGCTGAATCACTAACCTGTATATTCATTAATAAGGCATTTAATCTTTTTTTAAAAATTATTTATTTGTAAAATAAGGATAAGAAAAGCTACTAGCATCATGGCTGCTAAATATTAATTACACAAAATATTCTCTTCTGTCACCTTCTACTATGATTTTAAATCAATTTTCATCTCATATAATTAAATATTGCAACGGGAGTGTATAAGACTTCCGATAAAAAGGAATTCTCATAATTGTTCTTAGGATCACAGCTTCTATTTTCTTATAAATGGTAGTGGCTTGGGTTTTGATTATTTTCATAAGTAATATGCAAACAAATGTCCAGTAAAAGATGATTTATTTAAAAAACATAGTATTGGTGAAATCCGTACTCACTGAGCCATACAAAAATGGAAAGAAACTGTAGAAGTTTGTTAGAGAATTATTCAAAAATCTTCTGGAGCATTTACTATTCTTACTAATCTGTTACATGGATGCAAACTAAGAAAAGCTAAAAATACAAATTCCTAAAATAACAATGTACTTTATTTTCATAATTGATTACTTTTGAAGAAATAAAGTTGGTATTTTATGACTGGAAATAAAGCTGAACACACATACACAGGATGGCACCACCTATAAATGTTTATTGTGTAAGAATTCTATGGGAAAATTTGCTGAGTTGTAATTTATCTTGAAAATAAAATTTAAAGGTTCTCTCTCTTTTCTATCTAATTTATGTTCTCAAAGACAAAGAGGGAGGGGTGGTTATTTCTGGCTTTTGAATAAATCCAGATACTTGTAGAATTAATTTGGCCTTTTACTGCTTAGACTCTGGTATGAAGCTTATATATTGAAACATTGCTTCAGGCAGCTATGCCCCATTGATGGAATTAAGCAAGTCAGTCCACCCTCTATCACTTGAGGGAACCATAAAAAACATCTATCAATGATGGCAGGTAATGAAGGAAAAACAGTATGTAATGTCAGCTGCCTGAATACAGGAAAAAGATATATGGTAATGACAGTATAGGCAGACAATTGCAGGTAAGGAAAAAGATTACTTAAACTTATAGTCAAAGTAAAAATATACACATTCAGCCATTGCAATTTACTTTCTTTGATTGAAAAGAGAAAATCTTATATCTTAAAGATAACGTTTAGATGAAGTTAGACAGTTTGAATAATGAACACTTCCTATAATAATTCTAGCTGACTCCAAGGAGTACCCATATGTCAATGATAGAATGACCATACTTTGAGAGAGTAATTTTTCCTAGAGTACAATGTCCCCAATGTTACAGAAGGTATGGTTAATTATTCCTATATAGTAATAGTGAGGATATTTCCAATGAAGAGATTGTAAACATGTAAAAATTTTTCTTCCAATCACCTCAAGGATCTTTATTCTCTATGACATGAAAATATTACAGACTCTACTCCACTTCACCGCTCTCAAACTCAGCACACCATAACATCATTTAGGATTCACACGATATTAATGCATCCATTATATTACCAGGTACCCTTTTTTAAAAACATGCTCAAATGATCATTAATACATGTTCACTTATTTGTATATTATAATGTAATCAGCAAATGTGAGAACTGAAATTTTGTAAAACTTGCTTATATTACCATCTAGATTACTTAAACAAACTTTTAAAATGATTAACATGTCCCTGTATCACCACTCCTATTTAACATTGTGCTGGAAGTTCTAGCTAGAGCAGTAAGGCAGAAAAAAAATAAAGGGCATCCAAACTGGTAATGAAGAAGTTAAACTGTCCCTGTTTGCAGATGATATGATACTATACACAGAAAACCCTAAAGACTCCACGAGAAATCTACTGGAACTAATAGAAAGATTCAGCAGAGTAGCAGAATACTAGATAAACAT
>NW_004443948.1:12099696-12145870 GCF_000243295.1 Trichechus manatus latirostris | reverse complement strand
AAGTTAGAGGGTTGATATGTTGTGGGGTTGTTAACCAATGTCATAAAACAACATGTATACTACTGTTTCATGAGAAACTATTTGTTCTGTAAGCCTTCACTTGAAGTACAGTTAAAAAAAAAAAAAAAGATTAACATGTAATATAAAACGTGATGTTTAAAAATTGATTAACAAGCTCTTAAGGCTATCAAGGTACATTTTATCACACAGGCATCCTCAGAGCCCAGTTTGAGATGCAGTAATTCGATTATATAACTGTCAAACAAATTAGAGAAATGTATTAATTAAAAAAAATTCAATGCTATAAATAGGCATGTTATTAGTACTTAGATTTAATGGCTTAAAATACAAATTAACATAAACAACATTAGAGTCTATTTGTGCAGGGATTATTTCATTTTGTGATCACCACACAAGATAATTGTCTTATCATTTTCTGTGACAAATCTCATTTTGTTAAATTCCATAAACCCCATTATTATATAACTTCCACCATGAATTATTGCAAAGAGCATTCATTGGACAGCTGTAATGTACAATGGACTTAGAGTTCAGTTTTGATATTATGGACCTTACAGAAAATAATCGGGCGCCATCATCAGATGATAGAATAAAAAGAGTAAAAGTAGCTTTGGTTTTGTGCTGTTTAAATGGTAGGTAAATTAAAATTAACTTTCCTCTCCATGGATAGACACACGGGAGAAGATATGAAGTGTGAAGATCTTTTTTTCTCATATCCACGCCTATCAGAGCACATCCACCAAGGAAGAGTCACCAAACAACGAAGTAGACAGAATAACCTGGCCAGTTAACATCACCTAGTCTTTGTCACTGGACACCCCATTGCTGGCACAACGGGTACACAAGCTAAGTAACCATAGTGCAAGGGATGGAAACTATGCATAAGCCCAGAAACATGAACACATTCACCAAAGATGATCTAGCTGTGCTGTTGCCAGAATTCAATCTGCCAGAAAAAGAAACTCATGCTCAGTTTCCAATATGGCACCATCCATTCAAGGAAACCACATGACTGTGGTGACAAGTTGACTGTAATAAGCAAAAATTCATTCTGGCAGGAGACACCTGTTCTGGTATAGGTTTATGCTTCTTGCCCTCGGGCTTCAGCCAGCTATCTGAGGGCTTACCAAATATTTGATCCACCAGCATGGAATCCCATGTCATATCACTTCAAACCAGGGGACCTAATTACAGCAAACAGATGTGTAAATAGCCCCATAGACATGGATCCTGTTCCAGACCATTCAGAAGCTGCAGGCCTAAAAGAGCTTCGGAACAGGCTGTTAAAGGCACAACTGAAGTGCCAGCTCAAAGGTGATACTTAAAATGATATGGCACCATACTCCCAAACACAGTAGACATTTGGAAAGACAGACGTTTATATGGTGTTGTATCTCCAAAAGAAAATGCACAGGCTTCAGAGAACCAAGGAGTGGAAGTAGATGTGGCTACATTACAATCACTCTTATGACCCACTTGAGAAGTCATGTTTCCTTTTCCTGTACATCTGGACTCTGCAGAGGTAGAGGTTTGAATCCCCAAAGAGGGGATGATTCCACCAGGGGACACAGCAAGTATTCTGTTCATTTATAAGCTACAACTGTTATCTGTGCATGTTGGTCTTCTTGTGCTAAGAACCCTTCTTGTGCTTGGGCTTCTTGTGTTGGCAAGAAGAGAAATTATGATGACAGGGATATCTGACTGTGATCATCAGGTCAAAAGGCTGCTATCACACAGAGTTAGGGAGAAATATGTTTAGCACCTAAGTAATCCACTTGAGCGCCTCTTGGTACTTCAGGACCAAATTTTGGTGATAAATGTACAAGTATAGCAACCCCTTCATGAGAAAAGCACAATGACCTGTGAGTCAGACCTCTGAGGGATGAAGGTCTGTGTCATGTCCCCAAGTAATCATCAAGACCAGCTGAGGTGCTGGCTGAGGATGAGGGAAATCTAGAATGAGTACTACAGCAGGGAAACACCAATGATCAGTTGCAGCCCCAAGACAAGCTTTAGTAATGGGGACATAATTTGATCCCCCTAACCTTTCTCTGAGGAGCCTTGGTGGCACAGTGGTTAAGCATTTGGCTGCTAACAGAAAAGTCGATGGTTCGAACACACCAGGCATTCCTCAGGAAAAAAATGTGGTAGTCTGCTTCCATAGATTAAACAAACAAGAAAAACTGTTGCCGTCAAGTCAATGCCAACTCTTAACTACTCTATAGGACAGGGTAGAATTGCCCCATGGGGTTTCCAGGGCTATAATCTGTTTGGAAGCAGGTTTGCAAACTTTATGGGGCAGTTCTACTCTGTCCTATAGGGTCGCCGTGACTCCAAATAGAGTTGATGGCAACGGGTTTGGTTTGACTTTTTGGTTAACCTTTCTCTTTTAAGTTTTCCCATATGACAGTTCCTTGGAAATTCTGAAGGAGCTACTGCAAGAATGTAAACTAACAAATAGATTTGAGTGACACAAGCAATGAACTTTGGTGGATATTATCATGCAATCACTATCCAGATGCCCTGTACATGCAGAACTGGTTTCCCTACCTCCTGGGAGGGCTGCTAGCAGATAGCTTTCAGCTAGTCAACGCCTTCAGGAGTTACATTAGTTTCAGAGGGCTACTCCATCCAAGGTCCTACACTTTCTTGGGGTGGTCTAAATCCAATGACTGACAGAGGCAGAGGTTATAAAGGTCTGGCTATCTGGAGACAACTCTGAAGGATCTTTCGAACTTGAAAACTCCTTATGGAGCTGGCTGAAGTTGTCTTTGAGTATGCTTTGCAGCATGACTTTTCCTTCTGCCTAACCCTGCTCTCTTGCTTGTATTTCCACAAGTTTTCATCTCAAAAACACACCTTAATAAGTTCCTTTTATGCCAAACATTGACTCAGAATCTGCTTCCCAAGGAAGGCAGCTTGCAGCCCTGTTTGACTAATGGGATACAGAGCATTTTAACTTTAATTAACCCAAGTGTTCTTTGCATTCAAATTAACAATTATTTCTTGCATTTCTCTTATCCTGTCCTCTTTTCTTTCCCTTTCTACTACTTCCTTTTTCCCCACTTCTCTTTCCATTCTTCCAACAATTTTTTTCTTTAACCAAACTTACTTCATTCCTTCTTTTCTTTCTTCCTTCTTCCCTCTCTCCCTTCCTTCTTCCTTTCCTCCCTTCTTTCTGTCCTTCATTTCTTTCTTCCTCTTTCATCCACTATCATTTTCCTTTCTATATTTTACATTTTTTACAGAAACAGGTGTACATTTAGAGATTCTACAGTATGGTAATAGACTCTACTGTAAAATTGCCTAAGCACCTATTTTGCCTGCAAGAAAATTTCTTGTTCCAAAGCAATGTTTCTTCTGTATCACATTTTACATATTAAAATTTCATGTCTTTGAAAATAAGTTAGATGCTATTGGTGGGCTACCAGCAGGGAATTTAGCAAATACTCCAGGAAAGAGACAATGTGGCATGATTTTTATTGCATTTTTCATTGTGCTTTGTTTTTATTTTCTTTTTGTCTCTTTCAGTGCCTAACTGTAATAATCCTCTTCCTTTGAAAACTGTTCAAATTTGAGAATGCCTCTAAAGTTTAAAATGCAAAGAGTAGTTCTTTTTTTTGTTTTTTACAGGTTTTCTATGATAATATTTAAAATGAGTCACTCATCCTGAAAGTAGGCTTCTAAATTACTGCGAAATAAGCGGGGATGCCATTACACACACTTACAGATGTGATTTAAATTCTCTGGAACTCCTCTGCACTTTGAATGAGAATTAGCAGCTTTGAAAGATTTAACTTCACATTGACATACGATCAAAGCAAGCAGCAAAATGAATTTGAGATTATTCTTCAGGATTGAGATCTCCAAGGCTTTTCACATCAAACTGAAACCTCCAAAATGTTTCAGTCTCTTGCAAATTTTCTACATTCTAGGTAATCTGACTGTCTTTATAAATACCTGCTAATGAAGTCATTTTTTTTTCTTTTATATCCTTAAACCATCATTCTTTGACTATCAAAATCCTTTTTTGAAAAATCTCAAAAAGAGAGGGAAAAGGGGGCTTCAGTCATATTCTAATTAATGCTTGCCAGAGTTTCTCCTCAATAGAGTTTCCACCTTGTAAAGAAAGCCGGTTTCTACCAATACTCAGGAGGCTTCATCTAGCTGTAACAAGAATTACAAGATCAAAAACTTGCCATTTGAAAGAGACTTCGTAAGCATCATCATTTTATGTTTCTTCTTGTTTGGCTTTTTCCCCTCAGACTCTTGGATTCCCAGTGGCCCCACCACCAGTGTCTGTTGCTCAGCTTGTAAGGTGGCTGTGGAAAAATGGCAGGGAATGAGAATAGAGGTGGAAAACCGTGCCTTAGAGCTGCCACGCAGCCGTGGAAAGGGCAAGTGTCTTTATATAGCTGTCAGGTAGAGCCCTGCGGGAGAATTCGAAAGGAAGCCTAGAGTGCAAGAAAATAACATGGCACTTTGGCAGAACTGCAAGACAAACCAAAAGATTATATAAAATCATCATGACTCATAAGGTGGTACTTATCATCAACTGCTAGAAGCAAACAAACAAAAAACTACAAATTCGGTATTAAAACTCAGAAGGTATAATTCTGGCAAGTGGGAACCTTTATTTCCCTTTTAAAATAATTTCTGCGAATGTGGATATAATTCTGTTTTATACTGTAGGTCACCACTTACCAAATTTTATTACCTCATAGCAAAGCCCTGTAATTACGACATTACCTATTTGTGTAAACCATGTCATTGTATCATTAATAAAATGATTATA
This sequence comes from Trichechus manatus latirostris, assembly GCF_000243295.1. Classification (NCBI taxonomy): domain Eukaryota; kingdom Metazoa; phylum Chordata; class Mammalia; order Sirenia; family Trichechidae; genus Trichechus; species Trichechus manatus. The sequence goes on along the minus strand of NW_004443948.1, from coordinate 12,141,054 downwards.
GAACTATTCTGTGAAAGACGTAGTCATCGAATGAGAAAACATTTATTGGATCATAGTCATATCAGAGACAGTACTTAGAACTCTTGAATGCTACAGACATATAGCATGCTACTTCAGTTTTCCCATCTATACAAATAAAAATAATTTCTCTGAGAGGAATTAGCCCTATACTGGCAGTTCCTTTCATTTTCTTCCTAGTCTTGCTATTATATTCATTTATTATCTACCCATTACTAATTCTACTACATGCCCACTGAGTATTCTTCATTCACCAACTTCCCTCTTCTATACCTCCGTGGTACTTCCCTGTATCTGTCTATAGCACTTGTCATAATCTACCTATTCATCGTCATTTTCATAGATTATGACATTGTTGACTGTTCATTCCTCTATAAACTATATTCTTGGTTCTCCTTCTTCTTTCTCTTAAATGTTGTTGTTCTCCAGAATTCCGCCCATGTACTCTACTCAATGTCAAGGTTATCTTATAGCTTCAAATGCCTTAGGATGACACCTAAAACGGTGCCTTGCCTACAAACTTTCTCCCTCTCTTTTAATATCTTCCAATAGCTCAAACTAAATTTTAGATATAATTTTGAATTATGTCTCCATGTTTCCATAGCAATTTGAATGTGCTTATGATTCATTCAACAAAAATTTATCGAATACTTACTAGGCCTGTTGTAGGTCCCTCAAATAACATAGGCGCCCTGGTGGTGTAGTGGTTAAGAGCTTGGCTGCTAACCAAAAGGTCAGCAGTTCAAATCCACCAGCCCTCCCTTGGAAATCCTACGGGGCAGTTCTACTCTGTCCTATAGGGTCACTATGAGTCAGAACCGACTCAACAGTACCTAATAACAACAACTGGTAACATAATGTATTACAATTATTTTATTTATAAGTCTCTTTCCTTTATTAGGCTGGAAATTCCTAAGGAGCAATGATGGTGTCTTAGTAAGTTTTTGCTTGTTTGTTTTTGTTTTTACACAAAGGACCTGAATTTTTGGAATTGGATTGTAAGCAACGAGCAGTGGAAATTTTGTTTGGTTTATCTATCAATAACCATACACCTTGAACTTGACAGGCAATTAGTACTTGATGGATTGTGTCAACTACTCATATATGAATTTCTATCCTGTTATTCTCAAGTTTTAGCTTTACTAAGGAGACCTAGAATTGGTTAAGTGCTCAGCTGCTAAACGAAAGGTTGCTGGCTCGAACTCACCAGTGCTCTGCGGTAGAAAGATGTACCAGTCTGCTTCCGTAAAGATTACAGCCTTGGAAACCCTATGGGGCAGTTCTACTCTGTCCTATAGGGTCACTATGAGTCAGAATCTACTCAAAGGCAATGGGTCAGCTCTACTTAATACACATGCTACAGACTCCTCAGAGGAGATTCTTTGTCAAGAGTTCTTATCCTTTCTATTCCTTCATGCATTCGATAGACAAGTAAATACCTTATATGTGCCAGTTACATTCCTAGATACTGGGGATTACTGGCATCCAAAGACAGACACAATCTCTACTCTTGTGGAGATGAAATATAGCCAGTAGTTTAGAAACTGTTTTATGCTGAGAGCTGAAGAATTCGGACAGAAGTCAACACTTACTTGTCTTTCTTAGAGGACTGGGGATGGCTCCTCATGAATCCGCCTCTTTTTACCCAAAGCAGGTCCTACTGAGTGCAGCATCTTGTCAATAAAGACACACAGAGGTGAGGAGGGAGGAAGAACAGGCAGGCAAGGAGCAAAGAGGTGTATACCTCAAATCAAGCTCCCCTAACAAAGGGAGGCAGAACCTTTTATACCAACTCTCACAAGGACATATATACAAACATTACGGACTACATAGGGTATCATGGCCACAGGCGCACTAAGAAAAATTGCATTTGTTTCTTCAGCACATAGGCTGGTAAAATGGGTTTGACTGGCTTGAGCAACACCCAGTGCTTTGAGGACAATGGACAGGAGGAGGCAGGTCTACCTGGATCTGAGCAGCTCCAACTGAGTCACACCCATCACCATCACCTAAGCTTTTGTTTGCTAATAGACAGGAGAAGCAGGTAAGCAGCTCCTAGCTTCCTTGGCTATCAATCTGAAGGAGCCAGTCTGGTTGTCTGCTTCTGCCTATATCTTTGAGGAGCCAGGTTTCTCCCTACAGTATTTGGTGCCTACAGGAAAACACTTTCCTGTTCCACATCTTTCCCTCCTCACTTAATACCTGCTTTAGCATCTCATTCCAGCTCATGTTATTTTCTAGAAATGGACCCAATATTTACTTTCCCTGGCAAGGGAGCATTTCTCTTCCACAATTTGAAGCTATCCACTTCTAGCTGCCTCAGAGCACACTGGTTGGATTACATCAACCGTACAAAACTGCCCTAGAGATGGCAATATCCTGTTCATTCTGAGTTTGTAATTGTTGCACACTCTCCCTGTGCCATGATGGCCCATTATGTCCCTTTATGTCCCCGATATCTTTGACTCCCTACTTTAAGTTTTCCATGGGAACAAAAACTGAACATTCAGCGTCTTATAGTACTGTAGGCAAGTTTTCTGAAAATAAAAGTTGCCACAATGACAAGCATCTTGACCAACAAAACCAAAAAAAAAAAAAAAACCAAACCCACTGCCATCAAGTCGATTCTGACTCATAGCGACCCTACAGGACAGGTAGAGCTGCCCCATACGATTTCCAAGGAGGAGCTGGTGGATTCGAACTGCAGACCTTCTGGTTAGCAGCCGAGCTCTTAACCACTGTGCCACCAAGGCTCCTAGGTGGTAAGTCTATCCCTGAATGGAGAAAATTAGAAAAGTTCTATGTTATGTCATACAAGAAATAAAGCATATTTAATTTAATAAACATATATTTGCAAATACACTTAAATTAAATTGATTTTCTTGCTAAAATAAATTTGAGCTACATAATAAAATTGACTACACTGCAAATTTTACTCAGCAGTTAATTTTTTTAAATTTTTCATTATAGAGATGTTTTAAAAATATTCATGAAAAATATTCAGGATATGGATTAAAATATAGTTGCAATGAAACATAGGGCTATTTATTCAGCAGACGTGTTACAGATTTTTGAAATACAGATCTAGAAGAGCTAAGTGTACGTGTGCATACGTGTGTGTGTGTGTAAAATCAAGGATTTTAAATAATATAAATATGATAAATTACTTTTAATACTAAGTATGCTGTGGTATTTTATTTAAAGTAATCCCCTCATCATCCGTTACTTTTCTTTTTTTTTTTTGTATTAGTTTTTCTATTTCATTATCACAGTGTTAATTGTACACTGGTTTCATTAAAAAAAAATTCCCATGTATTTCTATGAACAAAAATCATTTGGAATATATTGGAAAAAATATTGGAAGCTAAAATATTCTTTGGTAGGTGTCTCTTCTTCAAATAACATGTAAATAACAATTCTAAACTGAGGCTATAATAGCTTTAAGGTTTTACAATTTAAATCAGATTGTCAAAGAAGTATCTTGGAGGAAATCTTTAAAGCACAATGGGAGGGTACTCTACTCTTGTAGGGATCATCACCTGAAAGTTTCAAGAAAAATTTGGGCTTAATAAGGAATTTGAAAGAAGAAAGGCAGTATATCTGCACAAGGAGAGAAGTGTTTCTAACGTCAAGCACAAAGGAGAGAGTGATTAAAGGAGCAATAGAAAGGTATGCCATGGATAAAGGCAGAGGAAATTGTGAACGGCCTTGAAACTTCAGGAAAAGATCTTAAGCACGAGGTTTTAAAAGACATTAGTGACTTCGTAACTCCGAGAAGCAGTCTGATAGAGTCATCATTTTTTGGAGTCAGAGAGTGAAGACTTGCCTTGGATTGTGGCTACCTAGAAAGTTTTTATATAGCCAAAGGAGGACACAAAAGTCTTTTTCAAAAGGCCCAACTTGAACTAGATGTAGAAAGAAAATGTTAAAAACATATCCAAATAAAAACATTAAATTTACAGTAGAGTAGAATGTGGTGTGTTTATGAATAAAGTGATTGAATTTCACTGCCATATCCTTTAGCGGTTGTCAACCATCTAATCTATACCACCTGGTATAATACTGATGGGGGATCCTCTCCGAGAATGGCTAGCTCAAACATTATTTATGAACTCTGGCTAGAAAGAGAAAACCAAGATACAGAACGTATCCAGATTTCAGTGGTCAATCTAGCAAACCTAGAGCAAGAGCCCTTGAATATTTGTCTAAGTGGTATTCTACCACATTTCTCTATAACATGACTTGAATCCCCTCTCTCAGTTCTTTACATTATTATTGATTTAGTAACCAGTTCATTTTCTTTCTGTAATCTGGCTTTTACTTCACCAAAATTTCTGTGACTCCTCTATTACTTTAGATGCTTTAAATTAAAATCTCATTTTACAAATCATTTTAAATGTCTGGTTACTTACATTGGCTTGGTGAATACTGTGTCACTAAATAAGGTAGCGTACTAATTGTATATGCACTTTCAAGTATTTTTGTCTAGACTCGAGTTGTTTCAAGCTATTTAAAAAGCTTCTTTGATAATTTCAATAATATTCCTAAATGTTTATCATGACTTTCCTCAAATGATGTAAAAGTAATAAAATAACCCATGCTTACTGCAAATCCTTTGTATTCTGCCAGTTAGTATATCACATGTGTCTGGTAAATGAAATATGTAACTAGCTCCCTTGTTTTTCTACTTCATATCAATATACCACAGGATGACAATGCATTTCTTTTTAAAGAGACAAGCCATTTTAGAAAATGTAAACATGTTTTGATACAATATAGCACATTAAAAAAAGCTGTCCATAAAAACATTTCTCCAGAGAAACAATTCTAATAGTCTATCTTCCCAACTCATAGCAAATTCAGAATAATATCCCAAGAATATAATAAACTATGATTTTCTTCAAATTTAGTTTATTGCTGAAATAATTGATTCCTGGGGTTGAAATATGTTGTTATATATTATAACAAAGCAATATTCTTTTGGAATATTTGAGTAAAAAGGAGTCACAAGGATTTGGGTTGTGAAATTGTTGTCCTAAGGAATTCTAGCATAGCCTGAATCAGTCATTTTGAAAACATTATTTTAAAGACTCTTAAGACCATCAGAAAAGCATGAAAACTTTTTATTTTTGAGAATTTTTAGTGAAACTTAAGATAAACGTGTGTTTTACTTATGTAACCCCCATTTTATCCCAGAGAGAATTTGATACAATGAAGGCACGTGAGTGAAAAGACATCATAGAGTTCATCAAATATGTCATAACGAAGCTATCGCTTCCAGTATATCGTGCTTCAAACTTCTTAGAATATCATTAGCTTGATTTGTATCTTCATTGCTTATATTAAAATGAATTTCCATGTAAATGTTTCCAATATCCTTTAAATTAACTTGTTTTTATGTTTAATAATTATAATCTTCAAAAAAAGTTCCCTTCTAGAAACTGTAAAGAAATTATACCTTGTAACATACAGAGAAAAATGTTGTGCTTAAGAATTTCAGCATAATGCTTTTTATTTCCCCGGGTTGTTCAGATGGTTACCATCTTGAATGCTCACCAAAAGGTTGGAGGTTCGAGTCCATCAAAGGCTCCTTGGAAGAAAGGCCTGGCAGTCTACTTCAGAAAAATTGGCCATTGAAAACCCCGTGAAGCACACTTCCATTCTGACACATATAAGGTCACCATAAGTCGAGATGGACTCAAAGGCAATGAACAGATCAGTCTTAGAAGAAATAAAACTGAAACACTCTTTAGAAGTGAGGATGGTGAAACTTCATCTTGCTTATTTTGGATGTATCCTCAGGAAAGACACACATAGAAAACTCCCATCAAGTTTGGTAAAGCAGAGAGTCAGCAAAAACGAGAGAAATCCTCAGTGAGATGAATTGACACAGCAGTCACAGCAATGGGTTCAAACATATCAAAGCTCACGAAGATGTTGCAGGACCAGGCAATGTTTTGTATTGTTTATATAAGGTCGCCATGCGTGGGAGCTGACTTGACTGCAACTAAAACAACAACATATGATTCCAACTATGTGACATTCTAGAAAAGGCACAACTATGGAGACAGTAAAAGGTCACTGGTTGACAGTGGTTCAGGGGAAGGGGAGGAGAGATGAATAGGTGAAGCACAGGGTATTTTTAGGAGTGAAGCTATTCTGTATGATATAGGAATGGTGACTACATGACATTATGCATTTATCGAAATACATTGAACTGTACAACACAAAGAGTGAATCCTAATGTAAGCTATGGACTTCAGTTAGTAAGAATGTGTTAATACTTTTCTTAAATTGTAACAAATGTACCACACTAATGCAAGAGACTAGTAATAGAAGAAACTGTGTATAATGGGGGAGTGGAAGTCTATGGGAAATTCTCTGTATTTTCTGTGTAAGTATTCTGGCTATCTTAAATTGCTCTACAAATATGGCATTAACTGTTTAAATTAAAATATGATCTATGCATTCTTTCCTTTTGTTATTTTAATATCAAACCATAAGAAAAAAAAAGTAGGGAGTCTCCTGGGAAAGAACCCAGGTGAAGGGAAAAAGAATTAAGGTACACACTTCACTCCAATGTTTGTGTAAGATGCAGTGTTAAGTGCAAAGAAGAAAAGAAAGAAAACTCACATTGTTATCAATGGAGATGCTATAAGTGATACAGGATATTTTCATGCGATATGATTTACCTCAGCCATGTACTTTAGTGTAAGTTATAATTCACGCTCAACTGGTTAAGGAATTTTCACAAATGTGCGCCCTTTATACGTCCCGTAAGTACATGAAATAGGTTTAAAACTGCCAGAAATACTGGAATAAAGAGAACTATGGTTCATGGTGCTTCTTGCGAGAATGGGCAGTAGCATCTTTAGCAAAAAATTCCATACGACAAAATAGTGCCTCTAATTCTAATTTAGACAAGGATAACATTTAATTGGTGATTGATAGTAAGATCTAAAATAGTCTGTCAATTTATACTCTAACCTGTATCTTGGACACGCTGATCATGGACAACCTTATAGAGCCCTCTGTAGAACCAGTCCAAGAGAGATAAAGTATCAAAATGATCTGCTGGTCTCCATTGTCAGACAAAATCAAAATGCATGTAGAGCACACAGTCACTTAATAAGCTGACCTTTTATGTCAACACTGACATTTTCTAATTAAGAGTAAAGAAGCACAGGGCACGTACAGGCTTCACCATCCCAACTGGGGTAATCTGGATAAAATTAGAGGACCATAAACCCACACACACCCACTTAGCCCAGTCAAATGAATGTAAAGAATACATAAACAAGCTACAGAAAATGTTAGAAAAATTATTTAGGGCCCTAGTCCCTAGAGTGAGTTTGGGCAACAATTTACTGAAATATTTTCAACTATATTAATTCTATAATTCACAAAAAAGAGAACACAGGAAGAGCTAACATAATTGTTTTGATTACCTAGTTGGGTTTTAACAACCAACTCATCCATTCAGATTGTTTAACTAGCTTTCCAGGCTTCATTTTATATGATGTGTACATATTTTGTGAAAAGGGTGGGGAGTGGGAAGATCTGACTCCTAATTAACAATGAAGCAGGTTTTTGGAATTAAAACTGTCAACATACAGACAGGTATAGAAATGAGCTAATGATATACAGTATTTATACAGTATTTAAGACTTACCACCTGTAACTCATGCTAACATGGTGTCATTGTTGTGTGCCGTCGATTCCGACTCATAGCAACCCTATAGGATGGAGTATAACTGCCCCGTAGGGTTTCCAAGGAGCTGCTAGTAGATTCGAACTGCCAACATTTGGTTAGCAGCCGAGCTCTCAACCACTGTGCACCCAGGGCTCCCATGCTGATATAGTGACAAGTAATTAATCACATACATTATTTTAGAGGAAAACACCTAAATACAATGTCTCTGAGGTTTTTAAGCCTGTGAATGGAATATTATAATAAGGAATAAAGTAAAATTATGTAGAAATTAATTCTCCTTATAAAAGTCTTCTACATTGAAGAGATGCACTCTAGCTTTGAGAATGAAAACTGTAGAGACCTCCTCAGAACAAATACCTGCTCTAGAAGAATCTGATAAAATTCATGAAGGAGTCTTTTTTTCTTAATTCTCCCATTGGGCATCTATAATTAGGGTAATTTATAAAAGCCGAAACTCAGTCAGAGTTTGAAAAATTCACATGGCTTTTGCTGTGAAATAGATTACACGTGTACTCTACACATTGTATTGAGTTGGTCCATAAAACAGTGCTATTTATTTCTAATAGAAACTTATGACCAATATTAAAATAACCTTTAGAAATAAAAGTTGTTGAACTTGTATGAAAACGTAACTTAACTGTGGTTAAGTTTGTTAAGTTGGTCATATTATCAAAAGTACAAAACCATGGCCAACGGACTGAAGTGTATCATACTGTCAGTATTTAAAATCATCTGTATGTTCTATATTTGTTCTTAATTTTCATAGGTAACTATACACAGAAAGCAGTAACAGATGCCAATTAGCATAATTGAGTGTTCAGAAAAATAAAACTAATGCCTTTATTACTCATAATGTATTCACCGAAATGTTTCATTAGCCTACTAATGCAATATTAATGAGAAACATAACTACATTGTGCCGTTTCCAACAACTGCGAACTGCTAGCTACTCATGAAATCCCCACTCCCCTCTCACTTAGTTTCTCTTGCACAGGTTTTCTCTTAGATTCACATTCACAGATCACAAAAGAACAATTTGGGTTACTTTAAGAATTAATTAGACATTTGTACGAAAGCTACTAGAACAACTGCTCCCCCTGCGAGTTCATAAAGCTGTTTAATTTGCCCTTGTATCTTCATTCAGAGAAGCTGGCAACACCACAATAACGCACAGCATGCACGGACAGTAAGCCAAATTTCTGACCTAATTGTTCACTTTCATTTACTAGACTCCTTTAAAAAGAGCACACACTATCTAACGCCTTTTAACCTTACTAGTAACACAGCTGGGACGCTCTTCACTCATAATGAAAAATGACTTAGGATAATGCTCTCCTTGTCAATCTTTGAAGACTATTCCAGTTAGATTTAGAGTCTTCCTTTGGAAAACTAGTTCAAGTATTTCTCTCTGCTTTTAGACAGATTTGTTTTTTACATTGATTTACCCAGTACTTAATAACTTATCGTCTATGTTCATTTTTGAGATTTCATTGAACTCAAGTAAGATGTACATTGTCACATGTACAATAAATTTCAGATTAAATATAAACACATTTTGTTTTTTAACTGGAGGACTCACCTTGGGATAATTACATTCTAGTATCAAACTTAGAATTTTAGACATATAAAAATACATTTTATTAATAATATTTGAAGTTGTTGTCTGTTACATCCTTCAACTAGTATGAATTCTGGAATAACGTCTACTATTATTCTGTACGCGGATGAAGTTGCTTCAAAAATTGCAACTGAACACTCAAGGAGAGAAATCTCGTACCTGGCACTTGAAAGTAATGACAATATTTTCTCTGTGTCATGCCAACACCTGGGCCCATCTGTGAGAAGGGCACTGTGCCATGCAGAAAGTAGAATGGCAATTTCAAGAGCATGTGGATGCCAATATGTGGAAGTTCAGAGTGATAGCCTGTGGAACTCATCAAATTGCTGACCTTTTGTAAGAAAAGCCTCTCAATAGCAAGCGATGCCAAATGAGGGCCAAATGTTTCATTATCAGGCTTCACAGCTGCTGATGCTCGTGGGCATAATATCAAAGAATATTTCCTCCTCTATTCCTGTTTCCAATCTTCCTGAAAGCTAGTCACTTTATATAAAGAAAAAAAGGGATGGGCACATTTTCAAAAAACAGAGACTTTTTTATTTGTTGTGTCATGTAACAACTTTCTTTAAATTTGTTATTTCATATTTTTTGGTAAATGGCAGAATTAACAATTTGAGATAATACTGTTTTGGTCATACAGTAATAATTTATATATGTGCATCAAGCATACCCTTGAGGTTAAAGTATGAATGGTATATATATTTATAAATATGTGTTTATTCATACGTGTGTGTGTGTGTGTGTGTGTGTGTGTGTGTGGAGGGTTGTGTTTATGTGTGTAAAACTTTTAGATAATAACTAATTCGCCAAGAAATCTGAGGGATTTGATGATCTGAAACTGGCCTTCATAGGTCAGGTATCAGGATCAATAACAGATACAGGCTACACTGAAGTTGAGTAATACAAACGTGACTGCTTCAGGCTAAAGAACCAGCCAAACGCACTATCTCTACCCAAGAAACCCCTGGAGGTCCTGTGCGGGAGGCAAGTGGGTAAGTGTTGAAGAAAGGGATGGGTGGGCTTAGTTTCTGGTAATTTCATTGGGTGGAAAATTTGGTTCTTTATTTGTGTAGAGCAAGAATCAATTAACTATTTCTTTGTTCTGAGGCATTTTGGACTTTTTATTTCAACTATTTCTGAGCCGGAGGCTCATTCTAACAGAGGCCTCATTTCTTATATTTAAACATATGCATGGTTTCTTCTCAGTAAGCAACAGCTCCTTCAGGGACTGCTGACACCAATTCCACTGCATCTGTGGGCTACACACCCGTCACAGAATTACCGTAAACTCAGCTATAAAAAACACAGAAACAAAACCCTCTCCTTATTTTCAACTTTTCCTACAGGGGGAGCATTAAATTCCAACCAAATTAAAATATCTGGAGGAATTTAAGTTGCAGAGAAAGTAGTGACACCTAACAAACAAAAACCACTTGAAAAAATTCACTTCTTTCCTTAAAATACAGTAATTATATCTTAGGAAACAATAGGTAAAGGGCTGATTTTTCTCCTAAGTACGCGGCATAACTAAGAACATGTATTTGACAGAGACTGCTACGGGAATTTGGACAAATTATTTAAGCCTCAGTTTTATCATCTGAAAATGGAAATAAACTTATAGGGTTAATAGGAGAATCAAAGGGAATGATATTGGTAAAGTACTTAACACTGAGCCCAACTCTTGGCTGTTCTCTAAAAATGTAAGCAATTGATAGTATTAAGCCAGTAATCCACTTTTTAAAAGCAACAGCGTCTTTTAAAAAGCAATGTCTTTGTTCTTTTTTGCTTTAGAAATTAATATAGGCTTGTTGCAAAATATTTGAAAAACTAAAAATATTAAAAGTAAAATAACTCATTTTCCTACTAAACTGAGATTAAAAATGTAATATTTCACCATGCATTGAATGCTCTTTCCCTTCCCTCCCCTGACCCCCTTCAATAAGGATCGATCTGAACAAACTCCTGTAGTTAAAAAAACCAACAATTTTTGCACAGAGCAAAGTCAAATTTGGATTCATTTTTCCTAGATAAGTCTGGTTGTGTTTTTAAACATTTTACTAATTGCAGACATGTGATGGAAATTTATCTTAGTGATTTAAAGAATATTTTATATTATTTGTACGAGGTAACAACTTTGCATTGCATTCTGAACTTGCACCAAAAATTCATTTTCTATGTATTGATCTATCTACCTACTTACCTACCTACCTATCTACCTATGTAGCTATCTATCTGCCTACCTATCTGTCTACATCTGTGTCTATTTATATATAGTTACACCAAAGAGAAATATATAATCAACCATATAAATGTATTTTTAAGCTGAAAAAGCTGGCGAGCTTCCAACATAGATCCAGGAGTTACATAATTTTGATATGATACTATTTTAAAATTCACTCCTGATGAAAACCAAATTAAAAAATGAGAATGGCATTTAATTCCAATTATATTTGCATCTCGCTTAATATGGCACTTCTGTTGATATCATTACAGCTTTTTAATGATCTCAAGCTTGAGCCAAAATTCCAAGTGGCTGTGGAGAAAAACATTAAAAGTGCATTTGTTCGTTAGCATACTACAGTGTTTGTGTATGAGCAGTACATCCCACAGGAATTGGGATACAATAAGAGAAAATGATTGCATGCTTTGATTTATGTTTGTTTTTGTTTTGAAAATTCACATTCTTATGATTACATTAGTTTAGTACTAAAATCAAAAAATGCAAAATAATCTCTAAGATGTGTTGCATACAACTTTCCATTATTCAGTTTAATAGAGGAGGGGTATCATACGGACAAGTGAAATTCACAGACAATAAAGATGTCAGACAACAGGTGTTCAGTATGTCAGACAATAGTTGCTCAGTCTTTTTCCTCACAGCTGCATTTATAAGAACTGCTATTAAGATTGGTTTGAGTTTCCCCTCCACTCCAGAACTTGGATAACTTGCAAGGGAGAAGACAAATGAAAAAATGGCAGGTAGACAGAAAGTGAAACAAAATAGTAAGGTTACCTGAACAATCTATATATGAACAATTAGCACTGTTAACAGAGGGAGCTCTGATGGCACAGTGGTTAAGAGCTTGGCTGCTAACCAGTCAGCAGTTCAAATCCACCAGCCACTCCTTGGAAACCCTATGGGGCAGTTCTATTCTGTCCTATAGGGTCGCTAAGAGTCGGAATCGACTCGATGGCAGTGGGTAACAGAAAGCGATTTGATGGAGAAAACAGAGATGACTTGCAATTAACATTTTAAAATAATTCCTTTTGACTCCTGAGAAAAAGAAAGTAACATGTTTAATCTTCACTGAACTGCAATCACAGGTGACTGATACCAAACAGCAGAAAATCCTTACTTAGACTTCTTTTGGAATTGAAGAAAAGGCAACAAGAACGACAAAATGCCTGCATAGTGCTGGCTTGAGGAAGTAAGCAGCCATGTTGAGGAAGCTTACATGCCAAGGAACCAAGGACAGCCTCTAGAAACTGTGGCTGGACTGTAGGAGCTGGGAATGGACTCCAGCCAACAAGAAGCCATGGTCCTAAATCCTACAATGGCAAGAAAATCAGTTTGGTCAACACACTGTGTGAGCTTGAAAATGTAATCACCCCCTATTAAGACTCTAGATGAGAACACACCTGGTTTACACCTTAATTGCTGCCCTAAGCAGAGGACCCAGGTAAACTGTGGCTGGACTCCTAAGCTACAGAAAAGGTGACATAACAAACACACGTTTTTAAGTTGCTAAGTTTGTGGTAATTTGTTACATGGCAATAGATATGTATTGCACACCATAATTCTTCAAAAAGTGACTTTCAAATACTAAGCATTCAATAAATACTAGCTATTTGTCTTTTTTTCCACAGAGACAATATAACATCAGGGTTCAGAGAACAGATTCTAGAATTAGACCTTGAGTTTAAAACCTGGCTCTTCCATTTATTCATTACTTACTTTGTGAGTCTTGGTTTTCCATCTGTAAAATGGAAATACAAGCAGTATATTCCATTTGGGTTTAAAAATGAGGATAAGATGAATTAATAATGTAAATCACTAAAACAACTGCTGTTACATACAAAGTACTCAGTAGATATTAACAATATTACTACTATTTGGATGAAGATGTATCATAGTCACTACAGTAAATCTACCTATAATCTGATACTTTCTTAATTTATCTGTTCTAATAGATAAAATATTAGATAAGATTATGTGAAATAATTTGAAGATACTTTAAGAAATACTAGTGATATTTGTGTAAAAAGTGTCAGATGGGCAATAAAAATCTCCAACTGATGTTTTAGATCAAATACTAATTTTTATTATATGTGCTGTTTTCCTTAGGAATTTACCAATAAAAATTTCTTAAGCATTTTAGTAGTTGTGTCTTTGATTTCCCTGAAGCATTAGATAATTTTACAAAAGGCATTTTAGTTCCAGTACTTGGATCAAAACTCGGTAGAAATGATAGCACAACACGGCATACGCTGCAAGCAATTATATTTTCAGAGAGGGGCACTGCTTACTTCTAATCTGATGAATTTTACCAGTGCTGCTGAATTACAGGCAATTAACTGCTTTGATAATCATATGTAATACAATTCTGTGTACTTTGTTCTACGTTGTTATATAAAACATTTAGATTAAATGTCACAAAATGGATACTTAATTAATACTACTAGAAAAGATGAGTAAAAAAATGACTTTTTCTATGTTAGTTAATTCCATTTAACAAGTAATGTACTTAATGAGGTAAGTTTAAATCATCTTTTGAATCTCAATTTGTTCACGTTTTCCTGGGATAACCTTCAATGATGCACCAATTCGGGTGTGGGGGTTGGGTAGATAATGTGAACAGTCTTCCCCAGAAGGAAGGGATATATTATCGCCAGTAATTACAATTACTAGCTTTAGTCATTTTTTATTATTTTTTTTAAATTTTTGACAGAAAATACATTTCCTTATTGTCTGTACCCAGGGTAGACTGCTCCCACCAGTGGCTCTGCCCAGTCCACGGCCCATCATACACTCTTGGTACATCTCTGCTCTATGGTTTTGCAAGAAACAAGAAAAAAAAAAATGTTTGTTAATATTTTCTTAGCAAGCTCTCACAAACTAAGAATATGACTGCTATACAATTAATGTACCAATGGTGGGAAACCATGGATACTTGCCAATAGGCCACGCAATAGATCATCAACTGAAATAATCACATTCACAGCTCAGTCAAGCAGTGAGCCCAAGCAACATTAGTATTGTAGATGATACCCAATGATTACAAATGAACATGTTGATCATTTGCTCAGCCATTTAATTTGTTATAGACTTTCTGTAACATAGTCATCCTTATGATTTTGTTACATATCAGATTAATATTTTTTCAAGGTCACACCATTCATGTAAAATTTCTTTCCATTAAACAGTTATTGCTTCTACAAATTAAAACCACAGCAATTCTATATAATTTTTTGCTTCAAGCTATTGTATCATGTTGGTCATTATTTATCATGATGATTAGTTTTTCCACTATCACAAAATAGCATTAGCAATCGCATTATAAACACTAAACATCCATTATTAATCATAGGCTTTAGATTTAACCCATTGAATAAGGCCTTGGTTAAGAGTTACGCTTTTCTTACAGTAAACAAATGAGTTTAGATTAGTAGTAGTAAAACTTGTTACCATATAGTGGTCTATATTTCCTGGGATATTTTTGGTTTTTATTTTATTTCATTTTATATTTCCTTTTAAAGTCATTAGTTATTTTATTTTAATGATCAATATTATTATAAATTTATAATGTTGGGTGTATTTTTTCTGAAATTTGCCAAAAAATATTTGGTTGGAAAATTATCATGATTTGAGGGCCAACTTGAGAGCAGCTAAGAACAACAAAAACAATCTTCATAAGAAACTTTTTCTTAAATGAAGAGTAGCTTTATAATCTGTAAAGGTATTTGTGTTTTATTATTTTCATATACCATTAAAAATGATATAAATAAACTGATTCATTCTAGTAATGTCCAGTAAACAGCAGAATATATTATATGTCCCAACAAAGTAGTTATTGATATTCATATAATTGTTACCCGTTGCCATCGAGTCAATTCCAACTCATAGCAACCCTATAGGACAGAGCAGAACTGCCCCATAGTGTTTCTAAGGAGTTGCTGGTGCATTTGAACTGCACAGCCTTTTGGTTAGCAGCCAAGCTCTTAACCACTGAGCCACCAGGGCTCCCATATTATTGATACTATATCATATACCACATATTTGCGTATGAGAAGAGCCAAAGACTTATCCATTTGTATTCCTACTGGAGACGAAAGCTAGTTCAAAAATTTATAATTTTAGCCTATTAGAACTAATTAATACATATTTTGAGAAATTAATGGTACACAAAATTATGGCTATTGCAAAAATATAAACAACTTGATGTTTTATGTGACACTGCTAATGATAAAGCTTTAAGGTACAACTCAATCCTATAAACAATTGACATGTAAACTTTGTGAATATTACTGACATGGAGGTAGGGGTATTTGCACTGCACCTTGATAAATAAATAAATATTTCTTAATAATTTAAAGAGAGGCAATAACAGATTTGGGTGATGGTGATGGGAAATATGTGGGGAAAGGTAAAAGTTAAAGCATACTAAATCTTTCCATGTTAAAACATTTGCTAAAGATACTGATTATTTATGTTAAATTAATATGTACGTTCTTAAAGCTAACAAGCATATAGTTTGTTAGATCTATAAGTACAACTGTATATAAATAGCAACAGGGAGCCCTGGTGGCGAAATGAATAAGAGCTGGGCTGTTAACCAAAAGGTCAGTAGTTCAAATCCACAAGCCACTCCTTGGGAACCCGATGGGGCAGTTCTACTCTGTCCCATAGAGTTGCTGCGAGTCGGAATTGACTTGACTGCACATAACAACAACAAAGGGTTCAAGTTGTCTCAACCATTGGGACAAAAACAAATTCACTAAGATAATGATCAAGTGATCAATCTAGCAAAAGTAAGAAAAAAAGTATGATAAATAGGAAAAAAATATTAAAAAATAGGAAACAACATAAATAGGTGGTTGAAATAAATCCAAACACATCAGTTATTAAAATATCTATAAGTAAATAAGAAGCTCTTATAAAAATGCACTGTTAAATCGGAAACAATTAGCTGCAACAAAATCCTGGGTAAGTAAATACAAGGAATAAAACAAAAGGACAACGAAACTCTCAAAATAAGAGATTAAAACATGAAAATACATACAAAAATAAATTCTTGCAAAATGTAAATCTGAGTGGCAATACTAATAGCAGCATACCTGTATTCCAGAATAGAAATGGAATGGAGAAATATTTTATACTGATAAATACATAATTTGACAAGAAAGTATAACATGTTTTTACAGCATTCAATGTACTGTTGAAATATATTAATTACCTGGTATTAGAAATACAAGAAGAAATATATAAAACTACAATAAGAGTGGAAAATAAAAATAAAAAGATAAAGCAAAACTCAGTCCATAAGAGGCAAGAGAAAGTGAGATTCCAAAGAGTAAAGGGAACAGTGAGTCTATTTTTGGATTGAGAGCTTTTGCTGAAATTTGTGAACTTAATTTTAATTTTAAACTGTAGGTCTAGAAGAAACTAGATAATGCTAACGTTCACCACCCACTGCCATCAAGTCCATTCTGACTCACAGTGACCCCACAGGGTTTCCAAGGTAGTAAATCTCTATGGAAACAGACTGCCGCATCTTTCTCCATTAGAGCTGCTGGTGGTTTTGAACTGCCAACGTTTTGGTTAGCAGTCGATGGGTTTAACTACTGTGCCACCAGGACTCCAAGGTCCACAGAAGGGAAAACACATTATCGGAAATACCTTACAAAAGCTGGGTTGCAATGACTACTCAGTGTAAAAGTGAATTAAAAATATTACCCCTCTTCCCAAGAAATCTGAAGGAAATTTTTCTCTTTTCAAACTTTGCATTGGGTGGAAGAAGAAACATATTCCATGAGATTTCATAACCACAAGCCACAAGCAGCTCTCATGCATGTTTTTAACTCAAATCAATATGACCAAGTAGTCAGAAAAACTTCAAGCATATAAACTGGCTTACTGTTAGTCCCTGTTAGTATTTGGCAGAAAAAAATATTAATCGTCTCTAAATTGAATACCTTCATTTCTAGCCTCAAACAACAGCCAAATTCAACTGCCTTCAAACTAACAATGCTAAAATTGAGTGTACACACACTCACACATGGGCATACACACACACACACACACACACAGTGAGAGAGAAAAAAGAAAGCCCCATGCAGAAACAATACAGATATTAGAATTATCAGATAGATTTTAATATGTTTAAAGAAATAAAAATATTAAAAGTTTGAGCAAACAGCGATAATTAAAAAATACCAAGAATATTTCAGAAAGATACAAATGAAACTTGGAAATTAAATATATCAATTGAAATTAAGAACCCATTTTAAAAATTTAAAAACATAAAAAATATAGCATGAGAAATAATTAGTGAAAGATAATAACCATTATACATTATCCAGCATGCAAAACAGAAGACAAAGTGTTCAAAAAATATAAAGATAGGTCAAAAGTCAGAGAAGTCAGAGTAAGGAAATCAATTTGGGGTTTCAAACCAAAAGAAAATAGAAAATTGGACTAAGGTATTACTTGAAAATGGAATGGCTGAGAATTTTCCAATATGATGAAAGATACCAAAAATATAACAAATTCCGAGCTAATAAAAAAATGCTCCAAAACTACTAACATTATAGTGCTATATCAGCATATCAAAGAGAAGTTCAGGCGCCAGAGACAAAAGACAGCAATAATATGACTGTGAATATCTCAACCACAACAAAGACAGCTAGAAGAAAGGAGACTCATATTTTCATCGTGCTGACAGCAAATCACTATCAACCTAGAAGTCTATACCAATTGAGGATATCGCTCAAGAATGAGGATTAAAAATAAAAGACAAAGAGGAAAGGAATTGCATGAGAATGAGAAGACTTAAAGATTTAAAAAAGAATAAAAGATTGTAGGGTCCTGAGCTGGGAACCAGTCCAAAGGAATGGTATAGTTGGGATGTCAGAGAAAGTGAAATGGAAATGGTTGAGATGATCACAGAGCGGGATGCTTGACACTGAGGTTACAGAAGGATTCGTTTTTCGCAATGACGCTGGAAGACAGTGATTATGTGCAGCACAAGAGAGAACACTGGAGGAAGTGAATTCAAGATATTCAGAGGACAGTCTATTAGAAGACTTAATATTAGAAGAATCTGTTAGAAGAATCACTTAATCTGTGGATATCAAAATCATTAAGGTTAGATATGCAGTAGTGTAGACGAGAGAATGAATAGGTGCTAAAATGTTCAAGAAAGGGGAAGGATTGACAGACGATTGATAAAAGGAGGTCACTATGAGTCAGAATCGACTGGAAGGCACACAACAATAGCTGGTATAAAAACATGTGATTCAAAAATGTGAATTTCAATAGCTTTAAAATTGCCCGTAGCAGGAGGCAATTAAAGTAGCAAGGAAGATGTCAACTTCATCTCCAAATTCTGTGATATGAAAAGCGTGGGAGTGGAAGCAGACAGAGCCAATTGCAATAACCTTAGTGAAGACCTGTGTTTTGATTACAGCTAGAAGGTAAAGTGATCTTTTAAAGAAGCAGTTGAGCATATAGAGAATATTGTTAATAATTAGCAATAAGTTCCAGAGACCTTTTGATAGGAATTCAGAAGAGACTGAGCAGGAATCAGAAAATGTGAAGTCATGTAGCATTTAAAAAGTGGGAAGTAAATGGGAACATCAACTCTGGGTACTACCTGACATCATCAAGGATAAAGGGTATAATGAGATTAGTTCCTGTGGTCCTGTGGCAGATAGTAGTAGCAAGGCTGGGAGGTAAGCAGAATTCATGTTTAGAGGCTTGGAATCTACTCGATGGTAACCAACCACAACAGAGGTCCAGCTGGGCCCATCCTTAGAGAAACACGGACGTCTAAAGATTGGCTGGTCTTATTTCCAGGGTTTTAGGATTCCCCTTGACTTTTCCAATATGTATAAGGAAACTTTGGGAGGGGTAGTATCATTCACAGACAATAAAAGAGACAATGGGTATCTTTATAAAAAATTACGAGCATAGACGTCAACTTTATCAAGAACAATATAATACATTCTGAAGTATTTTTATTTAAACATATGTCTGTGCCTGCTGGAAGTAAAACATGAATAGTTTAAAGAAATGAATAATATAATAGAACATTTTTTAGAACAGCACAAATAAATCACTTCTATCCTAATAGTATTTTAATATTCAGACTTAGGAGCTTTTACATCCTAAACATTTAACAGAACATGGATCAATCAAAGAAAATATAATTTTCTTCTTATAGAGTAAATCTCTGCTTCAGGCATTGAATATTCTGTTAGTGTTTCTGCCCAATAAATAGTAAACTAATACTATATCTTCAGTTAAGCAGACAAATCCCTGAAGGGCACATAGAAGAGATAACATAACCCTTTGGAAATTTATTTTCTATGTAGGGAAAAAATACAAGGTACTAATTCACATACCTTAATCATTAGCATTTTTAGCTCAAAAGTTGGCAAAACACATATATTTTCTGGAATCAAAAAAAAAAATTTGAAAAGTATAGCCTTTGAAAAAGGGATGTGGCTTGCCTAATCTAAAATGTGAATGACAGCATATGATTTCCAATAAAATCATAGGCATTTCTCCAATTTCTGCTCTTACTGATTTTTTTCTTGGTTGGTTAATTCACCAAGAAATGGCTCACAGTAAGTAAGCATTAATGGAGACAGGTCATGGGTACAATTCTTCCTCATGGGCTCCTGGAATCGGATATCAGATCCATCTAGTAATAGTCCATCTGGAGAAAATCTGACATTTTCTTGGTCATTTGCACAGAATATTCTTCTTTCTTGTAATGTCAGTTTAAGAAAAGTACCTCTCCCAGAGATGATCTCTTTGTTTATGCAGACAGACACACACACATACACACACACGACCCAGTGAGTGGCTCTAAATAATAAACAAGAAAAACAGAGCTCTTACCCTGGTACAACTGCATCTTTCAAATTTCTTTTTTTTATTTATTTGGATTTTCAAAGATTATAAAAAAGATTTATGAAGTTAGCCAATGGAAGAGCTAGAAAGAAAACCAAGTCATAATTCTAAGCTGAGAGTGGTTCAAGTTGTTGCAATGTGGAAGCCTGGAAGTAAGTGAATTGGGAAGTAAAGAATGAAAGTTATCATCTTATTCAAACGTTTGTAAATGTAAATGACATATAAGATATAGTAGTACTTTTGTAACTATGTTTTACTGCATCAGCCATAAAATATAGTGGGCAGTCCTGCCATGTTTATTTTTGTCTATTTCCTTATCATAAAAATATAATTGAATAAGTCTGATTATTTTCATCCTCAGTAAAGCTGAAAACATCTAAATTTCAATAGGACAAAACAAAATATATTAATATCTCCAAATTCAGTGTGAATTTTTTCCAATTGCGAGAATCTGTAATGTTTTCTCTCACTCTCTCTCTACCTCTAAGCTTTCTATCTCATAGGTTGGTATTCCAACACAATGAATACATTTATATGCATTTATTTGACAATAACTAATTTCTTCAAATTAAGAAAAAACACTGTGTAATAAGACTTCAACCCTAGTATTCAGAATATACAGAATATGAGACCCAGTTCAAATGATGGCAGACTGATAATCAAAACTTTAATTTTTTATTACAATATAATTTTCATAGCATAAAATTCACTCATTCAACGTTCACAATTCAGTTGTTTTTAGTATAGTCACAAAGTTATGCAGCCATCACCGTGATCTAATTCCAAAATATTTTCACCACCACAAAAAAAAAGCTCACACCCGTTAGCAGTCACTCCCAATCCCTCTTACCCCTTAGCTTATCCCTTAGATAATATTTTGTTTATCCTATAATCAGATAATGTACATTTAGGTTGTTTCTATTTTTTGTCTATTATAAATAATGCTGCTATGAACATTCAGGTACAAGTTGTTGTGTGGACATATATTTTCACATCTCCTGGGTATATATCTAGGAGTTAAATTGCTAGGTAACATAGTATCTCAATGTTTTACATTTTGAGGAACTGCTAAACTGCTTTTCCAAAATGGCTGCACCATTTTACATTGTCACCAGCAATACATTTTCTATTGTCCATCTTCTTGATCACAGCATAGATGGATAGATAGATAAGTAGACAGACAGACAGACAGATAGCTGCTACCAAGTTGACTTTGACTCAATGTGACCTTACGTACAACAAAACAAATGCTGCTCCATTCTGCATCATCCTCACGATTGCCAGCACATTCTATTGCACTGTTGTGGTTAGTGTGCCAAACCATCTCACTGAGGGCCTCCATTCCCCTTCTTGGGTCTTGCTGGGGCTCCTTGGTCCTCTATTTCACCAAACATGATGTATTTCTCTAGCAATTGAGCCCTCATGATGACGTGCCCAAAGCAAGTGAGTCAGACAGTTTTCTTTTGTGACCTATAAGGTTTCCTTGGGACCCTGGTGGCACAGTGGTTAAGTGTTTGGCTGCTAACCAAAAAGGTCAGCAGTAAGAATCCACCAGCTGCTCCTTGGAAACCCTGTGGGGCAGTTGCACTCTGTCCTATAGATTCACTATGATTCAGAATCGACTCGATGGCAATGGGTTTGGCTTTTTTCATAAGGTTTCCTGGGCTATTTTTTGGAAGTAGATCACCAGGCCTTTCTTCCTAGTCTGTCTTAGTTTGAAAGCTCTGCTAAAACCTGTCCACCATGGATGACCTTGCTGGTATTGGAAATACTTATGGCATAGCTTCCAGCATCAAGCAACATGCAAGCCCTCACTTTATGACAAAATGACAGATGGCAAGTAATATATATATCATCTTCTGATTGATTCTGACTCATGGCGACCCATGTGTTATCAGAGTAGAACTGTGCTTTACAGGGTTTCTAGCTCAAGGTTGTGACTTTTCAGAAGCAGATTGCCAGGCTTTTCTTCTGAGACATTACTAACCTTCGGTTGGTAGTCAAGTGCTTAACTCTTTGTGCCACTCAGGGATATATATATATATATAGATATATATATATATATAGACATACCTACACACATATGTATATATACACATGTATATATAATAAATTTGTGTTCCTTTCCTATGATTTATCCAGTCATGTTTCTATTTGAGTGTTAGTGTTTTTTGCATCATCTGTATTAAACTATTTATATATTAACATTATGAACTTAGATATTGCACATTTTTTTCACAACATATTATATGTTGTTTAGTTTAGTTGAATCTAGTTATTTAGATGTCTTTCCTTTTATGTGGCCAAAACTATCCATTCTTTGTGACCTACAGAATTTTTACAATTAAAAATTCTTCCAGAATCCTAAAATTTAATGGTTATTTATATTTTCATCTATTTATGACTTTTTAAAAATACAATATATGTGGAAAGTAACTGCTTTTTGGTATGAAATAGTAGACAGATAGACAGATAGATAGATAGATAAACAGATGTGTAAATGCCAAAAACTGAAAAATAAAATATCTCAATATTTATTATATTATTCATTTCCCTGCTGTTTTGTGATGCCAACTCTATTTATAATTACTAAACTCTGTTCTAATCCATCTATTCTGACACCCAACTTGGCAACTTTCAAATTTCATGCCATATCGAATTCCCCTCTAGAGCCTCCAGAAAGGAACACGGCCCTGCTGATACCCTGATCTTAACCCAGTAAGACTATGTCAGAGGACCTATAGAACTATAAAAGAATTAATTTGTGTTGCTTTAAGCCATTAAATGTCTGGTAATTTGTTACGACAGCAATAGAAAACTAATACAAATACATCTTCTCTTTCACTTGGTTTTCCCTTATCCTGTAATCCTACAGTTGTCTAATACTGTTATGCTGGCTTACAGCTACCTCATTCTTTTTTGGAAGAAAGGCCTGGCAATCTACTTCCAAAAATCAACCAGTGAAAACCCTATGGATTCATAACTGATCATGGGGATGACACAGGACCAGGGAGCATTTTGTTCCATTGTGCATGGGGGCGCCATAAGTCAGGGGACAAACTAGATGGCAGCTAACAATGACAACAGCACTTTTGACCCTACATTTATTCACTTATTCATTTAATAAACATTCTTCAGGTTGAACAAGTTGCAAATCTAGACATCTGACATACTTTTTCACTTCTTATGCATCCAAAATATCCCAAGCTCATTTTCACATTTTAGTTACAAGATAAATCCAAACTAAGATAGTATTGTGTAATAACATTTTAGATACAGCTTAGAGGGCATCCCAAAAATAGTATTGACATACCGAATATTAATGAACAAAGACAAGAAGAGTTGTGGGATGACATGAAGAACATCATACCTGAAGAAAGTGAAAGGTCATTTAAAAAGACAGGAAGGAAGTAAAGTACCAAAATAGATGTCAGAAGAGACTACGAAACTTGCACGTAAGGGAAGAGTAGCTAAAGCAAATGGAAAAAATGACAAACTAAAAGAGCTGAGCAAAAGATTTCAAAGGGCAGCTCAAGAAGACAAGGTTGACCTGGAGTTGTTAGAAGATCAAAAGGAAAGACCACAACTGACATTTCTTCTGCTGAAATAACTGAAGAGAACATTCAAGACTTGAATTGCATTACTAAAAGATTCTATGGGCAAAAAAAGGAATGACACAGGAAATATAAAAAAGAAAAAAAAAAAGATGCAACGAATACAGAGTCACTGTATCAAAAATAATTGGTTGACATTCAACCTTTTCAGGAGGTAGCATATGATAACCACTGGTACCGAAGGAAGAAATTCTAGCTGCATTGAAGGCACTGGTGAAAAACAAGGCTCTGGGAATAACAGGATACCAACTGGGATGCTTCAACAAATGGATGAAACACTGGAAGCACTTACTCATCTATGTCAAGAGATTTGGAAGGTAGCTATCTGGCCAACCTACTGAAAGAGATCTTTATTCATTTCCATTCCAAAGAAGGCGATCAGATTGTGGAAAATATCAAACAGCATCAGTAACATCACATGCGGAAAAAACATTGTTGAAGATAATTTAAAAACAACTGCAGCCATACATCGAGAACGAACTGTCAGAAATTCAAGCCAGATTAAGAAGAGGACAAGGAACTGGGGGGATATCATTGCTGATGTCAGATGGATCTTGGCTGAAAGCAGAAAATACCAGAAAGGTATTTATTGCTTTATACATTATAGGAAAGCATTTGACTGTGTGGATCATAACAAATTATGTATAGCATTACAAAGAATGGAAAATCTAGAACACTTACTGTGCTCATGCAGTACCTGTACATGGATCAAGAGGCAGTTATTTGAACAGAACAGGGAGATACTGCCTGGTTCAAAATTGAGAAAGGTGTGAGGCTGGGGTGTATCCTTTCACTTTTCTTATTCAATCTGTAAACTGGACAAAGAATTCGAAAGACTAGACTATATGAAGAAGAAGGCAGCATCAGGAGTGGGAAAAGACTCATTAACAACCTGTGATATGACAAAACCTTGCCTGCAGAAAGCAAAGAGGACCTGAAGTACTTACTGACGAAGGTCAAAGACTACAAACTTTAGTGTGGATTACATCTGCATGTAAAGAAAAGTCTTCACAATTGGATCAATAAACAACATCATGATAAATGAAGAAGAAATTGAAGTTGTCAACAATTTCATTCTACTTGGATCAACCACCAATATTCATGGAAGCAGCAGTTGGAAAATCAAAGAACATATTGCATTGGGCAAATCTGTTGCAAAAGACCTCTTGAAAGTCTCAAAAAAAAAAAAAATGTCTATTTGATGACTAAGTTGCACCTGACCCAAGCCATGGTCTTTTCCATCACCTCATATGCATATGAAAGCTGGACAATGAAAAAAGAAGACAGAAAAATAATTGCTGCATTTAGATTGTGGTGTTGGCAAAGAATACTGAATACACCATGGACTGCCAAAACAACAAATCAACCAGTCTTAGAAGAAATACAACCAGAACGCTCCTTAGAAGTAAGGATAACGAGACTTTGGCTGGCTTACTTTGGACACATCATTAGGAAAGACCAACAGCTAGAAAAGGACATCATGCTTGGTAAAGCAGAGGGCCAGGTAAAATGAGGGAAGCCGTCAATGAGATGGATTAACACAGTAGCCACAACAATGGATTCAAGTGTACCAGTGATCATGAAGATGGCACAGGACTGGACAATGTTTCGTTCTGTTATACTGAGTCACCATGAGTTGGAGACAACTGGATAGCAACTAATTCCTAACCAAGAACTCCCAGCATTATGTTAGGTTCAAACTGTGATTTCCTATTGTATGTTTAAAGTAGTTTTCACAAATCTAACTTGTCTGTTTCAAATCAATCAGCTTGTGATTCATTTAATTATTTGATTTAGTAAAGATAAGTTCTCACAAGAAGAGAAGGACTAAATTAGACTTAGAAATCACTATCTTAAAAAACTCCTATGTAGTCATTCAAATATCATAGATTTTTTTCCTTAAGATATGCAGTCTTCAGGAGAAAAAAAAAAGAACTCTTCATAAATTATGGAAGGATGCAAAAATGCCTTCTAGCTAATTAAATTCAATAAAAAATTCTTACGGAGACATATTCATTTTGATAGAAAAATGTATACTCAGTATTCATATCATATTTTAGAAATAACAACCATAGAGCACAAATACAGACTATTCCCTTATCTCTCTTTGTTATATCTACTCTTTTATAACAGTTTAAGACATAGTTTAAGAGATTTCAGATCAGATTTGTAAGTGAAGCAGGAAGCAGTGAGGTGTCCCGTGATGAGCTGAACATGTGGGTTTACCACCCACCCCCACCTAGCTCAATATCAGCCTCGCTTTTCTGCTTTTACGTTCAGCATCTGCCTAAAACAAAATGCTTCAAACTAATTAAATTGTTGGCTCACATTTTCCCTATCAAGATAAAATTAAAAGAGAAGAAAAAGTGGAAGCTGCTTTCAAATGTTAGCCCTGAAGGGAGACTGGTAAATGCTTTATATTCATGTATACTTGGATAGTGTAAGGGCTAGAATCTGTCTTTTTGAGACTGTATGCATTTCCCTTAGGTAATCTGCTATTGAAAATGATATCTGCAAGAATACACAGTACATATGAAGACTTTCTTCATATTAACAAGTGGAAATGTAAATCAGCAAAAATCTTATTTAAAAATGCATAAAAAAAGAATCCCGTTATTAGAAGTACAAATTAGTTCAGTTTTTGTGTAATCCAATTTGGTAATAATTGTTAAGAGTTTAAAAACTTTGACAAAGCAATTTTTCTGACAAATTCTATCTTACGAAAATATTAGACAAAAAATATAGATAATGCCCTCCATTTTCCCAGCTCTTGGAAGTAAATCAATTATTCTAAAACTAAAGGGAAAAAATACAATTTAAAAAAACTGTAGAACCTTTCAGCATACTTATTACCTTCAGGGAGATAAGGAAAGAGATTGAGTCTGAGGCATGCTGGTCATTTACTATGTTCTGTTCAGAGAGAGCGGAAGCAAATGAAGTAAAATATGAACATCTGCTTTATCAGAATAGTGGGTACATGGTATCTTTCTTTTCTATTTCATTAAAAGTAAGAATACAAAAAATAAGACCAATAAAAGACTAAAGCTATTTAAATATAGTGCATAACAAATCAATGCCGCATTAAACAAATCTAGGGAATATGTCGGGCATTCAATACAGCAGATTTGCCTTGTTCTGTCTGATTTTAGAATTACAAGTGCATTACTTTGTATTCAGACTTAAATCTTACTAATCCAATTGAACTATTTAATATCAAGTTAATTTTATCTCATTAAAACAGTAGCAGTTTTCTTTCTCTATTTTCTTTTATTAGAAACCTAGAATGGGGTAAAACATATCTTCTCAGTGGAGCATCCAGGAGCCTAAAAATAGCACCAAAACAGTATTAACACTATATAGGGGGGATTAAAAGCCTATTACGGATTGAATTATGTGTTGTAAATCTATAGGGGAGCCTGGTGGAACAGTGGCTAAGAGCTACAGCTGCTAACCAAAAGGTCAGCAGTTCAAATCCACCAGCTTCACCTTAAAAACCCTATGGGGCAGTTCTGTTCTGTCCTGTAGGGTCCCTATGAGTTGGAATCGACCCAGTGGCAAGGGGTTTCGTTTTTTACATCTATAGGAGGAATCCCGTTTGGAAATAAGGTTTTCTGTGTTAATGTTAAGGAGGCTATATCAGTGCAGGGTGTGTCCTAAACCCCATCATTTCTGAGTTATAAAAAGAACAGATTACACACAGAAGCAAGCAAGCACAAATGTGGGGGTGGGGGAGAAAATTGATGTCACAAGAAACCAAGGAAAGAGGGGCTACAGCAACTGAAAGACACAAAGACCTTCCCCTTGAGAGAACACAGAGAGAGCCTTCCCCTAAAGTTGGTGCCTTGAATTGGGACTTCAGGCCTCCTAAACTGTGAGGAAATAAATTTCTGTTCTTTAAAGCCACTCACTGGCGGTATCTCTGCTACAGCAACACTGGGAAAGGAAGACAAAGTCTCTTGACAAAAAATATGTTGAAATATATCATTACCAAACGTAGGATTAGGGGGCATAGTTGGTTTCATAGTACAATTCTTGCCTTCCACACAAGAGACCCGGGTTTGATTTCCAGCCAACACACTGTAAGCTCAGCCACCACCCATCTGTCAGTGGAGGCTTGTGTGTTGCTATGATGTTGAATAGGTTTCAGCACAGCTTCCAGACTATGATGGACTAGGAAGAAAGGTCTGGCAATCTACTTCCAAAAATCAGCCAGTAAAAACCCTATGGATCACAATGGTCCAATCCACAGTCGATCATGCGAGTGGCATAAGACCTAGGAGCATTTTGGGCAGCATTTTGTGACAGCAGCTAAGAACAACAACAAATGTAGGATCTGGTTTGACATACTAGAGATACAAAAAACCTATAAGGCATTTGTCTTGCCTTTGTGTTTACAATCCCAACCACTGGTGGATAATCTTATTACAGAGAGATTCATTCAGTAAAAATTAAGCATTTATGGATGATTTTTTTTTCTTTCTATTGAAAATGAAATAGCAATTATTCTGCCTCTCGGGAGGTATTTGTTTATTACAACTGATATTATCTACTTTCTTGAAGATTTGAATGCAAATGAGAAATTGGTAAGAACTTGATCTTTTTATACAGTAACACTACATTGGCCACCCAGATCAATGAGTCAGAAGAGATTTACTAATATCTGATTATATTTATGCATTTGAGAAACAGTCATAACTCAGCTGCTTTTCAAAACTTTTAGCCATAAATTTGTATAGTCTTTAGTTTTCGCAGAAACACTGATCTTACCACTGGGGCCATTCCATTAGCCAGTTCTTACGGCCTTGCATGTTTAATCCCTCTGGGTACTATTACTTTTCCTAACTGCTTAATTGTACAAGGAAGAATCTGGTATATTACCATACTAGGCTAACAGCCTATTTCATTACTCATCACATATAAATAATGAATCTTATTAGAAAAAGAGATTGTATTTGGTGCTTGTACTACAACTCATTTTAGCTGCGTGATTTAAATAAACAGAGGAGGGGGGAAAACGACATTTTTAGCAATGAACCCTTTGTAATGAATTAGAAACAGTGTTTGGATATTTGTATTGTTTTCTAATAAGCTTTAATTCAAATAAATAAAGGATGGTATCCTCATATCCAAGATACTTTTAACTAAACTAATCTTAAAAATAAGGGTGCAGGGGAAGTGTTTAATGGAAGAAGATGACACTTAGACAATCTGCCTGCTCATTTATCTCTTTTCCAAGTATTCTAAAATGTTCTACTTTCCTATACCCTGTCATCACTTCAGGGTGACGGTGAAAAAGAGGCATATGTAGTAGTTTCAGAGTTCTTCTGATTGAAATTACATAAAGTCATCACTACTTTCTAGTGTTTTAAGTGTGGAGTTGATCAACTTTTGCTTTTGTCTTTTTCCCAAAATTATCCTGACCCCTCCTTTTTGTTGTTAGGTGCTGTCGAGTCACTTACGACTTAGAGAGACCCTATAGAGCACAGTAGAACTGCCCCATAGGGTTTCCAAGGAGTGGCTGGTGGATTTGAACTGCCGACCTTTTGGTTAGCAGCCATAGCTCTTAACCACTGCACCATCAGGGCTCTGATCTCTCCTTAGGGAAAGGAAAAATAGGAATAGATATTTCCTCTCAAAGAGGATATTTGGTTTATTTCTTAGGGCATAGAACCAAGGGATCTAATGACAGACTAATGCTAGAAGTGGGAGGAAGCCCAAGGTGAATGTTCACAAAAATAAAATCTCAAACTTCTCAGTATACCTTATATGGTCAGACTTGGTCCTGACTACTCAACCAGTTTTAACAGATCCTGGGCAGTCAGGTAGAACAGAGCAAATAGGTGACTGGAATCAAGATCAGGACACACTGGGTGAGTTACAGCACTCCCCTTTCTGTGATGGAGGA
Organism: Trichechus manatus latirostris; assembly: GCF_000243295.1. NCBI lineage: Eukaryota > Metazoa > Chordata > Mammalia > Sirenia > Trichechidae > Trichechus > Trichechus manatus. The sequence goes on along the minus strand of NW_004443948.1, from coordinate 12,111,048 downwards.
AATTTTTAAAACAAGGTAGGATCCAAATCTTGAAAGAACTGGAGTTCCGTCAGGGAAGAGGAAGCATATATTCAGGCATGTTAGAAAGATTCCCAATGATTAATATTAATTATTTAAAAAAAAATTTAGTAAAAAAGAACTAGACAAAAAGTAGAGTTACTATGAAGTTTCAGAATTAATTCCATAGCCTAGATTGACATAACCTCTGCAGGGGAATTATACCCCTGACTGGAGGTTATGAAGATATTTGATGTCAGGCAGATCATAGTGCTATTTGGAGTTGAGGGGGTGGGGGTGGGAATAGAGAAATAAAGAGCCATAACCTCAAGTGTCCACACCCTGGGAACTATTTTCTGAGTCATGGCTAAAACTATTCAGCCCCATGGACAATGTCTGATCAATCAAGAAGCACTTTGAAATTTAACTTCTCTCACTGGGACAGTATGGCCAGTGTTCTTCCAGCCAAGTGTAAAATTCTACTTTTCCTGCCCATCTGGCTTGTATCTCAAACCAAGGTTACCAAAATAAATAAATAAATGTAGATAAATGTACAAATAAACTGAACTGGCTAAGATTACATAATACCATGATTACATGTCACATTTATCTCTGGAAATCCTCTAAAACCATGCAAATAAATTAAAAGTCAAAATGACATATAATTCCAATTTAGAAAGTTTAGAAATGAGTAGTCATTCAAGAATATTTTTTAAATTGTTGGATGTGTATATGTTTTGTTGTGTATATTTTCACCAAAAATGAAAATTAAAAAAAATTATTGAAAAAAAATTTATAGATGAATTAATGAATAAATAGATGGGTGGATTGATTCATCATTTGACCTTCAGTTTAGCAGTAAATTCAAGAATTAGAGACAATTTTAGAAAAAAAAATTCTAATTTTAGAAAAAAAATATTTAGATCCATGCTTCATTCATACTGTGGTGCAATGGGTTTCTTTTACGCGGTCTTTCTGGTCTTGGGTTTGTAATTCTGGTCCTGGGTTTGTAATTCTCCTAAAATGAATGATCTGTTTGCAGTCCAACTAAGTAGCTTACAACCCACCTGAGAGGACTGGTCAGTTTATGGCCTGTCCAGTGATTGGCTGGTTTTGCAATCCTGCTAGGAAACGCTACCTTGAAACTGACAAGGAGTTTTCCTATATAAGCCTCCAATCTCTAGAGGTTTTTTGAGGACCACCTAGTCAACGACAGTATAGAACAAAAGTAACAAGAAAGATAAACATTGATATAGTTGCTTAAAATTAAAGGAATTTAATTTGGAAAAACAAATACAAAAGAGCAAAAAGCATTTCAAAATACAGTGTAGCAAATATCTGTAAAATTCTGTGCCTCAATATGACATATAAAGAATTCATTTATTAGTAAGAACAATTTTAAGAGTCCCATAAATGATGAAATACAAAGTTCATAAGGAAATATAATCAAGAAACAGAAAATTTTATCAGAAACAAAAAAATATTTAACAAGAAGCAAAATAAGTTATCATTCTATGTATTAATTCATAAAACTTGTGAATAATTATAATGTCTACGTTTACTGAGGGAAGCCTCATTGCAAATTGTGTCAACATTTTAAAGAAAATAAAAGGATAATAAAAAACAAGAGTTAAACATACATGCATTCCAAAAAACTCAAACCCATTGCCATCGAATCAATTCTGACTCACAGTGACCCTATAGGACAGAGTAGAACTGCCCCATAGGGTTTTCGAGTCTGTAAATCTTTATGGAAGCAGACTGCCAAATCTTTCTCCCACGGAGCAGCTGGTGGGTTTGAACCACTGACCTTTTGGTAATCAGCTGACCTCTTAACCACTGTGCCACAAGGAATCCTTATAGTCATTCCATTTAATTGAAAAATCTCTATCTTAACCAAAGAATTTAAAACTATTTTAAAATATGAAGTTGTTCACTATAACATTATCTTGTTCTTGTCTTCGTGAAGTTTCATTGAGTCAATTACTTATAGAGAGCCTATGTGTAACAGAAGGAAATGCTGCCAGGTCCCGTGTCATCCTCACAATAGTAGGTATATTTGAGACCAGTGTTGCAACCACTGTCAATTCATCTCGTTGAGGGTCTTCCTCTTTTTTCTGACTAATTTACCAAGCATGATGTCCAGTCATATTTTGAGTGCCTTCCAAATGAAGGGTCATGCTTCAGCACTATATCAGACAATGTTCTATTGCTATCTATAAAGTTTACACTGGCTAATTTTTTTCAGAAGTAGATCACCAAGTCCTTCTTCCTAGTCTGTGTTAGTCTGGAGGCTGTGATGAAACCTGTCCACCATGAGTGACTCTGCTGGTACTTCTAGTACCAGTGGCATAGCTTCTAGCATCACAACAACACGCAAGCCAACACAGTGTGAAAAACTGACAGACAAGTGGTGGAAACATCATCTTCAGTATTAAAAATTAGGAGCAACTTAATTTCTGTCAGTTTGTAAGCAAGTCAAATATATAACTTTCTCCCAATGGAATAATGTGCAGTAAATTAAATATGAGAACTTTGAGGACTAAAATGGCACAAAAACATTCTCTGACATGAATTTAAATAGAAAATATCATACCAACGTTTGTAGATTCTGAATAAAACTATTTGAAATTATTAAGAATAATAATAAATGGGGAACATACATCCAAATTGTAATAGGCTGTGCTTAAGTGCTGAAAGCACGGTTAATTTCTCTTTCATTTATTTCATACATTTTTTCTCAAGTGCTTATTATGCCTTTATTATTGGTTAAATAAATAATCACAGAGTGGTAAAATAGAAAGAAAAGACGGATTATAGTTAAAGATATAAGTATAGATATGAACATAGATAAATTCCTCTCCTTTGATTTTTCTCTTTGTAACACATTAAAAAAAAAAAAAAAACATTGCCATGGAGTCCATTCTGACTCATAACAACCTTATAGGACAGAGTAGAACTGCCCCAGAGGGTTTCCAAGGAGCAGCTGGTAGATTCAAACTGCCAGACTTTTGGTTAGCAGCCGAGCTCTTAACCACTGTGCCACCGGGGCTCCTTGCAACATGTATGATCTTAGTCATCTAGTGCTGCTATAACAGAAATACCACACACGGATGGCTTTAACAAAGAGAAGTTTATTTCCTCACAATAAAGTAGGCTAAAAGTCCAAATTCAGGGCGTCAGCTCCAGAGGAAGTCTTTCTCTCTCTGTTAGCCTTCTCATCAATATTCCCCCAGACTAGAAGCTTCTCCGCGCAGGGACCCTGGGTCCAAAGGACACAGTCTGCTCCCGGCACTGCTTTCTTGGTGGTTTGAGGTCCCCGTTTCTCTGCTCGCTTCTCTCTTTTATATCTCAAGAGAGATTGCCTCAAGACACAATACAATCTTGTAGATTGAGTCCTGCCTCACTAACACAACTGCCCCCCATCCTCCCTCATTAACATCATAGAGGCAGGGTTTACAATCTACAGGAAAATCACATCAGATGACAAAATGTTAGACAATCACACAATACCAGGAATCATGGCCCAGCCAAACTGATACACACATTTTTGGGGGGACATAACTCAATCGATGACACATACAAAAACCAAACCAAAGAAACAAACTCACCGTCAAGCGGATTCCTACTCATAGCGACCCCACATTATAGAGTACAACTGCCCCACAGGGTTTCCAAGGAGCGGACGGTGGATTCAAACCGCTAGCAGCTGAGCTCTTAACCACCGCGCACCAGGACTCCCATATAGGTATATGTATACGGCAAATAAGAGTTCATTACATTAGAAGTGAATTCTAAGTGATTTTCCCATGGTCTTGTTCTCCAAGAATATGATTATATTGAGAAATAGCCTAAAGGATCAATGGTAGATTTTTTTCTGTTACCTCCTGAAACATTTTCCTGTTGGTTAAGAAAGAGGTAGATCTGTAGCTAAACCAAAGTGGTAAGAAGTACTTAATTCAATCTGAAAGTATTCTTAAAGGGAACCAGTAGTAACAGAGAGAAAGTATGGCTGGTATGATCATTTTTAAAATTTTTTTATTTTTTGAGGAATTGATGTGTTTTAGTCTGGCAGAGACAACATTAATAATTTATAAAGTAACCGAGCACAACAAAGCCTACAGAGCTGACTCTAGACCACTAAGAATAAATCAAGAAACCTCCTGAGATGTTGAAAGTGCTGATAAGCTTCAGAATAATGGGCTTTTTTGACCTCTCTAAACACTTACCATATTCAGTCACAAAATGAAAGATCTATATATTTAAAGCATATCTTCCCATTCATAATATCAATTATGTGCTATGCACAAACCCTAATCATATTCTTTTTCAAAGAAAGAACATTATAGGGCATTTGTTACAAAGGAAAAAAATACATATATATCATATGCATAAGTATGTGACAGAAACTAAAATAAGGAGATTACATAAATTGAAATGAACAATGACTAGTTTTAAAGGATACGATTTTCTGGAATTTTAAAACCTTGACTATTTTTTTTGTCCTGAAACCGAAAATAATCTAAATTATAGGCTGGAAATTCCCTGGGTTACCCTGATATGTTACTATACAATACAGTACAAGTGTAGGTAGTTCCCTACGTAGCAATAGAGTATGGTTTGTATGTCATCTAGATTTCTCTTGGCCTACAACATACCAAACCAAACTGATGCACTGACTCCTACAGAAATATAAATTTTTCTGGAAAAAGCAATATCTAAAGTTATTGAGACATCTTCTATCCACTCCTCCCACTTTAGCTCCTCCCATAGCCTTTAAGGGCACATCAACCAGGTGCACGGATCATGCAATCACCCAAAGTCCATGGGCAGGGCCTCAGAGACAACCTAAGATAAAGTCAGATATTTATTTGAATATATATCTTCCTTCCTCCCGTAATTCTAGAACTCACAATTTTAGATGACCACATGGCTGGCTAGAATAAAATTACTTTTTTGAATTGTGTGCCAATGAAACTAAGTCCTAGCCTGTGGGATATAAGTGACACCAGGAAGCTTCTGTGAACCTTCTTTGAAAGATAGTTGCTATTTCCTTTTAGTCCATTCTTCTGATTCTCTTCTCCTATCCTACTGCCTGAAGCACAGATATTACTATTTTGAACAAAATGATGACAAGGGTCACACCACAGAGACATCAAAACTGTTATCTAAAAGGGGACTGTGTTCCTGAGGACTTTATGGGGCAGAACCAACACACTAACCTTTGACCTCTTATGTCCAGGCATCTACAAAAGAAGGAAATAAATATCTGCCTTTCATAAGCAACTGTTATTTTGGGTCTTTGAAATTTGCTGCCAAACCTAATTCTAACTACTCTTTTACAGATGTGAAAACAAGCCAGGAAATAATAAGTGCCCGCAGAGCTGTACTGCCCAATAAAGTAGCCACCAGCCATACTTGCCCACTGAGCACTTGAAATATGTCAGGCCAGAAATGAAATGTTCTGTAGGTATAAAATACACAACAGATTTTGAGGGCCTAGTCTACAAAATATATAAATTATCCATTAACAATTTTATATTGATTATATTTTGAAATAAAATATTTTGAATGTGTTATATTAAATATACTACTAAAATTAATCTTACCTACTATATTTCACTTTTATTAATGGGGTTACTAGAAAATTTAAAACAAAATATGTGGCTCACTTAATACTTCTATTGGGCAGAGCTGTTCCAGAGATGACAAATAGAAAAACTCTTATTTATTAGTGATGGACTCTTTCCATCAAACCATACATTTCTACTGTGTGATAAGGGATGCACAGGTTGGTAGATATCATCAGGATGGAAATTAGCAACATAAAAAGCATGCATTCTTCTAATTAATAACAAGGGGCCCTAGTAAAAATTATGTGAACAATTCTAAGAACAAGTATATTTGGAATTATAGCTAGAATGCTAAGTTTAAGTCAGAGAATAGAATATAGAAGAATAAGCTTTGTAGGTGTGTAAAACTGTATGTAATGACAATGTCTGTTGTTAGTTGCTGTAGAGTTGATTCCGACTCATGGCGACCATATGAGTGCAGATTACAACTGCTCCATAGAATCGTCAAGGCTGTGATCTTTCAGAAGCAGAATGACAATGTCTAGCTGATATAAAAAGATAAATTTGCTCAGGTGAACAGGAAGTAATGATGCTAACAGATGACATGGTCCAGAAATTTATAAAGTCCTGTTCAGACCACGTAATTTGATTCCGACAAAAATTTATACTTCATTGCGTCTGATTTTTTTGAACTTAACACTTGTGCTAGATGTTTTCTGACCTACTAAATCCCGCTGCTCCTCTCAGTGGCCTTTGCATACCCAGCTACCCTCCCTGGATCCAATAACCATTCTGTCCCCTTGCCCTTTCAGGTATTGATTATTCTATTAATCTTTACTTAAACTTAAGAGGTAGGTATTATTATTATCTCTATTTTAGGGACAAGGAAACCAAAGCACAGACAGACTAAAAGTCAACTGACATCTAGTAAGTAGCAGAGCTAGATTTCAATCAAGGTATGCCCTGGCGGCATGGTGATTAAGTGTTTGGCTACTAACCAAAAGGTTGGCAGTTCGAATCCACCAATTGCTCCTTGGAAACCCTACGGGGCAGTTCTACTCTGTTCTCTAGGGTCGCTATGAGTTGGAATCGACTTGATGACAACACATTTGGTTTTGGGGTTTTAATAGGTCCTTAAGGAGCCCGGGTGGTACAGTGGTTAAAGTGCTCAGCTGCTAACCAAAAGGCTGGTGGTTCCTACTCACCAGCCACTCTGAGGGAGAAAGACGTGGCTGTCTGCAACAGGTCCTTGGGTGGCGAAAAGGGTTAGTGTTTGGACACTAACTAAATGTTTGATTGTTCAAATCCACCCAGCTGAGCAGTGGAAGAAAGCCCTGCTGATCTGCTTCCAACAGATCACAACATTGAAAACCCTGAGTCACAGCTCTGCTCTGACACATGAGTCAGAATTGATTTGAGGGCAACTGGTTAACGGTGCTTTAATCTCAAACACTTAATATTTTTGCCATAGTGCCTCTGTTGTAGTAGCCAATTATTAATTACTTCCTAGCAGCCATTCCCCATATTTCTTATGAAGAGTACAATTATATTTTGAAATAACTGTGAATCTTTGATAACTGAGTCCACTCTTGAAAAGAAGCCTCCTACTGGCTTCTGATGACAATGATTCATCTAATAATGGGTGTGTGACCTAAGGCAGTACAACCAGAGTGTCTCTTAGTTGTTTTACTGGGAACATGGTGGCATATTCTGTTGTTTGGGATATGAATTAGGAAGCTTGCAATCTTAGGAACCTTAGCAGCTAGCATCAGGAAAGCAGAGAAGATAGAAATATATCAAGTCATAAAGGGCTAATGTAAAATTTGAGGCTCCAAACTCCATGTAGTTACGTTGTAATTATGTCTTAACCTGAGAATGTCTTAAAAGTTTATAATTTCTATTACAATCATCTGTATATTTTAGAATGAAATGTATTCTGCATTTTTTATCTTAATTGGAATTAATTCATTTAAAGCACATAATAATAATATATGTGTCACCTTAAATACACTGTTTATCCAATGTGGATCTGATAAATAAACTTTTTAAGTAATCTTGAATCTCTTAAATAGGATAATACAAACAATGATACTTATTAATGCCTGGATTAGAAAATACTTCTTAATTATCTATATTTTGCACTGAAAATATAGTGTTCCTGGAGGCATATGGAACATTATTTAAGAAACTTCCACTTTACGATTATCCTAATTTTAAACAACTCATTAGTATAAACAGAGCCAAGCAGTATTTAGCTTGTCCATTTTATTAATACAATGTTCCTCAATCTTTACTTACAGAAACTCATTTTGCTTCAATTACATGGTCCATTTTATGAGTTCACTTGTCTATAAAATATTTTTCTTTTGAAAAATGATTTTATGTCAATGCTTAGGAAAATGACAGTATAGAGCAACTTTAAAGAATGAAACTATTCTAAATATTTGTTTATGATAAAACTAAATGACAAGTTTGCCTAATTCTTTAACTTTTGAAAAAAAATTAAAGACATTCATTCAACCACTTTGAGAGATTCCAGTAAATTCCATTTCAAGTATGGAAAATAACTGATTTAGTATGGTATTTATTCTTTTATATGGCCGATCGTTACATGATACATTATGGGTAGAAAGTAAACACTTTTCTTATGTTGAAATTCTTAGTTGAATGAGGAGCTTTGATAAAGAGAAATGGATAGATGGTACTTTTCATCAAATTTTTTTTGTTGGATAATTTTTTGTTTTTGAATGTTCATACTTACAATCATGGATTTTTGTTTCAGCTTTATCTTTTCCCTGGTGGTGCAGTGGTTAAGAGCTACGGCTGCTAACCAAAAGGTCAGCAGTTCCAATCCACCAGCCACTCCTTGGAAACCCTATGGGGCAGTTCTACTCTATCCTATAAGATCATTATGAGTTGGAATCAATACTATGGCAACGGGTTTTTCCCAGTCATAAGTAAGGTGGCTTTTTATCAATAGCTTTCAGCCATATCTCCTTTTCATTATATTTTGAAGATAAATTTTTCAGTGCTAAAGTCCTATTGGGCCAGTCAAAATCCAGTAGTTTGCATAAAGTACCCAAAGCAGTTTAAGAGAATTTATTAAAAAAAAAAAAAATCTTTAAATCACAAAGCTAAGAACAGTATATTAGCTATAAATAATCACTATAGTGACCTCTTGATTTATATTTTTGGTGGTATCAAAATATAGTCTTTATATACGCGTCATTCTGGCCATGCAAGAGAGTATGTAGGAGAGCTCTGATGGGATCAGCTAATGGAAGGACTCCTGGATATCTACTTGCATGAGAATCACCTCTGAAAGAAACTGTAAAGGGTAATTTGGAGATACTAGTCAGCTCCAGAAATAGCCGTGTTAACAATAAAGAATTAAAACAAAGACTGTCGAGAGATGCAAAGATAAGGAAGAATTTCACTTTGAACTTTGAGAGGTAAGAAACACCAGTCTTGCCTGTAACCCTATTTGCTACCGGACTGGGTCTTTCAAATTCTTATGTCATGCAGTCCAAGTTCTTGAGGAATTCCATTTCCACTTATAGCCTTGGAAAGCAAGGAAAACTTTTGCTCTATCTTGCAGAAAGACAGGGAATGACAAGGAAGTCACCTCTAACTCAGTAGAAGTGGGAAGAGTTACCACAACTCCAGAAGCCTCACAACATCAAAGCAACACAGTTGGTGACAAATAACAGCAATAGCATCAGTGTCAGAAATCTAAGAACTTTTAAGAACCAGTAACAACTGAAGACCTTCAGCAACACTATTAGGAAGAAGAACAACTCCGAGTGTCAGTAGTCAGAGTAAGCGCTGGATAGAGAATCAGAATCAAAGATTGCTGACACTAAAACCTACCATTTATTGAAGAACTGCTAAGTTCAATTACAGAATGTCAGTCTTCAGAAGATCCTATCAGGTAAGTTATAGTACCCAGTCGTAACTTTTAAGAAACTGAGAAAAGAAAGTATAAGTACCTTACCCAACATAACTAATGGGTAGAAGAAAATGTAAACTAATCCTTTGTTTCATTTTCTTTTTTTCTTTACACTGGTGATTTCCAGAATTGGTATTGTTTCAGAACAATACAATTAACAAAAGGATAAAAAACAACACGGAGAAAAATCAAACATTTGTTTTGATAAGAAAAAAAGAAACAGACATACAAATATTAGTTTTTTAATGTAAAGGAGGAAAGAGTTCATAATCTACAAAATCAATAAATTTTAAATTTATACAAAAATACGCAGTGTATCAGTGTAAACCAACAGTTAATGTATGACTTATATTTTGGGACCACTGTCCCATGTCAATAGGTGTCTTATCTTATCTCTGTTCTAGTTATACAAAATGGTCTAAGCCATTATATTACAGCCAAAAAATAAATGTGAACCTGGTAAAGACTTTGTTTTAATTTATGTAAGTATAATCTAATACGTAAGAGTTAATTTATACAAGTGTATTGGAGTTTAGAAAAATCATCAACAATGCAATTATTTGAGTGAATTTGTCCCTGTGAGTTGGAATCTACTGGAAGGCAATGGGCTTGGTGAACAAAATGTCTTCGTTTAGACATGAGTGATAAGAAATGGGAGAGAAAACTTTTATAGAAAGAGAAATAAAATAAAAGTTAGACAATTACCAATATTTCAGAAGTAAGATTAAAAATATACACTAATATCAAAATGACATTTATATAATAAATACACATATATGAATAAATGAAAACTACCAATGGGCCAGGCACGTACTTTTACTAAATTCTAGACACTTGTACTCCATAATAACAAGATTCTGCATAAAACAATTTTGTTGGTACACTCACTCATAGGATGTAAGGGAATTCTCCAGTAAGCCAGGGAGATCCAAGGAAAAAGCAAAGACCTGAAACTGGATCTATTAATGGAAAATGCATGAAAAGGCGCTGAGGATGATAAATATTTAAGGGCAGGAGGCACTAAACACATCACAAAACAATACAGATTTGTATAAAACACAATGAAATTTTAGAAATAAAAAAAACAGATGCTTTAATTACCAACTTACCCAGACCTGAAATGAGAATTTATGAACCAAAGATGGAGCTGAAGCAGTTACTCACAGAATAGCACAGAAAGGCAATAAGATAAACCATATGAGATAAAGGAAAAGGGAGATATGGAAGATATTCTGAGAAATTCTAGCAATCGGAAGCCCAGGGTCATAATGGCTTATAATTTTTCAAAACTGTTAAAAAGCACAAAACCACAGGTACAGAAGTGCTATCTATCTATCCATTTATCATCTATGTATCTGTCAAACATGATAAGAAAAGAAATCTACACATAGACATGGTGAAATTTCAGGACACAGACACACACACACACAATCTAAGCAGCCAGAAATTAAAGACATACATAAATGACAACAAATGATGGAAAAGCAAAAGTGGAAACCAGAAAACAGTGGAACAAAGTCACAAATCTGTATTTCCAGTAAAATCATCTTTCAAGAGTAAAGCCAAAATAAAGACCTTTGCAGATCAACAAAAATCAAAGTATTCCCCACCCAAAACCCAGCCTAAAGGAACATTTACATATATTGTTTGGGATTAATGAACATGAACCTAAAAGGAGATTTTAGAGAAAATAATAGTTTGCAAGGAAACTGGTAAACAAGTAAATAAAATTTTAAAAACGGGCAAGATGGCGGTCTAGGCAGAAGCACCACGCCGTCCCTCCACAACAAAGATCCGAAAAACTAAGCCAAACAGAGAATCAACAATCCTGAA
>NW_004443948.1:12074550-12091848 GCF_000243295.1 Trichechus manatus latirostris | reverse complement strand
GATAGCTCATGACTGAGTGTTAACAACTACAGAATCAAAAGACTAGACAACAGTAGCATATAATTTTGGATGGAAACGACTGGAGTTAAAAAGTTGTAAGGTATATAATACATTGTGGACTTTTGCTGTAGAGGTTAATAGACCTACTCGTCTTTATTTATGTGTTCAATAATTATTTAATGAGTGAATGTTCTAAACTTACTTCAGACGTATCTCTATAACAAATCAGTTTTTCCCTTTCTGAATTCTCACCTATTGAAGGCAGACCAAATGTGAAAGGAATCTTTGAATTATTAGCCCTCAGTCTAATACCGAGTTGTTGCTATTGTTAGGTACCCTGGAGTCGGTTCCAACTCATAGCGACCCTATGTACAACAGAACAAAACACTGCCTGGTCCTGCACCACCCTCACAATCCTTACTATGTTTGTGCCCATTGTTGTAGCCACTGTGTCAATTCATCTCACTGAGGGTGTTTTTCACTGACCTTCTCTACCAAGTTTGATGTCCTTCTCCAGGTACTGGCCCCTCCTGATAACATGTCCAAAGTAAATGAGATGAAGTCTCGCCATTTTCATTTCCAAGGAACATTCTGGATGTACTTCTTCCAGGACAAACTTGTTCATTCTTCTTGTAGTCCATGGTATATTCAATATTCTTCACCAACACCATAATTCAAAGGCATCAATTCTTTGGTCTTCCTTATTCATAGTCCAGCTTTCACATGCATAGGAGGCAATGAAAAATAATCATGGCTTGGGTCAGGCACACCTTAGTCCTAAGGTGACATTTTTGGTTTTTAACATTTTAAAGAGGCAAATTTGCAGCAGATTTGCCAAATGCAGTAAGTCGTTAGATTTCTTGACTGCTGCTTCCATTGGTGTTGACTACAGATCCAAGTAAAATGAACTCCTTGATAACTTCAATCTTTTCTCTGTTTATCATGATGTTGCTTATGTTTCCAGTTTTGAGGATTTTAGTTTTCTTTATGTTGAGGTGCAAACCGTAATGAAAGCTGTTGTCTTTGATCTTCATCAGTAAGTGTGCCAAGTCCTCTTCACTTTCAGCAAGCAGGGTTGTGTCATCTGCATATCGCAGGTTGTTAATGAGTCTTCCTCCAATCCCGATACTGCATTCTTCTTCATATAGTCCAGCTTCTCAGATTATTTGCTTAGCATATACAGATTGAATAAGTATGGTGAAATGATACGACCTTGTGGCACAACCTTCCTGACTTTAAACCACACAGTATCCTCTTATTCTGTTCGAACAACTGTCTCTTGGTCTATATACAGGTTCCACACGAGCACAGTTAAGTGTTTTGGAATTTCCATTCTTTGCAAAGTTATCCATAATTTGTTATAATCCACACCTTCTGTGCGCAGTCAAAACACAGATAAACATTTTTCTGGTATTCTCTTTTCAACCAGGGTCCATCTGACATCAGCACTGATATCCCTTATTCCACATCCTCTTCTGGATCCAGCTTGAACTGCTGGCAGTTCCCTGTTGATGTACTGCTGCAGCCGCTTTTGAATGATCTTCAGCAAAATTTGTCTTTCATGTGATATTAATGATACTGTTTGATAATTTCCACATTATGTTGGATTACTTTTCTTTGAATTGGGCACAAATATGGATCTCTTCCAGGCAGGTGGCCAGGTAGCTGTCTTCCAGACTTCTTGGCATAGATAAGTGAGCACCTCCAGCACTACATCACTTTGCTGAAACATCTCATTGGTATTCTGTCACTTCCTGGATCCTTGTTTTTCGCCAATGCCTTCAGTACAGCTTGGACTTTTTTCTTCAGCACCATCAATTCTTGATTATATGGTCCCTCAGGAAATGGTTGAACACTGGCCAATTCTTTTTAGTACAGTGACTTTGTATGTTCCTTCCATCTTCTTTTGATGCTTCCTGTGTCATTTGGTAGTTTCCCTGTAGAATCTTTCAATATTGCAACTCGAGGCTTGGATGTTTTCTTCAGTTCTTTCAGCTTGAGAAATGTTGAGCGTGTTCTTCTCCTTTGGTTTTCTAATTCCAGGTCTTTGCACATTTCATTATAATACTTTACTTTGTTTTCTCGAGCTGCCCTTTGAAATCTTCTGTTCAGCTCTTTTACTTTGATTTCTTTCTGTCACTTTAGCTATTCTATGTATACCAGCAAGTTTCAGAGTCTCTTCTGGCATCCATTATGGTTTTTTCTTTCTTTACTGTCATTTTAATGACCTTTTGCTTTTTTCATGTATGATGACCTTGATGTCTTACCTCAGCTCAACTGGTCTTTGGTCATTAGTATTCAATGCATCAAATCTGGTCTTGAGATGGTCTCAAAATTCAGGTGGAATATACTCACAGTAGTATTTTGACTCTCATGGAATTGTTTTAATTTTCTTCAGCTTCAATTTGAACTTGCGTATGAGCAATCGATGGTCTGTTCTGCAGTTGGCCACTAACCTTGTTCTGACAGATGATATCAAGCTTTTCCATTGTCTCTTTCCATAGATTTAGTCTATTTGGTTCCTGTGTTTTCCAATCATAGAGGTTCATGTGTATAGTCACCATTTACGTTGCAGAAAAAAGGTATTTGCAATGAATATGTTGTTGATCTTGCAGAATTCTATCATGTGACCTCCAGCGTCCTTTCTGTCATCAAGGCCATATTTTCCAACTACCAATCCTTCTTCTTTGTTTGTAAGTTTCATATTCTAACACTAGTGATTATCAGTGCCTCCTGATCGCATGTTCAATCAATTTCAGACTACAGAAGTTGGTAAAAATCTTCAATTTCCTCAACTTTGGCATTAATGATTGGTGCATAAATTTGAATAATAGTTGTATTAACTGGTCTTCCTTGGATATTATCTTATCACCAACAGTGTTGTACTTCAGGATAGATTTTGAAATGTTCTTTTTAACAGTGAATGTGACACCATTCCTCTTCAATTTGTCATTCTCAGCATAGCAGACTATATGGCTGTCTGATTCAAAATGGCCAATACCAGTCTATTTCAGCTCACTAATGCCTAGGATATCGATCTTTATGTGTTCCATTTCATTTTTGATGACTTTCAGTTTTCCTAGATTCATACTTCGTACATTCCACATTCTGATTATTAATGGATGTTTGCAGCTGTTTCTTCTCACTTTGAGTCATGCCACCTCAGCAAATGAAGGTCCTGAAAGCTTGATTCTATCCACATCCTTAAGATCAACTCTACTTTGAGGTGGCAGCTCTTCCTCAGTGGTACTTTGAGTGCCTTCCAACTCGAGGGGCTCATCTTCCGGCACTATATCAGGTAATGTTCCGCTGCTATTCATAGAGTTTTCACTGGCCAATTTTTTTAGAAGTAGACTGCTAGGTCCTTCTTCCCAGTCTGTTTTAATCTGGAAGCTCCGTTGAAACCTCCACCATGAGTGACCCTGCTGCTGATATTTGAAATATCGGAGGCAGGGCTTTCAGCATCCCAGCAACGCACAAGCCACCACAGTACACCAAACTGACAGACGTGGTGGAATACCTAGTTACCAGTAGAAAATAAGATTCACTGAATGAATGACCGAATATAATGAATACTGAGGACATTTCTATATTATCACACAACTCAATAATTTGTTCGTAATGATGACTTGAAAAAGCAATAAAGAATAAGGCTGTTTCATTTATTTTATGCCAAGAGTAAAGGATGTTTGTAATTTACTTGAGGAGTGAAGCGCCATAGTTAGTCTTCCTGACCTATGTAATCAAGGGATATTTTCTAGTTCTATGAACTACTCTGTGTCTGTTTCTTCATCCATAACACAGGGTAATATCTGACCTATGCTATTCACAGGGTTGTTGACAGGAAAAAGTAAACAAACGAATGTAAACGAAAAGCACTGAAGGTGTTAAGTAAAGCATTATTATACACTGAGATTACTTATAAGAAGATTTTTATCTAAGAAATCAAATTTAAAAAGTCATATATCCTTTGTTTGCACACTGATGGGAAAGAGTAATTACAATTTTGTAAACAAATTTAAATATAAATAAGTATAAAAATGAAGTTTTAATAGTCATCTGCCAACAAAGCATACATTAATAATCATTGATAATATTGTGGTGAACTTATTTCCTTCCACTAGTACTACTCTACCACTAATGCTACTACTGCACAAAATATACACACAGTGTTGGAATTATAATTGTATATTTTATGCTATGCATCATATATTTTTGCTCTGCTGTCTTTTTTTACCCAACATTATATTATGGGAAATATGCCATGATTTTACAGTTTCTCAGGCCACATTCTTTTTAGAGGCTGGAAAACATTACATTAAAGTGGAAGAACGCTGATATATTTAACCAGTTTTCTAATGGATATAGGCTTTTTTCCTATTCTTATTAAGGTAAATAACTCTAAAATATACATTAACAAAAATCTTTTTTGTGGCTCTACTGTTGATTTAAGTAATATTGAATAAATTAAATCAGTTTTTCAAAGGGTATAAACATAAAACTCAAGATGTATTTAGCTGAATTTCCCTTCAGAAAAAAATGTTATTAAGGTAGCATCCTATGAGCATGTAGAAAAGTGTCACTAAAAATAATCAAAATATTTAAGTAGTTGTATTAGCTTCCTACGGCATGTAAGAACAGATATTTTTTGTCTCACAGTTCTAGAGGCTAGGTTTCTGAAATTAGAGTGTCAGTAGACCATGCTTTCTCTGAAAGCTCTAGAAGAAGACCTTTTCTTGTTTCTCTCACCTTCTGGTAACCCCAGTCAGTCCTTGTTTTGCTGTTGCAGCATAACTCCATCTCGGCCTCCATCTTCTCACAGCCTTCTTCCCTCTGTGTCTCTTCTCCTTTTTTATAAGGACACCATTCATATTGAATTAGGACTTATCCTACTCCATTATGACCTCATGCAAACTGGTAACAACTTAAAAAGATTCTGTTTCCAAACACAGCCACATTCACAGGTGTGAAGGGTTAGGACTTCAACATATCTTTTGGAATACACAATTCAATCCATAAAAGTAGTCTATTTCAGATATCTGGAAATTTTAATCATGATTAAATTATTATTATTCATGATTTATCATTGATGTTAGCATATATGACATTGATGTTAGCATATATGACATTATTGTATCATATTGTAATGCTATCATCTTCTCTCGGTCACAGTGCTAAGCCAGTGTGTAATTATTTTTCTCCTCTACACTATGTCTAAAGAATAAAAGGAATAATAAGTTGAACATGTGAAAAAGCTAAACTGGGAGACAACAATGTAAGGTACACATGGTAGTAGAGTATTTCTTACTTGCTGAAAGATGTTAAAAGAAAGATTTAAAGATATTCTCACTAAACAATACAAGGAACGTAACAGTATTTCTCTTAAATAAATAATAATTTTAATATTCCATTTAGCCAATGAAATTTATATTTATGATTAAAATTCCAAGCCGTTGTTAACATTTCTACAAAATTAATTTCAACTAAAAGATTCTGTAAGCTAAATATCCATTAATTTAGTATTTGTCACTTGTTGAACTAAAATAAATGCTGAAGCAGAAGGTATCTGTAAGGGAAAGAATATTGATATTCACTGCAGAGGGTATAAATGAGTGTCTGGCTGAATGTATGTGGAAAATAAAGGCATTATGTATACTTAATGGCAGGCACAGAATGGTTTTTGGCAAGAAAAGTCAAAAACAGATGACTTATGGGCAGCTAAAACAATAAAGGGAATATGAAGTTTTGAGGTTATGTAACTTTCATAGCAGCATATTAGAAACAAAAAGTACACAAACTCATGGGGAGAGACAAAAAAATATATTAATCCTAATGCTAAGAATTTATTTTTCAGTTCTTTATAAAGGGACAACTTATCATAATAATCAATGTTTGTCAAATGCCTTACAAAAATTAAGTGCTCATAAATTTATATTAAGTAAAAATGTGTACTTTTGTGGTTTAATTAACAGTTATTGAAATGACTTTGATGTGAGTGTTTCTAATGTTTTTCCTCAGAAAAAATATTCAACATTGTGTTATTAAACTATAAATCGGTTATACCAGGATTTCTTAACATTTAGGGGAGGGAATAGACCCCTTTGGGAGTTGGGTAAAGTTGGAGATCTTTCTCAGAATAAAATTTATAAGAGTACAATATTAAAAAATGCCTTTTCAAAAAACCCTAATTACATTAAACTACAGTTATCAAAATATTTAATAAATTTTGTTTTATATATAATCTGTAGTAACTTCTTCAAAGATGGCTCTGAATAAACCAGATTTTCCAGTCTCCATGCGTTGTGTAGAATTATATGATGTGAATTTGGGTTGTCCAAAATAATGACAATAGATTATAAGAAGCTTGGCACCTTTTATTTAGTCTCTTGGATCAAGGGACTTCTTGGAAAGCTCCTTCTCATGACTCAGTCACCACAGCACTGGTTGTTAGTCCCAACCCAAAATCATCTGCCAACATCATGCCAGCCCATAGTTAACATCATCTTCCCATCTTGTCATTGAGTATCCCGTCCATTTGAGCCTTCAGACGACTGCAGTTCCACTCAATATCTAACTGCAACCTCATGAGAAACTGCCCAGAACCATCTGGCTGAAACTACTAAATAATGAGGGATACTAAATTGTTGTTTCAAGTTAATATGCTTGTGGGTGGTTTATTAGACAGACAATTAAGTGCAGTAATGTGTTTCACCAATAACGCATTAAATAACAAGATTATGCAGTGAATATAATAACTACAGTGATTTCAAATGAGTAATGAGTATAAACTATATTCAAGATTTCTTCTACAACTATGGTGTTATTTGGAAACATCTGAGATTTCCATTGGTGTTAAAGTCCTAGATATTACCAACTCTTATATACCAGTACTGTGTATTGTGCATATACATAGTCAACTATAAGCTAAATTTAATTAGAGCATAATGAAAAAAAAAGGTGTAGAATGGGAATGAGACAAGGATGCCCTTTATCATCACTCTTGTTCAACATTGTGCTGAAATTCCTGGCCAGAACAATAAGGCAAGAGAGGGAAATAAAGGTATCCAAACTAGAAAGGAAGATGTAAAACTATCCTTATTCACAGATGACATGTCCCTATACATAGAAAATTCCAGAGACTCCACAAGAAAGTTACTGGATTCAGCAATGCGTCAGGGTACAAGATCAACACACAAAAATCAAGGAAGACTAACAAGGATGACTCAAAAAGGAAATCAAGAAAACAATATCATTTACAATAGCCCCCAAAAGGATAAAATATCTAGAAATAAACCTAACCAGGGACATAAAAGACTTATATAAAGAAAACTATAAAACACTACTGCAAGAAACTAAAAGAGATCTACGTAAATGAAAAAACAGTCACGCTCATAGATAGGAAGACTTAACACTGTGAAAATGTCAATATCACTGAAAGTGATCTATAGATATAATGCAATCCCAATACAAATCCCAACAACAGCCTTTAATGATGAATGGCCAGTTTTGCCAGCACCATTTGTTAAAGAGACTGTTTCTTCCCCCATTGAATGGACTTTCACCCTTTGTGAAAGGCCTGTAGATGAATGGATTTACTTCTGGTTTCTTAATTCTATTCCATTGGACTAAGTGTCATTGAACCAGTACCAAGAGCTGTTTTGATTAGCACCTGGCATAACATAAAGAAACAAAAATCCTCACAACTGGAAAAATAAGCAACATCATGATAAACACAGAAAAGACTGAAGTTGTCAAGTATTTCATTTTACTTGGATCCACAATCAACACCCATGGAAGCACCAGTTAAGAAATCAAAAGGCACATTGAATTGGGCAAATTTGCTGAAAAAGACCTCTTTAAAGTGTTGAAAAGCTAAGATGTCACCTTGAAGACTAAGGTGTGCCTGACCCAAGCCATGGTGTTTTCAATCGCCTCATATGCATGAGAAAGCTGGACAACGAATAAGGAAGGCCAAAGAAGAATTGACACCTTTGAATTGTGGTGTTGGTGAAGAATATTGAATATACCATGGACAGTTAAAAGAGTGAACAAATCTGTCTTGGAAGAAGTACAACCAGAATGCTCCTTAGAAGCAAAGATGGTGAGAGTATGTCTCACATACTTTGGACATGTTATCAGGAGGAATCAATCCCTGGAGAAGAACATAGTGCTTGGTAGAGTAGAAGGTCAGCATAAAAGAGGAAGACCTTCAACGACATGGACTGACAGCGGCTACAGCAATGGGCTCAAGCATAACAAGGATTGTGAGGATGGTACAGGACCAGGCAGTGTTTTGTTCTGTTGTACACAGGGTCGCTATGAGTTGGAACAAACTTGTTGGCACCTAGCAACAACTATGACTCAATGGCAATGGGTTAGTTGTTTGTTATAGTAAGTTTTGAGATTGGGAAGTGTGAGGCCTCCTACTTTGTTTTTTATTCAGTGTTGCTTTAGCTATTCGGGGCCACTTTCCTTTCTTTATAAAGTCAGAGATTTTTGGCATAAATAGCCTTTGATGATTACTAGGGACGGGAGGGAAAATGAGGGGTAATCACTTTCTAGATAGTAGATGCTTGTTATTTTTGGTGATGGGAAAGGCAACCTCAAATATGGGTGAAGTCAGCACAACTTGACCAAGGTAAATAAAGACATTAAGAGGTACACAAGAAAAAGAGACAATTTTGGTAAATGCTATGATAGACACAATTTTGCAACAACAGTAACGACAACCAAAAAATATGTGTGTTGTTACATAGGAAGAAATTTGTGCATGTATGTGTATAGGAAGGCAAATGTGAGTCAATGCACATGCACGTACAGGTATATCTGTAGGCATATGTATATATAAGTTTCTGTGTGCTGCATATATATCCATATATATAACAAAGAATATAGAGGGCACAGTTATGGGTTAATAGGGGGACAACTTAGTCAACTAGTCTAACATAGTTCATAAAGATAATGTTTTACATCCTAGTTTGGTGAATAGCATCTGGGGTCTTAAAAACTTGAGAGTGGCCATCTAAAATACTACTATTGATCTCTGCTCAAATGGAGCAAAAGAGGATGAAGGAAACCATAGGCTCAGAGAAGGAACTAGTCCACAGAATTAGTAGCCCACACAAAACACAGCCTCTTCTAATCCGAGACCAGAAGAACTAGATGGTCTCTGGCTACCCTCACCTACAGTTCTAACTGGGGACACAATAGAAGGCCCTGGATAGAATAGGAGAAAAATGTAGAACAAAATTCAAATTCTTAAGTAGGCAAGACCTACTGGACCAACAGAGACTACAGGAACTTCTGAAACTATTACCCTAAGATACTCTTTAAATTTGGAAATGAAGGTATTTCCGGAGGTCACCTTTTGGTTATATAATAGATTGGCTTATATAAAATAAACAGTATCAGCAGTGAGTAATGTGCTCCCTTAAACAATCAATTACATGAGATCAAAGGGTCAACATTTACCCAAAAGCAAAGATAAGAAGGCAAGGAGGGGAAGGGAAGATAGATTAATGGAAACAGAACAAACAGAATGGAAATAATGAGAACGGTGACACATTGTGAAAACTGTAACCAATGACATGGAACAATTTGTATAAAAATTGTTAAATGGGAACCTAATTTGCCGTGTAAACTTTCACATATACCACAATAAAATATTTTTCAAAAGATATACACAAAAAAATAGAAAATAAAGATGTAATCTTTTTTCCCTCATCCAAGTTCATAAATTCCCCTGAATTCTAAGCATGGACTGGACCCCAAGTTAAGAACCCTTATATTTAACCACTACTGTGTACCACCACAACTGTGAACAAGATTAATTACTAAATTACATTAGCATTGTTTATTAAATAGAGAAATAATCACAGTAGGACATTTGATCTAAACTTTGTAGAAAACTATGAGACACTGTTTATGATATAAAAAACTAAAAAAATTATAATTGAGCAACATAATCTCTTATGATGGATCCTCCCCCACAAAAAGCTTATGAATGTTTAATTGAATCAGCAATTCAAACACTGATTTTAGAAACAGGAGATAAATTAAATAGCAAATGATTTTGGATGACAAATTATTGCCACAAAATTTAATAAGCAAAATCCATATGGTTAGCATATGTCTATGCCTACTTTTTTTCTAGGCCAACTTTTCGTTTTTACTGAAATATATTCTTGAGATTATCAAATGATAAGTATTTTAATAACTATTCCCCATGTTTTGTTTATTTTTGTTTTTTTTTTTTTAACTTACATAATTTAGATGCAGGATAGCAAATAGGGTTCCTCTCAGGGATGAAAGTGGAATCTTCACAAAATTTTTATTTTTTAAAATATGAAAGTAAATGCAAAAGAAAAAAAAGTTTATCAAGGTAAGGCTAGTTTAACATTGCAATGAAAATAGATTGCAGCAGTAAACAACAATGTCTAATGTTCTTTCTACAGACTTTTAATCAAAACACCTAGAATTTTGTATTCTTTGCAGAAGAGGATTTTTTTTTTTTTCCAGAATCAGATTAAATCACTGGACAAGACAGGGAAGTTTATTTTTTAAGTGTTATTCAGTAGGGGGAGTGGAATGTAGGAAACGTGGAAGAAAAGAGTAATATACAGAGTATTTAAAGGAACCAAGAGAATATGACATCCTTAGAAAAATAATTTAAAATGCTAAAAGCCAAAGATGAAAGTTTCAGCCCATCTATTGGCTGAAGCTCAAGTATGTAAGGGAAAACTACCAAATAAATTGACCTCTTATGCCATTTCAAAAATTTAATTTTGCAGTCAAGGATTTCAATTCATATGTTTTGCTCCTATCTGCCCCCAGTCGCCAAGGTTCTGAGCTATCATTTTATTAAGCGTTTCATTTCCACTTAACCATAATATAGAGCTAAAAGCAATAATGGCTTATGAACAAAGTGAGTTTAGTAAATAACTTTTGATAGTCTTTCTTCTTGAGGTCCACGGGCATTAATAGAGACATCATAGTTCAATTGCCAACCATGGCTTTTAACCAACATTTTGCTATCCCTGAGAAACTGGTCATTCAGGTAATTATCACCATCTTCAGAAGAAGCTTCTCTTGTTCAGTGAAACCCTGACCCTTTACTTGGTGAGAGATAATCTACTATAATTTTTAGAAGCATTATTAACAAACTGAACTGAAATCAACTAATCAGCTGCTAATTTCTTTCTCTCATGTTATATTTACATAGTTTAGTTTTTCCTTTACCTGTCATTTTATCTTTTCACTCCCACCATCTTCGTCACAGTAGTGTTTTGATGGCTATATAGATATTGCAGTGGCTGGAAACCATGGCATCCAAATGTGTATAATGATATGCCACATACCGAATGATCTGCACTGTCACTGATGCCTTGTAGAGAGGTCACATATGCCCTGAGTCTGGAGAACAGTGCCAGCAGCTTTGCTTATAATCATCGTTAAGTACTGCCCAGAATACTGCATTTGACACGCAGCCCATATATTAAAAAAAGACAGTGATATGTTGTTCAGTCTACTTAATGGACAGTGTTTAACTGACCAGTGAAACATAATTTTAACCACAGCCTTAGCTATTTTTGGTAAAATATAATTAGTATTACCATTTTTCCTGTTCATAATAAAGCCCTTTCTCCACCAATGTGCCTTCCTCCCCACCCCCCTGGCAATGTTGGGATGTGCAAGGATTAAACAGATAGAATGTGTTATGGAAATGCCCTTATTTATGACCTAAAGGCATTCGTGTTTCCTTTGGGATCAAAGGTGATGTTATTTTCCATGCTAACTCTGTGTCCTGAGGCAGAGTCTATTAACTCTGCAAGGTTTATGCTGAACTGTATGATGGTTTTGAAATGTGAGTTGATGTTCCCTTGGGACTGTGCTTTAATCAAATTCATTTCAATAAAAAAAAAGAACATGGGAATAACAAAATAAAATGACAATATTTTATAGGCAATTTGAGAAAAGATCAGATGTATTTGATAACACTTCTAAGATCCTTAAGACTGATTTATAGGTGAAAACAGTTGTAACATTTCTGTGGGGAACTCCCTTCTCAAAATATGTCTTATCATCTTAAGGAAACTGGACTTACCCTTGCGGGAGAAAGATGTGGCAGTCTGCTTCCATAAAGGTTACAGCCTTGGAAACCCTACGGGGCAGTTTAACTCTGTCCTATAGGGTCGCTATGAGTCAGAATCAACTCGAAGGCAATGGGTTTTTTGGTTCGAACTTACCTTGCTTCATATGCTTTAACTCCATGTGTTCCAACTTAAGATGATACATTAGTCATATTGTATTTGTTTTGGGGTATTCTGATACTTTGGCATCTACGTTTAAGTTAATAATATATCAGAATTTTGTGACTAATGATTATTTCACTTTAATCATATAGCAAGCAGCAAAAGAAAACCATTCTCAGTCATATGAAACTTCATTAAAACTTAAAAAGTAGTTTTAAAATTTGTTTCTATAAGGTTTATCTTCAGTGATAGTGTTCAATTTAGCCTTTTGTATTATAAATAATTTTCAGGTAGAAATGAAATTACTGTATGGGAAATATGACTTACATTAACACTGACAGATATAACGTATCTAACTTTCAGAGATTAGGAATTAATAAGTGTTTTTTATAGGAAAATCTCTCTAGTGATATTTATATTATTATAATGAATCTATACTAATAAAGGAAACCCTGGCAGTGTAGTGGTTAAGACCTACGGCTGCTAACCAAAACGTCAGCAGTTCAAATCTATCTGGTGCTCCTTGGAAACTCTATGGGGGATTTTGGTGTAAAATATTACTGTCATAATCTGTTTTCATCTTTTACAATTCTTCATTTCTCATTTCTCACTTGCCTTTTTTAGGATGTCATTAAAATTTGATACTATTTTTAAGGCTTAATTCTGGACCTCCATGCTTATTATGTCAGTATTTTGAAATTTCTTTTATTTAATTTGCTTAACTCTAGTTTGGGCAAAGAACAATGTTAGAATTATTTTAAAATGTCTTTAAAATTTTATTTTATTTTCATTGAGTTAATGGGCCACACTTATATTTCTAAATTATCACCCAATCTTACTTGTAGCTGTCAGTATCTAAGATGGTCCTGGGTGTTCACTGCCTCCTGGTATTCATGGTCTTGTTGCTACTTATCAATTTAATATGGAAGAAGATGGCACGTCTATGACTAGGTTACAAAAGATTGTGACTTATGTCTTGGAAGCAGACTCTCGCTATTCGCTTCTTGGCTTGTGCAATTGGAGAAGCAAGCAGCCTTGCTGGAGAGAGTTCATAGCAAGGAATTTAGGGCAGCCGCTGCTCAACAGCCAGCAAGAAATTGAGGCCCTTAGTTCAACATACCTTAACGGACTGAATCCTGCCAACAGCCGTGTTAGTTAGATGTCAAGGCTTCCGTTAAGACTCCAGCTTCAGACGACACCTTGATTGCAGCTTTGTGAGAGACCATGAAACAGAGGACCAGCCAAGACTTGCCTGAATTTCTGACCCACAGAGACTGTGAGACAAATGTGCTTTAATACACTAAGTTTTGGGGTAATTCACCATGAAGCAATACATACACTAATACACTAAGTGTACTAATACACTTCCTTAGACTTTATTTACCTTCTCATTTCCAGCCAATTTTCAAAAATTTGGAGTATTCCTATAGCCTGACACTGATATGGTAGAATCCTTTCACTATCAGTCCTCACTTCTTCCTTGCTAGCCCAGACCCTGATTTTGCTTCAGTTATCACTACCTCATAAACTTTAGAAAGACAATTCTCTTTCCAATCCCCCAGGGTTGAATCATTATTAGCCTAAACCAATCATCATACATTGTTTTTCCTTGCCAGTGTCAAGGCATTATTATTACCATGTGGCCCAGTCCAGGCAAATGAAACCTGAATGTTAGTCTATTAGAAGGTTTAGTTTTCCTAATATGATGAAGTAGATGCATGGGGAGAAACACCTCTCTTCTTACTCATTATCTGCAGGTGATACAGTCATCGTGCAAGCATGAAGGGAGCTATTGTTATTTTAAGAGTTGCAGAGAAAGATGAACATAATGCTTATGATGTGAAGTTATTATGAAATTAATCACTGTTGAATCACCAGCCTCTTGGCTTGTATTTTATGTGGCACAATAATCATTGTATTTAAGCTAATTTTACATGGGTGTTATGATTGAATCATGTTCCTCAAAAAAAGATACGTTGAAGTCCGAACCACTGGTACCTGTGAATGTGAACTGTTTTTTGGGAAATAGGGTCTTTGAAGGTGCTATTAGGTCAGTTAACATGAGAGTATACTGGAGTAGGGTGGGTCCTAATCCAATAGGAGTTGGATTCCAATAAAAGAGGACAAGAACACAGAGAGAGATACGGAGGGAAGGTGGCCATAGGAAGACAGAGGCAGAGACTGAAATGATCTATAAGCCAAGGATTGGCAGCCATCAACAGAAGCTAGTTCAGAGGCATGGAACAGGTTCTCCCTCAGAAGAAGAACAGTCAGAAGGAAACAACATTACCAATACTATGAGGTGAGTCTCTTATCGGAGTCAATTGATGCAACAGCAACTAACAACAATAGCAACCTTCTGGAACTGTGAGACAATAAATGTCTATTCTTTTAAGCCATTTGTGGTACTTTGTTGTGGCAGTACTAGGAAAATAATACAATGAGTCTTCTATAATCTGCAGTAAAAAGTGTCCTTAAAGATATAGTTGTTAAAAGTTTCCCTGATGATATACTTGCTAAAAATTATGACTTCTAGCTTACACTGCATAAATTCAGGGCTTCTCTTCATGTACCAGGATAGATTATAAGACTCCTTTGAGGCATTGATCACTTACTACAATCAAGCTTACATACATACAGATAGTTCTTTTTAAAACTTAAAAAAAAAAAATCCTATCTGGCACTAGTTTGGAGCCCTGGTGGCATAGTGGTTAAGTGATACAGCTGCTAACCAAAAGGTCAGCCCTTCAAATCCACCAGCCGCTCCTTGGAAATCCGATGGGGCAGTTCTTCTCTGTCCTACAGGGTCACTATGAGTTGGAATAGATTCAATGGCAATGGGTTTGGTTTACGGGTTTGGCACTTACTTGATCTCAGCCACAATTTATACCTCTGGAACTTTAACAGAATCTCATATAGTCCAAGAATGAACGGAAGACTAAGCTCAAACAAGAACCTAGCAGCCTTTCTCAACTGGGTTCTTCATCAGAATTTAAGAACACACAACGTGATTTGAGTAACTATTTTATCAGTTCTGTGGAAGATGGCACAGGACTATTG
This sequence comes from Trichechus manatus latirostris, assembly GCF_000243295.1. Classification (NCBI taxonomy): domain Eukaryota; kingdom Metazoa; phylum Chordata; class Mammalia; order Sirenia; family Trichechidae; genus Trichechus; species Trichechus manatus. Next base: position 12,076,537 of record NW_004443948.1, on the reverse strand, counting down.
TACTATCGCCCTTCCAGATATATAGGAGAGAAGTTAATTCATTACAGAGAAGGGATGCCTTAGGGAATTTGGGCTTAATTCTCTCTTGAGATACCAGCTGAGAAAGACTTATATAGGTTCTGATTAATAATGCCATTTTTATTCATCTATCCTCTCTCCTCACCACCCTATCTATCTATATCTTTTCAACAAAATTTGTAAAAATGTGACTTTCTTGGTCTCTTGGTTCTCAAGATCAGACTTTATATGAAATTACTGTCATCCAGCCATCTTTTCCAAAAGTATTTTTATAATGATAACATACACTGATTTTAATCTAAATTATAATGCCTGACAAATATTAGGAGTTTAATGAATGTTTCATGCTGAAATACAGAAAATGGGCAGCTTATACATTAGACCATGATGATTATGTCATAGTCCAAATTCCAAACTTCTACTAAATAATAAATATAAAACTGATTCTATTGTAGACTCATGCCATATTTTCTTGTTCTTGGGTATTTTACTTTTAAAATTATTTTATTAATATTTTGTCTGAAAAATGGCTTTTTTTTTTTTTTTTTTTTACCATATTTCATTCTATTTGCCAACAACAAGGCTTACTAATTGAGTCAAATATAATCTGTACTATGTTTCTTTCAAGAAAAAAAAAAACAAATTTTTTCACTGAATACCTAATCTGGAGTGGTAATGCATATGAAGGGGGTAAAACCCAAACAGAGAATGTCTGAAATTAAAACTTCAGTACTTAACCATGTGTATGAAGAGGGGAAAAGAGAGAGGGAGAGAAGGAGAGAGAGCCAGACTAATAGGGACATTTCAAATGCAAATTCAAAGAGTGCTTCATGATACAGTGTAAGCTCCATCTCACAGTCTTAGAGTTGACTAATTGAATTGCTATTGATAAGATGTCACTTAAAGAGACATCTCAGCAGGGAAATATGAGTTTGCTGTGAGTGACCTGTCATTAAAGTCACGGGTAGTATCCGTGTCTTGACTGAGTAAAAATGCACCTACTAGCAATGTGCTCAGGAGGAGTTAAGTATGCAAAGATGAGAAACACTCAGTGCCTATGGTCCACTGGAGAATTATGCCTCAGGTGCTATGTTAATTTACTCCCTGGGGAATGTTAATTGAAGCCAATCAATGAATAAACCAGGTGGAAAAGCTAGGAATTGTGGCTACATTAATTGTCAGCTACATTCAGCTATATTTTTACCTAAAATATGTGGAATAATTTAGTTTTGAGTTTTTAATTATATCAATGTATGTACTATAGTTAGATTTTTGTAAAATTTTCATAGAAAAGGTGATATTTTTACAAGTACAATTTGGAGCCATGGTTTTTAAACAGGATTTCCCAAACATCCTATATTTACCTAAGGATCATTTAGACAATGAAAATTCAAATTCTGCAAGAATATAAATATTCTTCTTCAAAAGCCACATATTTATTGTGTCTAATTTATGAAAGGAAATCATATGTATTTTTATCTCAGAGACAGATTTCAGCCACTCTGTCATTTTATAGAACCACAAACTAACAACATCGATAGGTAAAAGGATTTTCTACCACTTGCATCAGTATAAAGTTATAAGAACTACATACTTACACACATACACATATACATACATATAAATATATACATATAACCAGTTGCTGTAGAGTTGATTCTGACTCTTGACAATCCCATATATGTCAGTGTAGAACTGTGCTCCATAGGGTTTTCAGTGGCTGACTTCTTGGAAGTAGATGGCTAGGCCTTTCTTCCGAGGTACCTTTGGGTATACTCAAACCTCCAACCTTTCAGTTAGTAGCCTAGCACCTTAACCTTTTGTACCACCTAGGGACACAGATATCATATAAAGAGATCTTATAAAGGTACTATATATATATATACACCCTTCATAATGGGGATTAATCCTTTATGTTTTTTTCTCCCCCCATCTTTTGGTAGAGGTATAAAATATTGACCATGATTCT
>NW_004443948.1:12048202-12074073 GCF_000243295.1 Trichechus manatus latirostris | reverse complement strand
GTGGGCCTTGTCACTGGACTCCTGTACCTCGTTACTCTCATGGTTTTACTGGGCTGTCCACTCGCAGGCTGATCAGTGAACCTCGAAGGTAACTTTACCACTGAGCTAAAAGGGTGTCTGGGGGGCATACTCTCGGGGTTTCTCCAGTCTCCTTTAACAAAACACATTTTAAAGATAACATCTTTTATCTACAAAATTTCAATAATTTTTTTCGGTAGAACAAAGCTCCATATACTGTATCTTGCTTTTTAAATGAACTTTTAAATTTCTGAGTCATTTCTAGATTAGCATTCTTCAAAACTATTCAGTGTCTTCAAAATTAAAAAGAATCATCACACCCCAAATGCTTATCACACTTATCCACAGATAACATTTGTGAGGATTTGGCTACAAAAGAGTAGACAAGTGTAATATTACTGTCATGGATTGTGTTGTGTCCCCCCAAAATATCTGTCAGCTTGGCTGAGTCATGATTCCCAGTGTTGTATGACTGTGTAATCTGATGTGATTTCCTTATGTGTTGTAAACTCTATCACTATTATGAGATTATATGTGATCTCCTTATGTGTTGTAAATTCTATCACTGTTATGAGGTTATACTGATGAGGTTGACAAGATTAGATAGTGTCTTAATGCAATCTCTTTTGAGATATAAAAGAGAGAAGCAAGCAGAGACACAGAGGAACCTCATACCACCAAGAAAGCAGTGCCGAGAGCAGAGCGCATCCTTTGGACATGAGGCTCCTGCGTGGAGAAGCTCCCAGACCAAGGGAAGACTGATGACATGGACCTTCCTCCACAGCTGATAGAGAAAGCCTCCCCCTGGAGCTGAAGCCCTGAATTTGGACTTGCAGCCTACTGGACTGTGAGAGAATAAACTTCTGTTTGTTAAATCCATCCACTCGTGGTATTTCTGTTAGAGCAGCACTAGATGACTAAGACAATTATTATTATTTTTTACCCTCACAGAAATTGTTTTCTTTTTAAGACTAACTCTTATTTTTAAAGACTCATCTCTTATTTGCTGCTCCTAATGGTCTACTCAATGAGCTTGATGTAAATAAGCAGAAACTCTTTTCAGTGTGACCAAGACAGCTCTTGCAAGATTCACCCAGTGAATCTGGAAAGCTGTGAAAACCTTAGAATTCCCTGAGAATTTCAGCAGCAAAACAAATATACTGATATTGAGTTGCCATTTGATAAGGAAAATATATACACCTGATGCCTCAGCCTAAAATTTATAAATTATTTTCATTTACATTCACAGTATTACATCTATATTTCCTTGTTCTACTTTATCATCTCTGACCTTCAATGTAATTTACTGTTAACTAAGATTGCAGCCTAGGAAACCCTATGGGGCGGTTCTGCTCTGTTACACAGGGTCACTATGAGTTGGAATCGACTAGATAGCACACAAAAACAACAAGATAACTAAAAAGGTGAAAATTTTTATAACCCCATCATGACAGCTTGTTGTTTAAAAATAGATAACATTTTAATTTTGATTTGAATAATTACACATATCAATGTCAAGGAGCCTTGGTGGTGCAATGGTTAAACACTCAGCTGCTAACAGAAAGGTTGTGCTACCTCTAAAATAGGACTGCATTTCCTGTTTTGCTGTATAAAACGTGTACAGAAAATTTTCATATATTTTACACAATCATTTCTCTTGTTAATTTTCAATAGCATTTGCCTTTAGAAAAAAAACTTAATGTCAGTTATTTCAAATTGTGTCCAGTTTAAGAAAAAAACACAATTTTACTGAATTTCTTCAAATCTATATTAAGCCTTTTGATGAAAATCTTTATACAGCAAGTTCTCTTCCAATACACCGCTATATTTGGCATGATTTCCTTTATTTCTGATTGAAAAGCTTCATAAAAGCCAAACCCATTGCCGTCAAGTTGATTCCGATTCATAGCTACCATACAGAACAGAGTAGAACCGCCCCATAGCGTTTCCAAGGAGCGCCTGGTGGATTCGAACTGCCAACATTTTGGGTAGCAGACGTAGCTCTTAATCACTACGCCACCAGGGTTTCCAGAAAAGCTCCATAGATTATGTGAAAAAATATGAATAAAATATTATCAGTTATTTTTAGGATAGTTTACGAAATTGAGTGAAATTCTAAAGTATTTAAGAAATATATCATCATGCGGTGACCATAAGAAAAATGAAATGTATTTTATTTATTAAATATATTTCCAATTTTTATCACATTTCTTGCACAGTGAATTTTGGGGGGGGCATTATTGAAATTTAATTCTTAATGAATAATCCTATATTATTTTTAGTTTTGAATGTTTATGTTACATTCATTTCCTTTCTGAAATAGTGATCTTTTTCCCCAGTTCTTCAAGATATAGCAATATGTTACTTCTTTGCTAAAACTAATTTTTAACAGAGGGTCAGCTTGCTCTCTTTTCCACTGCGTAATTCTAACAGCATTGCTTAGCCTAGCTCTGGGGAATTAAGTCAGCATGTGGCTGAGGAAAGTTAGAGGTTATGACCAAAAGCCTGCATAAAAGTCCACACGCTGGCATACAATTTTCCTGGCAGAAAGCAGCTCTTCCTGTATTACAGTCTAATGAAATTCCTGTAAAGCTAATTAAAATTCCCATATGGGGTGAAAGGCCACATACTGAACCACAATTAAAACTTGTTAGTACATGTCTCTTGGAGAAAAACAATCTTGCTTAAAAAAAAATACCTTGTTAACTTGATATTGACTGCTTCCAGTCCTTGAAAGAACAATGTTTCAATAAAATTAGAACAAATTTAGACGGCTATTTCATGTTTAAGTGCATACACAACCTCCATATTTCTCTCAATTCCAACTGTCCGAACGATTCACTCATAATTTGCCTTTCATTTTGTGTTACATCACTGTTGAAATTATGTCAAGTTTTATTATATGAGGGAGAGAGATTGGGAAGAAGCTACACACACCGATTGTCTGCCACTGAAAAGGAAAGGTTGGCATTTGACTGCCTGGTAACTAATTAAATGTCACTGAGTCCAGAGGCTAAACATGCATCAGTTGATGATTTGGTTGATTTTACTGCTGCATATGTAGTTTTAATTATAGAGTGATTGAAATTAATAAAGTGCCAGTACCTTCCAGAAACATATTTTATGACCCATGATTTCTCTGTGAAAGAGCTTGGTAACCATTGCCCTTTACATAACATTATACTTTGTTAAATTCATTAGAGAGAGAATTATACAGCAAATTAACAACTATTCACCTGTGTATTATTCACATCGATGATTTTCTATTTGCTTAAAAAGTTCACATTTTATTCCCTTTGAGGCTTCATGGTTCTGAAATCTCCTCTATAGTATTATCACATACACTATAAGGCAGGAAATTTTAAAATTCTTCCTCCAATGTACATATTTGTTGTTGTTAGATGTCATTGTGTCAGTTCCAACTCAAGATGACCCTATAGCAGAACTGCCCCCATAGGGTTTCCAAGGAGCTGCTGGTGGATTCAAACTGCCAACAGCCTGGGCTCTTAATGGTATCTTCTTAGGATCACATTATCTATATGTCGATGGCAGCGGGGTGGGTTATGGTTTGGAAACCACCCCCTTCTTAATGATCTTTGCTGTTGTTATCTTCTACCGGAAGTGATAATCAAGAATCAATTATAGAGGACACTCTCCTTTTGTCAAAATCACAGATATGTGATACTTATGTAATTCTATAGTCACACATTGATAATTCATTCTAATATAAAAAAGAGTGAGTATAATTAAAAATAGTGATTACTTATGAACTATTTATATTTGAATTTGGTATTCATTTCATGTTCTGGTATCTACAAAGCAAGCTTTACTTCTCTCCCTGCAACGTGAATTGTAGAAAAATTTAAACAGGAATGAATTAATTCTTGCAAAAAAGAGTTAATAGGTAGATATACTTGATCTAAGAATGCTTTCTTCAAAACACAATTTCCTCAGAGTGGATATAAAATGATCAAATTTCTCACATCTGGGAGAAACAAGTATCAAAAGTTCTGCTCTTTCAAGGAAACGCAGTTGGATCTGTAAATTGTAATCACTGTATAAATGGCTGTTTCCTATATTCAAAGTTGGCTCATTGTCTTCCTTCACATTTTACAGTCAGTAAACATGGTAGAGGGATGAGTTTAAACAGTGATAGTTCCTTTCATATAATTTTCCCTCTTTTATACGTCTGTCTCCTGTGAGATAAAATTACGACATCCGTGTTAGCGAAAGAAAGTAAATTATAAAGAAGTGTTACCGGGAGCAGTGAGCAATGCTTAAATGTCTATGATTTCTGCTATCTACAACTAGATCCTCAGAAAGACACAAGGTAATTATTTGCATGGTACTTTAACAGGATCACTATGAGTTGGAATCGACTCGATGGCAACTGGTTTGGTTTTTAGCTTGGTTAACAGGATCAACCCTGTTTTGCAATAAAGGGTTTGCATCAGAATCACCTGTAAAGCATATGACCCTTGGGCTCTTATAGACCCTACTAATCAAATTCTGCAGGACTGGCATAGGGTCTGGGCATTTATATTTTTAAGAAGGCTGGCTAAGTGGTTTGGATACCTACTCCTGGTTAGGACCCACTGTAAGGGAGAGATGAAGCATATAAAATTACCCAACATTTTTTAGCCTGAAACCTAATCACTGTTAAGAGTCTAATTTCTGCCACATTAAAACAACAAAACCAACAACAAAACACAAAATAGAAGCACTGACTATTGGTTAGGCATAAATATTAGCCAGACGTATACTACAGGCTTGCTTGTCAATATATAAATTTTCCAGATTGTTATATGGAAGTATAATATAGTTGGTGGTGGTGGTGGTTTAGTGGTAAAATTCTTGCCTTCTGTGTGGCAGACCCAGGTTTGATTTTCGGCCAATGTACCTTATTCACAGCCACAACCTACCTGTCAATGGAGGCTGGCGTGTTGCTGTGATGCTGAGAAGGTTTCAGAAGAGCATCCAGATTAAGATAGACTAGGAAGAAAGGCCTGGCAATGTACTTCAGAAAATCAGCCAATGAAAATCCTATGGATCACAATGGTCTGGCAACCAATCATGTGGATGGTATAGGACCGGGCAGTGTTTGCACCCATTGTGCATAGGGTTGCCATGAGTTGGGGCTGACTCAATGGTAGCTAACAACAATACAGATGGAGCATATACTACTTGACATCAAGTCAATTACGACTCATTGCTACCCCATGTGTGTCAGAGAAGAATTGTGCTCCATGGATTTTCAATGGTTGAATTTTTGGAAGTAGATCATCAGGCCTTTCTTCTGAGGCACCTCAGGTGGACTCAAACCTCCAAAGTTTCAGTTAGCAGCATAGCATAGTAACCATTTCCATCATCCAGGGACTCTTAATGGAGCATATAGCATACCCAAACGACATAGGAATTATAACCTCTGCCTGAAATGCTTCATAATGTATATGTTGTTAATAAAATTCAGCCTGGAGAGTATATAAAACGTATCTGTTCAGCTGTTTTGAAAGTATGTGACTGAATTAAGATATTTTTAATCTTAGGAGATTTCTAGGTGTGAGGGAGACGAGAAACCAATATAAACACTTAAAATTTCAGACTAGATGAGCCATTAAAATACAAATAAAATTCATAATATATATTAAAATTACATGACATAAATGTTACTATTTCTTATTTTAAAGTATTATTTTATAATAAGGAGCTAATAGAGCAGTTCATCAGGCTGCCATAAGAGCTGACCTTAAAACAGGAAAGTTTTTGAGTAAATATTCTACCAAATCTATATACACCCTTCCAACGTTCAGTTCTCTCTTCCCAGTCTCAGTTACACATGTTGAAAGGATTTCTACACTTCTAATCGACAAGTTTCAACTCAGAATGTATCTCCATTTTCTATGCTCTCTTGCTGCTCTATGAAAATCTCTAACTATAGTCAAAAGTTTCCTTTATTCAAAATTCAATGGTCACTTTTGTTCACTCCTCTTCTTTCAGTTTTTAGACACAGTTGAGAAACATTATTTCATTTCTGTGATCCTGTTATTTACATTTTTCTCTGACCGGTCTCCATTCATTTGGAGATTCTAGTCATCCCTTAAAAACTGATGTCCTAAGTTTTTCTTTTTTCTATGTTTTTTCAGTTTACATGGTTCTCCTGGGCTTGTACTTCTACTCCCATGGTTTAAAGAGTCATAACTATGCTTAAGACTTCCAGTGTGTTTCTCTTTCCAGATATCAATCACGTCCTTAAGACTCATATTCACTTACTATTCACTGAACACCATTACTTCCAAACCAAAGTCATCATCCTTACGACTGAATACCTATAAATGTGACCTTGTTTGAAAATAGGATCTTTGAGGATGTTATTAGTTAATGTGAGCTCATACTGGAGAAGGGTGGGTCCTAATTCCATCTGAGTGATGTCCTTATAGAAGAGGAGAAGACACAGAGACAGAAGAAGACCTCTACATGATGATGACAGAGATATGCTATAGCTGCAAGCCAAGAAACACCTGGGGCTACCAAAGCCAGCAGAGACAAGAAAGCATCCCTAGAGCCTTCAGAGAGAACAGGACCCTGCTGACACACTGAATTTAGACTTCTAACGTCCAGAACTGTAATACAATATATTTCTGTATTTATAAGCCACCTAGTTTGTAGTGACCCATTAGTGTTGTTAGTTGCCATTAAGTCATCTTCGACTCATGGCAACCCTGTGTGTGCAGAGTAAAACTGCTCCATAGGGTTTTCATGGCTATAACCTTTCAGAGGCAGATCGCCAGGCTTTACTTCCAAGGACCCTCTGGGAGGGTTTGAACCACCAACCCTTTGGTTAGTAGTTTAGTGATTAGCCATTTGCACCACCCAAGGACTCCCTCCTTGTTATTGTAGCCCTAGGAAATTAATACATCATCTATACTACCATTCCAGCCTCCCCCCACCCAAATAACCAACCTAACACACAAAATAATTTACCTGTCCTACCTCATCAGGATTAGATGAAGACTCATAACAACCTGCAATATGCAGATGATACAGCCCTTCTTGCTGAAAACCAAGATGACTTGAAGCACTACAGCTTTCAGTACGGATTATGCCTGAACATGAAGAAAACAAAAATCCTCCCAATTGCAGCGATAAACAATGTCATGATAAATGGAGAAAAACATTAGAGTTGTCAATGATTTCATTCTACTTGGATCAACAATCAATATCCATGCAAGCAGCAGTCAAGAAATCAAAGATGTATTGCACGGAGCAAATCTGCTGCAAAAGACTTCTTTGAAGTTTTAAAATGCAAAGAAGTCATGTTGATGACTAAAGGCTATCTGACATAAGCCATGGTCTTTTTAATCTCCTCATATGCACATGAAAGCTAGATAATGAAAAAGGGAGACAGGAGAACTGACGTATTCAAATTGTGGTATTGGCAAAGAATATTGAATATACTGTGGATTGTCAAAAGAAAGAACAAATTGGACTTAAAACAAATACAACCGGACTGCTCCTTAAAAGTGAGAGAGGGAGACTTCAGCTTGCCTACTTTGCCCATGTCATCAGGAAAGACCAATTGCTAGAAAAGGACATCACATTTGGTAAAATAGAGGATTATTGAAACCTAGGGAAAGCATTAATGAGATGGATTGGCACAGTAGACACAATAATGGACTCAAACTTAGGAACAATTATGAAGATGGGCACAAGACCAGGCAATGTTTCAATCTGTTATACATAATGTTGTCAGGAATAAGAGCCAGATCAATGGCAACTAACAAGAGCAACAGTTCATAAATAGTCCTTGAGTTGTGCAAAAGGTCCTTCAGTTGCTATCCAAAAGGGCGGTGGTTCAAGTCTACCCAGAGGCATCTCAAAAGAAAGGTCTGTTGATCTACTTCCAAAAAATCACCCACTGAAAACCCTAAGGAGCATAATTCTACTCTGACACACATGGAGTCATCATGAGTTAGAGTCAACTTCATGGCAACTGGTATCTCATGAATGGCATCATACATCAAGTTGCTTGATTCAGCTACTTGAATGTCATTCTTGAATCTTCCCCAGCCCCAATCCAGTCAATATGTAAGGCCAACAGATCTTACTTCCTAAAACTCTGGAATAATTTTGCTATTTTTTCATTTCTTCCACCACCATCTAATTTAGGTTACCAATTCCTTTCTCCAGATTACTGAAAGAGTCCAATTGTAATGAATTAAATTGTGTCCCCCCAAAAAAAATATGTATGGAAATTCTAACCCCTTAACAGTAAATGTGACCCTTTTTGGAAATAGGGGCTTTCTTTTGTGATTTTAATGAAGCCATACTGGTGTAGGGTACATCCTAAACCTAATTACTTCTGAGTTACAAGAAACATAATGGACACAGGGAGAAGACAGAGAGCATGTGAAGACCCATCTACAAACAAAGAAATGCCAAGGATCACTGACTATAGTTCACCAGAAACTAGGAGAGAGGCTCACTGCAGGAACTGACACAGCTAAGACCCTCATTTGGGTTTTTAGCCTTTGGAATTGCGAGAAAATGTATTTTTGTTCTTTAAAGCCACTCACTTGTGGTATTTCTGCTAAGGCACCCCTAGAAACTAAGATACAATTCTATCCTTTTTATTTATATTTCCAATTAACATTACAGTTAGGAAAACTTTCTCATATGTAAATATGATCTTATTTCCAATTGTTATTGAAGGTTTTTTTTGTTTGTTTTTTTAATCAGGGGAGTAACATGATAAATTTTTTCTCAGGAGAAAGACCCAAATATATACTCTCCTTAAAGAAAGCCCCATAACCTGACCTCTTTCCAGTTCAATATGTCAGCATACTGATATCCTCTCTCTCATCCCGCATACATTCATATAAACACTCAGTGCTAAAGATGAGCTGAATTTTATTCACTTCCCTAAGTACGCTTTGTTTTTTCGCAACTCTGGGTCATTTCCTTTTATATTTGTCTAGCTGGAATCCCACATTTCCATCATCCTCTTCACTTCAGGCCTAGACTTAGATGTCAGTTATTCCAGATAACCCATTGGGCTCCATCCAATCATGATACAGGAGTACCTTTTATGTACTATTATATTCTCTGTACTTACCCTATCATATTACTTATCACACTGCTTTATGATTGGTTATTTTTCTGCATTTCCCGTTATTCTGTATGTTCCTTAGAAGCAGAACTCATGCCTATATTGTCTGTACCTGTGCCCGAAGCTTAGGTTCCCCTTCCCAACTTCATAACACTCCTCTGCTTTAAGACAGTGGATAGGATCCACCACCATCCTCATCATTTAATCTTTCCATCCTCTGTTGTAACTACTTTGTTTCTTCTGATCCTTCTTTAAATGAGAGAGACATAAATCTCTCTTATTGAAAACAACAACAACAAAGAAACAACAAAAACAAAAGGAAATAAAACAAGAAACATTCAACTCAGTGCCCCCGTCTGTACTACCTACTAACTGAACCTCATGAGAATTTAAATTATGCTAGATAACTCTACTTTTTTTCTTTTTTTTACTTTCATTTAATCTGTAATATAATTCCAACTGTAATTTCACTTCCACCTTTATTCCAACATTAAAACAGTTCTGGATAAAATTGTCAATTATCACCGCCAAGTGCAACGAGCATTTAAATTCACTATTTTGGCTATAGTTCCGAAGCTCTTTCTTAGACTGTACTGAGAAGCTCCACTGGATTCCTGCATTCCTGTTCATACCTGAGAATAGAGCTTACTAAAAACGTTCTTGCTCCAAGTCACTACTTACTTCTCAAATTTTAAAGTGCATACAAATCTACGGGTGATCTTATGGACATGTAGCTACTACTTTAGTATTTCAGAGTTGGGGCCTGAGACTCTACATTTCTAACAAGTTCCTAATAGACACCAGTGCTGCTGATTGGTGAACCACACTTACAGCAGCCAGCTTCTGGGGAGCTTTCAAAAAACCGAATCCTGGGTCCCACCCTCAGACACTCTGATTTAATTGGTGTGGGGTACAACCTGGTGATTGGTTTTCTCAAAGCTCCCAGGTGACTAACGTGCAGCAAGGTTTGAGAACCATGCTCCAAGTCACTGCAACATCCTCTTCCATTAAATTTCTTCTAATCATGCAGAATGGAATATTCGAATTATAAATGTGAGCTAGTGACCACTTAACCCAAACCCAAACCCATCACAGTAGAGTCAATTCCGACTCAGGACAGAGGAGAACTGCCCCAAAGTGTTTCCAAGGAGTGGCTGGTGAATTAAAACTGCCGACCTTTCTTTTGGTTAGCAGCCAAGCTCTTAACTACTGTGCCACCAGGGCTCCATGCCTTGCTATTTAAAAAGAAAAGAAAATATTCCATGGATCCACACTATCTGCATCATCTTGAAAGACTTGTCTTTAAAAGATCCCCAGGTGGTTTGTGCACATTACATTAGGGAAGCACTGGATTATGGCACATGCTTCTTTCACGCAGGGATTTAAAAGTATCAGACAAGAAGGCAATAACTTCAATAATCCAAAAAGTAAATATTTTACTAATTGCACTTAGAATTTGTCCAATATATCTATGCAAATTATCCCTATTCGTTGTTACAATACCTACTTATTACTATTGAAATAAGGGGTCTAGAGGCAGTAAAGTGTGGTGGAGAGAGCATGGAGGTTGAAGACAGATCAAACCAAAAACCAAACCCATTGCTGTTGATGCAATTCCGACTCATATCGACCCTAGAGGACGGAGTAGAACTGCCCCATGGGATTTCCAAGGCTGTAACCTTTACGGAAGCAGACTGACATGCCTTTCTCCCTGGGAGAGACTGGTAGGCCCAAACTGCTGACCTTCTGGTTAACAGCTGAGCCCTTAACCACTGCGCCACCAGGGCTCCTTGAAACCAGATAAACCTGGGTTCAAATTATTGCTCTTATCTGTTAATCTGAGAAAGTCACCTGATTTCTGTACATCACTTTCCTTTACTTTAAAGGAAATGGATATCTTAGGGACTTATGTCATTGTTGTAAAGTTAAATAAAAATGTATGTAAAATTGCCTGACATTTCTCCAAACTGAAGATTCACAGGTTCTTTCCAGCATTTATTTACTCGGCAAATGTTTAGTGAGCACTTAATGTTACAATTTAAAAAGCAGAGCAGTTTAAAAGAAAATCAAGAGTTTGTTCTCTATACAGCTCCCGTGTGTGTAGGTGTGTATGTGTGCGTGCGTGTATGTAGAATAAAATAAAGAAATAGGATAAAGAAGGCTTAAGAAGCTGAGTGGCATCTTCACAAAGGGAAGTCAGTGAAGTCTTCTTTGAGACCTAAATGATAGTAAAAAATCATCTCTGTGATAGTCTGGGGAGAATCATTAAGGTTGAGAAGAGAGCAAAGGCTCTGAGGCATAGGGACCTTGGTGTGTCCAAAAGACAGGGAGCAGGCTAGGGCAGCTGAACCATAGCAGATGAAGAGGACAGCATAGTGGGAATTAGCCTGGTAGGTTAGGAAAGGCCCAGGTAAGGTAGAGTCTCAGAGACCATGGCAATGAGCTTGCATTTTATCCTGACTGCAAAGGGGAGGCATGGGGGAGTATTCAATTAAGATATAACCCAGCATTCATTATTAAGAGATTGTTCTGGCTGCTGTGAGTTGAACTGACTACAGTGGGGTGGGAGGGTAAAATGGAAATACTAGGGGCATTTATGAGGTTATTACAGCAATACAGGTGAGAGATGATGACAACTTAGACAAAAAAAATCATAACTTTCTATGTCTATTGTTTATTTTGGGCTCCCTGGATATACCTCCTCAATCAGTCAACAGGTCAATGGGCAATGTCAATCATGTTCCATGTCACACTTCTCCTGGGATCACCAAAGCTTCTATCCCATGATCAAGTTATGGGAAACTGGTATAAAGACAGGCTTAAATAATAACAGCCAGCTGATTTATAATCAAGCTCCAGAGGTTTACCTAAATATATATATAGTTCAGTCTTTGTAGTTTAGCAGGCATTAAGTTTAGGGCAATATCCCTGAATTATTAATTAATTTCAATCAAAAGCAATTTGTAGAGCTGTATAAGCAATACATATTCAATGTAATTTTTTTTTTATTGTACTTCTTGTGAAGGCTTACAGAACAAATAGTTTCTCATAAAACAGTACACATATTGTTTTATGACATTGGTTAACAACCCCATGACATGTCAACCCTCTAACTTCTCAACCTTTTTTTTTGGTGAAAATACACATAGCCAAAGATACACCATTTCAAAAATTTCTACATGCACAGTTCAGTGACATTGACTACGCTCTTCCAATTGTGCTGCTATTCTCACTTAAGATGAAGGCTTACAGAACAAAATAGTTTCTCATTTAACAGTTACTACAAATGTTGCCCTATGACAATGGTTAACAATCTCACAACACATCAACAATATCTTTACTCAACCCTGGATTCCCTATCACCAGCTTCCTTGTCCCCTTCTGCCTTCTGGCCCTTGTCACTGGACTACTGTACCTCGTTAGTCTCATTTGGTTTTACGGGGCTGTCCACTCCCAGGCTGAATGGGGAACCTTGGAGGTAACTTCACCACTGAGCTAAAAGGGTGTCTGGGGGCCATACTCTTGAGGTTTCTCCAGTCTCCTTTAGGCCAGTAAATCTGGGTTTTTTTTGGTGAGTTAGAATTATGCTCTACATCCTTCTCCAGCTCTGTCCAGAACCCTCTGTTGTGATCCTGGTCAGAGCAGTCAGTGGTGGTAGCCAGGCACCATCTAGCTGTACTGGACCCAGTCCGGTGGAGGCCTTGGTAGCTGTGGACAATTAGTCCTTCGGACTAATCTTTTCCTTGTATGCTGTTCTCTTCATTCTCCCTTGCTCCCAAAGGGATGAGACCAGTGGAGTATCTTAGATGGCCGTTCACAGGCTTTTAAGACCCCAGATACTACTCGCCAAGGTAAAATGTACAGCATTGTCTTTATAAGCTGTGTTATGCCAATTGAGCTAGATGTTCCCCGAGACCATGGTCCCCACAGCCCTCCGCCCAGCAATTCAGTCCCTCAGGGAGTTTGGATGTGTCTATGGGGCTTCCATGACCTTTCCTTGTACAGGTTGTGCTGGTTTCCCCTGTATTGTGTTAATGTCACATTTTAATTGTTTTCTCTGCTTCCAGTCTCTAAAAAACAACCTCCAGTTTTTAAAATATCACTTGTACCATTAATTCATTCAAAAGTATTTATGAATTTGAAACAATATCTGGAATTGGAGGAGTTTATGAAAACATCAGTATTTTCTCAAAATATAACCCTTAATTGGTCAGATGACTGATACCTAATCTAAATCTACCTATATTAAACCAGTAGAAGAGTCAAAGATTAATTACCTCAAATGTCAATTAATTCAACAAATATTTTAAGCACTTATTACATTTCTAGGTGCTAGTTATTGGAAACAGAAGTAAGACCGTGAAAATTTCCTATTTCTAGAGTTTAAGTTTTAGTAAGGGATATGGTAAGCAGACAATGAACAAACAAACCACTTTTCCATTGTTTATTATTTAATGGCAGAAATGTAAAAAAATACCAAGTGTTCTTTGTTCTATCAAAAATTCTCACCTATGGGAGACCCTACAGGTTTTTTGTTTGTTTGTTTTTTTAAAACTGTCAGAAAGTAAGTGATTCATAAAATCACCTGACAGAAAATTAAGCATACCAAACACATATGACAAGGCTGTCAGGCTTTTCCTGCTCACCAGATGATGAACGCCATGAAGAATAAGCCTGCTTTAATTATTTCTCCCTGGAGTCTTTCTACAATCCTAAGGATTTTTCTTTATTTGACTTGAACTAATTCTTCCTACTGTCACTTGTCTCCATCACTTATTCCCTCTAACTCCCACTAGAAACCAACCCCTTAGCCACCCTCTTGGTCTAAGAATGACCTGGGATCCTTCTGAAGATTGGAAATTTATTTCATCCAATAAGCCAGAGGGTACTGTTCATCAAGAGACCCTCTCATCCCTTCTGGGGAATGTGTCAAGTTTCGTAGGGCCAATTTCATTTTTCCAGCATACTCTCTGGAATAATTTAGTAAATTTAACACAAAATGATGAGTGGTTTCTCTTTTCAGTTCAGCAGTGTACTATTTCAGAATCTCAGCATCTACACTGAACGGTTTTCCTACTCAGAAGAGGAACATTTTACTGAGAATTAAAGATTATGAGAGATAAGAGACTCTCTGGAAAAGCATTAAAAATTAGCTAGTGGTTTAAAATCCAGAACAGAAATGCTGAAGTAAAATCTGAATTTTCTCAAGCACAATGTAGACTCGACACAAATCAATTTTGCACATAAAATCTTTAATATTTCCAGCACCTTAGTCTGCAGTTCCAATTATCCTCCAACATTTGAAGCTCAACCATGCTGAGCTTATCCACCAGCACTCCAGTTAGAAAATAATAAAAGGTCTGCAGGTGCATTTACACTCAGATGGAAAAGGTATAGGTGTGAAAACTGCAATCATTTTCTTCAGAGTTACACGCAACAAATAGTTTGGAACTAGTGGGACATCTATTCACCACAAGTTTGACTAATTTGTATATCGCTGTACTGAGTAAAAATGGGAGGAAATATCCAAAGGAAATATGACTGATAACTAGCCATAAAATTTTGTAATAAAATACTATGACTATCACATTGTATAATCAATATTATTTAGAATGTACGCTTACAGCACTCATTCATTTTTAAGCAATCCCAGGCAGGATGCACCCTGAGGAAGTAGCTCCCTGGCTTCAGGTTACTCATAGTCTACTGGAAGAGATGGATGCTCAAAACAGACAGGGCCAATGGGCTGTTATACAGGTTATAAACTAATAAGTGCCAAGTGCAACACTCACGAGAGAACAATCAAGTCTGTTCAGGTTTATTTAGGATGTTTATGCAAAGGAACAGGAAACCACATGCACGTGGTAGGTCATATGCAAACTGTTTCTGATTTTGTCACAATCACTCAGAGTTTAACAAAAGAAACGCATATAAACAGATATTATTACAGATAGATTTATGTTTGTTGTTTTAGTTATCTAGTGCTGCTACAACAGAAATACCACCAGTGGATGGATTCAACAAAGAGAAATTTATTCTCTCACAGTTTAGTAGACTACAAGTCCAAATCAAGGCTTCAGCTCCAGGGGAAGCTGGAACTGTCTTCTATGTCAGCTCTGGAGGAAGGTCTTTTACATCAGTCTTCCCCGATCAAGAAGCTTCTCAGCTCAGGGACCCCAGGACTAAAGGACGTGCTATGCTCCCAGTCCTTCTTTCTTGGTGGTATAAGGACTCCGTATCCTTCTGCTTGCTTCTGTCTTTTATATCTCAAAACAGATTGGTTTAAGACACAATCTAATCTTGTAGATCGAGTCCTGCTTCATTAACATACCTGCCACTAATCCCATCTCATTAACATCAGAGAGATAGGATTTACAACACACAGGAAAATCACATCAGATGACAAAATGGTGGACATTATCACACAATACCGAGAATAATGGCGTAGCCAAATTGATATACATATTTTTGGGGGACACAATTCAATCCATGACATTTGTTAACAAGATGTACTAGGCTTTAAAGAATTCAGGCAAGAAAATGTGCGGAGATGCAAAAAGAGTAAGAGATATTGCCCCTTTCCTGATGTGTTATGCCATAATGTTTTCTCTATTATACATATGAGATGATCAATAGATTTTAAAGTCAAGACTACTACAATACCAAATTAGTAGTGAGCCCATACCTAGAGGGGATAGCCCAGAGATTTGGAAAATGTCTAAAAGCTGATAATGGAGGCAGGAAGATAAAGTAACATGCAAATTGTTCAAAGTGACCATCCTGGAGCAAATTCTGTAAATATTCTTCTCACATAAACTTGCCGTTGAGTTTTGGCTTGATTCAAATTATGATCAAGTCAATAGACAAAAAATATGTAAATGATGTTAATATACTAAGTTGTGAAAATATTTCAGTTGGTAAACTGTGGCCATTCTACATTTATGTTTTGTTTTGTTTTGTTTTGTTTTGTTTAAATACAGAAAAATCAAAGAATAAGAACACAAAGCCTAAAGTCAAGCCAAACTTTTGGTTAGCAGTTAGATGCTTAACCACTACACTACCAGGGCTCCCTAAATCATAGGAGAGAAATAAAATACAAATAAGAAACTTTTTATTGGAAGGTATTCAAGAACCCTTTATGGAGTGTCTACTAAGGGCCACACCCTCTTCACAGTACTGGAGATATGGAGGTGCATTTGGGTATATTTTTCCCCCAATGTGAGACTCACAGTTTAGTGTATGTGAACATTTTTCCTAGGAAACTTCACAAAAGTAATGTAGCAATTGGTGGGACTGTAAAATGGTACAACCACTATGGAAAATGATACGGTGTTTTCTCAAAAAAACTAGAAATAGAAGTACCCTATGATCCAGCAATCCCAGTCTGAGGTATATACTCCAGAGAACTCAAAATATATAATGACACAGTCATATGCACACCTATGTTCATGGCTGCTTTATTCTCAAAAGCAAATAAAAGGAATCAAGCAAAGTGTCCATCAAAAGATGAATGGATAAGCAAATTGTGGTACATACATATAATGTTCTCCAGATTCATCCATGTTATGTTTTGTGGCTCCTCGTTATTCTTTATAGTTCCTTAGTAGTCCACGAAGCATATTATAACATGGATGGACCTGAAGGGCACAATGCTAAGTGAAATAAGTCAAGGATATAAGAAAAAATATTGTATGATCCTTCTTTTATAAGAAGACAAGTATAGATAAACATAGAGGGAGTTCATTGGTGGATACCAGGTGGAGTGGGTAAAAGTATGCTTTATACAGTAGAGGCTAGTTACTTTTGGTGATGGGAAAAGTGGCACCAAATATGGATGCAGTGAGCACAGCACAACCAAAATAAAAAACAGCATTTGAGTACATATGGATGGGTATACGCAAATAGGTATAGGGGTAAGTACACATAGGTGAGAACAGATAGAATTATCCATGTTTTTGTTGTTGTTAGGTGCCATCGAGTCAGTTCCGACTCACAGCAACCCTGTATCATCCATAGGTATGTGTAAACACAAATATGTGGGCGCAGGCACATATATTCACTGAAGATGCAAACAAGGATATTCCTCAGGCATAACCAACACCTGCCAACACTGGTTTTCTGGGTTTGAAGGTTTAGAACCATACTCTCATGGGACAACTAAATCGGCATAACACAGTCCCCCAAATCATGATCTGCATCCTAGTGAAGTGAGTAGTGCCTGGGGTCTTAAAAGCTTGCAAGCAGCCATCTAAGACACAACTATGGGTCTCTACTTGTGAAGAGCAAAGCAGTAAGAAGGTAACCAAATGCGCAGAGAAGAAACAAGTCTACAAGAGTCACAACCTCACCTACC
Source organism: Trichechus manatus latirostris (assembly GCF_000243295.1). Lineage (NCBI taxonomy): Eukaryota > Metazoa > Chordata > Mammalia > Sirenia > Trichechidae > Trichechus > Trichechus manatus. The sequence continues at coordinate 12,056,596 of NW_004443948.1, read as the reverse complement.
CTGAGACCAGAAGAAGTAGGTGGTGCCCAGCTACCACCACAGACTGTTCTGACCAGAGTCACAATAGTTGGTCCTGGATAGAATGGGAGAAAAATATGAAGCAGAACTCAAATTCTTATTTACAAAAAAACAAAAAACAAAAAAAAAAACTGGAACAGTAGAGAACAGAGGACTCCCTGAGACTATTGCCCTGAGACAGTCTTTAAACTTAGAACCAAGCCTATCCGCTGAGATCACCTTTTAGTGAAATAGCAGAGTGGAACACAAAATAAAGGATATTACCAATAAACTCGGTGCCCTACTTAAAAACCATCAGTATGAGACCAAAAAGGTCAACAGTTACTCAAAAGCAAAGATGAGAAGATCAGCGGGCAGGGAAACTAGAGTACTGGAAAGGGAACAAACTGAACACTATTAAAGAGAACGCTGACACATTGAGATAGGCATAACTAAAGTCACTGAACAATGTGTGTGGAAACTGTCAAATGGGAACCTAATTTGCTGTGTAAACTTTCAGCAAAAACTCAATAAAATATTATTAAAAAGAAAAAAAAACTATGGAATATCCATAAAAATGAATGTTCTCAGCATTTGCCAATGAGAAGAACGAGTAGTAGAATTTTTAATAGCATTGAAAATTATGAGATGAAAAAAAAAGAGTAATAAGAACAACAAAAAGAAAGTAATGTAGCAATGACAAAATCAGGAACAATATCATAACCACTCAGTTTCAATGATTCCAAGTTTCCAGATTACTCACTGGGATTTAAATTATCATCATGTATTAAAAAATTGATCCAGATATGAATGACATCATCAATACCTATAAGATCTGTTCCATGATGATAATCTCATACAGTTTTAACTAGTTTGATTTCATTACTATTCATTTCTAATATACTTGGAAGTTCTAATCATTAAGTTTTGTATAAAAATAATAAATTTCACCCTTAGAACTGAATGGGCTACATATAAGTGGTCCTACTGTATCCATTTAAGGCACTTCTTCATACCTAGGAATCTCCACCCTTTACCACATCCTCTGTTTTATAAGAAACATATATATATTGAACCACATATCCTGGTGAATTTTCAAATTTTATATACTATATATTAATATACCTACTAGTAAGTGATATTACATGTAGGAATCCATTAAATAAATGTAGATGAATTTCAACTTTTAATTTTTATTGGATAATTTTAAAATGTTGATATTTTATATGGAGAACTTTTATTTTATATGCACAAAAATTAACCTTATGGTTACTATACCAATCAACATTTGTATATCACAACAGGATTAACTATATCAATATCTTTAAAAATTAAAAAAAATAATTGCAAGATATAAATGAAAAGTCTATGTGATAGATTATAAAAATGGTTACAAGTTGTTCCCCTCCCTGAATCCACATACTTGCAATGTGATATTGCAGATGCTCCAGTCAAGAGGCGGTATCTGTTTCCCCAAATTTTGAATCTAAGTTGACCATGTGGCATGATTTGGTCAATAAAACATTAGCAAACTTGACGCAAGCAAAAGCAGGAGAAGTGCTTGTATTTAGGTTCTTGCTCTCTTGTTGCTATATGGAGCCCTGAGACCATCATGTGAAGAAGTCTGTCACCTGCTGAAGGATAAGAGATCTTTTGGAGCAGAGACAATCTACCCCAGCTGAGCGAGCCCCTAGTCAACCATTAGTCATTTAGTAGTTATCGTGATAACTACCTGACCCAATTCATTATGGTACTGGTAAAACTCTTAGTCATACATTGTTATGAAGTTGTGTTTCAACTGGTTGTTTGCCATCCAGATATTATCCTATATTTGTCTATCTCACTCTATTTCTCTGAACAGAATTTTTTTCTCTTCTATTCCAAAGCGGTATGGGTGCTGCTTGTTACCAGTGCTAAGATTTTCTTCCTGTAGCTAAGAAAAAAAAAAAAAAATCAGCTTTGCACCATAGCTTCTCAGTGCTTTCTTCAGAATTCAGCAGCTATTTTCATGATGCCCTTGCTATTTCCCATTCTAATTATTATTGGAGCAGTAGCTGTTATTACAGGGACTTCCTTCGAATGCAAATGTGCTTGATAAAATGCATTCTGTGCTGGCAATCGATGATGGAAAAAGCGATTAGACATTATGACTTGATGTAGGTAGTGATATCTTTATGTTCAAGTAGAGCCAAGAAGTCTGTACCTCATACTAAAAATCTCTTTCATCCACTGTTATTTTATGTCTTCCACAACAAACATCTTGATGAAAAATAACTTTCTCTTTCTGAAGTTGAGCTTGGGCTTTGTTAAAACTCATCTGTATTGGGTTGACTATGGAGCCCTGGTGGTGCAAAGGTTAGAAGCTATGGCTGCTAACCAAAGGGTTGGCAGTTTGAATCCACCAGCTGGTCCTTGGAAACCCTGTGGGCAGTTCTACTCTGACCTCTAGGGTTGCTAAGAGTCTTAATTGACTCGACTGCGATGGGTTTTTTTTTTTTTGGTGGGTTGAATATTGTGCCCCCTTGAATTCATACCAATCTGGAACCACAAATGTGGCCTTATTTAGAAATAATGTCTCTGTAGATGTATGCAGTTAAGATAAGATCATACTGGATTAGGGTGACTTGTCAATCCAGTGACTAGTGTCCTTATAAGAAGGTCATACAGAGACACAAATACAGACACACAGGGAAGAATGTCATGTGAAGACAAAGGCAGATATCTCAGTGATGCTTTCATAAGTGAAGGAACACAAAGGATTGCTAGCAAGCAACACCAGAAGCTAGGAGAGAGGCATAGAACAGATTTTCCCTCAGAGTTTCCAGAAAGAACCAGCTTAGCCAACACCTTGATTTTAGATTTCTAGCCTTTAAAACTGTGAAAGAATAAACTTCTGTTGCTGTAAGCAATTCAGTTGCTGCTAATTTATTACAGCAGCCCTAGAAAACTAATACATCATCCACCCACTCACGTATTTGTTTAACAATAATATGTTGTTGCTGTGTGCCGTCTAGTGATTCTAACTTAGAGTAGAATTTCTTAGGCTATAGTCTTCATTACAAATATCTTTTTTCACCAACATAAATGGCTACTATATACAGGTAGACCTCACCAGACGGAATACATAGGAATCAAATCGACTATGTGTGTGGAAAAAGATGATGGAAAAGCTGAATATCATCAGTCAGAACAAGGCCAGGGGGTGACTACAGAACAGACCATCAATTGCTCATATGCAAGTTCAAGTTGAAACTGAAGAAAATTAGAACAAGTCAATGAGAGCCATAGTACCATTCTGAGTATATCCCACCTGAATTTAGAGACCATTTCAAGAATAGATTTGACACGTTCAACGCTAATGACCTAAGACCAGACGCGTTGTGGAATGACATCAAGGACATCACACAAGAAGAAAGCAAGAGGTCATTGAAAAGACAGGAAAGGAGGAAAAGATCAAATGGATGTCAGAAGAGGCTCTGAAAGTTGCTCTTGGACATAGAGTAGCTAAAGCAAAAGGAAGAAATGACATAAAAGAGTTGAACAGAAAACTTCAAAGGGAGGCTTGAGAAGACAAAGTAAAGTATTATAATGACATGTGCAAAGACCTGGAAATAGAAAACTAAAAGGGAAGAACACACTCGGCATTTCTCAAGCTGAGAGAACTGAACTAAAAATTCAAGCCTCATGTTGCAATATTGAAGGATTCTATGGGGAAAATATTAAATGATGCAGGAAGCATCAAAAGAAGATGGAAGGAATACCCAGAGTCACTAAGCCAAAAAGAATTGGTGGACAATCAACCGCTTCAGGAGGTTGCATATGATCAGGAACCGACGGTACTGAAGGAAGAAGTCCAAGCTGCACTGAAGGCATTGGCGAAAAACAAGGCTCCAGGAATAGACAGAATACCAATTGAAATGTTTCAACAAACAGATGCAGCACTGAAAGTGCTCACTTGTCTATGCCAAGAAATTTGGAAGACAGCTACCTGGTCAATTGACTGGAAGAGGCCCATATTTATGCTTACTCCCAAGAAAGGTGATCCAATCGAATGCAGAAATTATCAAACAATATCATTAATATCACACGCAAATAAAATTTTGCTGAAGACCATTTAAAAGCGGCTGCAGCCGTATATTGATAGGAAACTGCCAGAAATTCAAGATGGATTTAGAAGAGGACTTGGAATGAGAGATATCATTGCTGACGTCAGATGGATCCTGGCTGAAAGCAGAGAACATCAGAAAGATGTTTACCTGTGTTTTATTGACTGTGCAAAGGCATTCGACTGTGTGGGTCATAAAAAATTATGGGTAACATCGCCAAGAATGGGAATTCAGAACACTTAATTGTGCTCATGAGAAACATTAGACCAAGAAGTAGTCGTTTGAACAGAACAAGTGGATACTGCATGGTTTAAAGTCCGGAAAGGTGTATGTCAGGGTTGTATCCTTTCACCATACCTATTTAATCTGTATGCTGAACAAATAATCCGAGAAGCTGGGCTATATGAAAAAGAACACGGCATCAGGATTGGAGGAAGACTCATTAACAACCTGTGTTATGCAGATGACACAACTTTGCTTGCTGAAAGTGAAGAGGACTTGAAGTACTTCCTGATGAAGATCAAAGACCACAACCTTCAGTATGCATTACACCTCTACATAAAGGAAACAAAAATCCTCACAACTGGACCAATAAGCAACATCATTATAAACGGAGGAAAGATTGAAGTTGTCAAGGATTTTATTTTACTTGGATCCACAATCAACACCCACGAAAGCAGCGGTCAAGAAATCAAACGACACATCACACTCAGCAAATCTACTGCAAAAGACCTCTATAAAGTGTTGAGAAGCAAAAACGTCACCTTGAAGACTAAGGTGCGCCTTGTGAAGCTATTGTGTTTTCAATCACCTCATATGCATGTGAAAGCTGGACAATGAATAGGGAAGACCAAAGAAGAATTGACGCCTTTGAATTGTGGTGCTGGCAAAGAATACTAATATACCATGGACTGCCAAAAGAATGAACAAATCTGTCTTGGAAGAAGTGCAACCAGAATTCTCCTTAGAAGCAAGGATGACGAGACTATGTCTCACATACTTTGGACACATTATCAAGAGGGATCAATCCCTGGAGAAGGACATCATGCTTGGTCAAACAGAGGGTCAGCGAAAAAGAGGAAGACCCTCAAGGAGATGGATTGACACTGTGGCTGCAAAAATGGCTCAAGCATAACAACGATTGTGAGAATGGCGCAGGACCAGGCAGTATTTCGTTCTGTTGTACATGGGGAAACTATGAATTGGAACCAACTCGACAGCACATAACAACAACAATCTTTATGGGAGCACAAACTAGGTCTTTTATACCACAAAGTGGCTGGCGGGTATGAACTGCCCACCTTTTGGTTAGCAGTCAAGCGCTTAACCACTGCACCACCATGACTTCTTAACACTAATATACAGAGAACTTAATAGGAGCTGGAATCTTTGTGAGCTGCTGGAGATTCAAATGTTGATAAGAAATAAATCTTGTCTTCAATGAGCTTACACTCTCCTACATTTCCATTTAAAAATGGGTTACACATGGAAAAAAATAATTATCAACAAAGAGCCCTTCATTTAAAATTTCGACAATTAGTGCATTTAAAAACTCCTAGTAGCTTTTGAAATGATTAACTACAAAAAAAATCATAATATTCTCGACCAAATAGGTATATTGTTAGGGAGAATGTCTTAAATGCCTGTATTTCTACAATCTAGGGTAGAAGTTGTATCCAATGGTTATTCCTATGCAAACCTTTTATTTCAGCTCGAAGGGTGCTAGTTAAGTGTCCTTTTGTTTGGAAGTATAAAAGCTGGCCCTGTAAGCCTTCCATTCCTAGTGTTCTTGCTTTAAGTACTGCTTACATCCACTATCCTAACTAGTCAGTCACAGAGAAGCTGCCTAGTGTCACATTGTTATTGGCTGCCCTTGTTTTGCCCTAGACTATTCTAGCTGAGAATATTTTCTTCAATAGCAGCATTGGTATCTATGTGATGTACAACACCTAAACAGAATAACACTACTTATATGGTGTTAAGAAAGAAAAGAAAGAAATACTGTTAACATACATTATTATCAATTACCCACTTTGGCAGAAAATGCGAAATCAGGTTCTTCTGTTTTGTTTTGCTTTTTAAACTGGACAAATAAATTAATATAATTCTTAAGTCTTTATAACAATTGCTACCAACTACCAGATATGTCAGAGTCGTATAGAATGAGACACATTCACGTTCAACCATGGCAATACAAAAGCAGTATGGCACAGGGAATTTGGAGCAAGACAGAGGTAAGGCCTACATATGTGTCTTACTAACTGTGTCTCTAAGCCTTTGTTTCTTTATATTTCAAAATGGGTGTAATAATGTCTACCCTACAAGCTTAGGGAAAGATTAAAAGATGTAATCATGTAAAAGCTTTGCACAGAATAGGCAGATAGCAAGGGCTCAAAGAATGTAATGTCCCTTCACCTTTTGGGGACATAATACTTGAGTATAATTAGAATATCATTACAATTATCAAGAAATTAATTCCTCCATTAAAAACTAATAGGACTATAGGTGTACATAACTGGTTTAAGGTCCAGCCAGTTTATTCTTTTATTCTTCATTTCTGACTTTTTTTTCCTCCCTTTAAAAATCCTTCTGATTATGATCTATCTTTTTTCTTTATATAATTATATGTTCTTCTTCATATAATTATAATTTGTATAAGGACATCCTTTTTGAAAATTGCTTCCATTTTCCTTCTGTGCTTATGCATGCACTGGAAACTACACAAAAATACATTCTGGAACTTTATAACCAAATTTGAAAAAGAAAGAAAAAATAGCTATTTTTTTTCCTATTTCTAAAGATAGTGGAATATTTTGTTGTATTTATCCTTCTTAGGGTTTCATATAGACCAGCTTTATAAAAAATTCAATCCTATGTTTTCCATACTCCAACCATCCATTCATCCATCCATCCATCCATCCATCCATCCATCCATCCATCCACCTACTACCTGCCTCATCCAAAAAATACTTAATAAAAATGATGTGACTCATTTTATGTAACATGTAATATTTTATAATATTGAGATTTTGAAGATACATGGTTAGAGAAACATGCATTAAATTTTGGAAAGAAATAAGTTGCTATTTAAGATGGCTTACTGGAAGGTATGAACAATCAAATTGTGATACAAGTATTATATGTTCGATTTCTGGCCAATTTATGCTTCATACTCAAACAAATGATGAGTTTTAAAAATCTGTCTTCTAGTTTGAAATTCTTCAAACATCTTTTTCTAACAGAAATATGTTTTTATAAAAAGTATTTTCAAAACGAAACATTATTTCAATCACCAATTCAAAAATGCACATTTATAATTATGTCGTCTCAATTAGAACAATTTCTCCTTCATTTGTCCTCTTTCTGGATGTCACTGCCTACTTCTGGGCCTCTAGTTTTTCATCTGTAAAGTTATGATGTGAGGAATACATCCCAGAGTCTCTTCCACCTCTAATAGCTTGTAATTTTGTACCTAATACTTATACTTAATTTGCAAGTTTTATGCCACAGAAATCTCAAAGCACATCAGAGAACCTACAGTGGAGCCCAGCTTCTGAAATCAGACATAGTCTAAAATAATAATTTCAACAAACACGTATTTGTTGCAGTAGTAGCTTGCATTTGCATTTAAGACTTGGTTTATGATTTTACAGAATCCTGGCTTAAATTACCATGTCTAATTTATGCAGTCCTTCAATATTACTTTCTTTAATGCAAAGCTGTATTTCAGTACACCAATTATACTCTCCTAAATAATAAATCCCGTCTTAAATTGTTATTTAATTTCTAAGCTATGGATTATTTTCTTTATTCAAAGGAGGATTTCAGCCCATAAATCATACACTCTTAAGTAGGGAATATGAACTCATTTTCATCCTACAAATTGGGTTTTCTTTATTGTACTTTAGATACAAGGTTTACAGAACACATAGTTTCTCATTAAACAGTTAACAACCCCATAACATGTCAACACTCTCCCTTCTCGACCTTGGGTTCCCTATTACCAGCTTTCCTGTCCCCTCCTGCCTTCTAGTCCTTGTCCCTGGGCTGTTGTGCCCCATTAGTCTTAATTTGTTTAATGAAGCTGTCTAATCTTTGGCTGAAGGGTGAACCTCAGGAGTGGCTTCATTACTGAGATAAAACGGTGTCTGGGAGCCATACTCTTGGGGCTTCTCTGTCAGGCCAGTAAGTCTGGTCTTTTTCTGTGAGTTAGAATTTTGTTCTACATTTTTCTCCAGCTCTGTCCAGGACCCTCTGTTGTGATCCCGGTCAGAGAAGTCAGTGGTCCTAG
>NW_004443948.1:11953680-12048102 GCF_000243295.1 Trichechus manatus latirostris | reverse complement strand
CAAAGGGGTGAGACCAGTGGAGTATCTTAGATGGCTGCTCACAGGCTTTTAAGACCCCAGACACTACTCACCAAGGTAGAAAGTAGAACATTTTCTTTATAAACTGTGTTGTGCCAATTGAGCTAGATGTTCCTGAGACCATGGTCCCCACAGCTCTCTGCCCAGCAATTCGGTCCCTCAGAGCGGGTTTTCATTTTTGTTTAAACAAAGGTATATTTCACTTGCAGATGCGTTTCCAGATTTCAATATTTGATTAGTGAAAACATAAGCTGGAAATGCAACATGCTCAGGGAAACTTAGAATTTTCAATCCTTTATTTTCAATAATTTTGGAAATGTGTTTATCTGTGTTTAAATAAGAGAATGCAAATCCTACAAGCAGTCTGGAAATAGAAATCAGGAGATTGGGTATGTGTGTATACAAATGCATACAGATTTAAAAAGTTCTCTACACTAATGATATTGGAACATATTTTTTCTGTAGGGAGAACGATATAATTTGTCTATATGTAAACATTACATTTGTAAGCAAAAATAGAGTATCTAACAGGAGGAAGAACTGGAAAAGCAGGAATCTCGGGGAACTAAAACTAAAAGTACAACTGATGATGTCTATATTACAATAGGAGCCCTGGTGGCACAGTCTTTAAGGAGCTTGGTTGCTAACCAATAGGTTGGCAGTTCGAATCCACCAGCTGCTCCTTGGAAACCCTATGGGGCTAGTTCTACTCCGCCCTATAGAGTCACTATGAGTCGGAATTGACTCGACGACAAGGGGTTTGCTTTGGTTTTGGTATATTACAACGAGAAGAGGGTCCAAGTTTATAGCGCTTAATGAGGGGGCGGGGTCATAGACTCAGAAACCTTAGTTCTTTAAGTATGATGTTCTGCATAGTCCCAGATGGAACATTTTATTTATTTATAGTCACCTCATAGCCCAAAAGATGTCCAAGAAAAACTGAGAGTGATAAAAATGATTAAATGTCAAACGGTATTAATATCTGAGGAATTTTCAGGATGAATGTGTAGTGTGCTTCAGGAAAAAACAATCTACAAGTTAGCTGTAATATACAATGGCAAATAATAGGATAAAAAAAGAAAGGATAAACAAATTCTAGTAACACTGCTACAAAGAAAAACAATAAGAACAAAAAAATCAATGAAGTAGTATAAATAGTATAAATAAATCTAGGAATATGTAGAATTATTGATAATATGATTGAAAAAAAGTCTTCATAATTTATTTTATGACTTAGCTTTCTGATGACTCATAAAATACATAGCAGTTCAATAACCATAAAATCATACTATTGCAGATTCCATTGGATTCAACCTTATCAGTAACTTCAAATTTGAAGAAATGTATATGAATATGTAAAATTATTAATAATATGATTGGAGAAATAGATTACATTTAATTAAATTTAAGAAACAACTAATGGTCTCGTTGTGAAGTAGGCATTTAGGAAAATGTTTTGAGTATTCATATGCAGATGTTATGAAGCAGTAATGAACGAAAGTAAAAAGTAGGAGATATTGTTACAAATTTTTAAAAAAAAATATAAGTTAATCTTTTTATATTTATAGAAGATGGAAGAGACTGATTACAAAGCATTTATAATCTTTACATGTGGAATTATATTATTAGTATGGATCTGCATGAATGTTAAATTATATTATTTTAGAATAATTAGTTTTATTCTAAAGTTTTAGTGTGAAAGAAATATATATATTACCAAATGGCAAACCCTACATTTCCTCGACGGTCTTTTCCATTTTCATAAATTACAGTGAAACTCGTGAAAGCCGGAACTCGATGGGAGAGTCTTGTTTTTCTGAGTCTCGGAAGTTTTCCGCCTTTGACAGGGTGCAGTCTTACCACTTTTCTATCACTATCTATTAGAGGAAAATATTTGAGTTTCTCTTCTCTGACCTGTATCTACCTTACACAGGTCCCGGCTTTCGCAGGTTTTACTGTATCTATATATGCTAGATGGTAGGGCTTCTGTAACATGCAGGTATTATAAAATTATTTTTGTACCACACCCAATTACATGGCTAAAACAAACAATTCACATCTTACAATATACTAAGTTGTTCTGAAGTTCAATAGATAAATGATTTTTTTTAATTGAGTTTTCTCATGTGAGTACGTAGCTGAACAGTAGCTTGGGGATTTATTCTTACTTTACCAAGAAAACATTGGCTGACAGAGCAGGCAGGAATGACAAGTATTGGAATTGCCTCACTCTTTATGTCTAAGAGGAAGAGTAAATAACATATGCCTGGGCTCAAAGTAGTGCACTAGTTTTATAATTCTGTAAATCACATGAACATTTCTTCTCTTGCTGTTAAATCTTAATACTGTAACATTTTCCTGGGATTCCTTGAGTATTGTATACCTCAGTGCACAAGGGAAAACTGAATTATTCATTAATTCTCTGTAAGTCAATACAAATTGTATGCAATATATTTTTATTTATGTTGTCATTAATTCTGAAATGTGACTTAAGTTATTATATTATTGTATTATTGCAATTCACTGTTAGATGAAAAGGTATCTCCACATGAAAAAATATAATTCTATAGCACTGCAATCTAAATGCAGTATAATCAATTCATTATCTAGTAGAAATATAAGAACTCAGTTTTTCAATATATCCTAAGGCAGGATATTAATAAAATTTAATAGTGAAAATCACCTATGTATGTTTGATAAATTAGCTAAGTGCCATTATGTAAATAAATTATAAATTGTATGGAGAAGTGCAAAAGCTGTGTGTATAATCTATGGTAGAATAGTAAAGTTGAAGATAAATTTAAGGCCCTACATTAAGTTTATCAACAGTATTCTGAGGTCTACGTATGGACTATTACACATATTACACACTATTAAAGGTATAAATGATGAATAAAGATCATTCCTCTCTCTATAGGGAAGGCAGAGACTTATTTAAGGATAATGATCATACTTCAGTTATCTCATAATTCTTGTCTATAATAATACAGACAAGGGCTTACAAAGCATTGAAAATCTGATTATTCAGATAATAAATTAAACAATTTCCCTTACTCATATATACCATTTAATGAATGACCACAGAGTATATCACCATACTTTTCCATTTCTTTTCCCAGAAGAAAAGTGCACAATCTCACCATTAAACAGAGCAGCATCCATATCTGAAATGTCACTGACCAGAGTACTTGGCTCCACTCAAAAATCCATGAAACCAGCCAGCCATTCAACAGTGATAAAAATGTAAGTATCAACACTATACTAGGCTATAATACGTGCAGAGGTTATAAATATGAGCTTAGTCTTAGATATTACTAGTTTAGAAGGGAAACAAGCCTATAAGTTGCTATATAATATGATCACTGTTCTAAGAGTTACAGGAGCAATGTATTGTGGGAGGGAGAAAAAAGGAGAAAGCTACTAAACTCTACAAACATCTCATTAGTGAAGATAACAGAATATATATGAGTTCACTAGGTAAAGAAGAGAGAGGAAGGTATTTGGTTATTCTACACAAAGAAAGAAGTATGTGAAAGAACAGTTGTGAGAAGTTCCTGCATACATTCCTCCACATATTCAACAAATAACTTCTACATGTAAAGTACTCTGCTAGCAGCTGGAAAACACTGAAATGAAGACTAGCCCTTCCCTCCTAATGCTAATAATCTAATAAGGAAGAAAAACATTGAGAAGTGTGATACCCAAAAAAAAACCACTCATTGCCGTCCAGTCGATTCCAACTATGGTGATCCCATATGTTACAGACTAGGACTGTGCTCCAGAAGGTTTTCTTGGTTGTAATCTTCAGAGGAAAAGTTTGCCAGGTCTTTCTTCTGTTGAGACTCTGGTCCAATTCGAATTGCCAAACTTCAGGTTAGCAGCTGATTGCAAACCGCTTGTGCCACCCAACCTCCTTTATAAGTTTGATTCCATATTTTTTCACAAATAGTACACCCAGGTAACTAATGCACCCACACATAAAACATGGAAATTATGAAATTAAGTAAAACAATTCTGGCATAGCATGCCCACGCATGCCATGCATGTCTTGTGACATTTCCAGAAGTGAATTTTGTTCTCAAACATCTGTCTTCCCATATTACAGGTAAATCATATCATTCTGTTCATTTTCTTTTGTTTTGTTCATTTTCTTTAATCTCCTGCTTATGTGTATAAAAATAGTCCAAAAAATGTTACTTTTGATCATAATTGTATAATAAAGGTATGAGTCACGGTCAAGAAGTCATGGATCAAGTTTGGTAGTTCCCCTGTAATCAGAAATAAATGATCAAAACTGTGCATTTGTTAATTAATTTAAGTTGATAATTATAGCATATTAGCTCAACAGTTGAATGTGAAAACTTTATCAGATCATCTTAAGTGAAACCATTAGGTTATGTTACCCATAGCGGTTGCCATTGAGTCTATTCCGACTCATAGCGACCCCCTATGTTATGTTAGGTCTGCTTATTTCATAGTTTAATTACGTCTTCTTAGTGTCAGTTGAAGTCAGCGACATGTAAAAAAATTCGCATAGTGTACTTATGAAAATAACAGGAGGGATTGTGCAGTTGGCCGAATAAGGTATGATGCGCATTATTTGTGAAAATGAATCCACTGGACGGCAACGTGTTTGGTTTTTGCTATGTCTTTTTTAAAAACAGAAAGTAGAGATGTCTTGAGAGTATATACAAAAGGCTTCAGAATATAGGATGTTTCAGTTAAGTGAAAGAAAGTTAGGTAAGGGAGAGAGGTGTGTCCAGAAGGTATGGTGTCTCATAAATTTATGTTGTCTGGATAGTATTCTGCAGGCAGCAGAGTAAAGTTTTTAATCAGAGGGACAAGGCTGATTTGGTTATTAGCAATGAAACACTGATAGCATTAAACAAGGAAAAGAAAATCAAGAAGAGACTAAAAATTATGAAAAAAACAGATACGGGGGCTGCTGCAAATGCCACATGAGAGATGAGGACAGCCTGAATACATTCATTTGCAGAGATGATGACAAGGAGAGGGAAAATTGAAAAGATGTGCCTGCGATACAGTAAAAAAAAAAGATTCAGATATTCCCAAATATGAGGAGTGAGGCGTCTCGATTGAGACACTGCTCCACAGGTTTCACTTCGAGGACCGATGAGTAGGGGGTGGGAGACAGTGATAACATGAAATAAGGCCAAGGATTTAGAAGGCAATGACTATTTGGATGGTGAGTGAATGATCATAAGTTCAATTTGGAACCTGTGAAATCCTCTGGTGGGGTGAGGATGAGGAGAGACAAAAGATAAGGTCCATTAAGTCCTTAACAGTACAGATTTAAAGCTCTGGAGAGAGATCGAGCCTGGAGAAATACACTGAATACTACCAAAATATTTACTATAGAGCAGTGGCTATCACCTTTGTTCTCCATCACAATCACCTAGATCCCTTTAAAAAAAAGCAAAGAGGCATGGGCCCCTTCCCCAGAGATTCTGATGTAAGTGATCTGGGTGCAGGCTAAAACTTGGGATTTTTAAAAACTCCGCAGGTGATTCTTATGTTCAGACAAGACTGAGACACTGTCATGGAGGGATATATTCGATAAAGGCTCTTTATTGTTAAGAGCCTGGACTCTGAAGCCAAACAGAATAGCATGTGACTTGAAGCTCTGCCACTTAGCCGTGAAGCCTTGCATATGAAAGCCACATGTTTCTTATCTGTAAAAGAGGGATGATAATGCCTACTCACCGATTTGTAGGATTAGGTGAGAAGCATAATGTATAAGTGTGCTTCCCACTATGCTGAGGAAGCAATAAGTGGTCTATTGACATCATCTATACATGTCATCATCAATTATTATTATTAACACCACAGGATCTTATTTTCCGTAATATAAAAGGTGAAGTCATGGAAACGAAGATCACAGAGCGAGAATATACAGAAAACAACGAGGAAAACTCTATGGGCAGAACCTGGGGAATACACAGCTCTTAAGGGGTTAGTTAGGTCCCTGGGTGGCACAAATGGTTTGCGCTCAACTACTAGCCTAAAGGTTGGCAGTTGAAACCCACCCAAGAGGCACTGCTGAAGAATGGCTTGGGGATCTGCTTCAGTGAAGATTACAGCAAAATACCCTATGGTGCAGGTGTACTGTGCAGTTGCCATGAGTTGAGATCTACTCAACGGCAACGGGTTTGGTTTGGGGTTTGAAGGGATTTGTAGAGAAGAACCAGCCAGCAAAAGAAGTATAAAGGTCAAAAGGTATAGGGGAGAACTAGAAAAGAAACATGTCTTGGAAGTTATTAGATACATTTCAAATGTCACAGAAATTTTAAGTAGGATGAAATCTGAAGACTAGCATTGATTTGACAGTTTCTAAGTCAACAGGATCTAAATGTTATCAGACTAAGTCTGTATAAATCTATCATTGGTTAAGGGTTGGCTAACTGGAGACAGCCTAGCGAAGATGATCTGAAAAATTTTAATTTTAAATGAGGGAAGAAGAAACAAAAGGATAACTTAACAAGAAAGAAAGATTATGAGAAAAGTGTAAGATTTCTTTTTCTTTATTTTTAGTGTGGAAATAATTAAAGAAGTAAAGAAGCTAGTGGAGGTCGAGGTTGAAGAGGAGAATTCACGAGTGATGGCCCCAAAGAAGGTTTGCTCTGGAGAGAAGGAAACAGTGATTTCTCTGAGACAGGAGTGTGTGAGCAAGGGGTACACACACACACACACATTCAGAGGGAGAGCCCCATTGATGTTTATGTGCTATAACCTGAATTTATCAAGAGTGGAGATCCCTTACATTCACTTCAATGCCTTTCAATGTCTGACACAGCTCCCAGCCTCATGGAGATTGATATTTAATGCATGTCTATTGCACTGAACTGTAACTTGCTCAGATCAGAGACTTTGCACATTCTGGAAAGCAAGTGATAGAAGAAAAGAATGCCAAAGTAAATCAAGGTTAAGTCACAGGAACTAATGGGAAAAGGTCCTATGACAGGAGTATCACAGTGGCTCACAGCTCCATGTCTTCTTTATCCTCCCTCTCTTGCATTCTTTCTCCTCCTAGGAAGGGACCTAATCGAGACAGAATAGTTTTATAGTCTTGCAAATGAAACCTTTCATTCCTGCTAAGGCACCAGCAACCTTAGGCCAAATAAAGACTGTCTTCACTAGTATATTAGCTAGAACTACAGCTCTAGGAAAAAAATGCAAATAGGAAAATTCTGTCTTGATCTTTCCATCCTACCTCCTGCCCCAGCAATCAGTTCTTGAGACCACTTTAATAATAGTTTCTCATACCCCTAAATTATTTCAAGATGCTCATAATCAACTGATATCAGTGGGAACAATGCAGCTAAGTGTTAACAGGATTAGAACAACAGAGATGTGAATCACAGACAGGTAATATGATATTGCTCAGAATAAATAACTGGTGAATCTGGCTAGTTGTAATACTACTCTAATGAGCTAATAAAAGCAGTACCTTCTTTGTACCCTCTTGAGTTTGCCAAGTTTAATTCAGTTACATGGAAAACATCGGTAACAACGGGAATCAGGAAAAAAGAGTATTGCCGAGTCAGCCTAAAGTAATTCCCTTACTGGAAAAAAAAAATTGCATTGGTTATGCCCTCTGCATAGTGCATGAATAGCCTTATCTTTGTGTAGTGCACAAAGGATAGCAAATTCAAGGCAATTTTCAAGCACCTTAGCTCATTGTCTGTAAGGAAGAGTCCTCCATGAGATGCCAAATTGCTTCCACCTAGAATATCTAATGGAAATAGAATAAGAGGAGGGATTGAAGCAATACTATAATCAGAAAGTGAGTCATTACATTAAGGGAATAAAGCAAAAAATGAGAGGATTGAAGTGTTGCTTCTTTATTTCCAATACCAAGAGCAAACAGTGCTCTCACCATCACTACAGGCCCCTTCCTTGTACACATCCTGCCCGCTAACGAGTCAGCAAAGAAGCAGATGCTCCATAATCTGCAATTCACCATATCTGCACACATTTGTGTCACTGGAGTAATCCCATTTGATCATGTTAGTCTTTGATCTGGCAGTTTGCAGGTGCAGGTGGCTAGGGCACTGCCATATTGGCCACTTTGTATCAGCCCCAACAGGAAGTCCTCTTGTGGTTTTATATCTACTTCACTGCATCCAGTTATGCAGGCTTTTCATTCCAAAACCTCCATCACACCTCTCCAGCTGTCACATCCAGAAGCACAATACTCATTTTTAAGGTTCTCTATTAAATGTGCTTGTTTAGTGTAGTGAACCCCATAGAGCAAATGCATTGCCTATATGTTCATTTTCCATAAAATCTCTTTCGGCTCATTGCCATCCTCATAATAATAGTCTGCGTTTAAAATTTACATTTTAAAAGGCATTGGGAGATGACATTGGAGGAATTGATATTTTTCAATGGGATGGGGATGCCCAACCGAAAATGGGCTCAATAAATATTTGTCTAATAAAATTTGATATTTGGAAAAGAGTGAGCAAACTTTTCTCCTCTTGTGAAGGAAACCAAATCTTAAGTGATGGAGTTTTTACAACTGGCCTAATAGTATTTCTTCTATGTATGTTATCATAAATGTTGAAATGTGGTATACTGCTATCTCAGGCAAACAAATTTTGGGTGAATATCTAAGGAATTCACCAAAGATAATCTTTAACACCTCTCATTTGTTTCTTTGCTACTCTCATTTGTTTCTTTGCTACTTTGTACGCTGTCATTACCTTCTTGGTCAGGCTGAGCTAATCTGTTTTTTCTTGGGACATGCTGAAGTTTGTAAATTTGCATAATTATCCTCACTAACAGGATGATAAGTATAACAGAACCCAGTGACAGTTGTCTATTGAAAATCAAATGGATTGATTCTATCAGCATGTTCTGTAAAATCCATTTATTCTTTAGTTCATTTTTTTCCAAATTTTACTGAGAGGTTACCTTTCCCAACACTATTTAATAGAATGTTCTGTGATGATGGAAATATTCTATTATCTGCTCTATCCAAGAGGTAGCCACTTAACACGTGGCTATTTAAATTGAATCTTAAAGTAAATAAAATTAGAAAGTCATTTCCTCAGTTGCCCTAGCCATATTTTAAACACTCAATGGTCATATGCAGCCAGTGGTTACACTATTGAATAGTGCAGGCTCAGACAGATACATTAAGCAACAATTCACCCTCTTTGTCCCAGTACTCACAGTCTAGTCATAAAAACTGACACACAAATATTGCTCATACTAAAGAGCAATATAGCTAAGTGCTACGTCCTATTGAAACACATGAGGAAGAGGATAACTTCCTATGGAATAACTTGAAAATGCTTCCAAAAAAGGGTGACAATTAGATCTTGAAGTACACATATGCTCTCACTGGATAGACACAGGGAAGAAAGTAAGAAAGGCAAGGGCAAAGGCGCCGAATTAGAAACAAAGTGATATGTGGAGGGATGGTGGAGCGTCCAGTGTATCATGAGGCAGGCTATGGCTAGGGGAGAAGTGGAAAGAAGTTAGAAAGGTAGGCCAGAGTCTTCATGTAAAGGACACTGTGCTGGCGAATCCAGACTTGACGTCATATAAGGAGGGGGCAAAACAAATGAATAAGTAAAGGCACAACATGAATTTGCTCATTTACCAAAATGATTCCTTTGCTTGATCAGAGTTGTGATAAAAAAACTTTTGTTGGAAGAAATTTAAATTAATAGCCCAGACTGTAGTTTGTATCGTATGTGGAGGTTTTGTTGTTTTTCGTTTTTTTTGTTCCCCTCCCCTCACCCCAGATAAGCTTATAAATATATGATTCCCCCACTGGCTAAACCAAGCTATTCTTACACTTCTCTCAAATTGATACCTAATATTTAAATAACCTAACACTTGCTTAGCATAAACCAAATTTATTTGGTACTTTGTTGTTTATTACAGAATGTTAAGCAACATCCTACAGAATACTCTTCTGTGATTGTATATAAGTAGGTGAAGTTGTTTTACAATTCTCCTAGTTCTACATTCCAGGGTAAAGCTTAATGTAATATGTACAGTGTGCTGCAATGATTTTCTTTCTAAACTTTTATGGTTAGATTAATATTTTAGAATGCTTACTCAAGGGCTACCCATTGATCAGAAGAAGCTGGCTGTTCTGCTGAAGTGTTGTTCTGCCTCTGGGTCATAATTCACCTGCCAAATGGTCAATCATGCCTCCCTCCTAGAGTGAGACGTGATTCTTCCTCCCATCTTTTGAAGTTCATTTCTAAGGTTCAGAATTGCTAGGGTCCTACAAACAAGGAAAATGTATCTTTGGGATATCTATTAATATTCTCTATTAAGAACTAAAACTGAAGTAATGATGCTAGACAAAGTTAGGGACTCATTACACATGAACAATTCACAAGCCATTTGAAGAGATTATATAGTTAGTCATAAAAAGCACTGGTCTTTAATTCTGGCTGAATATAAATCCATTCTGGCTGAATTGTTAGTTATTGCTTTTCACTCTGGTTCATTAACATTGTGATGATTCAGTGAAATGACTGTCCACAAACTGACTTGGAAGACAATAACCAGAAGCAAGTGTCTCAAAAGAGGATAGATGTAATGCCTTAGAAGGAAAAGGCAGTACCAGTCCACCCACATATGAACAACTTATACCTGACAATCATGGTATTAATGAGCACAAGAAAAAAAATCAATCCAGATAGCTCACAAGATCTGAATGTAGAAATGCAAAATTTTTAAACTTTTAGGAGAAAATATACACAACTATTGTATGACTTTCCCATAGGGATGGTTTCCAAAAGAAAATATAAAAAGGACAAACCATAACACCATAACACACACACACACACACATACATACGTGTATGTGTATATAATTATATACATATAAATTTTAATGAAACACAATATGAATTTCTTATTTATTAAGGTACACCATTAAGAAATAGAGGAAAAAAGCTAATATATAGACTGGGGGAAAATGATTGCAATCATATACTGAAAAATAATTAGAATGTACAATATATAAAGAACTTGTATAAATCAATAAGAAAAGACAGATTTCTCAGCCTAAAAATAGTTAAAAGATATGTTTTAGCAATTCACAGAGTGGAAACGTGAATGGTCA
Source organism: Trichechus manatus latirostris (assembly GCF_000243295.1). Classification (NCBI taxonomy): domain Eukaryota; kingdom Metazoa; phylum Chordata; class Mammalia; order Sirenia; family Trichechidae; genus Trichechus; species Trichechus manatus. The sequence continues at coordinate 12,036,969 of NW_004443948.1, read as the reverse complement.
AAAAACACAAGAAAAAATGTTCACTGTACTATTAATAATAAAAGCCAAATTAAAACCATTCAATTGGTAAAATTAATGGTGATAATATTAAATGTTGATGCAGATGGACAGTAGCATAGCTCTGACAAATGGGCTTTAAACTGTAAATACTGTAAGCACTATGTGGGTTAATTAGGCAATATCTAAAGAAAGGGAGCCCATACATTCTACTTTATCAAGTAATTTCACTCCCAGGCATATACTTAAAAAATTATTGCACAAGTGCACAGCAAAGCCTGTGCCAAAAAAATAAAAATGCTACACAGTTTGTTTTAGTGGGAAATTGGACATGCTTACTAACGAGAGAGGAAAAATAAATTATAGTATATTTATACAATAGAATTCTACACAGCAATGAAAATAGATAAAGTAGATCTGCCTGCATCAATCTGGGTAAATCACAATAACAGTACCCACAAAATGCACCTAACTTTTTATAATTTATGTAAATATTTTAATCATTTAGTACAATAACAAACAAAAAACAAACCCGTTGCCCTCAAGTCAATTCTGACTCATAGTTTCCCTACAGGACAGAGTAGAACTGCCCCATAGGGTTTTGAAGGAGCAGTTTGGTGGATTCGAATGGCTGACATTTTGGTTGGCGGCCGAACTCTTAACCAGTGCACCACCAGGGCTCCATTTACTATATATGATTAGGAATGTACATGTAGAAAGTAGAATCAGAAGAAATGCACAAGAATGATAACAGTAAATTTACAATAACAGTTATCATCTGAGGGAGATGCAATCTGGAAGGGTACACACAGGATTTTAATTTTATTTTTCATATGTTATTATTTAATCAGGGTGGTAATTCATAGGCATTTGCTTTGCTATTTCTCTGTCTTTGTCCAAAAACGATGTCAGAATAACAAAAAGCCAAAGTCATCCAAGCTCCAGTACTACACACGGCAGCACCTCAAATCTAAAGGTCACCTTCATACGTGATCACAGAAATTCTGCTATTCACAAATTTGCCTTTCTGATACAAGGCTCTGTTACTTCAATAAGAATGATTCATTTACTTCATTTAACTTACAGAATTCTGTGACCATATCTTTCTTTGAAGCACATTAATCTAAGAAGACATTCTCACAAATTTCAGTAACACCTAATGATTTTTCCCCCAGTTACCAGATTAAGCTTCATATTGACCTGGCTAAATTGGGGAGCAGCCATTGTGATAAACTCCTTGTGCCTGGTGACACCTAGAATTCTTGTTAAAATGGAGATTCCAGGGCCCTACCCTCAGAGATTCAAATGTAGTAAATTCAGTGTAGGGTCCATGGACTCTTGTTTTTAAGTGTTATTTTCACTGATTCTTAGGTTTTGTTGGTTCAAAGGCAAAGTTTGAGAAACACTGCTTCAAGGAAGTTACAGTCTTTTAAAGAGAAGAACAATGAGTGCAATAGAATTCTGGTGCTATTATTAAGAAAGAAGCAGGAACAGAAAACTATTTAAATCTAGTTGCTCAACATGATGGACTTCACAGAGGAGGTAACCCTTGTTTTGAGTTTTCAAAGATCACCAAAGAAATAGTAAAGTGAAAAGCAATCTGGGCAGGCAGAAGACTAGCATAATGAAAGAAAAAAGGAATAAAACTCCCTGTGTATTTGAGAAAATGCAAGTAAATTGATACAGTGAAGGCAAAAGAGAGAGATTTAGAGTCTAGACCATGGAATATCTTGAATGCCATGATTGGATTTTCTAATTAAGCTAACAGCATTTAATGGGAGTAATTAGATTATTTATGCTCTAGAAAGACAATTTAGATGTGATGCACTTGAAATCATGTGGGACAAAAATAGAGATGAAAGGAATCGGGGGCAGTTCTGTGGGGAAAATAAGCTAGGTTTATGAAAAATAGAATCCCCAATTTCTTTTTCCTACTGTTTGAGTGTACAGGATGAGACAGAGGGACAATTCAAAGGTGAAATTCTCTGGATGCATGAGGTGCTACTTGTGACTTGGAAATGCAAGTAGAAGAGCAAAATTGAAAGGAAAGATGATGCATATGGCTTTTATGGATTTCCTTCAAGATATTTACCTTTAACGATGTTTGTGATGCATTTCTACTTGTAAATGCCAAGTAGCTCTTTTAAAATGCACGTGTGGCAACCAGGAGCAATTTATGGACAAGAGATATAAAATTTGGATTCATCATTGAAACTCAAGAAATGTACTATAAGATCCCAGGTGACTGTCAAGATCAAGAAGATAATAAGGGCTACAAGTAGAAATATAAGGAATAGAAAATTATAATGGACAGATAATATTTGTAAAAAGATATAGCATAGAGTGAGCGCTCAAGAAATGTTAGCTTACTCCTCTTCACTCCCAAATAAGAGACAAGTTAGGTTGGGGAACTTATAAGTGACTTAGAATTTCAGAGGTGAATAAACAATTGCGAAAGCTGGAATAGTCAGGGGAATTTCATGGTGAAGGAGGGACATGACACTTTCTATACAAATGGATATGGTTTGGCCAAGTGAAGGGGAGAATCTCTCACATCAGAAAAGCTATGTGTGCAGAGATGTGAAGGTGGAGGTGGACAGCTCCTGGCTGGGAATGACATAATGGATCCATCCCAAACTACCTGGCCATATTTTTGCCAATTGCAAAGGCCCTCAGTTTCTACTTCTATGCTATGACCTCCAGAGATAATAAGGGCAGGAGGTAGGACTATCTTAGCGATGAAATTATTCCCTGGCCACAGGATCCACCACTACTTATCTGTCAGTTTGTCGTACTATGATGGCTTGTATGTTGCTGTGATGCTGAAAGCTACACCATCAGTATTTCAAATATCAGCAGAGTAACCCATGGTACACAGGTTTCAGTGGAGCTTCCAGACTAAGACAGACTAGGTAGAAGGACCTGGCAATCTACTCTGAAAAAACTGGCCAGTGAAAACCTTAGGAATAGCAGCGGAACATAGTCTGATAAAGTGTCGGAAGATGAGCCCCCTCAGACTGGAAAACCAAAAAGAAACCAAACCTGTTGCCATCAAGTTGATTCTGACCTATAGTGACCCTAGAGGACAGAGTAGAACTGCCCCATAGGATTTCTAAGGAGGAGCTAATGGATTTGAACTGTCAACCTTTTAGTTAGCAGCCATATCACTTAACCACTGTGCCTCAGGTTAGAAGGCACTCAAAATACGAATGGTGAAGAGTTACCTCCTCAAAGTAGAGTCTACCTTAATGATAAGAACGGAGCAAAGCTTTTGGGACCTTCATTTGCTGATGTGGCAAGACTCAAAATGAGAAGAAAACAGTTGCAAATATCAATCAATAATCGGAATGTGGAATGTACGAAGTATGAAACTAGGAAAACTGGAAGTCATCAAAACTGAAGTGGGATGCATAAAGATCAATATCCTAGGCATTAGTGAGCTGAAATGGACTGGTATTGGCTATTTTGAATCAGAAAATCATATGGTCTCCCATGCTGGGAATGACAAATGGAAGAGGAATAGTGTCACATTCATCATTAAAAAGTACATTTCAAGACCTATCTTAAAGTACAATGCTGTCAGTGATAGGATAATATCCATAGGCCTACAAGGAAGACCAGTTAGTACCACTATTATCCAAATTTACGCACCAACCACTAAGGCCAAAGATGAAGATATTGAAGACTTTTACCAATTTCTGTAGTCTGAAATGGATCAAATATGTAATCAAGATGCACTGAAAATTACTGGTGATTGGAATGTGAAAGTTGGAAACAAAGAAGAAGGATTGGTAGTTGGAAAATATGGCCTCAGTGAAAGAAACGACGCTGCAGATCACATGACGGAATTTTGCAAGACCAATGACTTATTCCTTGCAAATACCTTTTTTCAACAACATAAATGTTAACTATACACATGGATCTTGCTGGATGGACTACACTGGAATCAAATCAACTACATCTGTGAAAAGAGATGATAGAGAAGCTCAATATCATCAGTCAGAACTAAGTCCAGGGGCTGACTGCAGAACAGCATCAACTGCTTATGTGCAACTTCAAGCTGAAACTAAAGAAAATTAAAACAAGTCCATGAGAGCCAAAGTACAACCTTGAGTAAACCTCACCTAAATTTAGAGACCACCTCAAGAAAAGTTTTGATGCACTGAACACTAATGACCAAAGACCAGACAAGTTGTGGGATGACATCAAGGACATTATCTGTGAAGAAAGCAAGAGGATGTTAAAAAGATGGGAAAGAAAGAAAAGACCAAAATAGATGTCAGAAAAAATTCTGAAACTTGCTCTTGAACATTGAGCAGCCAAAGCAAATGGGAGAAATGATGAAGTAAAAGAGCTGAACAGGAGATTTCAAGGGTCACCTCGAGAAGAAAAAGTAAAAGTATTACAATGAAACGTGCAAAGACCTAGGGAAGGACATGTTCGGCATTTCTCAGGCTGAAAGAATTGACAAAAAAATTCAAACCTAAAGCTGCAATACTGAAGAATTCCATGGGCAAGATATTCAACAATGCACGAAGCATCAAGGAAAGATGGACGGAATACACACAGTCACTGTACCAAAAAGAACTGGTCAATGTTCAACCATTTCAGGAGGCAGCATATGATCAAGAACCAATGGTATTGAAGGAAGAATTCCAAGTTCAATACCAAACCTATGGTACTGAAAAAAGAAGGCATTGGTGAAAAACAAGGGAATACCAACTGAGATGTTTCAACAACACTGGAAGCGCGCACTAGTCTATGACAAGAAATTTGGAAGATAGCTATCTGGACAACAGACTGGAAGAGATCCATATGTGTGCCCACTCCAAAGAAAGATGATCCAACTGAGTGAGGAAATTATCAAACAATATCATTAATATCACATGCAAGTAAAATCTGGCTGGAGATCATTTAAAAATTGTTATAGCAGTACATCCACAAGGAACTGCCAGAAATTCAAGATGGATTCAGAAGAGGACCTGAAACCAGCGATATTATTGCTTACGTCAGATGAAAGCAGAGAATACCAGAAAGATGTTTACCTGCGTTTTATTGACTATGCAAAGGCATTTAACTGTGTGGATCGTGACAAATTATGGATAACATTGTAAAGAATGGGAATTCCAGAACACTTAATGGTGCTCATGTGGAACCTGTCATAGACCAAGAGGCAGTTGTTCAAACAGAGCAAGGGCATACAGGGTCATTTAAAATCAGGAAAGTGTGCATTGGAGTAGTATCATTTCACCATACTTATTCAATCTGTATGCTGAGCAAATAATCCAAGAAGCTGAACTGTACAAAGAAGAACAGGACATCAAGATTGGAGGAAGACTAATTAACAACTTGTTATAGGCAGATGGCACAACCTTGCTTGCCTAAACTGAAGAGGACTTGAAGCACTTACTGATGAAGATCAAAGACCACAGCCTTCAGTATGGCTTACACTTCAACATAAAGAAAACAAAAACCCTCGCAACTGGACCAATAAGCAACATCTTGATAAACAGAGAAAATAGTGAAATTGTCAAGGATTTCATTTTACTTGGATCCACAATCAACACCCATGGAGTAGCTGTCAAGAAATCAAACAATGCATCGCATTCTGCAAATCTGCTGCAAAATACCTCTTTAAAGTTTTCAAAAGCAAATATGTCACCTTGAGGACTAAGGTGGGCCTGACCCAAGCCATGGTATTTTCAATCCTATTATATGCATGTGAAAGCTGGATGATGAATAAGGAAGACCGGAGAAGAACTGACGCCTTTGAATTGTGGTGTTGGCAGAGAATATTGAATATACCATGAACTGCCAAAAGAATGAACAAATCTGTCTTGGAAGAAGTACAACCAGAATGCTCCTTAGAAGCAAGGATGGCGAGACTATGTCTCATATATTTTGGACATGTTTTCAGGAGGGATCAGTCCCTGGATAAGGACATCATGCTTGGTAAAATAGAGCGTCAATGAAAAAGAGGAAGACTTCAACAAGATGGACTGACATAGGGGCTCCAACAATCAGCTCAAACAGCAGCAATTACGATGATGGGGCAGGACAGGGCAGTGTTTCCTTCTGTTGTATATCGGGTCACTGTGGTTCAGAACCCATTCGATGGCACCTAACAACAACAAAGATGTTATTCCCTGGCCATGGGATCCTTGGAAAGTCACTGTTTGTAGAAGATTCGTCAGAGATAGATGCGAAAAAAAAAGTTTTGTATAGGAAAAGCAGTTCTGGAAGATTCAAAAATTATGAGTGTCGAAGTAAAATTCAAAGAATAATGAAATGTTTTATTTACAGAAAAAAATAGGTCCAGGGACCTGCAGAGATTGATTCATTTAAAAGCAGCATGACACACTGGAAAATAATGGATTCTGTCATAAGGAGGAATTGGTTTCTCAATCCTGGCACTTCCTCTTATTTGCTGTTTTACTTTGTACATGTTACTTAACCTCTCTGAGCTTCAAATCCTTCATATGTTAAGTGAAGTCTAATAAAACCTACTTCAAAAGAGTGATGTTAGTATCAAGTGAAAATATCTGTTGGAGGTAAGGTGCCTAACAGTATGTCTACAGTGCTTTCTTACATGGCCTTGGGTCTATATTTTTTTTATTTCTTTTCTAGGGCCTACATTTCTTATAGAATTAGGAAATTTGGCTGGTACCGTAAAGCACTAATATATTTTAGATACAAACATGAATGCATCAACAACATTGCTCGTTTTCAACAGTAGGTTTAGAGAAATAAATTATTATTGACCAGGTCATAATTTTAGCCTACTCTATGCTATTATGTTTTTGTATCTGAACTTGCAGGTCTCAGAAAAAGAGACAAATCAGTGGAGTTTTCAAGGTGATAAGGAGCAGCCCATTCTCTAGCAGATTAGATGGAACCTCACTTCAAGTTACATTTCAAATGGTGCATTGCACCTGCTCATTCATCAAATTGCCAAGGGCTTGTTTGCTGTTTTGCTTTTTTCCTTTAAAACTCACATCTTTGCAGTGCCTTAAGTTGCTCAACTTCACAATGACAGTAACTTACATTAACTGTTGCTTAAATAATCTCCTAATGTATCATGTATAAAAAAAAAACAAGCCCATTGCTGTCCAGTTCATTCCAATTCATAGCGACCCTATAAGGACAGAGTAGAACCATCCTATAGAGTTTCCAAGGAGTGGCTGGTGGATTCGAGCTGCCGACTTTTTGGTTAGCAGCTGAGTTCTTAACCACTGTGCCACCAAAATGTGGGCTTTCATTAGCCAAGTACAACACAAGTTTTCAAATAATGCACACAAGCGTATAGCTTCCCTTTCAACGCTGATCAATCTTGCTTTGCATTTGAATTGATTCTGCTATGCTATAAAATGAAAGACAATTCTACAGAACCCATATAATTTTCTTTAGGGAGATATTAGGATATTTACTCTTTTTTTTAAAGCAGTATAGGATAAGGGAAAGTCTGCTTTAAATCTATGGAACTCCCCAGGCAGCTGTTGCATCTCTGCCCTCCTCCCATGCTCAGCATAGTGCTATTATCGCTGGAAATCACTAATCCTTCACAGAATACAGCCTGGAAGATGGTAACACTGTTCAAGGACGGGGAAGGGAAGGGAAGGAAAAGGAAGTAAGCGGGAAAATACAGCAAACGTGATTAACAGCTGTTCACTTGAGCAAGCCTCCATCAGGGCTCTGCAGCTGTGTCACCGTGCTTCAATTCTGCCGATTGTACAGGGCTAAATTGGAAGACACACAGAGCAGGAAGATGTGTCGAGAACGGTTAAAGGAAGTCCAAAATCCATGGCAACAGTGTGAGGTGAATTTCCTCACTCCATATATGCTCTCTGCCCTCATCTTTGTACAGTTCTCACACCCACCACCCACCCCAACCCCTATGGGAGAGGAAAGAGTCCTCAGAAACAAATAGTGTCCTCTTAACAGCTAGAAGTTTAGCCTGGATTTCTGTTTATTTCTTTCTTTCTTTTTTTTTTTTGGGTGAGGGGCATGGAGGAACACCCAGCAACCCTGCATCTTCCATATACTACTGTAATAAAATCAACATGCTGCATTCCTTCCAGGATGCTTTTCAAAAACGCTCAGGCTACTTGTGCCTCCTCAAAATATAAAAGAGACACAGGTCTTGGGGTGGTAAACTGAGTCTCCCAGAATAATAGATCTCAGGAGCATCCAAGTGTCGGTCTGAGAGCCCATTTACCAAACCTCCAGTTGGCCTCCTAATAACTGGGTGGATTCTCAAAATATTACTGCTTCATATTACATCCTAGTTCCCAAACGAACACAATAAAAGGGGCAAATAGAAAGGGGGAAAAGAACGTAATGACATTGTCTTTCCCCGTATGCTCAAAGGAGTATATTTCCTCCGAGAAGTACCCCCTCGAGTAACCGACACCCCCATATGGACCTTTGTACAGTTCTTCGTCTATCCCCCTTCCTCCACAAGCCCAACGGGGTTGGCAATCAACCTACAAATGAGACACTCTTCCACCTCCACTTGGGAACACACAAACTATCACGCAGCAGCCCTTTGTAACACACAGCCTGTTAAAACCATTTAAAGAGGAACGGAGCAGGTGACAGAGAGTAGTTTGCAAGGTCAGGGCACTCCCTGGTGGGGGCGTCAAAAGGTGGGAGGTGCTGAGGTCAGGGTTAAATGACACTACAAAACGCAGTCTCCTGCCCTTCTCCCTCCTTCATCTTTAGAAAGAGTCTCTAGTGAGCTCCTGCCTCTGGAAGCCTGCCCCTTTCGTGCTACAGAAAGGCGGGGGACAGCATTTCAAAACCCCATGGCAAACAGCCTACTAAAAAGAGCCAAGACCATCCTGACCGATGACCAAAACTGCCTCAGATTGCTTGCTTCCTTTCTCTTCTTGCAGCCTCATTAGCATTTCTCTTCTTTCCTCTTCGTCCCCTTTCCCCTTTGGGGTGCAGGTCCTCTTGGAACCTGGGGCGCAGCCTGGGGATATTCGTGTAGAGGTAGAAGCTTTTACCAGAAGCTGGAATGGGAAGTCTTAACATCCCGTCTCCTCCACTCCACCTGTCTGCCTGCAACACTGTGGCCCCTAGAAGGTAACCCCGGACCTTTGTGGCCAGGTGTGTTTCTCCTGCGCGGGGCTCGGCTCTCAAAGAGCGTGGCCGCCGGGCGGAAGCGACCTCCGCAAAGCTGCAGCCTGCGGCGGAGCGACAGCGGGGCTGCGGCAGCGGGACTGCAGCGGCGAGCTCCCCGCACCACCTGCCTGTGGGGCTCTGCCTGACGCTCCCCCATTGTGTCTGCAGCGCCTCTGGGCTGACTCGCCACAGCCCCTGCACCCCAGCGAGACGCTGGGGAAGCCGGGCGCAAAGGAGGGGCAGCAAGAAGGAGCAAGAAGAACTGTCAGAAGGGCACAGAGCTTCATCAGTAATGCAGAGGCTCCTGGACCTCCCTGCAATACGTTTTCCAACTAAACACCACCAACTGGAGCGCTTTCTGGCACGTCCCACGAGTGTGGTTTCTGTGTGTGAAAGATGGGACGCAACGTGCTCATTCCTCTTTCTCCTCTCTTCCTTCCTCCCTCAGACAAAGTCCCCTCTGGCTTGGTTTCAAGCCCCCACCTTCTCCAGATCAGCACTGCGTTTCCCACGCAAAAAGCTGCAGGTTGGAACGCAGATCCTCAAAAACCTCCTTGCTTAGACAACACTAAGAGTTCACCAAAAGTCGCCCAGTAACGATCATTTTAAAAGCCCCCACTCTCATCCTCCTTGAAGAATGCTTTCAAAGTTTGGAAGCTCAACTAGCCTCGGAGCCAGCTGGTTTCCGAGGCTCAGATCACACCACCAACCACGGTGCGGTCAGAGACATCGAGATTATGCTGCAAAGTTGCCCAACCCCAACCGAGCAGGCGGCTGATGCCGGGAGCATTCCAAGAAGAAGTTCCCTTATGTGCCTGCCCCCCCCATCCCCCCCCCAAAAAAAAAACCCACCACTGCCATGAGGTCCTTTCTTACTCATAGCGACCCAACAGGACAGAGCAGAATTGCCCCATACGGTTTCCAAGGCTGTATAAATCTTTACGGAAGCAGACTGCCACATCTGTCACATCTTTCTTCCGGAGCACCTCTTTCACCCACAGAGCAGCTGGTGGTTTCGAACCGCCGACCTTTCAGTTAGCAGCCGAGAACTTTAACCAGAAAGCCCAAATGCAGCACAAAACCTCCTTAAACAAGGATTAACCCAGTCACATGCACCAGACCCAAATCCCGAAACTTCTTTGTTAAAGCAGGCGCAGCCCACCGGGAACGGACACTCAGAACAACTTGCAAGAAAATAAACAAACATCGCATCCCTGCAGGAAACTTGTTGAATCCGGTCAGAGCGTAAGGCTGCAATTTCCGATTTAGCCTGAAGGTTTCTGATTCTACCCCCCAAATATTCCCGGTGCACCAGGCACAATTCCTGGACAAACTGCAGTCTTTTGCGCACCTATTCCGCACTCCAACACCACTAACGTAAAACCGAGCTTATCCCTTTTGACAATTCTAAAGCCGGTGTCACTTCGTTTACAATCACTTGCGAGACTTACCTTCCGATAAGACTGTTTTCAGAAATCTAACGGCTCTGCGGTGCCGGCGCAGCCTTCCAACTTTGCTGTGCACGGAAACCTTTCCGAGTTTAAGCCAAGCAAAAGCTGTCCGAGACTTTAAAACGTAAAAGGAGGGCAACAGGAGGACAGTGAAGTCGGATTTCTTCCCAGTATCAGCACCCTGGAAAAATCCAATCCTTCTTCAGTAGAGAATTCTTTCAAACCCGTTATCTGTATTACTATTAATGCGCAGAGCAGACGGCATTGCATACAAATAGGACCAAGTGCGCGATTCTATTGGTGGCTGCGGAGGCCCCTGGGTCCTACCGCTCAGGCTCTAAACTACACAGCAAGACTACGCACGCAGCTTTGGAGACGCGGACGGCAAAATGGATTTAATTGATTCGTTACCTCTGGTATTGTAATGCCTGCTGCGATGTTTAACTTAACCGAGAGGGGGGAAAAACCCCCACATTTAAACTCCTGCCATATGATCTGTCATTTCATTTCTGCTTTTAATTGTCTGTGTGGGGTGGCTTTGCAAATACAAAGGATTTTAAAAGCACATTTTCTGAGGAAAATTCAGATAGATACTTTTGGCAAGAAAACCCTTTTTTGCTTTGTTTTATAGTCAAATACTTTTTCCCTTCACTAAGTAAAATAGCACTTAATTTTATTCTTGAAATGCATGGCTACTCCAAATGGAGCAACTTAATTAAATGGCAGAAGCTAAAATATGAGCGTATAGATTATAAAACATGGGATATATTAATAAAATGCTACTATAAATGCCATCAGTGGCAATGGTATGGGCATCCATTTTTACTTTGCAAAATAAGAAATTCAGAAATATTTTATTAGTGAATATTGAGGTGAAAAAATAAATCATCAAAGATATTTATAATTTCATAGTATGTCAAGTATTTCCGATTAATTGTCACATTTCCTTTTTACAGTTTCTCTCCTAGCAAGTCCATTAGTAATGCAAATTGGCACAACAAGGAGATTTAAAGTGAGGCAGGCCAGTAGTGACTGACAATGTGAAATATTGGAACATGCAAAAAAAATAAAAACACTTCAGTACATCATTATTAAAGGTAGCTATTTTAAAAATTATCATATTAACAGCTGAATCTTAATAGATATGAATTTAAAGCCCTTAAGCATGCTGTTTCCCCAGACCTTTAATTTTCTGGAGGAAAAAAGAAGCACTAATGTAAACTTAAACAGAAATGACGCAGACTGTACACCAAGTTCACCCAAGGTATTTGTTGATATTAGAGCATAATTGTATTGTATTTTATATACTATAGCATAACTGTATTGTATTTTAAATAGAAGTAGTAATGGTAAATTCAAATTTAATTGCAAAATTATTATGCTAATAATTCACATCTTAATGCTGTTGGAAAGTGATACACTGAATAAGGTCAACAGCAACCAACCCTTAAATATGCCAGCCGTGTGTAAACTAAATAAATGAAAATGCAAAATGCAAAAATACAAGAGAATTGAGATTTTATTTCAAATACATCTATAGCATTTGAATTTATGTAGTGTGTGCTACAATCCTTCTTCATTTCCATAGCTCCCTTCCCTTCCAACCCCTTCCCTTCCCCCATCAGTAACCCTTGACAACAGAAGTGTTACTTCAAGTCCAGGTTGCCTTTGCTGCTTTCCAGACCTAACTTACAGATTGCATCCTTGTAGGAAACAGAATTAACTCTTACATGACTGGCGTGTAAAAACAGAGAGTTTCTTTCAGGGATTGGAGAATCCAGCATTCTCCTGTACATTTTCAAAGTTTCCACCAAACACATATTTTTGAAACATCCATGGTCACTTACTCAGAGTGAAAAGACATGATGATTTGGGATTACATATGGGTTCATTTGCTTCATTTCCCCATTGCTATCATATTTCTGACATAGGTTCTGGAATGATTTTATTTAGTAACATTACAATCTCTTCAGCCTAGGTTAAGAATTTTTCAATTAGCCAATAGAGTTAACATAAAAATATCAAGATATTGCTATATTGAGTATAAGGGAGTTGATTCCATGTGAAAGAAAAGAAAAATTATCTCGTAGTTGGTATAGTAAGTAAAACATAATGGCCACGTGAAGTTGAATGGAAATAATTGATATTCAATTAAAAGGAAAAAAGTCTATTATTGTTCTCTCAATTCATACAAGTGGACCTGAAAAAATAATCATTTGGAGTCTGAGTGCAAGTTGAAAGTTGTGCATTTAATGAAACATTTTTGGAAGTGAGAAAAGATATATTTTATCCAGGTAGAGATATACAGAGTTAACGCAGTTTATCTATGACTATAATTTAATATGGAAGCTGAATAGGTGGGCAAATGTGATAACGAACAAAAGAAAATAATTAAATCAAAGGTGACTTACTAGCACAATTAACATACAATTGCTCAGTCAATTTTCACTTTCTGCATAAAAGCGTGATGTTAACTTACAGGGCGCTAAATGGAAACGAAATCTTAAATTCAATTTATTTTTTTTGACAAAACATATTCTACATATTTTAATAAAATAGGTATATTTATCCAATTTTTTCTCATATGTTATCCTAAGACAAAGTATGGTTTTAAATATTAAAAATATTTTACTTGTTTCCTGAATACTAAGGCAAAAGTATTTTCAATAATAATATTGAAGCCACAAAAATTTTCATGATTTCTAGGTCTATAGGAATACCCTGGATCTATTCTTTGCTATTTGAAGTATTAGTGGACCTCTCATTTTGTCGGTGCAGTTTTCAAGGACAATATATGCTATGTCCGAAACTGATTTCCGTTATGTCCTTGGATCATGATGACAGTGCCTGAGTGTGGCTAATGTGAACATCCATAAAAGTTGGAAAGTAAAACATACCTGACACATTCTAGTATGCCATTTCTGTAATCAGCTTACTTTCTAAACGTAGATAGGTAAACATGTAATAACTTACACTTTGGGAGAAATTAAATAAACTCTAATGACATCCAACTACTATCCAAGCTCTTTTAAAAATTCTGTCTTTAATAATGTCCTAAAGCTGTAGGCATTAATCTACTAAAAACAAAAACCCATTGCCACTAAGTCAATTCTGACTCACAGCAACCCCATAGGACAGAGTACAACTGCCCCATTGAGTTTCCAAGGAGTGGCTGGTGGATTTGAACTGCCAACGTTTTGGTTAGCAGCCAAGTGCTTAACCACTGCCCTACCAGGGCCCCATTAATCTATTAGTCTGCTCTAAATGGAATACTCACTTTTGATTCTTGACAGATGAACAAGAAAATTAGCAGATAAACAAATTATACTTTTCAAAGTAGAAGTATAATACAAAGGATGTGGCTAAATGGGCTTTTTTTTCCCCCAGACTTCCAAATCCAGTAAATCAGTAGTAAACAGCATTGTGTATACTAATTTGGAATACTTATACCAGTATATACCAATATTTATACCAATTCAGAATGCAGTATATCAGTAGGAAACAACAATTTATACCAATATTTGTACCAATCTTGCTAATTAGGAAGCTATTAATTGAAGCACTAAAATGCCCTCTAAATGATTTAGAAATTTGCAAGAAATCATATTTAAGCATGCAGCTTAACAACTAATTTAGATGAATTGCTAAATCAAGTGAAAAAAGTGCAACTCAGAAGTTAAAAATTAATCTATGTAAGATAATAAGCTTGAGGTGAAATATGGAATTTAAAAAAGATAAACTAAATTTGACAGTAACTGAAAGAGATGCGAACTTCCTGGTACGGTGACTTTAGTAAGATGATCATCAAGAATGGAATAATATTTAAAATTCTAATAAAAAATGGCAAGAAAGGAGGCATGGAGGAGGATATTTTACTCTATATCAAAGAAGATTATAAAGCAAGCAAGGTAAAAGTTGACAATAAAAATGCAGAAGTGAAATACTTTGGCAAAAGATGAAAGAACAAACAACAACAAAAATGAGAAATGGAGTAGGCATCTGTTATAATCCTTTGATATTAAAAAAAGTGTTAATCATCAATTTTCACTTCAAATACTAGTTGCCTAAGATTTTGACCTGTTCTCCTAAGAAATCTTGGAATAAAGCCCCCAAATTCTTGTGTTGCAAAAAAAACTACACAAGCATCTGGGGTCGTAAAACCTGTGAGCAGCCATCTAAGATACTCCACTGGTCTCACCCCTTCAAGAACACGGGAGAAAGAAGAAAACAAGATACACGGGAAAGATTAGGATACAAAGGACTAATGGACCACAACTACCACGGCCTCTGTCAGACTGAGTCCAGTACAACTAAATGGTGCCTGACTATGACCACCGAATGCTCTGATAGGGATCGCAACAGAGGGTTCCAAAAAGAGCCGGCAAAAAATGTAGAACAAAATTCTAGCTCACAAAAAAAGACCAGACTTACTGGCCTGACGGAGACTGGAGAAACCCTGAGAGTATGGCCCCCTCACACCCTTTTAGCTCAGTAATGAAGTTACTCCTGAGGTTTGCCTTTCAGCCAAAGATTAGACAGCCCCATAAAACAAAACGAGACTAATGGGACACAACAGCCGAGGGACAAGGACTGGAAGACAGGAGGGGACAGGAAAGCTGGTAATAGGGAACCCAAGGTCGAGAAGGGAGAGTGTTGACATGTCCTGGGGTTGTTAACCAATGTCATAAAACAGTATGTGTACTAACTGTTTAATGAGAAACTATTTGTTCTGTAAACCTTCATCTAAAGTACAATAAAAAAAAAAGTTTAAAAAAATCCTACATAAAAATGCTTATAAAATGTCAGGCAATTTTTGAATTAAAGCAAACAAATGCATATGTATAAAACTATGTCTCCATTGCTGCACTTAACGGGGCTACACATACAGTCAATGTTCTGTGTATCTATTATACCAAAGTTAATGGTCAGATCTAGTGGTCTGCCCTTCCAACAACACAAGCAGTTATACTATTTAGGGAAAAGTTTGCTAACCAAAATCTAACGTATTTCAAAGCATATTCAGTTTCTTTAAAGGTGTGCTTAGAAAAGAATAATAGCACCGCAATTATTTTAAATCATGTTTTCTTTTCTTTTTGTACCATAGTTCTTAGGCAGCTAAATTCAATAAAAATGCAATGCTATTTTGCTTTTGTCCTAGACCAGCCTCTGCCTGTATAAAGCGAATATTTAAGAGCCACTCATTCATTTAGCAAATATTAAAACTATTTTTTATATGGCACTATGTTATAAACATAAAATAGAATTTCTACCATAGAAATTAAGGGAAAAATTATTTTTACTTAAACAAAAGCAAAAAAAAAAAAAATGGCTACAATAGCATCATTCCCCTTAGACGGGAAGGATTGCAGAAAATAAATTTTAACATTGTTTAGCCTTAAATGTAGTAGTTTCTTTTTCCTATGCAGGGAGGTTAATAACTGCTTATAAATAAGCTTCTGTGTATTATCATTAGAGACAAAGAATCAAATTTTAATGGTTTTCAGTCTGAATATCAGTACAGTACTTTTGTTCATTTTCTTCTTATTGTTGTTGTTGTGAGGTGCCCTTGAGTCAGTTCCGACTCAGAGCAACCCTATGCACAGCAGAACAAAACACTGCCAGGTCCTGCGCCATTCTATCCATTCTTACAATCGTTGTTAAGCTTGAGCCCGTTGTTGCAGCCACCGGGTCAATCCATCTCATCGAGGGTCTTTCTCTTTTTTGCTGACCTTCTACTCTACCAAGCATGATATGTCCTTCTCCAGGGACTAGTCCTTCCTGATAACATGTCCAAAGTGCGTGAGATGAAGTCTTGCCATCCTTGCTTCTAAGGAGCATTCTCGCTGTACGTCTTCCGAGACAGAGTTGGTTGTTCTTCTGGCAGTACATGATATATTCTCAAACGGTATTCTGCTGTCTGTCTTCTTATTACCTGATCTCTTTTCTTCATAGGGTTGCTGTTGTTAATTGCCATCAAATCAGCTCTGACTCAAGGCGACCCCATGTTTGATAGAACAAAACAATAGCAAACATATTTTATTCTTCAGTAGTATAACTCACTTGGTAGACAATATTTGCTCAAGATAGATAAATTGAGCCTATAGATTAAATAGAGTAGATTTTGGCTCTGAATTGACGGTAGAAAATGGCTATGACTATTTTAGTAAATAGGATAGTATTCATCAGAGTTACCACCACTCAGCTGTCAGTTTTTCCTACTCTGGTGGTTTTCTTGTTGCTATGGGGCTGGAAGTTATATGACCAGTATTTCAATACCAGCAGGGTCACCCATGACAGTCAGGGATCATCAGAGTTTACAGACTAGGAAGAAAGGCCTGGCGATCTACTCCTCAAAATTAGCCAGTGAAAATCCTACGGATCATAGCAGAATGTTGCCCAATATAGTGCTGGGAGATGGGCACCAGGTTGGAAGTTACTTGAAATACACTGAGGCTGAAACAATGAACTCCAGCCCACCAACTATCTTGAAGATGATGCAAGATCTAGCAACATTTTGTTCTGTTGTACACGGGGTCACCATGAATCGGAGACGACTTGAGGGCAACTTACAATGACAACAATCGTAGTTAAAGAACAACCCCAAATATTAGTTAAAAAAACAAAACTCAGAGAAAGCATATGCTACCATACTCAGAGCTTTTAAAATAGAGCAAAGGTTTTGAAGGAAATCCACCCAACTGCTGGGTAGTCGATTCTAACTCATGACAACCACAAGTGTGTCAGAGTAGAACTGTACTCCCTAGGGTTTTCAATGGCTGATTTTTAGGAAGCAGATGAGCAGACTTTTCTTCTGAGGTGCCTCTGGACAGAGTCAAACCTCCAACCTTCCATTTAGCAGCTGAGCAAGTTTACTGTTTGCACCACCCAGGGATTCCTTTGAAGGATAGATCCTAATAATTGAATTCTACAACAAACAGATTAATACCAAAAAGGGAAAATAAGAGAATAACAAAGTTAAAAAAAAAAAAAAATTGGCTTACACTGAACCAGGGCTTCTTCCAGGGAGCAGCTTGTAGATTCAAACTGCCAATGTTTTGGTTAGCAGCCAGGCTCTTAACCACTGTGCCACCAGGGCTCGTTGTAAAGGCTAGCAGGCACAAATGAGACTTATGGAATCAAAACATAGCAGCCATACTTTACTTCCCGAAAGAGATAGTAGAAAGTTAACAAGTATCTAAAAATGGAAATTACTTAGATTCTAGTTTTTATTTTGCTCTATCCATTGAGCTAAAACATTTTCATCTTTGAAGGGGATGCAATCTTCATGATTAAGAAGAGATTAAGCATATTAGCAATCGTTAATATCCATGTGTTTTGATAATGGATTTTTTTTATCTCTGTGTATTTGTGTGTGTGTGTGGTATGTATATGTATAAAGCGAACATTTGCCATTTCAACGTTTTTACATGTACAATTCAGTGACGTTTACTACACTTATGTGTATGCAACTATCATCACTATCCGTTACCAAATTTTTCTACCACCCTTAACAGAAGCTCCGTACCACGTAAGCAATGATTCCCTCTTTCCATCTCCCTCCGACTCCTGGTAACCACTGGAAAACTTTTATCTCTATACATTTGTCCATTCTGGATATTTCGTGTAAGTGGGATCATACAATATTTATCCTTTTGTGTCTCACATATTTCACTCAGCATAATGCATTCAGGTTTTATCCATGTTGTAGCATGTATCAGTACTTCATTTCTCTTTATGGCTCAATCGTATTCCATTGTATGTATATACCACATTTTTGCTTATCCATTAATCTGATGATGGACATGTGCATTGTTTCCATCTTTTAGCTGTTGTGAATAGTGTTACAATGAACATTGTTATACAAGTATCTGTGTTCATGCTTTCAATTCTTTTGAGTATGTAACTAGGGGTGGAATTACTGGGTCTTATGGAAATTTTATGTTTAACTTTTTGGAGAAACTCCGAATTGTTTTCCACAGTGGCTGTACCATTTTACAGTTCCACCAGTAATGGATAACGGTTCTAATTTCTCCATATCCACTGCAACATCTGTTGCTTTCTCTTTATTTGTTTTTATCATAACCATGTTAGTGGGGTGAAGTGATGTCTCATTATAATTTTGATTTGCATTTCCCTACTGTGCTTGTTGGCCTTGATCTTTGGAGAAATTTCTATTTAAGTCCTTTGCCCATTTTTAAAATCAGTTATTATTATCATTTTAGTTAAGTTGTAGGAGCACTTTATATCTTTGTTTTTTGTTAATAAATAGAAAATATGAATATGAAGTCAAATAATGTAACAAATAGTTCGATTTTATCTTCTACTATTGCTGTACCTTGAGGAGCTTACTAAAACTTCTGTGCCTCAAATCCCTGTTCTATAGTGTGGTAATAAAACCTCATTATTGTGAGAATAAAATGTATGATAAAGTTTTGTAAACTATACATTTTTAAATAATGTTAATTAATTTTAGAAAGGCATCTAGCTATGTTAAGTGCATTCACCTATTTAATACCAGAAAATTATATATCCATTTGTGTTAGTTGTGGATATGATCAATAAAACTCTATTTGATATATTTTTGAAAACCTTACAAGAAGACATAAAAGTGTCTGAGTTCTCTAAAATAGAAAAATAGAAAATAAAGCAATTGATAACTAGTGCAATACAGGGAAATTTTTAATAATAGGCTTCTTAAAATATCTTGTAAACCATTACGGCATTTTAGGGCACAAAGAGAGGGTAGAGGCTTCTTGTGAAGAAGCTATATGAAGCAAAACTTCTTTTCTTTTCTTTTTTTGTTACATTAGACATATTTAGGATTATGAGAATTCCTTAGAAGTGTTTCACCTTCATTCTAGCTAAGCATTTGAGAAGGATTTTCATCATTTCGTTGTATACAAATTACATAAAATCTGGCTGGATGGTAGAGGATTTGTAGCTAATTAAACAAGTAAACATCCTGCATTAATTCATCAGTATCAACCTGGCAGGTATCTCCAATGGTCTGCCACAAGCTTGTGCACTTAGTCATGTATGGTTTAACATATTTATTAGAGTTGGAGTCTTCATCAAATACGCAGAAGAAAAATAGCTGAGAGGGAGAGCCAATATCTTGGAAAACTAACTGAATATAAAAGCAGAGCTTCAAAAGTTAAAAAATAAAGTAAGGAGGTCAACACATAAAAGCTGAAATGTACCACTGACAAAGAGAATATTTGAAATTTATGTTCAGAGCTCAACGTGAAAGCCACCTACAGGACTAAGCCAACCACAAGCTCAATTCAAGCCAATGGTATGATGTGAGGGCTAATAAAACTATCTCAGGTCACAGTTACAGAAGCCTGTATTATGTACAAGACAGGTAGTAGTCACGTTGCTCTTCATAATTCAGAGCATATCAAATTCCAGACCCTATATTAAAAAAAAAAAAAGAAAGAAAGAAAGAAAGAAGAAGAAGAGAAGGAAGGAAGGAAGGGAACTAGACAGAAGAATACAAACCAAGATGGTAACTGTCTTAGGCTGGGTTCTCTAGAGAGGCAAAAGCAGTAAAGTGTGTAAGTATATATATAAAGAGACAGATTTATATCAAGGAAATGGTTCACTCAGTTGTACAGTCTGGAATGTCCCCAGTCCATGGGTCAGGATAGAGGCTTATCCTGATTCAGGTAGCTGCAGGGGCTGGTGAGCCCAAGATCCACAGAGCAGACAGCAGGGCTCTTGCTCACAGGCTGCGAAGGTCGATGAATCCCAAGATCAGCAGGAAAGACAAAAGGTAAGCTGCTAGCTCAAGTCCTAAGAACCAGAATTCAGACTAACAGGAGCCAGCTTCAGGATCAAGAGCAAACAAAAGCTCAGAGCCTTGGCAAATGTCCACTATATTCGATACAGGCTACATGCTCAAGGAAATTCCCTTTCAACTGATTGGCTACTCACAGTGGATCCCATCATGGAGGTGATCACATATCAAGTCTCATCATGGAAGTGATCACAGCATCATACAACTGTCAAACCACGGAGAATCATGGCCCAGTCAAGTTGACACACAACCTTAATCATAAAGTAACCAATCTGAAGTAAGCATATGAAAAAAAAATTAGGAAAGTAAAGATATTTAATCCAGGAAAAATAATTTTAGAAGTATAGCTGACTTCAAATATTTGTAGAACTATCAAATAGAAGAAATGGTAACACACACACAAAAATGTTACTCTGGTAGCTTTCGATTCTAAACTTCTATAATTATTATTTTATGAAAGAAAAAAGATATTGCTCATGGACGCTCATATATTGAATAGAATGTGAATTTTTTATCTAGGTGTGGAATTTAGCATTTAATTTTATCCAAAGTATTTTGGTCTTTGCCATGAGAGATAACTCTACAAGCTTACAATCTCCAGAGCAGTTGAGGTACCTTTGTTTTCTAAAACACATTTGAGGGTTTGTGCTAATGAGTAGGGGCTGGTCAAGTCAGAAAGACCATCAAGTGGCTTGAAATCAGCTGCCCTGGGGTGGAGGCATGATTTAATCAATGCTGCCTATGCAATGAGACCTCAATCATAACTAACCTCCATGAGCTTCTTGGTCGGTGAAAGATATCCACGCATGTGGGAGGGTAGTGTATGCTTTGACACATGGAATCTTCACATTGGGAACTGTCCCAGACATTGACCTATGTATCTTTTCATTTGTATACTCTTTTGCTATAATAAAGTGTAATCAAAAGTACAGCACTTTCTATGAGTTCCTTGAGTCATTCCAGTGAATTATCAAACCCAAGAGAGTAGTGCTAACCAGCAACTACAAAGCGAGGGAGACCCGGCAGCCTTGAGCTTGCAGCTGCCCTCCTGAAGGGAGTACAGGTAGTCCCAACTTATGTCATATTTGAGTACCATGGAACACACTTACCACTGTCTTCTTTTATGTATATAGTTTATGTATTTTTATGTATGTATTCATGAATTAAAATGTATCTGTAAATTTGTATGTAATGTTTCCTACCCCCAAAGACAAATAAAGATCAGATTTATAAAGATACTGATAATAAAAGGCAATAATAATGAAAACTAAAAAAAAATGAGGTATTCGATTTACGTCAGAACTGACTTTTGACAAAGTTGTTGGGAGGAACCCCCTTGGAGTGTACCTGTAGCGGGAAAACTCTAAATTTGTAACCAGCAGGTCAGAAGTGAGAGTGTCATGTGGACTCCCAAACTTGTAGTTGGCATCAGAAGTCTTAGACATGCTTGGCAATCTGGAGGACTGTGTCCTTTAACTCGTGGAATCAGACTATCTTCAAATGGTTAGAGTCAGAGGAAGAAGTGCTACATGCACAGCTGGTGTCAGAACTTAACAAAGAAGTGGAAAGTGGTAAATTTGATATATGTTGATTATTATCCTCCTACTAAGTAGGGTTAATTATCAGCAAACGGTTACAAAACTTCATTTATGTATAGACTACAGTTTCATGTTTAAATTAAGCTAAGTAGCCACGACCCATCTATGAGAAATTCTCAAATATAGTCATGCACATAATTGTACAGAAAATGATCAGAAAGGGAAAAATGGGAAGGGAAGGATAAAAAGAGTGATATTTATAAGTCACAATGTTAACTATATCCTTTAACAAAAACATGCAAAATAAGCTAAATATGTTCTTTGGCCAGGAAGTTTGCGATGACGGCATGAATTATGGTAAAAACCCTGCAAATTCTTGGCATGAAATGACAATTCTAAGATTTATTTTTTAAAAAAAATAAAGATAAAGTACTTCACTGAGATATTTTTTGTGTACTTTGCCAAATGAAACAAGTAATTTATTATTTTCTAACCAGAATAATTTCTAATTAAAATGCTTTATGTACCAATGTCACAAAACAATATGTGTATTAATTGTCCAATGAGAAACTAATTTGCTCTGTAAACCTTCATCTAAAACACAACAAAAAATAAAAAATGTGTTTATGTATTTATACATATATCTTTTTTATATAATGGGAAGAAAATGTCTTGTTTGAAAATTTTACTTAATGAGTACATTCTAGAGCTATGATTGTAGAATCAACACAAAATTACAGTCAGTTTCAAAAAATGTAAAAGATAGTAGCTATATTATGTGTGTTATTTATGATGTATAGATATATGTCTAATTGAGTGTTAATCACATTATTCATTGAAGTAAATGTTAAAAAATATTCACTGAAGAGAAATGGCCTCCATAATTTCAACTCTACAAAAGAGCCAGAACAGATTCAAGAAAGGATAATATAGAACACACACTGGGATGAGACTGGAGTGCTAGACTTAACAAATGGAAGAAAGCATTTGTTTATATTCATACCTTGAAGATAATTAGATATATTAATGAGAAAAAGATATTACTGATGTATGCAAGAATCATTCATTTACCAAGCAAAATAAACCGAAAGGTTAAAGTGAAATTAAGATGGGATAAATGCCCTTGCCTGTAAAATTAGTTATTAAACTTATGTAGAAGATAAGTTCAGCAAGTAGAATATCAGGTGAAAAAAACTGTGAATTGAGTAATATTTATAATTTTAGTATACTAAGTAAATTTTTGGGAAAATATATAACATACATACACATGCAGCCCTGATGGCACAGTGGTTAGCAGCTACAGCTGCTAACTAAAAGGTCAGCAGTTTGAATCCACCAGCTGCTCCTTGGAAACTCTATGGGGCAGTTCTACTCTGTCTTGTAGGGTAGCTATAAGTCGGATAATCAACTTGACTGCAATGAATTTTTTTATTATATCACGTGCATACATACATACATGTGTTATAGAACACGTATAACATGTATTACAGAACATAGTATCCTTAAAATAACCTTTCTCTATGTTTGAGACTTATTATCCTTTTGCATGAAAGGGAATCTTGAATGGCCCAGGCATCGAAGAAAATAGAAGATAATTTTGTTATGTGTGATAGAGTATATTAATGTTTGACAAATGATCAGATTTCCCTCCCTCTGGTACCTCTCTTTTCAAGAGGATCACACATCCCTATGGGAGTAGCTGTGGTCAATGAAATTGTAGCATAATTTTTAAGAACCAGCTTGTGGCTTACCATGTCTATGTACCCAACATCAGATGATAGTCTCTGTTTCAAATAGAGACTGCTTGATCCACGTGGTTTCTGGTGAAGGTGACAAAGAATAAAGCCACAGATCACCCACCATGAATATATAGCAGAAGAAAGAACTAAAGCTTTGTTATTGCAGGCTGCTGCAATTCGCAGGGGATAGAGCATTAGTATTTGAAGCAACATCGAGAAAATCCTAATTAACACAGAATGGAATTAAAGAAAATAGATTCTATTAATCTCAGTAACACTCCAGAAGGAGTCAACAAATATTATTCCTCCTGGCTACATCTGCATAGCTATAAAGACAAAAGCTCCAACACAAAAAATGTCTTAATTCCGTTTATAAGTCATTTCAAAATTTGGGGTATTTGAAGTTTTTATTTAAAGCTTTAACTCAAAAAACAGTGTCTACAATAGATACTAATTTCAGATAATCCTGGCGCCACAATGATCATGCTAGCTAATTTAAGTTCATATTGGCTTTGGATTTTCACAACACTTATTTTTCTATTCAGAAAATAGAAGGCAGAGGAAACACATTCAATTGATTATAAAGCTCTCGTAATCTTAGAACCATAATTTTTGCTTTTAGAAATAGGAAGAAATTCTCGTCAAAATTTTATAACTACTTTCAAAGTTTATTTAAAGAGAATCAAATAATCAAGAAAAATGATGAAATTACTGACATTTAAAAAGAAAATTAACTTCACTACAAATCAACAATTTACATGAAAATCAAATTTCTCATAGTATAGAATTTATAGGCTGTCTAAAAGAAATCAGTAAATTCAACCTGCTCAAAATAGAAGAAAATAACAGACGTAGAATGGGGAGTATAAAAACAAATCTGAAAGTACCTAGAAGATAATAGAACCATGTACTAGAAATAGATGCTGTTCATGAATAATAAATCTTCACAAAATATAATCACTAATTACTTTAGTTGGGTTACAGAATTTAAACAAAGTTTAGTAGATACGACTAAATAAATGACTTATACCCAAAAGTGATTAGAGGTAAGTATTATTGTGAAAGTATATGTTTGATCATTGACTACAAGTAAAACAAAAGTTAAGTGAGCGTGTATATCTGAAATAAGGTGCTTAGGAGGGTGCTGTAAAAATCAATACTAAACTCCATTTCAGTGAAGATACTGATTACTGATTTATGAACTTGTAGGAAAGACAAACAGCACACTGTTTAAATTTGCAAATTTTTTCATGACTTGCATTTTTGATGGGCGTATACATTTTAACTGGATTTAGAAAAAGGTACATAAACAGTAAAAAAAATCTATACTTTTGCAGTCATCATTATGATCAGCAGTGTAGAATCTCTCAACAAATTTTGAGAACTAATTTTGTAAAAAATAAATAATATTAAGTTTTTATAAACAATTCAGTTATGATATTTTAAATCCCATATACTAAATTATATTATCTCTCATTCAAGTTATACAACATCCTGAAAAGAATCATCGTCTGTTGAAATCATATTACTACATTAAATCGCACTATAATTAATATCTTCTGGATCCATCGTGTGTTTTCCTCAGGGGGAATTTTATTTTAAAAGATAACACCTTAGGAAGAACCATAGCCCCATCTTCTTATGTGATCCAGTTAGGATACAGTTCTTACCTCATTCTCCTCCAGGCTGAATTATTATAGATCATATACACAAGAGTATCACTTACTGTATGATTGTTTGCAGAGAGATTCATCCGGGAAAATTAATAAGGCCTTCCAATATTTCAGTCTGGGTTCTATCTTTTGTTGTTTATTCTTGTCTAGATTTCTCAGCATCTCTGAGCCTCTTTAAAATGGAGACTGTCAGAGAGCTGAGACAGAAGTGTACCCTTCAAGGAGATGGACATCACTTGTCTATCCACCACTCCAGCGTTTTCATATTCCTTTCTGGGGTTTTTATGTAAGAGCAGTTCTTGGCCAAAGTTAATGAATCCATTTGCTTTTTAAAATTAAGTATACGTAGCAGTTCACAATGGGCCACAAAAATGAGGAAAAGCAATCTATTCTATTAAGAAGGTTATGGAAACTGCATAGTCAAGTACACAAAACAAAACAAAAAACCCCAACAGGGAGCATAATTAATTACATAGTTAGTAAAGTGCAGCCTAGGCATAAAGGCTACAGAAGACAATGTAAAAGAAACATCTCTGTGAAGTGAGATTAGACTAGGCAGAAATAAGGCCAGTTAAATTTCTTACAAAATTGGCCACAATACAGAGAAGAAATACAGATTTCTCAATGTGAGAAAAATGCCAACAGATGAAAGTTCGGGAAGGAACAATAAAAATGATTAAGGGTCTAAATGAAATGATTAATGGACAGATATTAAAATACAGTATCCATTTAATTTGTTGAAAAGACTAATGGAAAATTCAATCACTTGAAAGCATCTGTAGGGTAAAAAAGAGGGGAGAAGGAGCGAATTTTAGGTTAGTCAAGAGAAAATAACCAGGAATAATGGGATGAAATTGAGTATAGGAAATTTTTGAGTGACTGTCACAGAAAAGTCAGCCTTGTTAGGTCTATTAGGCTGAGGATTTGTTTCCTAAGGGACTTAGTAAAAAGCCCCTTTGCTTGAGCCATTTATATAGACCAGACAAAGAAGAAGGTAATGGTATAGGAAACCATCCTATATTCACAAAATTATGGACATTACGATCTGATAGCTCCTACCATGCCAGCACAAAAAGTCTCTAATGCATGTAATTCTTTGGCTTCCAGGTTTCGTATTTTTCTTTTTAGGAAAGGCTGATAGAACATTGAACAGGACCACTGAAAACTGACTTCTTTTATATTTTACTTCAGTGGCTTTTGGAACTGCATTACTCTCCTGTTTCCGTATTACTTACTAAATTAGTTTTGTAAATTAGTATGCCTTTAACAAGAAATATTCAACTTTATTATTTTAAAATAAGTGTTATTCTGCAATACAAAAATCATAGCAACATATGTCTTTGAACTCTAAACCAACTTAAAACTCAACAAAAATTACTTTTATCCCTCTCTTTCTGTGATATTTTAAAGCTATCTTACAATCAAATTAAAGCTAAAATTTATCTGGAATATAAAAAACTGAAAAGATTTAACATATGAACTTATTTTCTTTGCATATTATACCAAGGAACTGATAGTAATAAAAATGATTCTGCAACGTATATATTAAGATATCTTCTGAACGATTTCAATAACAACATTATATATTTTGTTGCATTCGATTGTATTGAAACAGATTTAAAAGGGAGGAATCTATGCCTTTTATAAACATTAACCCTAAACTGTAACAATGGATCATCTCGAATAACATCATACCCAGAAGGGTTGAATAAATAAGAAGTTTTTGTGAAAATTATCTGATAATAATTTTTTTTTTTTTGGTGAAGATTTATTTGTATCCAGGAATGTGGAAGGATTTACTTGATATTATATATGTAGTAAAATAGGACTGGGCTGCTAAAAATAACTCATAATATTTCAGAGCTTTAAAGACAGATCCTTCTGTTACCCTATTTAGTGTTTACCACCACACTCTAAGGAAACTCTAACTGAAGAAATTAAGTGACTTGTCTGGAATTACTCAACAGAAGGTAGATAGGATGCTGATATCATGTCTTTTATGATTTCATATTAATCTCTTATAGTGAAATAGGTAGTGGACTTTTTTGAACAATCATTTCCATTTCTGTTTGTGGAATCATCCTTCCCAGATCTGACACAACATGGTATAACTGAAGAAGAAACAGACTGGAAGCAAAACACCTGGAATGCTATTCTTGCTCTGGTTCTAACTAACTATTGGCTAAGTGGTTTAATCTTTGTGAGTCCTCTTCTATGTAATTTGACATTTGTTAAGTAAAGCTTAAGAATATAATTCACTTCTAAAATCCTAATCTACAGTGGCAAAGTTTTCAAATAATGTGAGACTAAATTTTTTTATTTATATATCCTATTTTGTCCTTTCAATTTTATATTTAATCTCATATTTAATTATGAAAAGCTGTCCAAAGTTAATAACCTTGTAAAATTCCTCATTTATCCAGAAAATTAATCAGCTCTCTATTAGATGATAAGCATTATTATTTAGTGGATAAATAAACTGCAATTTATAACAAATACTTGACAATTTCTGTAAAAAATATTTCTAATGTTTTCTTCTTTAAATCTATTTAAATGTTCGATCTTTGGAATGGGTGAGATCAATATCTATTTTTTTCCCGTTAAGTACGAAAAACATGAGAGAATCAATGTCAATTTCCCATCAAGCTTGGGATTTATATTCTTCAAGGCAGACAGTATGGTAGAGCTCATATTCTTGTTCTCTGAACTACTTAGACCACTGTCAATTTCCAGACAAGGCACTTTAAGAGAGGAGTATAGTAGCTTGGGGCATTTTCAGAGCAGATTGACTAGGAGGGTAAGGAGAACCAAAATTATATAATATGCTTATAATATTGAAGAAACTGGGAATGTTTATAATGCACCGATATATTCAGCTAATTTTTCGATAGTCACCAAGCTACTATACACCTCTACTCTGATTAGTATTCTGTAGAAAATAGCAGACCAGTACAAAGAACAAACCTAAAGCTGGATCAAATTTATTGCACTCTTCCTGCCAGCAAGAGGGCACACACTTGCCCAGCCTTATCCTCTGCACGCAAATGCAGTATGATAGTCATCTACTAGTAAAAATAGCATTAAAAAAAATTTTAAACTAATGAATCTATCTGAGAAAAATATGGTGCTTCATGTAAGATTCATAAATTCATGAAGCTGCCAGATACTACGCTAGTCTCTGAGGATATAGCATCCAACAAACTTACAAATGTCCTGCCCTCATAGGCTTATATTCTAGTAGGGTGAGACAGAAATTAAATAATAACACAAATAGAATGAAGGATAATCACAGACCATGACAATATGAAAAAAGAAAATGAGCAACATAAAAAGGTCAGGATTTAACATGGTCAGAGAAGGACTCTTTTAGGAGGAGACATTTAAGAGAATACCTTAGACATAAAAATAAGCCAGTCATGGGTAGAGCCAGAAGAAAGCAATCCAGACACAGGGATGAAAGGGAGGAGAGTGAATTAGAAATCACAGTGGAAAAACAAGCAATAGCAGTAGGCAGGGTAGAATGTTGGGTTAGGTGACTAGATGTACACAACTGGACAGGGATGACAGCCGTGATAACAATGGATAGCTAGGTGCTTGTTCTGTTATCAATGGCAGAAGTAAACATGGAGGCAGGGATGGAACACCCAATAAGCAAGATAAGCATGTACTTAGGACATCAACAAAACAGGACACTAGTTGTCCAAAGCAAAGACCCATAGATGCCAAGCAGACAGGACACAACAGCAGTTGTGATACCAGCTCTGGTGAGAATGTGCCTGCCAGAAATAAAGTTTACTCAGGGTAATGAGGGTACCCACTTGCAAGACTGTTTTAAGCTATTTAACAGTTCAACACTTCAACACCTCCCTTGACCTCTATCTCCTATGGTCACCTCCCATGTAATTGAAACTCCTTATGTCAGCAAGTCTCTTAGGAGTATACTATTTCTTTCTAATAAATAAGAAGTGGAGGTGGGCTGTTTAGTCTAATTCTTGCTACATTCACCCAATATGCAACTGGATCCAACATGAGCAGTTACTGGGCAAGGATGGATTATAGTAATATGTAACTGTCCTGTAATCGATTTTGAGAAATCCATCTTGTACAGCCGTGTCTGCTGATCCAGTGACTTCAGCCAGGAAGGCTAGCAATGCTGTTTGCCATATCCTGGTAAACAACCAACGGGAACTCCAGTCCCAGATGACGTGAAAAAGTGAGGGAACTCAAATAAGTCTGCCACTGCAATAAATTTAATCATATTACTTTTTAACTGTATAGCATTTACGTACAAAGTTATGTCCTAAGCTTTGTAAACAATAATATTTACAACTTTAAAAATACGTTTGGCATAAACATGGACACAATCTAGCATACATTTTAATATAATACTAACATGAGTAAAAATTTAATATAATGCTAACATAGCAAATATCCAAAATATACTTGAAATATTAAATTTATCTAACACAAAAAGTTTTAATTTACGTAGCAAGTGAGTTTCATTGTTTATTGTCTGTTGCATGGGACACAGTGTTTGATATTACTCTACATATGCTAATAAATGATATATTATGCACATAAAGAGGAAACAAAATTCAATATTTATTTATCATGCAAAATATGTTTCTGTTTTGCAACACTGAATATGTTTCTAAATTCGTCTTCCAAGAAAGCAAGAAAGGGTGTTTATCAAAACATTACATTTATATTTTATCAGAATTTTACTTATCTCTGTGTAAGGAAATTGAACAACAAAGAAATAAATTAAATGAATTTTTAGATAATAAAAATTATATAAACATTTTATTTTCCATTTCCTTTCAGACTGACTTTCTTTTTTTTAATTGCACTTTAGGTAAAGGTTTACAGAACAAATATTTTCTCATTAAACAGGCACACATACTGTTTTATGACATTGGTTAACAACCCCAAGACATGTCAACACCTTCTCAGCGTTGGAGAACGTTTTTTTTTTTCTTTTTGGTGAAAATATACATAGCCAAAGATACACCATTTCAAAAATTTCTACATGTACAATTCAGTTATGTCGATTACGTTCTTCCAGTTGTGCTGCTATTCTCACTTTAGATAAAGGTTTACAGAACAAAATAGTTTCTCATTACAGACTGACTTTCTTTTAAGAAATAGATTGATATTGTTATGACTCGCAAAACAAGCTTGCTCATCGAGAAGTGGTGCTATGGTTACATCAATAATGTATGTATCTCTGAATATGGGAGTTGAACAATTCTGCAAAGAAATAAACTGGACATTTGATAAATTTTGTGTACGATAACAATTATATTTTCCTTTTCATTTCAGACCAGTTGGATATAACCTCACATTCCTTTCTCTCTCGTTATCCACATAAGAGCATGCCAGCAGCACTATAATCACATACCTAATGATGTATCTGGTCCTGTCCTGTCCTGTGCAAAGCGAACCAAAACATGTCTTTATATTGAGCATACCCTTGTATTTGTATCATGGTCTTTGCAATAGCTCTCACTCCCGCCGGGTATCAACAGTAATCTAACAAACTGTGAAGATGTAGCATCAAAGGGCAGAAAGTGAGTGAGCATGTTTTTAAATACTATTTCAAGATGAAAAACACTCGTGGATATCTGCGAAGGGACTGCCAACAACCATAGCATAACAAACGAATGAAATTATTTCCATTTATTTGCCTTGTGAATACGATTTCTTTTGACTGTCTTAGACCTGAACAACAAAATTACATGTTCCAAATAAATTTTTTAATTACTTACTAGTTTTCAATTATAAATTTTTGTTTTAATGTCCAAATTCTATGTAAATTTTATTTTTATAGATTTTATTTATTTTAAATTATGCTAATTTATTTGCTACAGTAGAACAAAAATTTAAAAAGTGATAGAATTTTATATCCAGGTAAAATGAAACAGTAACAACTAAGTGGAGTGCAAAAACAAAAGCTCACAGAAGATAAAAAGAAAAGGATTTGTGAATCCCTAAAGACAATTCCAAAATTAACTTCCTTTTTAAAATGTAATGAATCAGATGAGATTTCTTCCGTTGAACGCTCAAGTTTAATGAGTGCAAATCATTGTACTAGTACCTTTAGTGCTGAAATTACTAATAGCAATATGAATGCAATAGAATTTGTTCCAATTCTGCATCTATTCCTTGCTGTATTATAAGAAATTAATAATGATATAGAAAGTGATCTATTTTAGAATCTGAAATTCTTTATCTTCAGATCCCATAAATAACAGAAAAACAGATCCTACTTTGTGCAATAATTTTTCTTCTAATGATGTAAACTATTGAATTGAAAGAGGGCCAAGTTATTGTCAACATCACAGTGTACTATTTGAAAATTTGTGTCAAAAATTTCTGGATGGTAAACAAACAAGGTGTGTAGCCCGAATATATTTCTAGGGTGCAAAGCTAATGGTGAAAATTATAAGAGGGAGTGGCTACTGTATTCTCCATCAGTCAGCTCTGTATATTGATTTGTTTGTATTCAGTCATAAATCATTTAATTCTTTATTGGCTACAGATGAATCTAGCAAATGGCACAACTCAAATATGATTGATAAACATGAAAACAGTTCAATTCAGAGACTGTATATTGTCATATTTAAATCAAAGACATGGTTTAGGCTTATCTCATGAACTAGAAATACAAATTAATGAAGGACGTCAGTATTAGAAAGTTATTTTGCAATGCACAGTTGCTGTCATTATAACAATTGCTGAATGTGGACTATCTTTTCAAGGAAGAAACGACATGTTTGGGTCCCCACAAAATGGAAATTTTGGGGGTTTACTTGAACCTGTTGTTCAATTTGATCCATTTTTAGCAGGTCACATCTCCAAATATAGTAACACAGGAAAGGTCAACCCACTGTACATGTCTAAAACAACATGCACAAAATTAATAAACCTAAAAAGTGATAAAGTTCAATCAACTACTTTCATTGAAGTAAGTATAGCTCAATATTTCAGTTTGTCTGTAGATTCCACTTCTGGTCTTTCTCATACAGATCAGGTAAGTATTGTTTTAATAAATATGTCTCCAAAGGATGGAAAACCTGTTGAGCAATTTATTGCATTTCCTAGGTTAAAAAGTCATACCAGTGAAGAAATCACAAATCAAGTACTTCACTATTTGTGTGAAGTTTGCAAAAATTTATTTTTCTAAATGCAGAGACCAGTCCTATGCCAATGCTGTCAATATGTCAGGGTGTTATAAAGGCATGCAACAGAAAATTTTATAACATAATGAATATGCTATTTTTCATACCATGTGCTTTGCATTCACTTAATCTTGCAGGACATACTGCAATAGGTAGTTGTCCAGAAGCAGTAGATTTTTTTTTAACTGTTCAGTTACTCTACACTTTTTTTACTGCCTCTTCTCACCGATGCACAGTTCTTAAAACATATTTAAGCAATGATTGAGTATTAAGACGTCTTTCTAATAAATATTGGGAAGTGCATGCTGTAGCAACAAGTGCAATCCTAGAAGCGTACACTCAGATTCTAGATACCTTAGAAAATATAGCTGAAGAACAGCCACAAAAAGGAGGTACCAAAAGAGAAACTGAAAACATCGCCAACAACCCTAATGATTCTACAATCAAACTACTGGAATCAGTAGAAAGAGGCAGCAGAGTAACAGGATACAAGATCAACATACAGAATCAGCAGGATTCTGCAACACCAACAGAGAGAACTACGAAAAGGAAATCAGGAAAATAATACCATTTATAATAGCACCTAAAAAAAGAAAAAAAAAAAAAAACAAACCTTACTTCCTATACAAAGAAAGCTACAAAACCCTACCGCAAGAAACCAAAAGAGGCTTACATAAATCGAAAAACATAACATGTTCATGGATAGGAAGACTCAACATCATGAAAATGTCCATTCTATCCAAAGGGATCTACCGATATAATGTAATTCCGATCCAAATACTGACAGTATTCTTTAAAGAGATGGAAAAACTAATCATTAACTTTATATGGAAATGAAAGAGATCCCAGTTAAGTAAAGTATTATTGAAGAAGAAGAACAAAGTAGGAGGCCTCACACTACCTGATCTCAGAACCTACTACACAGCCACGGTACTTGTACAACAGGCACATTGACCAATGGAACAGAATTGAGAACCCAGAGGTAAATCCATCCACCTAAGTTCAGCTGATCTTTGACAAAAGCCCAAAGTACATTTAATGGGGGGAAGAGACAGTCGCTTTAACAAATGGTGCTGGCAAAACTGGATGTCCATCTGTAAAAAAAAAAAAAAGAAACAGGACATATACCTCACACCATACACAAAAACTAATTCAAAATGGTTCAAAGACCTAAATATAAAACCTAAAACTATAAAGATCATGGATGGAAAAATAGGAACAATGCTAGGGGCCCTGATACATGGAATAAATAGGATATAAACATATAAACATAACCAACAATGCATAAGCACCAGAAGATAAACTAGCTAACTAGGATCTCCTAAAAATTAAACACTTATGCTCATCAAAAGACTTCACCAAAAGAGTAAAAAGTGAACCTACAGACTGGGAAGATTTTAACTACAACATATCCAACAAGGGTCTAATCTCTAAAATCTATAGAATACTTTAATATCTCAACAACAAAAAGACAACCCAATTAAAAAATGAGCCAAGGATATGAACAGACACTTTACCAAAGAAGATATTCAGGCAGATAACATACAAATGAGGAAATGCTCGTGATCATTAGCCAGTAGAGAAATGCAAATCAAAATACAATGAGATACCATCTCACCCCAGCATTACTGACACTAACCCAGAACTAAAAAATGGAAATAACAAATATTGGAGAGATTGCAGAGAGATTGGAACTCTTGTACACTGTGGTGGGAACGTAAAATTGTACAACCACTATGGAAAATGATATGGTGCTTCCTTTAAAAGCCAAAAATAGTAATACCATACAATCCAGCAGTCCCACTCCTAGGACTATTTCCTAGAGAAATAAGAACCGTCACACCAATAGACATATGCATACTCATGTTCATTGCAGCATTATTCATAATGGCAAAAAGACAGAAACAACCTAAGTGCCCAGCAACAGATGAATGTATAAACAAATTATGATACATACACGCAATGGAATACTACATATTGATAAAGAACAATGATGGATTCACCAAACATCTGACAACATGGATGAATCTGGAGGGCATCATGCTTAGTAAAATTAGTCAGTCACAAAAGGACAAATTTTGTATGAGACCAGTATTATAAGAACTCAAGAAAAGGTTTAAACACAGAAAAAAGCATTATTTGATGGTTATGAGGGAGGGAAGGGGTAGGGAGGGGAAATCACAAACTAGATAATAGGTAAGTGGTAACTTTGGTGAAGGGAAAGGCAGTAACAAAATATAGGGGAAGTCAGCACAACTTGACCAAAGTAAAGTTATAGAAGTTTCATAGACACATCTAAATACCCTGAGGGACAGAGCTACTGCACTGACAGCTGGGGACCATGATCTCGGGGGACATGTAGGTCAACTGGCATAACATTGTTCATAAAGAAAATGTTCTACATCTAAATGATGAGTAGCTGCTGGGGTCTTAAAAGCTTTTGAGCAGCCATCTAACATATATCTACTGGTCCCATTTCCTCCAGAGCAAAGGAGAATGAAGAAAACAAAAGACACAAGGGAAATATTAGTACAAGGGACTAATGGACCACAAGTACCACAGCCTCCACCAGCGTGAGTCCAGAAGAACTAGATGGTGCCTGGCTACCACAGATGGCTCTGAGTGGGGTCACAACATGGGGTCACAACATAGGGTCCCAGACAGAGTGCGAGAAATATGAAGAACAAAATTCAAATTCACAAAATAACACCAGACTTACTGGTCTGACATAGACTGGAGGAACCCTCAAGACTATGGCCCTCTGAACACCCTTTTAACTCAGAACTGAAGTCACCCTGAAGTTCACCCTTCAGACAAAGATTAAACAGGTTTATAAAACAAACAGTAACATATATGAGGAAGGTGCTTCTTAGTTCAATCAAGCATTTGAGACAAAATGGGCAATACTTGCCCAAAAGCAAAGATGAGATGAGAAGGCAGGAAGGTACAGAAAAACAAGGATGAACGGAAATGGGCAACGCTCTCCTGAGAAGGAAAGAGTTTTGACACATCTCAGGGACTACAACCAATGTCACAAAAAAATTATATTTAAATTGTTGAATGAGAAACTAATTTGCTCTGTAAATTTTCATGTAAACCCCCCCGCCCCACACACACACACACAAACACACACGAAAAGACATTGCCAACAAAATGTAAATACAAGAGTAGGTATTTGTGTTGATTATGTGGAATAATATATTGCAGCATTTTCATGAGATGATTCACGCCTTCCAAGATTCAGAAGTAAGCATAAAGACATGCACAGATCTCTACCAGTCATTATCAAGGTATTTACATACTTTAAGAGATGATTTTGAAAAATTTGAAAACACAACAAATCGAATATTGCCCAAAACTGATTATCAAGCAATTCGCAGTCACAGAAGCATTAGAAAGAAACAAGTAAACGACGGAAGTGGTCCAGAAGTATTGAGTGCCAGAGATCAATTTCACATAACCACATACTGCACCATCATTGATGCACTTGAATCTTACATGAAAAGAAGGGCAAAGATGCATGAAGTGCTTTCAAATAATTTTTTCTTCTTAAACAATGTATGTATACCTGATGAAGAATGCATGAAAGTATCCAAGAATTTAGTGCAGGTTCATCCCAATGACTTAAATACATACCTATATGGAGAAATGAGACAATTGCATTCTTATTTGATAGCTAAGTTTACAGATTCAGGAAAGACAAAATGTAGGCATGTATGATTCCATAATAGAAGATAAAATACAATGCGTATTTCCCAATGTTGAAATTGCTTTATGCATATTCCTAACTTTAATGATCACAAACTGTACAACAGAATGCTAATTTCATCCCTAAAGAGACTCAAAAAACCCTCAGAGTACAACAATGATTGCAGGAAGACTAAATTCATTATCCTCACTATGTATGGATGTAAATATTATTTGGTAGCTTAATTATGATGAAATCATTGAAGAATTTGTAAGAGCAAAGAATAGAAAGAAATGTTTTTAATTATAACATGTTAGAGATGAAAGATCTATCTAAAAATAAAATAATTTGTTGTAATATTTGTTTTCTGATCATTAAATTTTCTTTAATGGCATCTTTTCATTTGATGATTTATAATTATAGTATTTATTATGAAACAAGCATCAGGACTGAAGCTTATACCGTTTAAAGCAAAATTGGTCTAAGTCAATTTTTCATTGTGGGAGATCAATGGAATTTTACGTTAATTATTGAAACAACTAAGTTCACTGACTCATTTTCTTTGTTGTGGAATATGTGGAATATTATTTCTGTAGAAAATGTGGTATATAGTAAATATCCTAGTAGCCCACATCCACTAAAAATTTTGTAACCCAGTTCATCTCATTCTGCTAAAACGGCATACGCCACTTTTGCCTTCAATCTCTGATATTATAGTCACATTTAAAAAGAAGTTACACCACGGCTAAGACACACACACACACATATACATGTGTATATATCTCACATATCCCATTTGAATGAGTGAGTAAGCAGAGGAACAGGTATCACAGATTATCAGTGCTTAGAGCCCTCCTATGCCTCAAGATCTGGTGTTGCATGGAGGTAAAGTATGACTGAATGGTTACTGATATCTATAATACAACGTGGGAAAAAGATGAATTTAAGACTATTATTACATCTTGGAAAATTATTCAGAAGCACAGAGACTTTTGAGAGATCATTTCCTCCGACTTTGAACATTCATATAAGGCTCTGAAAGAGAGTGAACATACGCTTAATTGTTTTGTTGGCTAACTTTCACTTGTCCTGGGAATTCTTAGCTTCTCTGCCTTGTAAGGTCAAGTTTGCTGTTGCATGCCTGAGTAATATTTCCTTTAATTTATAAAGGAAGATTTTACATAAAAAACAGAAGTTAGGATAACTGGATTAATATTCTCCTGGCTCATTGAATTTTCTCTAAAAAATACTGTTACATCAATTTATTTAATAATTCAATTATTAATAATATTTAAATATACAGAAAGCTATAATCTGTGTGAATCTTGCCTGCCCTGCTCCTGCATGCATGCATTCATTCCTTCCTTCATTCATTCAGTACTTATTGAGCACTTCTTATCTACCAGGAACACTTCTAAGCAATGGAAACAAAATAGACAAAAATACCTCCCTTTATGGAGCTTATAATCTCGTAGAAGAGACAGTCAATAAAAAGTTAAACACAGTCTGTCGCATGTATAGCTGTGCTAGTCGTTGGTCTATTTGATTTCAGATTCATTTTTTGCCCTTCTCTGCTCTGGTGTATATTTCAAGTAATTCCTTCCTAGGCTTCCTTAACCTTAGATTTCCAGGTAGGATTTTTTTCAATGGGAGGCACTGGAAAAAGACTGTAGAGTGTGAAGGGAGGAGAAACTGGGATTTTTCCCTTCTCTTTCTACATTTGGAAGCTTCTCCTGCAGCTGCTGCAGCATCTTCTACAAGTCTTCAGTTCCTGCTTGACAGCCCCTCAGAGCAATGCAAATTATGCAAATTAAATGTAAATTAAAAACATAATGAGATAGCATTCCACATCCAGATTGACAAAAATTTAATAATCTGACAAAACCAAATGCTTTCAAGGATGAGAAGCAATGGGAAGATTTACACCCTTTCAGTGGGAGTTAAAATTTGTACAAATATTTTGGAATAAAAAATCTGAATTATATAAAAACGTGAAGATAAAAAATTTCTACAACTCTTCAGTTCTCCTAATTATACATTCTAAAGATATATTTGCATATATGAACCTAGGGAAATGTACAAGAATATACCTAGCAGTATTTTTTTTTCAATAGAAAACTCTGCAAACTACCCTAACAAGCATTTAGAAAAGAATCAACCAAAAAAACAAACAAATAAATAAACAAAAAACAAACCCGTTGCTGTCGAGTTGATTCCAACTCATAGAAACTCTATAGGACAGAGTAGAACTGCCCCATTGTGTTTCCAAGGAGTGGCTGGTGGGTTCAAACCGCCGACTTTTTGGTTAGCAGCCAAACTCTGAACCACTGTACCACCAGGACTCCTTAGAAGAGAATAGATAAATGAATTTTGTTATATATGTACAATGAGATGTAATATGGAAGTATAAATGAATGAACCATAAATTTTTAAATTAACATGAATGAATTTAAAAAATGAACTCTGAATTAGGAAAAACAATCACAGACTATATGCATATGTGTACATATATGCTGTAATTCCATTCATACAGTGTTCAAAACTTCATAAAACTGAATCTATCCTCATATATGCAACATACATAGTAAATTATTCATTTGTAAAAAGTAAGGTAATGGTAAAAACAAACTCATGGTAGTGTGTCTGGAGTGAGGGTAAGGAGTTAGAGAAGAAAGTAGAATTGAGGATAGAAACTCTGAAGCATTCAAAGTGATTGATGATGTTCTTTCTCTTAAGCTGGTTGATAAGAACATGGGTGTCCCAATTTTATTATTCTTTTACTCTTACTTATACCTTATCTAAATATTCTCCCTTTTGTTTTGAATTTTTCATAAGTAATTATAACTTGATGCAAATGTACAGTTCTATACAAATTATCAGTACTGTAATATTATAATTCTTACTGATGATGTCAACAATAACAAATAATATTCTCTGGTACATAACACATAAGGAATATATGAACAATATACATAAATTAAAAAATAAATAATAGAAGGAATATATAGGCAATACACATGAGGCATTGGTGGCTCAAAGAATTCTTGCCTTCCATGCGGGAGACCCAGTTTCAATTCCAAGCCAATGCACTTCATGCCCAGCAACTACCCATCTCTCAATGGACACTCATGTATTGATATGGTGCTGAAGAGGCTTCAGTGAAGCTTCCAAACTAAGATGGAATGAAAGAAAGACCTGGAAATCTATTTCTGAAAATCAGCCAATGAAAACTCTATGGATTACAATGATCTGATTCCCATTCGATCATAGGGATGGTGCAGGACCTGGCAGCATTTTGTTCTGTTGTGCATTAGGTAGCCATGAGTCGGGCCGACTGGATGTCAGCTAACAACAATAACACCAGGCAGTACACAAATCAGATGCATGTGAGGTCAAAGAATTAGAGAATCCATCCTACCAGAGAAAAGTCTAAGTACCACAGTAAGGTACTTAGAACAGGTCTACGTCTGTTCTGTCATTTTCATGGAGAGCAGTCATTATTGAGTAGTTAACGCTCCATATCTGTGGTTCCACTTTCGAGGATTCAACCAAACACAGATGGAAACTATTGGGAAAAAAAAAAAAGAAAGGAAATTCCCAAAAACAAAACTTGAATTTGCTGTGCCGAGCACTATTCTGAATCCAACCAAATGAAGTGATGTGTAGGCATATCCTGCTGTAGCCTCCCGCCATTTCACAGATCCTCAGTCTCTCTTCAGCACTCATTGTTTTTTTTTTTTTTTGACATTTTTTTTAATTGTACTTTAGATGAAGGTTTATAGAACAAATAGTTTCTCATTAAAGAGTTGGTACACATATTGTTTTATGACAATGGTTAACAATCCCACGGCATGTCAACACTGTCCCTTCTAGACCTTGGGTTCCCTATTACTAGCTTTCCTGTCCCCTCCTGCCTTCTAGTCCTTGTCCCTGGACTGTTGTGCCCCATTAGTCTCATTTGGTTTTATTGGGCTGTCTAATCTTTGGCTGAATGGTGAACCTCGGGAATGACTTCGTTACTGAGCTAAAAGGATGGCCAGGGGCCGTACTCTTGGGGTTTCTCCAGTCTCTGTCAGACCAGTAAGTCTGGGTTTGTTTGTTTTTTTGTGAGTTAGAATTTTGTTCTACATTTTTCTCCAGCTCTGTCCAGAACCCTCTGTTGTGATCGGTCAGAGCAGTCAGTGGTGGTAGCTGGGCGCCATCTAGTTGTACTGGACTCAGTCTGGTGGAGGCCATGGTAGTGGTGGTTCATTAGTCCTCTGGACTAATCTTTTCCTTGTATCTTGTTTTCTTCATTCTCCCTTGCTGCTGAAGGCATGAGACCAGTGGAGTATCTTAGATGGCTGCTCACAGGCTTTTAAGACCCCAGACGTCTCTTCAGCACTCGTTGGAGCATTGTCTTGTCATAATTCTCTAAACAATACAGTGTAACAACTATTTATATAGCAGTTACATTGTATTAGGTATTATAAGTAATCTTGAGATGATTTAAAGTATACAGGAACATAAGCATAGGTTATATGCAAATACTATGCCGTTTTATACAGGGAACTTGAGCATCCTTGAATTTTGGTATCCTAGGGGGTCTTAGAACAAGTGTCTTCAATTTTCCAGTTTATTTTTATGTAGAAACATACATATACAGGAAGACTTCGAATAACAATGAGTATCACAATTATAAGTTGTTTCTCTGTAAGGATTCATTTTTTTTAAGCAGTCATAAATCCAAGTGAACTATTTTTCTAAGGGTTAGAATCGCCTTGGGAATATATCAATATGATGGATCCAGTTACATCACATGTGCCTGCTTTTATAATGCAAGGCATTCCCAGAAACCACACCTTAGGCTAAGTTATCACAAAATGGAATGTTCAACACTATCAATTTATCTGTTTGAAGACATTTGACCTTAGTGACAAAATTATCACACAAACATATGTCAACTTTGACTTATTTGCTCATTGAGAAATACTGGTCTCCTTGCTATGGAAGCATGCATTCCATCAGAGAAAATTGCAATATTTGAAGATAAAATTTCCCCTCACCCTGAAGAAGATGGATCATCTCAATTCTACTCCATTTCTCCCAACCAAAGTAGTTGTCATTAGAGTCTGGAGTTTTCACAGGTATGCAAAAGGGATTCAGTGTGGTAAGTCTTTTAATATTTCTATAGTAGAATGGAACACATGCAAGTGCAGGCAGGTTAAAATATCAGGCCTGGAAATGTCATAAAAGTCAGCTCTCTGTTAAGTTTAAGGATGGAGAGGTAATGGATCCATGCAAGCTGCTGCTGTGATAGTTAAATTCAAGAGGACGGGGTTAACATAAGAAGGAAAGACAGAGAAAGAGGGCTTCTGGTAAAAGGGACAAAGTAAGATTAGGTGAGTATTGTTCAGTTCTTGAAAAGCTTCCCAAGTATGATCAACTTAACATCTTTATCTTCTGCTGAGACCTTTTAGTTTTACATTCTAGGGATGTAGAATTGTTTTACCCTCCATTCACCCAAAGTTTGTCTTTTTAAAAAAATTTTTATATTGAAACAATTTCAAACTACAGTGAAAGTTTTAAGCATGTGGTAAAGATTTTTCCTGTTCTGAGCCCTGGTGGCACAATCATGAAGAGCTCGGCTGCTAACCCAAAGGTTGGCAATTCAAACCCACCCAGGAGCTTCATGGGAGAAAGACCTGGCAATCTGCTCCTGTAAAGACTACAGCCTGGGAAACCCTATGAGGGGTTTACTCTGTCATACAGGGTCGATATGAGTTGGAAATGGACTGGACAGCACCTAGTAATAACCTCAATGGTAATTTGAGAGTAACTGTCAGATGGTGCAGGGGACGTAAGAGGTTCAGTGGTGGAGTCCTCTCTTGCCATGTGGGAAACTGTAGTTCAATTCAGGCCAAGGCAGCATGTGTTCAGCTACCACCTGTGGGTCAGTGGAGGCTTGCGTGTTGCTATGATGTTGAACAGGTCTCAGTGTAGCTCCCAGACTAAGATGACCTAAGAAAAAAGGCCTAGTGATCTACTTCTGAACATCAGCCAATTAAAACCCTATGAATCACAATGATTCCATTAGCAACCAATGACGGGGATGGCTCAGGACTGGGCAACATTTTGTTTCGTTGTGCGTGAATAAGGTCTCCATGAGTTGAGGGTCACTAAACAAAAATGAACAATTAGATGATACCTGATTTTAACTTACCTCATATTGATGCTCTTCACTTTGGTAATTTGATGAAGATAGTACCTTCCCAGCTTCTTGATTGTATAGTTAATCTTTTCCTCTTTGTAATTAATAATATATTCTAGGAAAGTACTTTAAGATTATGTAAATAATTATAGATGCAAATTTTTGATGTGTGTGTGTGTGTGTGTACAAATATGTCCCCAATATTATTTGAGCACTTCCTTCCTTCTGGCACAATATCCATTAACCCATTGCCATTGAGTCAATTCTGACTCACAGCGACCCGATAGAACAGAGTAAACTGCTCCATCCATAGAGTTTCCAAGGAGTGGCTGGTGGATTTGAACTGCTGACCGTTTGATTACCAGCTCGGCTCTTAACCACTGTGCCACCAGGGCCCCAATAAGGTGTGCTATGTTGATTTTGTACTTTCCCTGCCTCAGACGTAAAATTAGCTTTTACTTCAAAGTGCCATGGCTTTCATTATCTCATGTATGCACGCAAATGTATCTACAAGAAAAGGATTACATCCTCCTGTTTGTAATCCCATTAAAATCCTTTACCGGCAAGCCAATTCCTACTCATAGAGACCCTACAGGACAAAGTAGAACTGCCCCATAGGGTTTCCAAGTCTATAGTCTTTAGG
This sequence comes from Trichechus manatus latirostris, assembly GCF_000243295.1. NCBI lineage: Eukaryota > Metazoa > Chordata > Mammalia > Sirenia > Trichechidae > Trichechus > Trichechus manatus. Next base: position 11,993,944 of record NW_004443948.1, on the reverse strand, counting down.
GAAGCAGATTGCCACATCTTTCTCCTGTGGAGTGGCTGGTGGATTTGAACCATTGACCTTTTACGGTTAGTAGCCAAACACTTAACCACTGCAGCACCGGGGCTCCTTCTTCCATCACTCCTTCCCCCTCCCTCCACCTTCATACAGATACATTCCTCATCCTGCTAATGCTCTAACACTCATATTGGGCCATGAGTTCATACATAAGCTCTCTTCTCTCAGCATGGACTCCAATACCCTCTCTGGATGCCCAGACTAATTTTTTTTAAGACCAGACAATTATATCCATTCCTTCAAAAGTTTTCAGAGATTTATATATTAGATTGAAGAGACACTTCTTTTGGCCTAACTCGGGTGTTTAAAGGGTAGCACAAAACCCCAAAGGGGCATTTTAGGCTTATTTAGGTTTTATTATGCTGTTCACTATTAGGTGTTTCATATTCTTCGAAGGACCAAACTTCCTGTACTAGAATTTTGATTCTTCACTTTTTTGTAATTCTACTTTGCTAAGCTGAGAGAACAAGTTTCTTCTTTAATTGGTTGCTCGTGGTTAACTTCGCAAGTTAGTATTCCGGAATGATCTGCAAACTACTAGATGTGCAAATTCCTATGAATATAGATGTTCAAAACTATGCAGTCTTCCTCATTCATCTCATTAAAGGAGTTAGTACAAGCTGTTGCAGGTTTTATAGTCAAAGTACAAAAATCCACTGCCATTGACTTGATTCCTACTCGTAGCAATCCTATAGGATAGAGTAGAACTGCCACATAGCGTTTCCAAGGCTGTAATCTTTACGGAAGCAGAGTGCCGCATCTTTCTCCTGCAGAGCAGCTGCTGAGTTCAATAGCAGACCTTTTGATTAGCAGCAGAGCACTTTAATCACTGAGCCACCAGGGCTCCTTATAGTCAAAATAGTCAAGTTAAAAATTAGAACCATGGAATTCCAATTGCACCTTCACAGATTAAGATATTTAATGCTAAAAGCTTATTTTACAGAAACCAAAACTTACGTTAAGGATGAAAAGGAATCTGTGAAATCTTGACAGAATGGAGATAGAGAAATCAGCAATCTTAATATTCTGGGATCAGGAGTTTTTATGAGCTTTCTAGAAGACAGTGTGTTTGTTTTACAAAATTCTGTTTTAGTTATTAAAATGGTGCATTCAGCATGTGAGTTTGTATCACATGCACAAAGGAATTATGAGCGAAGGAAGTAGAAGTCATTATCAAGGCTATAAATATAAGACAGATCATGAATTGAGAGGCTGTGTCAGAAATCCGACCATAAACATGCAACATTGCTTTAAGAGACAAGATAGAGTCATTTTTATTTTTTTCTCTCGACATCTAGATTGATTGACGCATAACAGTCATTCAGATGACTTGTGTTGAATAAATGACCGTAATGGGCATAGTATTGCTAATAGAGATTTCTGACATGTTGTGAAATGGGTCTGATTCATCAATACATCTATCACAGTGAATATGTAAGTGAAGTATCTTCAGTCACGGAGCCCAGTGACATGGTGCATTATCATGGACTTAGCTCTAGCAGAACTGGATAATTCTAAGGTCTCTACAATGTGACCAAGATTGTGTGTGTGTGAGAGAGAGAGAGACAGAGAGATCCTATGAAATACCTATCACATATCCTCCAGAATCATGGCCACTATTGACAGAGGATATTGCAATTCACATATCTTGCATGAAATGCAATAATTGGAAGATTGCCGTAGCATTGCTCCAGGAAAAGGTTCAACTTGGACATAAGCAGAGATACATATCCCTTAGACAAATATTATCCTACAGGAGCTGGGGTACATTAATAAACTAGTCATTTCTAATATAATAATGCTCAGGAAAAGCTACTATGGTTAAAATGGTATAAAGTTAAAAATAAAATCACCCTTAACTTACCTATTTTTCCCTTGCTCATGCTACAATTTCCATACCTATAGTTCCATTCTCCAGAGGCAGCAAACGATGTGTTTGAACTTGCTTCTTTATGGTGAAATAGAGTTTCAAATGATGAATATGTGCAAGGCCTATTTGTAAGTGAATTTGTGTTTCTAAATAATCCCAGTTATCAAAAATAAAAACAAATAAAAAAATATTTTACAAGACTAAATCCACTATGTCTTAAGAGTCTTATTTTAGATAGTTTCATCCTGATGTGGTAGAGTATTTTTCTCAGCTTTTATGATAGAAAAAAAGAGCTGAGCAGAATCTCATATTGATAAAATCTTGCTTTGGTAGAATAAAAAAAAAAGATTTTCTCATCTAATTGGTGAGCAGTCAAATATAACAGGAATACAATAATACTAATTTGGGGATTTTTCTATTGAGTTTCCTTCCAATTAATTACGTAGGATCTTCATGGTATCTTCGATATTTTCACTTAAATTTAGCTTGAATAATTGTATTATGTGATCATTCTTAGATAAGCTTTCCATTCATTCATTCACTTATCCATCTATCCTGTTATTCAACAGTTATTTATTAAGTCACTCTTTGGAACTTTCCTACTTATTTTCTTGTCAGCCTCTAGTATCAACTTTTCAGAAAGATTGGGAAAAGTTAGGAAGTTATATATGTCATAGACCACAGGTTTCAGTTCAAATATTTCCTTTTTTAAGAATGAATAGTTCTGAAAGAGAAATAGTAGCTTTATTACAATCGATCTCCTGAGCTGTCTTTGGGTCTGGGCCCATTGCTCTCCTGGGAGAGAATTTTGGCCTGTGGCTCTACTGAGTTACCAGAAACTGTGATTATGGATGTGAGGCTGTCATTCTGTCCTAGGAGCTGACTTCAGAGCCAACGAGATTAACCGGTGCCAGAAAGAGAAATATAATTCAAGTACCTTAGAGGAACTCTGTAGAGTTACCTGGGATTTAAAAAAAAAAAAATGCTATGCTTCTTTTTTTTTAGGATGCGGGATTAACTTCAGACCTGTCTCCTCATGCCAGTGTCTCCTCTGTCTTATTTACATAAAATGATAGAAAAGAGATAAAATAAGAGCAAAAGGGGAAAAAAAAATACATGAAAGTCAAAGGATATTTTCTATGTAAAATTACAAGTGTAAAGACAAATCTTGAAAGGCATCCAGTTAAATTTTTCACCTAAATGATATCATCTTAAAGTGATGAGCGAAAGCCCTGTGCCTCTGTGTGAGAAAGCCTTATATTTTCTGGGAAAACACAGGAGAAAGGAGGAGAGTATTAGATCCCCATTAGAATTCTTAGATTTCTAAGCCACAAGCAAGAAATTTTAGCCTGCCACTAATTTAAGTCTGTATGTTCATATTGTGGTTGATCCCTGCGGGTGATAAAAGTGTAAGTTTATGCTACAATGTATCATGTGAATGACTTTAGGATCCATAGCCAAATCAAACAAGATGAAATTAACTGTCAAAGGCTTCCAAAGAGCAGATTCATGCAAATGACACAGTATTTTAGTTCTTTGAAGATCAAATTTGTTTTAGTAATTTTGGAAACAAAGTGTTCTCAATATTAATAAATGTACTGCAGTGTTCAAATGAGAGGCATGTAACAAACAAGATGCTAAAGAGAAGCTTTCTTTTAGTTGTAAAGTTCTCTTGTCTCAGATTTCTGGTATTTATTTCTGCACAACTCATGGTAAATTTCTGTCTGCATTGATCTCTTACTTAGATGATCCAAAGGGTCTTACTCTGCTCATTTTCAACTTTGTCCTCACTCTCAATTTTCTTATCTTCTCTGGTTATCTTGTTTGGTCTCCTAACATTTTTCTATTCATTGCTTCCTCATTGCTCAAGTTCTCCTCATCCCTGGCTTAGAGGGCTGTTTCCATAATACACAGATCGTTGTAATAGGGTTAAGGATATATCCATAAAAGACATGGACATGTTTATTTTTCAGATTAATAATGAACACTTAATAACCAAGTCCTGTATAATCCATACTCAGAAATGAGGATCAAGGCTACTTAAAATTAGAGACAGGTATTATTTTCATATTAGCTATGGACTATATGAACTATTCGTAATATGAAGAGTCATTATACTCTTTAGAGTTTTGTTTAAAATAGAGAACACAAGCTCTAACAAAAAATAACATCTCTGACCTGTCAAATAAGTTTTTCAGGTAATTGCAAAATGATTGTTAAGGACAACGGCGTTAAATGTTTTCTTTTCATGAATCATCTTAAAGTTATTGAAAATCCCCAATGATACATTTTTAAATGAAGCATAGCTTGTTTTAAAAATAATCACTCTTACAAATAATAAAAATGGCACTATTAAATGATTTTAAATTTAATAGGATTTATTTTTGAAAATTTCTTACTAACTTGCAAATGTTAAGTACAGCTTTTCTATAGTTCTAATACTATTTGTTTTTCCTCTGCAGGAACAGTTGGTATTTTCCAGGAAATCTAAAGGACACACACTTTTCTGGATTTCTTTCAAAGCAGTACATTAAATGACCTTGATTGTGCCCAGAATTTCAATTTGAAACTTCTAAGGTTAGGTGTGAATTCCAATTTGAGATTTTTGTGGAATTCTTACTGAGGCAAGATGCTTCAAAATACAGAACAAATAGTGGCAAAATAAGCCTTTAAAATGACATATTTGAGGGTAAGTGAAAATACAATCATATCAAAAATCGATTGGACATAATTGGCAAAAGATGGTTGGACCAGATTTTTCTTTAAGATTCCATCAAGCTGTAACATTCAAAATAGAATCCCCTCTTAATATTGAGTTACATAAACATGTAAGGAGATATGGGACGGACTGTTTTGCATTTTTCTAATCGTGGTAGTACTGGTATGATATGGAAAAACATCTTAGCTCATAATGAAACAAGAAGTTATGATTTATCTTATTTCAATTTCCTTACTTTTTGTACTTGTTACTAAAATAGTGCCTATAATAAGGCACCTGCCTTTTGAAGGGCACCGCTATCAGCTTACCAGCAAAAACTATGTAGAAATGATTTTTAAAAAAATGTTTTACCAAACTCTCGGTGATTATTAATCAAAAAGCAAGACAAATAAACATAAGTTTAGACTACATCAGAACATTCATTCTTCTCAAAACTATAGTGATGAATGTAATTAGAAGAGGGTATACATCCTTGGGGAGAAATGTTACAGAAAGTTGACTTAGAAAAGTATCCAGATAAACAGCCTGGAGGAATTCATCCAGTAAAGTCTTGTGCTCTTGGTAAATATACGAATAAATGAATGACTCTGAAAATAACTTTCAGAATGTGAAAATGATTAAGCAGTTACCTTATGAAAGTTTTCAATTTAATTCAACAACAGCAAAAAGAAAGAAAAGAAAAAGCAAAAAAAAAAAAAAAAAAAACCTAAGGAATTTGTTTTCATACTCTGAGGAATACTAAAGGGGGAAAATACACACACACACAAACTGAATTAGAATAGGAAGCCATTCAAGTATTAAATGCTAAATGCAGATAATAAGTGCAGTGACATTAGCTATTTATTTATTTTTACCTTATCTATCTCTCTCCATGAAGTATTTTTCTTTTTAAAAAAACTTTTTGTCTAACTGTAGTGAAAATATACACAACAAAACATTCACCAATTCAGTAATTTCTGCATGTATAATTCAGTAATTCAGTCGTATAACCATTATTGCTATCCTTTTCCAAATTATTCTACCACCATTAATATAAACTGATAAATAAAAACTCCTTTCCACTGCTTTCCCACCCCTGGTAACTACTGCTAACCTTGTTTTTTCTTTATTTACTTGTTTTATATAAGTGAGATCCTACAGTATTTGTTCTTTTGTGACTCACTTATATCCCTCAGCATAATGTTTTCAAGGTTGATCTATGTTGTGGCATGCATCAGACTTCATTTATTTTTATGGTTGAATGTGTATACTATATTTTATTCATTCATCTGTTGATGGGCGTTTTGGTCGTTTTCCACTTTTTGGTTATTGTGAAAAAGGTTGCAATGAACACTGGTGTACAGGTTTCTGTTTATTTTCATGCTTTCGCTTCTTCCACAATTGGGATTCTTGGGTCATATGGTAGTTCTACATTCAACTTTACAATATATGTCATTTTACAATACAGTCTGTAAGGTACAAGTATAAACGTGCATATCTAAACCAGATTAAGTATAACAAGGCCTTCAGAAGAGGTGTCCTCTGAATTTTATCTTGGGTGACAAAAAGTAATGTTTTGGAAACATTCATCTGACAGTAACATACACAACGAATTACAAAGAAGAAGAATCTGGTGTCAGGTAAAAAGATAGGAAGCATTATAGTAACAAAGATATCATGTGGTGGAGACATGATCCAATGTCAGTTTGTTTTAAAGCATAATGGGTTACTGAGATTAAAAAAAGTTCCTCCCAAAGAATTATAGTTTTAAAAGAATATTATACATACATAAGATGACACTATTGTAGTTAATTTTCTTGTGGTAACCATGACGTTAATAAGACCAGGGTTATTGGTTATGTGCTCTGTTCTATGACTTTCTAACACACGCCAGTCAGGAATCTTACAAACCTATCACAGAATGACAAGGACAGATAATGTCAACACCTCTATGAAGTTTATGTCCATGATGGTCACCATTAAATACAACCCTCAAAATTTTATTCTGTTGAGAATGGCCCAAAAGCATTTTCACATAGAATTATAATATGCTAAGGGTTTAAAGATTCTATTATGTGTTTTGTCAGAAAAAAAGTTCCCTTGGAGCTTTCAAGGAAGAGATGAACAGAGATCATATCTACATATGGTTTACTTTATTCATGTATAGTATCACCAGCAGTATCACCTATGTAAATCAGCATCCTTCACCACTTCTGCTTAATGATGACAACTATAACAACAAAAATAATCATTTTGGGTTAGGTAGGGTATTAACAAATGCTGTTGTTGTTATTAGGCTCCGAGTCGATTCTGACTCATAGTGACCCTATGTAAAACAGAACGAAACACTGCCTGGTCCTGTGCCATCCTCACAGTTGTTATGCTTGAGCCCATTGTTGCAGCCACTGTATCAATCCATCTCATTGAGTGTCTTCCTTTTTTTTTGCTGACCCTCTACTTTACCAAGCATGATTTCCTTCTCCAGGAACTGGTCCCTCCTGATAACATGCCCAAAGCACATCAGATGAAGTCCCTCCATCCTTGCTTCTAAGGAGCATTCTGGCTGTACTTCTTCCAAGACAGATTTATTTGTTCTTCTGGCAGTCCATGGTACATTTAATATTCTTCTGCAACACCATAATTCGAAGGCATCAATTCTTCTTCAGTTTTTTTTACTCATTGTCCCGTTTTCACATGCATATAAGGCGATTGAAAACACCATGACTTGGGTCAGGCACACCCTAGTCCTCAAAGTGACTTCTTTGCTTTTTAACACTTTAAAGAGTTCTATTGCAGCAGATTTGCCCAATGAAATATGTCATTTGATTTTTTGACTGCTGCTTTCATGGGCGTTGATTGTGGATCCAAGTAAAATGAAATCCTTTACAACTTCAATATTTTCTCCATTTATCTTGATGTTACTTATTGGTTAGGTTGTGAGGATTTTTGTTTTCTTTATGGTGAGGGATCCATACTGAAGGCTGTGGTTTTTGATTTTAGTCAGTGAGAGCTTCAAATCAAACTATTTGTAATAAATAACTATAATTTATTTAGTGCTTATGTGCTAAGTCCTTTACATATTAGCATTATATAATTTATTTTTCATAACATCTAATGACCTAAGAATTTTTATATATCTGTATTACAGGTGGAGCCCTGGTGGCGCAGTTGTCAAGAGCTCAGCTGCTAACCAAAAGGTCGGCAGTTTGAATACACCAGCTGCTCCTTGGAAACCCTATGGGGCAGTTCTACTCTGTCCTATAGGGTTGCTATGAGTCGAAATCCACTCGATGGCAACAGGTTTTATTACAGATTAATAAACTGAGACTTTTAGAGCTAGTAAGTGGCTAAACTAGGATTCAAACCTGAGTATGACTGCAAAGCCATGTGAATTCTCTACTGTTTTGTATTGCCTCTTATATAAGCATTATTTATGATTCACATTAACATTTTTATTTTTGATGTTTTTTTGCCCTAGCTGCCTAAAATAAATGTTTTGGTAATTGATAAGTGTAGATATATGGATACAGAATCTACATAAGGATTTGCCCATAGTAGTAATTAAATCTCAAGTCACACCAGTTCTTAGGGTCACTTTGTGACACCCTGAAATTTAAACTTTAAATTAGAAATTCAAAACTTTAAGGTAAAAAGAAAAGAGACAAATATCTGCCCTCAAATTTAATCCAGTGATCAGCATAAATTGCATCCCATAATCCTGTTTTATGGATTTTCCCACCGTAGACGCTCAGCCTCCCTTTTCTCTTTCCTAGGCTGTAACACTGGATCTAGTTCTTGAAATCACGGTGGGGATGGAGGGTGAAGTGAGATGCCAGTGCATTAGATTTTGTCCCCACCTTCACTCTTGTCATCAAGACTAGCATGTTAGCTCTTTGGAATGAAGTCACTCTCTGTATGCACACGTTCTTTAGACATTATGCCAAGACAGACAGCCAAATCCATTGCCGTCAAGTAGATTCCTACTCATAGCGACCGTAAAGGACAGAGTAGTATTGTCCCATAGGGTTTCCAAGGAGTGGCTAGTTGATTTGAGCTGCTTGGAAAAAGAGGAGTCTTTGGAGTTCCTGGATGGTTCAAATGGTTAAGCACTCTGCTACTAACCGAAAGTCTGGCAGTTTGAATTCACCCAGAGGTGTCTTGAAAGACAGGCCTGGCAATCTACCTCCAAATGATCACAGCCATTGAGAGCACTGTGGAATATGGGTCTACTCTGAAACACGTGGGGTTGCAATGAGTTGGAATCAGCTTGACTGTGTCTGGTTTTCTTTCTTTCCTTTTTAGGTTTGGGTTAAGCTGTTTAAAGTCCATCCATCTCTAAAATTTTTATAAGCTTTAGAACATTGATAAAGGTGATCCAATACTATTGATAGTCAGGGAATTCAAAGAATTCAGAAATTCTCTCCAGCATTTCTCTTTCCTTAACTTATTATTCTCAGAATTTTTCTTGACTCCTGAAATTTTTGTCAATGATTTCAAGTATGTTCTGTTCATTTATCTAAAAAGATGATAAACATCTAATGTATGTCAAGTCCAGTATTAGGCACTGGAAATAAAAATCTAGCTGAATTTTCTGTCCCTGTAATCTAAAGAATTTTTACTGTCTTTGAGATATAGGAGTCTCTGGGTAGTGCAAATTATTAAGTGCTGGGCTACTAACCAAACAGTGGGCAGTTACAAACCTGCCAAGAGAAGCCTCAGAAGAAATGCCTGGCAATCTTCTTCTGTAAAGATTACAGTTCTACTCTGTAATACATGGGGTCTCCATGAACTGGCATTGATTTGATGGCAATGGTTTTCTGTTTTCTGGTTATTGATTGAGGTGTAATACCTAATGGTTTAGTAGGAGTGTGAGGGAAATAAAATGAAATTATATGACATATTTTCGTCAACATTTTTCTTAGGTAGAATAGCTTCTGATGATGGACAAGGCACTAAGACACATGGCAATGGGGATGGTGAGTTGATTGGCTGGATCAAAGCCTGTGTTATTATCTTAATATGAAAGTTTTATGCTGTGTTCAGGAGCCATTTTTTCAGAAAATATGAATTGACCAATGGCTTATCTAAATGTAAGTAATAATACTCCAAGGAAGTTCCTAGTCAGTAGTCACTTGTTGAAAGAAGTTATATGTTCTAGTTTTTCAGACAGAGCTTTTAGAGATCATGACAGCCCTGAATTTTCCAGGAGTACTCAAAGCAATAACACTAATTTTAACTTCGTTTTAACGATATTGTTTTAAATGGGCTTCTGGCTGGCTACCAAAAATGTTTATTGATTCAATTTTTTGACTAATTTATAACACAGAGGTTCTAATATCATCTGCCTGATTAAAATGCTTATTTGTATTGGCAGATCCAGTAGGAATCTTCTTTGGCATGGAACAAACTTTGGGCCCAGTAAATACAATATGGTATGCTTCTTCATCTAATGGGTTTTATTTACGTAAAATAAGGCTGAAGTAAAAAATAATGCAAGACTGAAAAATGAAAAGAAGTTGTAAAAAAGGAAAGAAGATCTCTTGGCTCATTGTGACTTCAGAGTTTAGAGTGTGGGCAAAACTATTTCTTGTTTTTAGTTGTAGTAAACAGCACTAATATTAATATTAGCTACCACCTTAGAGGCTGCCTCTCTGAGTTCACTGGCAAAGTCAGCAGACAGCGTATTAACAAAATGAGAGGTTTCTAGGAAAATTGTTTTGATTCAGAATGAAAATATTCTGTTAAATCTCGACAGCAAAGTACTGGGTGCCATGACAACAAAAGCAGCAGTTAAAAAAATATTTTGTTTTTCCTCTTCTTCCCAATGCAATACTCCTCTTCCTAATATTAATCATGTGCATTTATTAATCCCCTGCTACTTTCTAGACATTGTACTATGTGCTTGAATCATATATTACTTCATTTACTATTCCCAGGGTTTCAGGTAAATTGAGGTAAATGCTAACACACCCCTTTATCAGATGTGGAAAAGCCTTAAATAGGTAAGGTAATCAGCCAAACTCAAGCAGATAGAAACTGCAACAAATGGGATTCAAATTCCTATGTCCAAAACTCATGTTTTTATACTCTGTTACCGACCCTGTTTCAAATTTACATAGAATAGTAAAAGAGAATATTTACTAGTATATTGTAATTGAGATAATATGTGTACAAATATCTAGTCTTACCTCAGGAAAAAATAGTTTATTTATCCCAGACTCTAAACTGTTTTGGTTAAAGATAGGTATCTTATTTTTACATCCATAGGTGAGCAGTGTTCCTGGAACAAAAGTGAAACACAAAATGTGTATTGGTTGACTATTTAAATGAAGACAGAATTTTACCAGAGTATATGCAGGAATCTTTTCTTTGTCTTTGAAAAGTTATTGTTCATTTTAGATTGTTAAAAAATTAAATATTGATTAATAAGAAGGCAAAATATCATAGCTTCCACATGGAATTTTAAAAGTAACTACAGCTCTAAGCAGAAAACATCTCTTGAAAGCTGCGCCACTTTTGAAGGTGCCTGAATCAGCATGTTTTAATTAATGAACTGAAAAGGAGACCTCTACATCTGGTCAGCACTTCAATTAGTATTCTTTGATCATGATACTTCCCCGATCCGAATCCCAGGAGCCCTTATATTTGGGCTGTTTTAGGGGGACCAGCCACAGACATAGGATCTAATCCCAGCCTGGCTGAGCATGGGTGAGGCACATTCACTAAGTGTGATTTTCCTCGATTGTGAAACAACATCTACCAGGACTGCTATGGGAATTACATAACTTAATGAGTAAAATGCACTAAATTCACTATCTCATACGTAAATGCTTTTTAATGCCTACATGTCAACCTAAATCTTAATTGCTTTTTTAATGATATTTTTAGATACTAATACTCTTTACGATTCTTTTGAAAAAATTAATGTAAGAGAGTTAAATACCTTCAAGTAAGATGAAAAAACACTAAATAACATCCTAAAATATGAAACCAGATACATTGATATATAGTACAATTACTACTTATTCTCTGGAAATTGATTATTTCAGCTAGTTCTTTCTTCTTTTTTTTGTGTGTGGTTTTCAATCTGATTTTGCCTGAATAACCACACAGCAGCCCTATGTGAAATGGTGACTCAGATACACTTTGCAATAGTAGTTATATTAACTGACTTTTAATGCTATTTCACTTCGCAGTTGCTCTCCACATGTCCCCAAAGTTTAATAAAGCTGAAAACGTTTTATTTTATTGTCTCCAGCTATTGATTATCTGTTTAATGTTGAAAACTATGTGATATATTGCCTTTGCCACACTGATTAAGTGAATTATCTTAAAGAAGTAAGGGTTCTGCTTAAAGCAAAGAACGCTAATGCAGTGTAAAACTGTTTGCTTCCTACGTTACTTGTGGCTCCATTAGAAAGCACACAAAACGTCATGCTCCATATTTAAAAGAAAAGAGATGCAATTGACTCACAACTGATTTAGATAATCACACAACAACTTAGATTTCTACTTCTTGATTATATTGCCAACATAAGCTTATTTAAAGAAATGCATAACAGATTCAGCGACTTCAGAGAAAGGGAAATATATAAGAAAAGAAAATATCCTTCGGATTTTGACTTCATTAAAAACAAAACAAAATAAAACAAACAAACAACCCAATCAGACTATTAGAAACAACAAGAAACTGCTGAATAAAAGCCAGATAAAAGATAGGTGAATATTTAAACCAGTCCTAAAATATGTCTGATATTAATAGAGACTAATAAATAAACAGATATGGCTGAAGTACTGAGCACTGTAAAGAATGATATATTGAGTCCTATCATCCATCTTGAGAATGTAGCATTCAGACATGGAATTTACTAACAGATTTGATTCACTCAAAAAGATGAGCTAAGACAGCAGAAACACGTATCTTTTCATTCCACTGATCACATAGCCCCTAAAATGGATACTGTTTTTACAGCCAATATCTCTTATTATAGGAATAAGAGTATCCACCTTCTGGAGGAGCCTGGGTGGCAGTGGTTAAGCAATCGGCTGCTAACTGAAAGGTAAAGATTACAGCCTTGGAAACCCTATGGGGCAGTTCTACCTTGTCCTATAGCATCACTACGAGTCGGAATCGACTTGAGGTCAACGGGTTATCCACTTTCTATGGGATAACAGCTCATCCTCTCCCCACCCAAGGATTTAAACACGTGGTCCAAATGGGGATTGCCCTCTTCTTAAATAAACAAACATGTCTGACCACAATGATTGGTGAAGTGGAGAGTATTTGAGCTAAAACATCTCATTAGATTTTTGGAAAGAATTTGTTTCCTTCTAGAGGGAAAGCTGACAATAGGTGAGCCTAGTAGATTCAAGTTTGGGTTTTCTAATCTTCTGGGAAAAGCCAGTCTGTAGAAGAGATGACAAAACCAAAATGCAAAGATTAGCAGAGAAAGTGGGTGGACTGAAAGTCAAGAAAATTTAAAATTCTTGACCATTTCTACCTCATTGATGCCCTTCGTGATTATAAGAGTCAATAAATTCCCCCTTTTGCCTAAGCTAGTTCCAGTTTAGGTTTTGTAACTGTCCAATAAAAGATTACTGGTTTTGTCTCCAAAGGGACACACAAATGGTAGTGCAGTAGCAGATATATGCTTTTCACTATTTCATTTAGAAAGCAATGCTTGAAATTATTGTGCCTAGCATTTTTATTGTACTCTTGCTATTGGAAAATATTTCTGCTGGTTCTATCTGCAAACAAAGTTTCAGAGGTACTTTAAATTTTTTTTTATTATAGAGGTAAAAACAAACAAACTCATTATAGAAATATGAATTACACAAAATCATAAAAAAGAATGAGTCAATCTTTGGTTCCCCCATCAGGCCTCCTGATTCTGAGAGCTGACCATTTACCTTGTCTAAAGTTACTCCCTCAGCAAATACTTAAGTTGAACATTTGCTAAATATATCTGCAAGATATTATACAAAAGACTTGCACTTAGTGAAGTAGTATTGCAATTTTCTCCTCTTTTCTTATACTTTACTAGTAAAAGCATCCTCTAGATTAACCTAAAGTGTTTCCTGAACACATCTCATAGAGCAGCCAGGTGTTTATGGTTATATTTTACGGAGTGAGATTGAAGTTAAGACGTACATAATTAATGGGTTGACTGTGTTTCCCTATTTGGTTTGCATGTTAAGTATCCATGTGTCTCCTATGTAGATGATTCATTTTGAGAAAAGGATGTGAATCCCACAATGGGGAGAATTAATAGTAATGTCCTGACTCATTCATTCACTTCCAGCATATTACAAGGTACTGCATTTTCCTTGTAATGATTTAATGGTGTTTATAATTTCTATTTTTTAGTTTTATAAAACTTAACCTTAAAAATAGACATTTAACTTTAAATGTTACTGAATAGATATTGCAGGTTAATATCAACCGAAAGAGAACAAGCAAATAACAATGCCAGAATTGACATATCTCCTTCTAGTTTGAATCATTCTTCAGTCACATTACAAAATTTAAAATAAAATAGAAATCATTATTAGCAAAGAATTTGGAAAAAAATCATCATAAAGACAAGTTTAAACAAGGAATTATATACCTTATGGTGAATAATAAAATTTACCTAATACTAATAATCACTCTCATACTTCATACTGTTAGGAAGTCATAATGACTAGCAAGATATTTTAAAAATATCAATTATAACAACTTAACCTCTTCCTTTAAAAATTTATGCATTGTGTATGTTTTATGATATAAATAATATATTAGTGTACTAGTACCTGTCTATAGTTTATAAATAAACATACTTATTTGCTTGTAGATGTTCAATAATTTTTTATTAATGTGATGTGCAATTGAAAAAAAGCTCCTAGGCCTCTAGATAATACCAAACTTATGCATACCAAGTTACCCATATGTAATTCACTAATAAATTAAACTTATTTTTTTTTAATGAGATATGCATTTAAGTGTGTTTCTTTTCTATAAACTAACTTATAACGATATTTAATAGGGAACATGCATATAGGACAACAACAAAATTCAAGAGCAGCTTTCTATATTAGTGGTTCTTATCTAGGAGTTTGTGGTAGTCATATCTAGGGAAACCATTTAACCATCCATGAATATACTACGAACTGCCAGAAGAATGAGTAAGTCTATTTTGGAAGAAGTACAACGATGGCGAGACTTTGTCTCACGTACTTTGGACATGTTATCAGGAGGGACCAGTCCCTGGAGAAGGACATCATGCTTGGTAAAGCAGAGGGTCAGTAAAAAAGAGGAAGACCTTCAACGAGATGGACTGGCACAGTGGTTGCAACAATGGGCCCAAACATAGCAACAATTATGAGGATGATGCAGGACTGGATGATATTTCCTTCTGATGTATGTAGGGTCGCTAGACTACACGGCACCTAACAACAAAGGAAAACATTTAAATATACAGATGCCAGGGCCCCAGCAGTGATTCTGATTTTAGGATGGAGTCCCGACAAATATAGTTTCAAAAAGCTCCCATAGTGTTTCAAATAGCATTTATAACATCATAAAATAGTTATTCAGATATTTTCGTGTGTAAATCATTGAACTTTTTCTGTCTCTCTCCTCTTTCTCTCTCTCTCTCCTCTCTCTCTCTCTCAGTTTGTTTCTAGAAATGTATAGGCACAGGCCTGGTATAACTTCATAGCCCTGAGATTATGATAAATATCTATCTATCTTCTTCTCTTTCTTTAGTTAGATAGACAGGTATATAGGTATATCTTTAGATAAATAAGTATTCTGGATACAAGTTTTCCGTTGCATATAGTGTTGCATATATATTTTCTTACTGGCTTTTTTTTTTTCACTCTTTTAATAAGGTCTTTGGATGATCAGAAGTTGAAAATCCAATGTAGTCAAATGTATTAATTATTTTTCTTTGTTGTTAATAGTTTTGTGTATGTGTGTCCTGGTTGGAAATCTTTGCTTACTAAAATATAAACAGGGTTCTCCTATGTTTCTTATAAAACATGTGTGTGTGTTTTTAACCTTTTCTATTTAGATCTGCAATCCATCTAAAGTTGATTGCTGTGTGCGATTTGAGATGAGGTCAAGATGTAACTAATGATTAGTTTTTTTTTTTTTTTTAAAGAGTGGCCAAGTTATGCATCATTGGTGATCACTGAATTCATTGAAGCATTGATGTAAGATTAAACAATTCAAATACTCAAGGCTGAAAAAGCTCATCGACATGTTCTAAAGTAACAAATAACAAATGGTGGGAGATGGAAATAATAATAATAATACTGTATATAATATCATAAATAATAAGTATCTCAGGATAAAATATACATAACAAATACCAAGAGGTCATTGAAGAAAACATGTGACAAATGTTAGTGTGCTATTTCATCTCTCAGAGCGAGGAAAAAATCAAATAAAAAAAACCAAAAATACATAATTATCCCAAATTTCTAATAAATTTCATAATCTTTTCTTAAACTTGGGATCCAATATCTCTTCTGATGGAGAGAAATATATACCTAAATTTCAGAAATTTAACATCTTAAGGTTAGTTTCCTTTTTTATTAAATCCTCACAGCTTTAAAATTATTTGTTTAAATTTTAAGCTGTATGTAAATACGATAATTTTTTAACGAAGTTACATCTATCTATCTCAGTGGAAGGTTATTCCTGGAACTACAGAAGGATTTTCAGTGTTTTATTTTATATATTTTTCTTTGCAGTTTGTATCACTGACTGATTTTTAAACCACGATTATGCATCATTTTTATAAAAACAATAAAAATATTATTCAGTAAATGGGAAAGTCAATGAGTTTGTGCACTACAGTTATCGAAAATTATCTTGATATTTAAAATAAATACATGCTTTACCTTCAATCCAACAAAAGCCTAAAAATTAAACTTTTATCTTGATAATTACAAATCATAAATTTATAACTTAAAAATTATGTATCTTAATATTGCTAAGAATATTATTATTTCTAAAGTAAGCATTCCTTGTGATTATTGACGTCTCATTAGAATTGTTCTTTCAATATTTGTAAGTTTAATTTTCAAATTTCAAATCAGTCACATTTTTTTTTTTCCCATGATATACCACAATGTGTCAGACAGCAATATTTTGAACATTGCTAATAGGGCTGGTCTTTGAGTGAAAATAAATATAAATCTACTCCTTTTCCTTTGATTAAATGAAAACACAGTCAGACTGAAAATCAGTACTATAGTAGGAAGAATTGGATCCATATTCAAGTAACTATAATGTTGTTGTTTTTAGGTGCCATCAAGTCGGCTCTGACTCCTAATGACCCTATGAATAATAGAAGGAAATATTGTCTGGCTCTGTGCCATCCTCTCTGTAGTAGGTATATTTAAGCTTATTGTTGCAGCCACTGTGTCAATCCATCTCATTGAGGGTTTTCTCTTTGTCACTGATCCTCTACCAAGCATGATGTCCTCCTCCAGGAACTAGTCCTTCCTAGTAACAAGCCATCCTCCCTTCTAAGGAGCATTCTAGCTGTATTTCTTTCAAGATAGATTTGTTAGTTCTTCTGGTAGTCCATGGTATATTCTATATTCTTCACCAATACTATAATTCAAATGCATCAATTCTTCTTCAGTCTTCCTGGACTATATGAAGAAGAACATAACATTAGGAATGATGGTAGACTCATTAACAATCTTCTTGTCAAAAGTAAAGACAACTTGAAGCACTTACTGATGAAGATCAAAGATTGCAGCCTTCAGTATGGATTACATCTCAACATAAAGAAAACAAAAGTCCCCACAACAGGACCAATAAGCAACATCATGATAAATGGAGAAAATATTGACATTGGCAAGGGTTTCATTTTACTTGGATCAACAATCAACACCCATGGAAGCAGAAGTCAAGAAATCAAATGACATATTTCATTGGGCAAATCTGCTGCAAAAGAACTCTTCAAAGTTATAAAAAGCAAAGATGTTACTTTGATGACTAATGTACATTTGACCCAAGCCATGGTCTTTTCAATCACCTCATAGGCATGTGGAAACTGGATCATGAAAAGGACTTAGAAGGTATGGATTCTTGGATTATGGGGAAATTGTAAAAATGTGTCACTGATATATGCTTTGAAGTTTGGATTAAATTTCACAAAGTGAAAACAGAAGGATTAGAGAGAACCTCATGGGAAAAAATGGCATCAGTCTGAGAAAATATAAACCATGTTTAAGAAGGAGTTGTCCATTTTGACTTAAGCATAGACATTTATAGAGTAGAAGTAGGCAATGATGCAGGAACAGTAGGTTGATCTCAAGTTGCCTAAGGTACTGTTTTTCCAAGTAAGGATTCTGTGCTTGATTCAGGGGATATCAGAAATCCATCAAAGCTTTTGAATATTTAATTAACATCATTGGTATTGAACTGACTGCTGTATATAGTATGAATTAGAAGAGTGAGAGATTAGAGGGAGGTTGGTGAGAAGGCTCTGGATTGGATGGAAACAACCTAGGGACAGTTTGGAGAGAACCATCACATGAAACAGGTGACTGGCTGAATGCAGAATGTAGGAAGGAGGGAAAAATAAAAAATGATATCTAGTTCTCAAGTCTAATTGCACATAAAAAGTACAGGGAATACAGGAGAAAGTGGTAGGTTACTTTGCAGGTAGAGATGGTAGTCTGCGGCCAAATTTCAAAAGTCAGAGTAACAAATAAGAGGAGAATTTTTGCAAACAGGATTTGAATTAGGATAGGATGCCATCATGGACGACAGTGGAACTTATTTTACCATTTTCATTATGGAAATTTTCAAACAAACAAAAGTAGAAAAATTAACTTTAACAATGATTACCATTTTGCTAACCTTATTTTATCTATACATCATTCCTGCCTCTTCCAGGGGGAGGGAGTATTTTCGTTTGTTTGTTTTTAATTGTTGTTGAAAATATACATAGCAAAACATACACCAATTTAACAATTTCTACATGTATAATACAGTGACCTTGACAACATTCTTCAAATTGTGCAGCCATTCTCATCCTCCTTCTCCAATTCGTTCCTCCCCTATTGCCATAGAATCACTTCCCTCTAAACTTCCTAGCTAACCTTTAAGTTGCTGTCAACAATTTGATCCCATACGGTAGATTCTTTAAAAGAGCACAATACTCACTGCAGATATTATTTACTAGTTAAGCTAGATTGTTGTTCTGTTTAAAGAAGCCTTCAGAGAAATATTTGGTTCATGGTTTCAGGGTTAAAGATTATCTCAGGGCAGCAGTTGTGGGGGTTTATCCAGCCCCAATAGCTTCAGAAAGTCTAGAATCCATGAGAATTGAAATTCTCTTCTGCATTTTGGGGGAGGAAGTATTTTAAAGCAATTCACAGACACTATTTTCTTCTGCCTATAAATACTTCAGTATGCATCTCTAACATAACAAAATTAAAAATAATCTTTTGTGCTATCTAATATCAGGTCTACAAAGAGCTCTGGTGTTGCAGTGGTTCAGTGCTTGGCTGCTAACCAGAAGGTCAGTGGCTCAAACCCACCAGCTGCTCCTTGGGAGAAAGATAGGGCAGTCTGCTCCCATAAAGATTACAGCATTGAGCTTCGTTAACCCAGACCTGAAACCATTGCCAAAGCCAATTCTTCAGACAAAGATTAGACAGGACTATAAAACAAAAAATAATACACATGAAGAGTGTGCTTCTTAGTTCAATCAGATAAACAAGACCAAATGGGCGGCTCCTGTCTGTAGGCAGGAAGAGAAGGCAAGAAGGGACAGCAACTGGTTGAATGGACACAGGAAACCCAGGGTGGAAAGGGGGAGTGTGCTGTCACATTGTGGAGATTACAACTAATGTCACAAAACAATGTGTGTATAAATTTTTGAATGAAAAATTAACTTGAGCTGTAAACTTTCACGTAAAGCACACATATACACACAAAAAAGATTACTAAGAAAAAAAAATTCTATGCTTTACCTTTCAAAAAAAATTACAGCCTTGGATACCCTATGGGGCAGTTCTACTCTCTCCTATAGGTCTCAATGAGTTGGGATCAACTCAACAGCTCGCAACAACAATATAAATTCTGTATTCAATTTATTCAAATTAGCCTCTAAAAGGCCAACCTATTGATGCAGTGATTAAATGCTAGGCTGCTAACTGGAAGGTCAGCGGTTTGAACCCACCAACTGCTCCAGGGGAGAAAGATGTGGCAGTCTGCTTGCATAAAGATTACAACCTTGGAAACTCTGAGGGGCAGTGCTACTCTGTCCCACAGGCTTGCTGAGTTGGAATCGACGCGACGGCAATGGATTTTGTTTGGTTTATTGCACTGGATTAATGTCTTTCGATTTAAAAAAAAATGTTTTTTAATTGTACTCTAGATGAAGGTTTACAGAACAGTTTCTCATTAAACAGTTAGTACACATATGGTTTTATGACAATGATTAACAACCCCATGACATGTCAACACTGTCCCTTCTCAGCCTTGAGTTCCATATTACCAGCTTTCCTGTCCCCTCCTGCCTTCTAGTCCTTGTCCCCCAACTGTTGTGCCCCATTAGTCTCATTTTGTTTTATAGGGTTGTCTAATCTTTGGCTGAACGGTGAACCTCAGGAGTGACTTCATTACTGAGCTAAAAGGGTGTCCGGGGGCCATATGCTAGGGGTTTCTCCAGTCTCTGTCAGGCCAGTGAGTCTGGTCTTTTTTTTTGTGAGTTAGAATTTTGTTCTACATCCTTCTCCAGCTCTGTCTGGGACCCTCTGTTGTGATTCCAGTCAGAGCAGTCAGTGGTGGTAGCTGGGCACCATTTAGCTGTACTGGACCCCGTCTGGTGGAGGCCGTGGTAGCTGTGGTCCATTAGTCCTTTGAACTAATCTTTCCCTTGCATCTTGTTGTCTTCATTCTGTCTTGCTCTCAAAGGAGTGAGACCAGTGGAGTATCTTAGATGGCTGCTCACAGGCTTTTAAGATCCCAGACTCTACTCACCAAGGTAGAATGTAGAACATTTTCTTTATAAACTGTTATGCCAATTGAGCTAGATGTTCCCCAAGACTATGGTTCCCAATGCCTTCCGCCCAGCAATTCAGTCCCTCAGGGTGTTGGGATGTGTCTGTGGAGCTTCCATGACCTTTCCTTGTACAAGTTGTGCTGGCTTCCCCAGTATTGTGTACTGTCTTATCCTTCACCAAAGTTACCACTTATCTATTGTCTATTTAGTATTCCACCCCCCATCCCTTGTAACCAACAAAGACTGTTTCTTTTTGTGTGTCAACTATTTCTTGAGTTTTTAAGTAGATGTCTCATACAATATTTGTCCTTTTGTGATTGACTTATTTCACTCAGCAGAATTTTCTCAAGTTTCATTCATGTTATAAGATGCTTCACAGATTCATCATTGTTCTTTATCTTTGTATAATACTCCATTGTGTGTATGTACCATAGTTTGTTTATCCATTCGTCTGTTGATGGACAGCTACTTTGTTTCCATCTTTTTGCTATTGTGAACAATGCTGCCAGGAACATGGGTGTGCATATGTCTATTCATGTGACAGCTCTTATTTCTCTGGGATATATCCCTAGGAGTGGGATTGCTGGATTGTGTGGTATTTCTATTTCTAGCTTTCTAAGAAAGTGCCGTATCATTTTCCAAAATGGTTGTATTATTATGCATTCCCAGCAGCAGTGTGTAAGAGTTCCAATCTCCCCGCAGCCTCTCCAACATTTGTTATTTCCAGTGTCTTTGACTCGTGCCAGTAATGCCAGGGTGAGATGGTACCTCATCGTGTTTAATTTGCATTTCTCTAATGCCTAGTGATCGTGAGCATTTCCTCATGTGTCTGTTGGCCACTTGAATGTCGTCTTTGGTGAAGTGTCTGTTCATTTCTTTTGCCCATTTTTTAATTGGATTATTTGCCTTTTAGCTGCAGAGGTGTTGGATTTTCTTATAGATAATAGAGATTAGATCTTTGTCTGACTTGTAATGTCCAAATTTTTTTTCCCAGTCTGTAGGTTCTCTTTTTACTCTTTTGGTGAAGTCTTTTGATGAGCATAAGTGTTTGATTTTTAGAAGATCCCGGTTATCTAGCTTATCTTCTGGAGTTTGTGTGTTCTTGGTTATGGTTTATATCCTGTTAATGCCATGGAGTAGGACCTTTAGCATTGATCCTATTTTTTATTCTATGAATTTTATAGTTTTTGGCTTTATATTTAGGTCTTTGATCCATTTCCAATTAGTTTTTGTATATGGTGTGAGGTATGGGTCCTGTTTCATTTTTTTGCAGATGGATATCCAGTATTGTCAGCACCATTTGTTAAAAAGACCGTCTTCTCCCCCTTTGATGGACTTTGGGCCCTTGTCAAAGATCAGGTGACTGTAGGTTGATGGATTTACATCTGGTCTCTCAATTCTGTTCCATTGGTCAATGTATCTGTCATTGTACCAGTACCAGGCTGTTTTGACTACTGTAGCTGTATAGTAGGTTCTGAGGTCAAGTAGTGTGAGTCCTTATACTTTATTCTTCTTCAAAAGTTCTGTACTTATTTGAGGCTTCTTACCTTTCCATATAAAGTTAATGACTAGTTTTTCCATCTCTTTAAAGAACATCGTTGGTATTTAGATCAGGATTGCATTGTATTTGTAAATTGCTTTGGGTAGAACTGTCATTTTCACAATGCTGAGTCTACCTATCCATGAGCATGATATGTTTTTCCATTTATGTAGATCCTTTTGGGTTTCTTGTGGTAGTGTTTTGTAGTTTTCTTTGTACAGGTCTTTTACATCCCTGGTTAGATTTATTCCTATGTATTTTATTTTCCAGGGGCTATTATAAATGGTATTGTTTTCCTGATTTCCTTTTCATCGTTCTTTTTATTGGTGTATAGGAATCCAACTGATTTTTGTATGTTTATCTTGTAACCTGCTACTCTGCTGAATCTTTCTATTAGTTCCAGTAGTTTTCTCATGGAGTCTTTAGGGTTTTCTATGTACAGTATCATATCCACAAACAGGGACAGTTTAACTTCATTACCAATTTGGATGCCATTTATTTCTTTTTCTTGTCTTATTGCTCTAGCTAGAACTTCCAGCATAATGTTAAATAGGAGTGGTGATAAACGGCATCCTTGTCTTATTCCTGTTCTCAAGAGGAATGTTTTCAGCTTCTCTCCATTAAGAATGATATTGGTCATTGGTTTTGCATAGATTCCCTTTATTATGTTGAGAAATTTCTCTTCTATACCTATTTTATTGAGAGTTTTTATCAGGAATGGGTGTTGGACTTTGTTGAATGCCTTTTCTATGTCAATTGAGATGATCATGTGATTCTTTTCTCTCCTTTTATTTGCGTTGTGGATTATGTTGATTGATATTCTAATGTTGAACCATCCTTACATACCTGGTATGAATCCTACTTGGTTGTGGTGTATTATTTTTTTGATATGATGCTGAATTCTATTGGCAAGAGTTTTGTTGAGAATTTTTGCGTGTATATTCATGAGAGATATTGATCTGTAATTTTGTTTTTTTGTGGCATCTTTGTCTGGTTTTGGTATCACGGTTATGCTGGCTTCATAGAATGAATTCAGAAGTATCCCTTCTTTTTCTATGTTCTGAAATAGTTTTAGTACTGGTATAAGCTCTTCTCTGAATGTTTGGTAGAACTCTCCAGTGAAACCATCTGGGCTAGAGCTTTTTTTGGGGGGAGTTTTTTTTTTTTAATTTTTTTTATTTCCTTATCAATCTCTTCTCCTGTTTTGGGTCATTTCAGATTTTCAACATCACTATGTGATAGTTTGGGTAGGTAGTGTGTTTCTAGAAATTTGTCCATTTCCTCTAGGTTTTCAAATTTGCTGGAGTATAGTTTTTCATAATACTCTGTTATGATCCTTTTTATTTCAGCCAGGTGTGTTGTAAAGTCCTCCATTACATTTCTTATTTGGTTATTTTCATCCTCCTCTCCTGTTTTTCTTTTGTCAGTCTGGCCAGTCATTTGTCAGTTTAGGTGATTCTTTCAAAGAAACAACTTTTGATTGGGTTGATTCTTTGTATTGTTTTTCTATTCTCTATTTCATTTATTTCTGTTCTGATCTTTATTATTTCCTTTCATCTGGTGGCTGTGGGCTTTTTTCTGCTGTTCTCTTTCTATTTGTTTGAGTTGTGTAGTTGATGTTTTGATTTTGTCCCTTTCTTCTTTTTTAATGTGTGCACCTATTGCTATAAATTGTCCTCTGAGGACTGCCTTTGCTGTGTCCCAAAGGTTTTGGTATGATGTATTTTCATTCTCATTTGATTCTAGGAATTTTTTTATTCCATCCCTGATTTCTTCTCTTACCCAGGGGTTTGTAAGCAAGGTGTTATTCAGTTTCCATGCAGTTGATTTTTTTCCCTTGCTCTTTCTGTTGTTAATTTGTACCTTGATAGCATTGTGGTCAGAAAAGATACTTTGTATTATCTCAACGTTTTGGATTTGTTGAGGATTGCTCTGTGGCCTAAGATGTGTTCTATTCTGGAGAATGTTCCATGTGCATTGGAAAAGAATGTGTACTTTGCAGCTGTTGGGTGGAGTGTTCTATATATGTCTTTGAGTTCAAGTTGGCTGATTGTGCCCTTTAGGTCTTCTGTATCTTTGTTGAGTTTCTTTTTAGATGTTCTGTTGTTTACTGAGGGTGGTGTGTTGAAGTCTCCTACTATTATTGTGGAACTGTCAATTTCTCTTTTCAGTGCTGTTAGAGTTTGTTTTATGTATTTTGGAGCCCTGTCATTGGGTGCATAGATGTTTATTATGGTTATGTCTTCATGATGGATTGTCCCCTTAATCATTATATAGTGTAGTTCTTTGTCCTTTATGGTGGATTTTGTTTTAAATTCTATTTTGTCTGAGATTAGTATTGCCACTCCTGCTCTTTTTTGGTAGCTGTTTGCTTGATATATTTTTTCCATCCTTTGATTTTTAATAAATTTACATGTTTGTTTCTAAGGTGTGTCTCTTGTAGACAGCATATTGATGGATCTTGTTTTTTTATCCATTCTGTCACTTTCCATCTCTTTATGGGTGCATTGTGTCCATTTACATTCAGTGTAATTATTGATAGGTATGAGTTTATTGCTGTCATTTTGTAGTGCTTGTTTTTGTGGTGCTGATGTTTTCTTTGTTCCTCTTACTCTCCTGTGCCGAAATCCTTTTGTTTGCGTATTTTTTTTCATTTCTTTTGTTTTTGTAGGTTTCATTTTTACTGAGACTTCATGTTTTTCCTCTTTATTTTTATGAGTAGGTTTGTTAACTTTGTTTGTGGTTACCGTGAAATTTACTCTTATCTTTCTAAGTTTGAAGCAGTCTATTATTACTTGGTATCGCCTTGCTTTCCTCTCCATTAGAAGGTTCTATACCTACACTGTTTATTCCCTCTTTTATTGTTCTGATGTTGTTGTCATTTACAGATTAACTTCTCTGATTCCCTGTTGTATTTCTTTTGGTCTTGGATAGTCCTTGAGAGTTCATTTCCTAGATTGGTATCTGGGTGGTACGATCCTGCATAGTAGATTCAGCCTGTGGTCTGATGTTGTTTGTTCTCAGATCAAAGGACTCCCTCTAATAAGACTTGTAAGTTTGGTTTGGTTTTTACGTATTCTCTCAATTTCTGTTTATCTGGAAATGTCCTAATTTCACCATCATATTTCAATGAGGGTTTTGCAGGATATATTATTCTCAGCTGGCAATTTTTTTCTTTCAAGGTTTTATGTATGTCATTCCATTGCCTTCTTGTCTTCATGGGTTCTACCAAATAATCTGAGATTAGTCTTATTGTTACTCCTCTGTATGTGACTTTTTGTTTTTCTCGAGCTGCTCTCAGTATTCTTTGTTTGTCTTTGGTTTTGGTGAGTGTGATTATGATATGCCTTGGTGATTTTCTTATGGGGTCTATTCTATATGGGTTTCGTCGAGTTTTTGGTTGGTCAGCTTTTCATCGTTCGTGACATTGGGGAAGTTTTCTGTCAGCAGTTCTTCAATGACCCTCTCTGTGTTTTCTGTTTTCTCCCCCTGTTCTGGAACTCCGATCTCTTGCTAATTTTTGCTTTTGATTGTATCCCACATAATTCTCAGGGGCTCTTCATTTTTCTTTGTTCTTTTTTCTAATTTTTCCTCAAACATAGTTGTATCCAAGTGTCTGTCTTCAAGTTCGCTGATTCTGTTTTCCACCATTTCAAACCTGCTCCTCAGTCCTTCTATGACACCGTCCATTTCTGAAATCTTGTTGTTTATTGTTTGGATTTCTTATTGTTGTTTTTGTATGATTTCTATTTCTGAATTTATTTTGGCACTTTTTTCCTGCATTATTTTCCTGAATTCTTCCAATTTTTTTTGTCTGTATTTACCATGAATTTGTCTGCCTTTTCCTTGAATTTGTCTATTTTTTCCTTATTTTTGTCTGTTTTGCTTGAACTCTTGGATAGCTCTGAATATTAGAGATTTGAATTCCCTATCAGGTAGTTCTAGTTCCTTTTCTTCTACTGGGAAGTCATCTGATGTTTTATTCTGGACACCTACTGGAACTATCCTGTTCTATGTTTGTAAATGTTTGGTATTGTCTGCTGTCTTCGGGGCATTTGGTAGTTACTTTCCTCATTTTTTGATTGTAGATTTGTTTGTTTTGTCCTGATTTTTGTTTTATTTGGTTATGTCTGAGCAGGTGGGCTGTGTGTTCTTTGTTGTTTGCTCGTCTGTGGGCATGATACTTTTCACCTCCTTTTCCAAATGGCATGGTCAGTCACTCAGATATGGTACAGTAGGGTAGGTTTAGCTGAAGAGGAGTTGCTGGGATAAGTTGTTTGTGGCATGTACTTGGGCCAATGGGGCAGGCTAGTAATCAGTGCAGGGCAGGTTCCTGTAGGCTGTGCCTGTGCTGCTTGGGAGTGTGATGTTTAGCATACGGTGCAGGTAGGCAGGATGGTGTGAGGAGATTGTGATGTCTGTAGCTAAGATGTTTATGGGAAAGAGGAGAAGATGAGAGAAGAACAATAGCCAAAAACATACAAACAAGCAAAAAAGAGTGCTAAGGGAGTTTGCCATTGGAGTGGAGAGATGAGAGACTGAGAAATGGAGAAATACAAAAAGGAGAAGAAGAAAAAGAATGAATAAATAAAAATTAGAAAGAAAAATAAAGCAAAGCCCCCAGGAATGCCACCAGTGTAGCTGCGAGGTCTGGGGTTGTTGCTCCCAGGCCGTGAAGTACAGCCTGGCAAAGGGAGTAGAGGTGTCACTCAGTGTCAGGTGTTCAGGAGACAGGAAGAGAAGGTAAGTATAGAAAGATGAGAAACTGAGTAATGAAGAAAGACAAAAAGGGAAAAAGAGAAAAAAGAAAAAACAAACAGATTAAAAAAACCAAGATAACCCCGCAAAAAACAGAAAACAAAAAAAACAAGATGAAAGGAATGCCCTCAGGAATTCCTCTGCAAACTGAGGGGCTAGGTCCCAAGTTGCGCAGCACTGCCCAGCTAGAATGGGCTGCAAATTAGAGAAAAGAAAAAGGAAACAAACAAACAATTCAACACAAACAAACAAACAAAAGCCCCGGGGTCCCAGCAGCACAACTGCATGGGCCAGGAAGCAGTCCCACACTCGAGCGGTGCTTCACAGCCTCTCAGAAAGAAGCAAAGTTGGTGCATAGAGGCAGATATTTGAGAGAAAGGAGAGGGAGGTGGTGAGAGGTATGAAAGAAACCAAAAGAACTGGAAAAAAGCAACACCAGCAGCCAACAAATGGCACTCAGGGAGCCAGCCAGTGTTTGTGGGTGGAATCCAAGCAACACTGGGGTGAAGCCTGTTCTTCTCAGCTAAGAGATTGTGGCTGTAGTAAGCAGAGGAGGCCGAGTGGGGGTGAAGAATGGTGGGGGGTGGGAAAGCATATATTACCGGTTACTGGTTGTTCTGTCTCCTTCTGGAAGCTCCATGAAGCTGGTTTCCCATATCCCCTGTTCACTGATCTCCGATAGGAATCCAAGATGGCGGATCCATGCTGTATTAGCTGATAGGGAATCTCTGCAAGTATCTCTCCTCACTCTCTGTTCTCTGTTAGTTCCTTATTCCATTCGGTGTTTGGCTGAGTTCTTTATCTCTTCATTTGATGCTTAGGGGTTCAGGATTGACGTTTTCTGTTTGGCTTAGCTTTTCAGATCTTTGCTGTGGAAGGACAGCGTGGTGCTTCTGTCTATAGTGCCATGTTGCCCAGAAGTCTGTCTTTCAATTTTTGATCATTATGTTTTTAGAAACAGAAAAATAAATCATGAGTTTATACTGATATTTATAAATCAAAGAATACAGAATTTCTTACATAACATTTTTGATTTGATATTTCAATATCTCTTACACATAAGATTTTGGTTTTTAATGATTTTGAAAAATTATGTATTTTGTTTTTACTACTATATATAATAGGTTCAAAGCAACAATACCAACAGTAATCTAATAATAACATTACTACCAGAATTACTCTATTTAAGACCACTAACTGCAGTTACGTCTTTTTTTAGGCCTTTTTCCCTATGGGATATACTGATCTTTGGATCTACATTAAAAATACTGTTTTATATTCTTTAAAAAAATCTTCTTTGTGAGATTTATGCTAATAACTTTATCTATCTATAGTTATCTAATTGAGTTTACTTGTTTTAATCAGTTCTCAATTTCAAGGGATTTTTTACTTTTATATTTAATTTCATTTCCAAGTTAATGCTAAAACAAACAACAAAAATCAAAGTACAGTCAGAATCAGCTAGAGCAGAATACCCTATAAAATTGGAAATTATAATAATAGAATACTATACTATACTTTAAAATGTATAATAATAATACTAATAATAATTTATTCCTTTTAAAAATATTATTTATATTATTATTTACAGATAAAATCAGCATGTAGGATATGCTAAAGGTGCAGGTTTTTTTCAGTGAAACATTACATTGAATAAATCATGTATTGTAGTGTAATGCCATGACACTACTTATTATGTACATTCATATGTTTCTAGACTTTATCACCATGCTGTAAATAGGCCAGAGAGTTTTGGAGTTATGTATAAAGTTTATTATTTAACCCTCTTTACTGGTTCTTTGCCTTATTCTCTTCACATGCTCCTTCCTTCCTTGACCTTACATAATTTTTTTGGGCAAAAATCCTCCAATTGCTTCCCACCTCCCATAGTAAAAGTTAAAATCCTTTCTGTAGTTTGCTAGGTCCTACATGGTCATTCCTTCCCAAAGCCTCTAACTCATAGGCCTTGTCTCTTATGATTGTCTTACTACCTCAGTCTTTCCTTTAACCACATTGGTCTCAGTAACAATTGCTAATGTGTCAAGAAACACTTCTGTCTCAGGACACAAAGCTGAGTCTTGGTGGAATTTAAGGATCATCAAGATATCTTATTAACTAATTTCATTGTAGATAGTATCCATGATTTTTTATGTTTTGTTTTTCTTTGTTATTATTTATTTGCTCTACTTTTGTGGTGGAGGACCTAGGAAGATTCAATAATTACCTCCATCATATTTCCAGAATCTCCCACTGATGATCTGTTCACTTGTGTTTTGAGTAGGGACTCAACAACTATCTGATGAATATGTATGTATGAAATTTCAAAAAATTCAAAGAATGTTACATGAGGATGAAACCGCATAGATGTGTTCTAATACCTTTATTTGGATCCCTGATCTGTGTTTTAAATAAGATTCTTTTTTATGGCTCAGGGAAAGAAGAAGGGAACAGCCAAGGAGAGATAGGAAGAGATCAAGGAGATCTGGTTTCAATATCTCAATCTCAGAAGCTGAAAGAGGAAACTCCTTCAGAGAAGGAGATCAATTGTGTTAAATACTTGAGGAGGTAGAAAAGATTGAGAAAAGCGATTGGTTGATTTTGGAGTAATCATTTTAATAGTAGAGTCAGTGGAGTCGGATGTCAGCCTGTTGCTTCCCAATATAGTATTGAGTAACATTGAATATTAACATGTAGTGATTGTCTCCTTTACAAATTTGTTTTTATTGTGTTCATTATTTAACAGTGTTTGGTGTAAAGTCTGAAGATGAAAATAGAGTCTGTCTCATATGAATGACTTTTTTTATTGAAGTTTGATTCAGAGGCTGAATTGAATTGTGAACTGTCTAAACACATTAAACTCATCCTTAATGTTACTCTATTTTAATTTTATACTTTGTATTTCCATGATTTAGAACTATATTTATGCCTTGCTTTTGGTAAATAGGTTTTTGTTAGAGTTCTTCTATGATACAAAATAATTTTAAAACTATTCTTTTGTTTTCAAATTTCTAAGTAGATAAAATTGTCTGTCTTTTTTTTTTTTTTACTTATCTTTAATTTTTTTTGTGATGTGATCAGAGAATGTAGCTCCAATATTTTATTATAATTGCTTAGATTTTCTTGTGGCAAAGTATACCATCAGATTTTGTTAAAATATAGTGCACAGACTTTCTATAAGCTTGTATATTTTCTATGAAATTTTTTTCTGTAGATCTCATTAGTTTTTTTAAATTGTTCTATCCTAATAATTTCTGTCCTTATATATATTCTGTTTAATAGATTTTTTTTTTTTTCATTCTGGTAGTAGAGCACTGTAGTCATATGTTGTTTTTTTTATTCTGGGCTTGTGATGAGATTGCCCTTCCCCATCCATTTGAAATTAGGCATGCCTATGAGACTTGCTTTAAGCAATGAAATCTAAAGGGAAGTGGTATATGTAACTCAGTTTGGGGTAAAAATTTTAATTTCTTAAATCTGACTCCTACGTTTCTTGTGAACATGATGGTCTTGAAAGCTTGAAAAGATATTGAGCCTCCTTCAAACTGGATCCTTTAGTGACTGCAATGAGCAGAAGCCTCTATCTACTTTTGCTGGATAAGTGGGAAGAGAGATAAATAAATCTTTGCGGTTTTAAGCCACCAGAATTTTTAGCTTATTAATTCCCATAGAAATTTTCATTGTTGTCCATTGAAATCTTGCCTGAAAATATTGACATCTATCAAATTTAAGATAAAACACAGCAGCCTGAAGAATAATGTAAGACAGCTCTAACAAAGATAGTTCTAGGCCAAATTTGACCCACCAGTTTAAATTTGCTACCAATTTAAAACTTCTGAATTAATTAATTTTTTTTTTAAGTGAAGAAATGAGACTTCAAGCACTTTAAAATTTTGCTCAAAGTCACACTACCAGTAAGTGAAAAGCTAACACTCAGACCCAGATTTCCAGGTGACATAGGTATTTTCCCAATGAAATACACATTGCAGAGTGGTTGGGAGGAACAACAGAGAATAGCAAATAGCATTGACTTCTCTGTTTCATGTCTTTTCTCTTTATTTATCTTCACATATATTTTCAACACTATAGAGCCTTTGTTACCAGTAAGACTGTTTCCTCTTTTAAAACAAAACAAAACATTACTGTCAAGTCAATTTTGACTCATGGTGACCGCATGTGTTACGGAGTTCCATAGGGTTTTCTTGGCTGTAATCTTTATGGAGGCAGTCTGCCAAGCCTTTCTTGCATAGTGCTCCTGGGTGGGTTTGAACCACCAACGTTATTTTAGCAGCGGATTGCAAGCCACTTGTGCCGCCCTTGCTCTTACTCTCCCTCTTGCCTCTCCCTTTCTGTTTCAAAATTTGGTTGCACTTTTACGAGGTATCTCATCAGTTATTTGTTGATTTCTTCATCGCCACTCTTCCAGTCTCCATTATACATCCTTCTTGACTCTTTATTTACCTATACTTTTCTCTTTCCCCTTTTATTTTCTCTTCCTTTTAAGTCCAACCAATATTACAGCCACGGGCTAATTATGGGTTGTACGATCAGCTGTCATGTTGCGGGCTTTCAAATAATACACTTAACAGATTTGGAGGATCATCTCCAAGAGTCCACATTTTACTCCAGTGACTTTTTATAGATAAACAATTTTTTGAATGTACTTAAGTGCATGTAGCTCTACAACTCTTATTCTGGGAATTTTCAAAACAGTAGCATTTGATCAAGGGGCTCCCTGGTGGTTCAGTGGTTAAGCACTCCGCTATTCAAACCCACCAGCTGCTTTGTGGGAGAAAGATGTGGCAGTCTGCTTCTGTGAGATTACAGCCTTGGAAATCCTACGGTGCAGTTCTTCTCTGTCTATAGGGTCGAGCTGGAATCAACTCCATGGCAACAGGTTTGTTTTTTGTTTGTTTGATCTGGGGTTAGTTACTGTAGCTACTTCGGTAAGAGACAGAGTCCTCCTTAATATTGCTTTAGTTGAGGTTTGTTTGTTCATGTACTTCAAAAAATGATAATAATGCATCTTTTGAAGTTGGAATAATTACCCATTTCCTTTTCCCAGACTTCATTCTGAAGAAAGTCTTGTTCTAAGGAGTGTCAATGACTTTTTCTTGAAAAAAGTTTAGAAAATTGGTGTTAAATATACTGGCTTTTTTTTGTTTGCTCATTTTTACTGCAGGCCTTCTCAGAGTCTTCATTCTGCTAATATTCTTTGTGTTTTCCAAACTTATTTTCTATGGATTTCAGTTGTCACGTAATACCCATTAACATTTTGTAGGATGCTAATGTTCCTCAGGACAGAGTTTGATACACATAACTCTCTATCATCATAAAATTTATTCCATAATATCTTAAGGTTGATCAGGCTCAAAGAAATAAAGTAAGTTCATAGAATATAAAAATGCTATTATCTTGAAGTCTATACAGGTGAAAAATAATCTACGGCGGTAGCATTTGACAAAAGAAATTGACAAGCCTTTATTTATTGTCTAGTGTGTTTGCAGCATTGTGTTGGAGACAATGGATGCCAACACACAAATCAAACACATTTTAAAAAGAACAGGATATGTGTCTTGTTTCCAAGCACTTATCATTATACCAATATGTTAAAATATGTCCTGGTTATGATAGAACATGATAACAGTTTAAAAGGCACAATGAAAAAAATTATTTGGTGCAAAATGTTCTAACTTCAGTTTACCCCTTTTTTCTATGCCACAGAAAATACTCGATTAATATGGCAATTAAAATACATGTGTATATAGTACAAATAGTACGTAGTACCTTTAATGGTGTTGTATTAGCAATGTATATTTCGTCGGATTGAGCCCTCATGTTTGAGAATACGTGTTCACTAGTGTATCATAATAATTTCATAATACATGACATGACAGTACAGTAAACTATTTAAGTAAATACAGATTATAAGAAAATACCAGCTACTTTAGAAGAAGAGAAAATGAGAGAAGCGACAATAACATTATTAGAAAGTATTTGCAAATATAACCAAAATATTTTTATTCCATCTGAGTTCCCTGGATGGGACTGCTCTTGAAAATAATTGCTAGCTCAATGTCCCTGGGGATTTCTCTAAAAGCAGAGAAGAAAAATTCATATCCTTGTAAAGCTATAATAACTACCAAGTACAAATAAATGTCTGAATGATTTTATGACAGGCATTAACATTCTTAATATCTACATGGAATGAGACTGTAACTAACCCTGACTGATTAATGGGATGTAATGGGTCCAATGGTTTGGTTGTGATGTAGAAATTTTCTAAGGTTTATTTGGATTTGTGTCAGTTTCCTGAAGAATAAAGACAAACTATACACCAACGGCAAGGAGATATTATGAATTAATAAATCTTACCTTCACTCCATTTTCAAGAAAGTATATTGCAGAGGAAAAGTGGATAAGGTCATTTACTAAACAATTTTGTGAGTTCAATCCTCCTATACTTATTTAGTGTACATATTTACTGATTATTAAGTGGATTGAGAAATATGATTTTAAGACATAAGATATTATAGGCAACGTAGGGCAATGAAGGAAAGACAACTGGTGTTCCCTTTGAAGACCTGATATTACGAAGACATACTTCCCACCTCCAGGAGGCCCCAAGCCCTGTCCTGTGGCTTCCTGATGCTTCAAGTTTAGGCATTGGCAGAAATCTTATGGACAAAAGACTTGAGGACATCCCAAGCCAGCAAACAGTCCAAAAAAGAATCAAGTCACACCTGTTCTAAAGCCGTGTCTTTTGATCCCCTGTCTGAGTCTGAGCTGAGTCTGAGAGAGAAACTCCCCAGTTTCTCCCAACCCCTACGCTGTCTGATATTTCATGGAAGCTTCAGATCAAGAGGAGACCACTGCCTGGGTCAAGACCAAACCATGTCCCCTGAGGCATACTTGGAAGGCTAGTGTTCTATTTGTCATGAAGAGCAAGAAGAGGTTCTTGACCCTGAAGTAGCCAGGCCTAGTGGTGCTAAGCCAAACCAAAGAGCTGCAGGATAAGCTGAGTTGCCTACACAGCTAGCTTGTTAAATGAATGTCAGCTGAGGTGTTCAAATGTTTCCTTTCCCTGTCTTTGAATCCTATTTTACTTTACAGTCTTTTTTTTTTTTTTATCATTGATAACATCAGGGAAGAGACTCAGACATTGGTACTTGGTCTTCCACCAGTCCCCTTGTTTTTATCTGCTTGCCCAGCTGAGCTTTGCAGACGTGATGAGTATCTTAAAGGACTTTTACCAGATGAAACCAAGTCAAGGTCTAAAGTAGAGTTTACTGAAGGAAGAAAGAATACATGCCATCTTCAACTATGAGGTCTTAAAAAGGAAATTTGCTCACTCCTGGATGCCTTTCAACTGCTAAAATATAAATACATATACTTTTGTATTTCAATTAGAAACTTTTTTCTACTACAGATTTGCTGACAGACTGGAACAGAACCTTAAACAATACCTGGAATATACATTTCCTCCATGACATATCTTAGCAGAAGGCTAAAGCCAGTGTTTTGAGATAAGAATTTTATTACAAGTCATTGTGCTGATTGGAGCAATTTAGTTTAAACTATGGGAGAGAAGTTTTTGACTTTTCTTTGCTCTTCGTGAAAACAGGTCTTAAATTAACAACTTATGCTAGAACCTTAAACAACCTAACTGGTCTCATGAGAGACTTTGTGCCCAGCTATTACTCACTTTCGGCTGCTCTCTTGCAGTATGGCAGGCTGAGGAAACAGTGCTCACGTACACCGAGCAGAGGAAACTGATGTTGTTACATAATAATCCTGCACCATTGCCCAGCAATCATGTTTTCCCTTTCTTGTTCCACACCAAGATAGAAGTCAGACCTCTGGAAGACACCTCTGTCACTACCATGAGGCCAGGGCTTATGTTTCTAAACACTTTCTAATACTCTAAAACCAAATTTACCTTCCACATATAGGCTACGGGACCTTATCAATTGTACCACATTGAAAAGTATCTTCTATGGACTTTAGCCCAAATGGATAAATAAACATTCAAGAAGAGCAAGGGAAATACTGAAAAATAAAACTGAAAGAGGGATTAACTCTATATTAGAATATAATATAAAGCCTGTGTTATTAAAACAGTATGCTATTGACACAGGAATGACCCAGTGCGATAGAATAGAAAATCCAGAAATAGATATATACACATATGATAACCCAGGATATAATAAAAATGATATGTCAATCACTTGGGCAATATGAACATTATAAGAAATGATGACAAGACAACTAAATAAGTATTTAGAAAAAATAAAATTGAATTTGAACGTATGAAAATATATGGTATCAGTTTCCTAAAGTTATGGATGGAAATGGAAAGAGTGGAATGGGGGATAACATTTCAATCATTATACCTTTTTATATAATTTGAACTTTTGGAGACATATTAATATTTTACTACTCAAGAAATAATATAAACAAACATTAAAAAAATAAAATGGAATATAAACAGAAATACAAAATTGTATTTCCAATGAATCATCATTACACTGATAGGAACAAAAAAGACCAAAGTAAAGTTTGAATCCTTTTTTTCTTTTTTCCCAGTGGGAAGAGTAATCAGTTATAAAACTATTTTCTTTGTATTCTACAATTCATTACATCAGTGAAATACATTGAGAACAATGGAAGCCAGGTTTCTCACTGTTAAAGAAGGCAGTCACAAAGAGAGAAGTTTAGAATGAATTCTGTGGCATTGGAATGAAAGTGCAGGTATCAATATGAATTTATGCAATCATAACACACATCCATCTATATCATTGATATCTGTATCTATCTAATATTGATATATGTGTGTATTAGAGTAATTTCCTTGATCTGTCCACTAAATGGGCCGAGAAGCAATGACACACCAACAGTAACGAGCATACTTAATGGTCACTTAAAGGAATGAGGGCTTCTTGGAGTAATGCGTGATTCCAGGGCTGGAGCAGGAAAAATGTAACATGAACCTGGAAACATTTTATGCCAGAAAGTATGCCAGAAAGTAAAAAGTACTTCAAAATGCTGGAAACAGGTCAAAGGGTACAGTAATCAGCTTGAACGGGCTCTCAATTTTAAAAATAGAGTTTATAACCCTTTGAATAAGAATCCATGAGTACATATTGACATAAATAATGAAAGAAATAAATTAATAAATTAGTTAAAAATGAGGATGTGAGGAAAGTTCTGCATTATAGTAGCAGTACCACTAGTAAATGTAAGTAGAATGCTGGAGTTAGACAATCACCTTTTATTATCAACACGACGAGAATGAGCAACACATGTTAATATTATTAGGTGAAAATATGATGAGGAACAGGATATTTTTATAGTTTGAAAATATCTACCCATAAATTTTTTATTAATTGAAAAGAGGAAATACACATTTTACAGTGGAGAAACCTGGCAGGCACTATCTTATTTAAGTGATCCAAGTTAACGTTAACAATATTGGAACAAGCCAATATTACATGCCTCCTGATGTGATGCACTAAGAAAGACGCGGTATCCCATCTGTGGTGTACCTACCAAAATGCGTAACCTGAACTGAATCATAAGAAAATGTCAGACAAACCCAAACTGAGATACATTCTACAAAGTAAATGGTTGTACTCTAAAAATGTCAATGCCATGAAAGAAAAAAAAAAAAAAAAGATTAAAGGAAACGAAAGTGACATGGTTCTTAAATGCAATGCTATTCTGGTTTGCAACCTGAGATAGAGAAAAAGAAAAAAAATCTACAAAAGACAATAAAAAAAATTTGAATGCAAACCGTGGATTAGAAAATAGAATTATAACAAGGGTAAATTTCTCGGTTTTGATAATTGAATTCTACTGATATAAAGTAATGTAAAGTAGTACCCTTGTTCAAAAGAAGTGCACACTGAATTATCTAAGTATAAAGAACCACATTGTCTGTGAATTACTTTAAATAGTTCAGAAAAAAAAATATATATATAGACAGATCAAGGGGTGTGGGGAGAGGTGAAAGGGAGATGTATATATATATACACACACACATAGGTATATGTGTGTGTGTATATATATATATATATATTTGTTGTTCTTGTTAGGTGCCATGGAGTCAGTTCCAACTCATAGCGACCCTATGTACAACAGAACAAAACACTGCCCGGTCCTGCACCATCCTCACAATCCTTGTTATGCTTAAGCCCATTGTTGCAGCCAATGTGTCAGTCCATCTCCTTGAGGATGTTCCTCTTTTTTGCTGACCCTCTGCTTTACCAAGCATTGATGTCTTTCTCCAGGGATTGATCCCTCCTGATAATATGTACAGAGTATGTGAGATGTAGTCTTGCCATTCTTGCTTTTAAGGATCATACTTGTTGTACTTCCTCCAAGACAGATTTGTTTGTTCTTTTGGCAGTCCATGGTATATTCAATATTCTTCGCCAATACTACAATTCAAAGGTGTTAGTTCTTCTTCGTTCTTCCGTATTTATCGTCCAGCTTTCCCATGCATATAAGGTAACTGAAAACACCATGGCTTGGGTCAGGTGCACCTTAGTCTTCAAGGTGACATCTTTGCTTTTCAACACTTTAAAGAGGTCTTTTGCCGCAGAATTGCCCAATGCAATGCGTCTTTTGATTCCTTCACTGCTGCTTCCATGGCAGTTGATTGTAGATCCAAGTAGAATGAAATCCTTGACAACTTCAATCTTTTCTCTGTTTATTATGATGTTGCTTATTGGTTCAGTTGTGAGGATTTTTGCTTTCTTTATGTTGAGGTGTAATCCATAATGTTGGTTGTGGTCTTTGATCTTCATCAGTAAGAGCTTCAAGTTCTCTTCATTTCAACAAGCAAGGTTGTGTCATCTGCATATCGTAGGTTGTTAATGAGTCTTCCTCCAATCCTGATGCCATGTTCTTCTTCGCATAGTCTGGCTTCTTGGATTATTTTTGCTCAACATACAGATTGAATAAGTATGGTGAAAGGATACAACCCTGATGCACACCTTTCCTGACTTAAACTACGCAGTATCCTCTTGTTCTGTTCGAAGGATTACCTCTTGATCTATGTACAGGTTTCTTATGACCACAATTAAGTGTTCTGGAATTCCCATTCTTCCCAATGTTACCCATGATTCGTTGTGATCCATGCAGTCAAATGTCTTTGCATAGTCAATAAAACACAAGTAAACATCTTTCTGGTATTCTCTTTCAGCCAACATGCATCTGATATCAACAGTGATATCCCTTGTTCCATGCCCTTTTCTGAATCAGGCTTGAATTTCTGGCAGTTCTCTGTTGATGTACTGCTGCAGCCGTTTTTGAATGATCTTCAGCAAAATTTTACTTGCATGTAATATTAATGATATTGTTTGATAATTTCCATATTTGATTGGATATTTTGGAATAGGCATAGATATATGTCTCTTCCAGTCAGTTGCCGGGTAGCTGTCTTCCAAATTTCTTGGCATAGACAAGTAAGCACTTCCATTGCTGCATCTGTTTGTTGAAACATCTCAATTGGTATTCCGTCAATTTCTGGAGCCTTGTTTTTCACCAATGCCTTCAGTGCAACTTGGACATCTTCCTTCAGTACCATCGGTTCCTGATCACATGCTACCTCCAGAAATGGATGAACATCGACTAATTCTTTTTGGTATAGTGACTCTGTGTATTCCTTCCATCTTCTGTTGATGCTTCCTGCTTCGTTTAATATTTTCTCTGTAGAATCCTTCAGTATTGCAACCCGAGGCTTTAATTTTTTCTTCAGTTCTTTCAACCTGAGAAATGTCGAGTGTGTTCTTTCCTTTTGGTTTTCTATCTCCTGGTCTTTGCACATGTCATTATGATACTTTGTCTTCTCGAGCCACCCTTTGAAATCTGTTCAGCTCTTTTATTTTTCATCATTTATTCCATTTGCTTTAGCTACTCGACATTCAAGAGCAAGTTTCAGAGTCTCTTCTGACATCCACTTAGGTCTTTTCTGTCTCTCCTGTCTTTTTATTGACCTCTTGCTTTCTTCGTGTATGATGTCTATGATGTCATTCCACAACTCTTCTGGTCTTCAGTCATTAATGTTCAATGTGTCAAATCTATTCTTGAGATGAGCTCGAAATTCAGGTGGGATATACTCAAGGCCATACTTTGGCTCTCATGGACTCGTTCTAATTTTCTTCAGCTTCAACTTGAACTTGCATATGAGCAATTGACGGTCTGTTTCACAGTCAGCCCCTGCCCTTGTTCTGACTGATGATATTGAGTTTTTCCACCATCTCTTTCCACAGATGTAGTCGATCTGATTCCTGTGTGTACCATCTGGTGAGGTCCACAGGTATAGTTGCCATTTATGTTGTCAAATAAAGGTATTTACAATGAAGAAGTTGTCGGTCTTGCAAAATTCTATCACGCAGTCCCAGGTATTCTTTCTAACACCAACGTGGTATTTTCCAACTACCAATCTTTCTTCTTTGTTTCCAAGTTTCTCATGCCAGTCACCAGTAATTATCAATGGATCCTGATTGCATGCTTGATCAATTTCAGACTTCAGAAGTTGGTAAAAATCTTCAATTTCTTCATCTTTGGCCTTAGTGGTTGGTGCATAAATTTAAATAATAGTCACATCAACCGGTCTTCTTTGTAAGCATATGGATATTATCCTATCACAGACAGCATTGTACTTCAGGACAGATCTTGAAATATTCTTTTTGAGGATGGATGCAACCCCATTCCTCTTCAAGTTGTCATTCTCGACATATTACATTCTATGATTGTCTGATTTAAAATGATCAGTATCAGTCCATTTCAGCTGACTAATGCCTAGGATATTGATGTTTATGTGTTCCATTTCATTTCTGATGATTTCCAATATTCCTAGATTCATACTTCATACATTTTTCACTTTCCACGTTTGCAGCTTTTTCTTCTCATTTTGAGTCATGCCACACCAGCAAATTAAGGTCCCAAAAGCTTGACTCCATCCACATCATTAAAGTTGACTCTACTTTGAGGAGGCAGCTCTTCCCCAGTAGCCTTTCGAGTGCCTTCCAACCTGAGAGCTCATCTTCCGGCACTATATCAGACAGTGTTCTGCTGCTATTCATAAGGTTTTCATTGGCTAATTCTTTTCAGAAGTAGACCTCCGGGTCCTTCTAGTCCAGAGGCTTCACTGAAACCTGCCCGCCATGGGTGACCCTGCTGGTATTTGAATACCCGTGGCATAACTTCCAGCATTCCAGCAACACGCTATCCCCCACAGTACACAGATAGACACATGTGGGGATATATATATATATATATATGTATATATATATATATATGTGTATATATATATATGTGTA